>NC_042959.1:21965466-23165466 GCF_901001165.1 Salmo trutta
TGGTTGGTTGGGGCTGGTTGTGGACTGCTGAAGGTTGTAGGTTGGGTTGGGTTGTGGGTTGGTTGGTTTTTGTTGGTTGTGTTCTGCTGAAGAGGGCTAGTAGGTTGGTTGGCTGGTTGGTTGGTTGGGTTGGTGGGTTTGTTGGTGGTGTACTGCTGAAGAGGGCTAGTAGGTTGGTTGGTTTGTTGGTGGTGTACTGCTGAAGAGGGCTGGTGGGTTGGTAGCAGACCTGGGTGAAATTTCATAGGTCAAATCTTTTAAAGTACCTCAGTGTTTGAGGTGCACTACATTTAGCTTAAAATGTGCACTTTTGGGAATATTCTGTATTAGTTCCAGTGTACCATTACACAGAACCTGATGACCATAGATGTGTGTATGACACTGTATAATTGTGAAACCCCAGTCATGGCACTGCCTAGTCAGTTAGAATCTTGATTTGTGATAAGGAAGAAATCCCTTGTCTGTGAGTTTTAAACTCTCCCCTGCTTATTTGAGTGTTGTCCTTGGCCTTGACTCTGTGAGGTTGGAATCTGAAACAGATCTGTGAGGACACCCGTCTCCCTCAGCGTAATCTGTGAACCCTGTTCCCCTGGATACTCTGTAGGTGTTGTTTCTGTGTGTGAATACTGGTTCCCTTCCCCCTACATCTGTCGTCAGTTCGCGTCAGAAAGGTATTGAGTCCGTCCAGATCCTGCACCGTAATGTAAAATGATCTAAGGTTGGAACATGTTTAATGTCTCTGTACTTTATGCTTCATATCAATTTGTTCCTAATAGTTTTTTACTGTTTTAGTTCTATCGGGGAAATATTGTCTCAAGACCACAGGAATGGAGTTCTCTGCAGATGTCTCTTTAAGTCTACATGTGCTATCGTGCTTGGTTTTCTCTGACCGTTGTCCATAGTTTTGGTGTCTGGTGGGTGGGGGGGGGGGGGGGGTGGGGCAGTGGCTGGAACACTGTGTGTGTTGATGTAGACATCAGTGTCTGCCATCAAGAGCCTTCCATTACAAGAGGTCGCTGTCGATGTTCTCAGCTGTGGCCTCCACCCAGATTCCTCTACCAGTGACCCCCCCACCCACACACACACACGGTTAAAACACACATACATGTAGTATGTTATTGTACAAGACGCTTGCTGGACATGGGTTTGTTAAGTGGTTTCCTCTACACATACATGCACATACACAGACCCTTGTCACTAATATTTCCTCTGTCCGCATGTTCTTTGTTTACGTTTCTGTTATTCTTGGCATCGGGCGACTTGTTGTCGGAAGAGAGCACAGAAGGAGGAATTTAGTTTTTTGGCGGGAGATGGTTTGAGAGCAGCGGCAGCGTGGAGGAAGATGGTTTGGGAGCAGCGGCAGCGTGGAGGGAGATGGTTTGAGAGCAGCGGCAGCGTGGAGGGAGATGGTTTGAGAGCAGCGGCAGCGTGGAGGGAGATGGTTTGGGACCAGCGGCAGCGTGGAGGGAGATGGTCTGGGGGCAGCGTGGAGGGAGATGGTTTGGGAGCAGCGGCAGCGCGGAGGGAGATGGTTTGGGAGCAGCGGCAGCGCGGAGGGAGATGGTTCGCTTCACGCTGCTACAACATGGTAGCTACGGGACCAAAACAGTGGAGAAGTTAGCAATGCAGGCATTGTTAAGCGTAACCAATCCGTTACTCACAATAGGACATTGAAAAACATGCAATGTCTCCACCCAGCCTCCACTTTTTATTAAAATCTTCATTTTTAAACACATCATGTTGTGCCAGACCTCTGTGGCTAACTGGTTTTCACTGGATTCTACTGGACTTAACTAGTTTACTTTGTCTGTATTTAACTGGTCTTGATTGCCCTCCTAAACCCTTTCCAAATCCTTTCCATCCTCCTCCTTTCTTTCTTCTTCCTCCCGCCAACAATACATTAATCTATCCCTACTACAGGCTTTTAAGATGGAATCCCTCCAATGTAATTCAGCTATGCTAAATGGGAACTGGGAAGTCTTTGGCCAATGGAAGGCCTACTGTATTTACTTTATTACCGTCAGTGATTGGTGAGCCATTTGAAAACTCAAAGTACATTCTTACTGGGTGCTGCATAGCCAATCAGGCTCCCCCAAGTTGTAAGCGAATAGTTTGGAATTTTCAAGGTTTTGTTTGTAGTGTGCTTGGTGAAGTATTTTTGGAGATTTCAGTACATGTATTTCTCTAAGTGGAAACAACCTTATTTAAATCATTAATTTTTCCATACCCCTTTAACCCTATTCTCAATCATCTGGTAGAGCATGTTTTGACATTTGATTTAGAAGTGCATATGAAAGAAATCTTCACTTGAACTTGATTGGTTAACTCCCCAGCCCTCCTGGATGAATTGACATAAATGGTATCTTTTTGGGTTGCTGCAGTTCAGCGTTGTGCCTCTCTACTTTGCCCACTTCGAGGGCTGTAAGAATACTCAGTCAGTCACCAGAGATAAGGGATAAAAGGCAGGAGGAATTCAGTTGTTGAGGGATTCATATTGCACCATTCCTGTTAGTAGAGACCTTAAAGAGTAGGAATATGAAAATAAATGTTTAAAATGTAAAAAGGCTAAAAAGCAAATGTGCTCAACCAGGTGGTTAATATGTCAGTAAAAGGTATGGTGGACTAATAATAGGGTATATTTAGTTTGTATAAAAAAATGCTTATTTTGGTGAAAGATATGATTGAATAGTGTGGTCCAACCAGTAAATTGGTTAGACCACATTCCATGACACATTGGGTCAATTCATCAATATTCAGACTTAAGGTTGCTTTTAAAGTAATGCCTATAATATAAAAAAAACAGCACTTTGTCATATATTATCTCAATATGTAGTCTGAATATGTGTGAAACATGGTGGAAGAAGCTGGGTCATTTTGAAATGAAAGAAAAACATTTTGACTGTATTGCACTACTATTTATTAAGTGGCTGGTTCGAGCCCAGAATGCTGATTGGCTGAAAGTCGTGGTATATCAGACCGTATACCACGGGTATGACAAAACATTTATTTGTACGTTTCTATTTACGTTGGTAACCAGTTTATAATAGCAATAAGGCACCTCAGGAGGTTGTGATATAATACCAATATACCATGGCTAAGGGCTGTATCCAGGCAATCTGCGTTGCGTTGTGCGTAAGAACAGCCCATAGTCGTGGTATATTGGCCATATACCCCCCCGGGCCTTATTGCTTAAATATACCACCCGAAAACGCTTCAATGCAATGCAAGTCGATATTCATGTTTGGACATAAATAAATCATTTAACTATTCTTACCTATCTATAAAAGCCATTGATGCAGACCTAAATTAAGTTTTGTAATATTGTTGAAATTAGTATTCCAAAATCATAAATCATGGGCATTAATATGGAGTTGGTTCCCCTTTGCTGCTATAACAGCCTCCACTCTTCTGGAAGGCTTTCCACTAGATGTTTGAACATTGCTGCGGGGACTCGCTTCCATTCAGCCACGAGCGTTAGTGACATCGGGCACTGGTTTTGGGCCATTAGGCCTGGCTCGCAGTCGGTGTTCCAATTCATACCAAAGGTGTTTGATGGAGTTGAGGTCAGGGCTCTGTGCAGGCCAGTCAAGTTCTTCCACATCGATCTCGACAAACCATTTCCGTATGGACCTCACTTTGTTCACGGGGACATTGTCATGTTGAAACAGGAAAGGAAATTTACAGTTGGCACTATGCATTCAGGCAGGTAGCGTTCTCCTGGCATCCGCCAAACCCAGATTCGTCCGTCTGACTGCCAGATGGTGAAACGTGATTCATCACTCCAGAGAACGCATTTCCACTGCTCCAGAGTCCAGTAGCAGCAAGCTTTACATCACTCCAGCTGACGCTTGGCATTGCGTATGATGATCTTAGGCTGGAAACCCATTTTTGAATCTCCTAAAAAACAGTTGTTGTGCAGACTTTGCTTCCAGAGGCAGTTTTGAACTCGGTAGTGAGTGTTGCAACCGAGCAGCGGTCAGTGTTGCAACTCGGCGATCCCGTTCTGTGAGCTTTTGTGACCTACCACTTTGCAGCTGAGTTGTTGTTGTTCCTAGATGTTTCCACTTCACAATAACAGCACTTACAGTTGACCGGGGCATCTCTAGCAGGGCAGACATTTGACGAACTGACTTGTTGGAAAGGTGGCACCCTATGACGGTGCCACGTTGAAAGTCACTGAGCTCTTCAGTAAGGCCATTCTACTGCCAATGTTTATGGAGATTGCATGGCTGTGTGCTCAATTTTATACACCTGTCAGCAACGGGTGTGGCTGAAATAGCCAAATCCAGTAATTTGAAGGGGTTTCCACATACTTCTGTATGTGTGGATGGATGGATGGATGGATGGATAAATAAACTTTATTTGTCTTTTTTATAAACTTTTATTTAACCAGGGAAAACACATTGAGACCTAGGTCTCATTTGCAAATGTGCCCTGTGAACAATACAGAAAATAAAAGTATACACAATTTAAAACACAAAATTAAATAAATAGTAAATACACAATAAACAATCAAACAAAACAAGCACATTTATAAATGCAAAAATCCCTAGCCTTTCTCCTAAACTGACCCAGAGACGACAACACATCCAATTGAAACGTTACTTGGAGATTATTCCACATGATAAGCAGATTTACCCAACTCAGATTTACCCAACTCTGTGGATACACGTGGAATCTCCAGCATTAACCAACTCTGTGGATACACATGGAATCTCCAGCATTAACCAACTCTGTGGATACACATGGAATCTCCAGCATTAACCAACTCTGTGGATACACATGGAATCTCCAGCATTAACCAACTCTGTGGATACACGTGGAATCTCCAGCATTAACCAACTCTGTGGATACACGTGGAATCTCCAGCATTAACCAACTCTGTGGATACACGTGGAATCACCAGCATTAACCAACTCTGTGGATACACGTGGAATCTCCAGCATTAACCAACTCTGTGGATACACGTGGAATCTCCAGCATTAACCAACCCTGTGGATACACGTGGAATCTCCAGCATTAACCAACTCTGTGGATACACGTGGAATCACCAGCATTAACCAACTCTGTGGATACACGTGGAATCTCCAGCATTAACCAACTCTGTGGATACACGTGGAATCTCCAGCATTAACCAACCCTGTGGATACACGTGGAATCACCAGCATTAACCAACCCTGTGGATACACGTGGAATCTCCAGCATTAACCAACTCTGTGGATACACGTGGAATCTCCAGCATTAACCAACCCTGTGGATACACGTGGAATCACCAGCATTAACCAACCCTGTGGATACACGTGGAATCACCAGCATTAACCAACCCTGTGGATACACGTGGAATCTCCAGCATTAACCAACTCTGTGGATACACGTGGAATCTCCAGCATTAACCAACCCTGTGGATACACGTGGAATCACCAGCATTAACCAACCCTGTGGATACACGTGGAATCACCAGCATTAACCAACCCTGTGATCTCGTGCTATAATCCCAGTTTCTACATTTGGTAGTTTATTGAGTAAAGCTTTATAAACAGAATAATGAAGTGACCTATGTGTTTTTAGAGCGGTCCAACCAGCTTTATGATAAAGGATGTAGTGGTGAGTGTCAGAACTGTCAGATGTTATAAAACAAAGTCCGCTATGATAAACATATAGATGGGAAGAGCAAAACCTTGCAGATTTTGAAATGCATGTCAATAGTTTGTATCAGTGTGTATGCAGTGCTGATTTAGAAGTTGATATCGCTGAATACTACTGTACCAATTGCTCAATATTGTGAAAAATAGTTTTTGTTGATTGTCTTTTACGTATCCTGCCGGCAGAGCAATATCCATTCACACCCTCTGTGTGTGTTTATGGGTGGGGTCTCCTCTCCAGGGTAGCAGAGATGGGACTCTCCCAAACATACAGGAAGCAAGGGGGGGGGCTTAGCACAGTGAGAAATGCTCTGAAATGTGAGAAAATCTAGCTCTGTGTGTGTGTGTGTGTGTGTAGAGAGAGGGAGAACAAGGGAGAAGAGAGTGAGAGAGGCTGGGAACTGGAGAAGAGAAGTGGACAGGAGTCTTATCAGGGTCAGGTTGCACCGACAGAACAAAGGACTGCAGGACACCTGGCAAGCTCTGCATGGGAGGCAGAGACAGAGAGCGAGAGATAGGGGGAAAGAGGAAACAGAGAGAGAGAGGGGGAGACAGAGCAGGAAAACAGGCCCAACCCCCACTCTTACACTAGCCCAAGCCAATGGCATGTACCAGATGCTCAGCAGGCTCTGCTCACACTTACTGGTCTGAGGCCAAACCACACGACTAACAACATTGGACACTTTATTGAACACAAAGCCTTCACTATCTCATCCTGGAATATCCAAGGCCTGAGGTCATCTGCCTTTGGCCTAAAGAGCAGGAACCTGGACTTCTGAAATACAGACATTGTCATCCTACAATAACATGGTATAGCCTCTAGGTTACAGAGAGCTGGTAGTCCCATCCACCAAACTACCAGGTGTGAAACAGGGAAGGGACTCGGGGGTATGCTCATTTGTTAGAGAGCAGACCTAATTCACTCTATTAAATGAATCAAAACAGAAATTCAAAAGGAAATTATCTCAACAGAGAAAAATGTCCTCCAATGTGCTACCTATTACCCCCCCCCCCACTAGAATCACCATACTTTAATGAAGACAGCTTCTCCATCCTAGAGGGGGAAATCACTCATTTCCAGGGACATGTACTAGTCTGTGGCAACCTAAATGCCAGAACTGGACAAGAACCTGACACCCTCAGTACACAGGGGGACAAACACCTACCTGGAGGTGAAAGCATTTCCTCCCCCATATGCCCCCCTCGGCACAACTACGACAACATAACCAACAAAAATGGGGTCACAACTCCTGTAGCTCTGTCACACACGCTGGGTATGTACATAGTCAATGGTAGGCTTCGAGGGGACGGTAGGTATACCTATAGCTCATCTCTTGGCAGTGGTACTGTAGACTACTTTATCACTGACCTCAACCCAGAGTCTCTTAGAGCGTTCACAGTCAGTCAACTGACACCCCTATCAGATCACAGCAAAATCACACTCAACTTGAACAGAGCTTTGCTCACTCATGAGGCATCAAAGCCAAAGGAACTGAATAATATTAAGAAATGCTATAGAGGAAAGTAGTGTGGAAACCTAGAAAAAAAACTATTAGGTAACAACAAATCCCTTTAAGACAACTTAAATCCCTTTAAGACAACTTCCTGGACAAAATGTTTCACTGTAATAGGGAAGGTATAAACTTGGCAGTAGAAAACCTAGACACTGTTTTTGACCTCTCAGCTTCCCTATCAAATTTAAAAATGTCAAACAGAAAACCGAAGAAAATGAACAACAATGACAAATGGTTTGATGAAGAATGCAAAAACCTAAAAGTAATTGAGAAATCTATCCAACCAAAAACATGGAGACCCAGAAAACCTGAGCCTACGCCTTCACTGTGGTGAATCACTGAAACAATACAGAAATACACTACGGAAAAAGAAGGAACAGCAGGTCAGAAATCAGCTCAATGTAAATGAAGAATCCATAGACTCTAACCACTTCTGGGAAAATTGGAAAACACTAAACAAACAACAACACGAAGAGTTATCTATCCAAAAACGGAGATGTATGGGTAAACCACTTCTCCAATCTTTTTGGCCCTATAACAAAAAATAAACAGCAAAAACATATACAAATCTTAGAATCAACTATTAAAGACTACAAGAACCCACTGGAATTAACAAACGGACAAAATACAAACCCTCCAACCCAAAAGGCCTATGGTGTTGATGGTGTCCTCAATGAAATTATCAAATATATAGACCACAAATTCCAATTGGCTATACTAAAACTCTTTAACATCATCCTTAGCTCTGGCATCTTCCCCAATATCTGGAACCAAGGACTGATCACCCAATCCACAAAGTGGAGACAAATTTGACCCCAATAACTACCGTGGGTTATATGTCAACAGAAACCTTGGGAAAATCCTTTGTATTATCATTAACAGCAGACTCGTACATTTCCTCAGTGAAAACAATGTACTGAGCAAATGTCAAATTGGCTTTTTACCAAATTATCATATGACAGACCACATATTCACCCTGCACACCCTAATTGACAAACAAACAAACCAAAACAAAGCTTTTGACTCAATTTGGCATGAGGGTTTGCTATACAAATTGATGGAAAGTGGTGTTGCGGGAAAAACAAATGACAAATACACACAAACAAGTGTGTGGTTAAAATTGGCAAAAAACACACATTTCTTTCCACAGGGGCGTGGGGTGAGACAGGGATGCAGCTTAAGCCCCACCCTCTTCGACATGTATATCAACGAATTGGCTAGGGCACTAGAACAGTCTGCAGTACCCGGCCTCACCCTACTAGAATATGAAGTAAAATGTCTACTGTTTGCTGATGATCTGGTGCTTCTGTCCCCAACCAAGGAGGGCCTACAGAAGCACCTAGATCTTCTGCACAGATTCTGTCAGACCTGGGCCCTGACAGTAAACCTCAGTAAGACTAAAATAATGGTGTTCCAAAAAAGGTCCAGTTACCAGGAACACAAATTCCATTTAGACACTGTTGCCCTTGAGCAGGTATTCCCAAACTGGGGTACGCGTACGCACAATGCCGTCGAGGGTACGCCAAATAAAAATGTGATACACTTTTTAATATAAAAATATTTATTCACATTTTCAAACAGTCCATTTATGTTTTCGATTGGGGCTATACATTTGGGTGAGGTTTTTTTAATGCCTGAGTAGCCTCGTTTCACTGCCAAAAATAAAATAAAACTAGTGTTCAGCGAAATAGCAACACAATGTCAAATACAGGTAGCCGAGTCAAATAATTAACATCCAATCACATTAACCGTTACTCTTTCGCGGGAATTGCACTAACAGTCTATGTAGCCAAACATAGCTGCTGCTCATTGCTTTTGCTCGAAAATGGTTAAAAAAAAGTAAGGCCCGCAGCTTCTTCCTTGCTGTGCTGAGCGGCCTTTCAGGTTATGTCAATATAGGACTCGTTTTACTGTGGATATAGATACTTTTGTACCTGTTTCAGGTCTTTCCTGTGTGGGTACGCTAGAGGGGGTTACGCAGCTAAAGGTTGAATGTTTGAAGGGGTAAGGGACTATAAAAAGTTTGGGAACCACTGACCTAGAGCACACAAAAAAACGATACATCAGCGCCACATGTAACTTCCACAATGCTTTGAACGATCTGACAGACAAGGCAAGAAGGGCCGTCTATGCCATCAAAAGGAACATAAAATTCGACAGACCAATTAGGATCTGGCAAAAAAATACTTCAATCAGTTATAGAACCCATTGCCCTTTATGGTTGTGAGGTCTGGGGTCCACTCACCAACCAAGAATTCACAAAATGGGACAAACACTAAATTTAGACCCTGTATGCTGAATTCAGCAGAAATATATTCTGTATCACCTTTAAAACACCAAATCATCCATGCAGAGCAGAATTAGGCCGAAACCCACTAATTATACAAATCCAGAAAAGTGCTGTTAAATTCTAAAATCACCTAAAAGGAAGCGATTTCCAAACCTTCCATAACAAAGCCATCACCAACAGAGAGATGACCTGGAGAAGAGTCCCCTAAGCAAGCTGGTCCTGAGGCTCTGTTCACAAACCCCAGGACAGCAACACAATTAGACCCAACCAAATCATGAGAAAACAAAATTGGAAAGAATTAACAAAAAAAACAGAGCCAACTAGAATGCTATTTGGCCCTAAACAGAGATGGCAGAATACCTGACCAGTGTGACTGACCCAAACTTAAGGAAAGCTTTGACTATGTGCAGACTCAGTGAGCATAGCCTTGCTATTGAGAAAGGCCGCCGTAGGCAGACCTGGCTGTCAAGAGAAGACAGGCTATGTGCACACTGCCCACAAAATGTGGAAACTGAGCTGCACTACCTAACCTCCTGCCCAATGTATGACCATATTAGAGACACATATTTACCTCCGATTACACAGAACAACAAAGAATTTGAAAACAAACCCAATTTTGATAAACTCCCACATCTACTGGGTGAAATACCACAGCGTGCCATCACACCAGCAAGATTTGTGACCTGTTGCCACAAGAAAAGGGCAACCAGTGAAGAACAAACACCATTGTAAATACAACCCATATTTATGTTTGTTTATTTTCCCTTTTGTACTTTAACTATTTGCACATAATATGACATTTGACATTTCTTTATTATTTTGGAACTTTTGTGAATGTAATGTTTACTGTTAATAAAACAAATGTGAAATAAACAAAAAAATTATCTACTTCACTTACTTTGGCAATATTAACATATGTTTCCCATGTCAATAAATCCCTTAAAATGAATTGAATTGAGAGAGAGAGAGAGCTGATAACGGTAATACTACCGGTCATGATGATCTCAATGGTGGAACTGTAGAACATTTTGAGGATCTGGGGACCCATGCCAAATCTTGGAACTTGAAATTCTTGACCCACTCCACTTCAGTCCCGTTGATGTTAATGTTCGGCCCTCCTTTTCCTGTAGTCCACGATCATCTCCTTTGTCTTGCTCACATTGAGAGGTTGTTTTCCTGGCACCACACTGCCAGGTCTCTGACCTGCCTAAAGGCTGTCTCATCGTTGTCGGTGATCAGGCCTACCACTGTTATCTCACCAGCGAACTTAATGATGGTTTTGGTCGTGCTTGGCCACGCAGTCGTGGGTGAACGGAGTACAGAAGAGGAGTAAGCACGCACCCCTGAGGGGCCCCAGTGTTGAGGATCAGCGTGGCAGATATGTTGTTGCCTACCCTTACCAGCTGGGGGCGGCCCATCAGAAAGTCCAGTATCCAGGTACAGAGCGAGGTGTTTAGTCCCAGGGTTCCTTAGCTTAGTGATGAGCTTTGTGGGCACTATGGTGTTAAACGCTGAGCTGTAGTCAATGATCAGCATTCTCACATAGGTGTTCCTTTTGTCTAGGTGGGAAAGGGCAGTGTGGAGTGCGATAGAGATTGTCTCATCTGTGGATCTGTTGGGGCGATATGCGAATTGGAGTGGGTCTAGGGTTTCTGGCATAATGGTGTTGATGTGAGCCATGACCAGTCTTTCAAAGCACTTTATGGCTTCTGACGTGAGTGTGTCCTCTCTAAGTAATATTGTGTCCTCTCTAAGTTATAGTGTGTCTTCTCTCTCCCTTCAGGACAACCTGAGTGTGTTCCTGCGTGGCTGCGAGGAGCTGGGGCTGAAGGGCTCTCAGCTGTTTGACCCTGGGGACCTGCAGGACATCTCCACACGGCCCAACGCCAAGTAAGACATCACACACATCTGCTTCCCTGTCTGTCTTGCTGGCTGGTTGACTGGCTGGTTGGCTCACTGTCCAGTAGGTGGTCAGTAGGGTGGTTGAACAGTTGTTCTGTTTGTCTTTCAGCCTGAATGCCTGTCTCTGTCTATATACAGTTGAAGTCAAAGTTTACATACACCTTAGCCAAATACATTTAAACTCAGTTTTTCACAATTCCTGACATTTAATCCCAGTAAAAATTCCCTATCTTAGGTCAGTTAGGATCACCACTTTATTTTAAGAATGTGAAAGGTCAGAATAATAGTAGAGAGAATGATTTATATCAGCTTTTATTTATTTCATCACGTTCCCAGTGGGTCAGAAGTTTACATTTGGTAGCATTGCCTTAAACAATTTAAACTTGGGTCAAATGTTTCGGTTAGCCTTCCCACAGTAAGTTGGGAGAATTTTGGCCCATTCCTCCTGACAGAGCTGATGTAACTGAGTCAGGTTTGCAGGCCTCCTTGCTCGCACACGCTTTTTGAGTTCTGCCTACAAATTTTCTATAGGATTGAGGACAGGGCTTTGTAATGGCCACGCCAATACCTTAACTTTGTTGTCCTTAAGCCATTTTGCCACAACTTTGGAAGTATGCTTGGGGTCATTGTCCATTTGGAAGACCCATTTGCGACCAAGCTTTAATTTCCTGACTGATGTCTTGAGATGTTGCTTCAATATATCCACATAATTTTCCTACCTCATGAAGCCATCTATTTTGTGAAGTGCACCAGTCCCTCCTGCAGCAAAGCACCCCCACAACATGATTCTGCCACCCTCGTGCTTCACGGTTGGGATGGTGTTCTTCGGCTTGCAAGCATCCCCCTTTTTCCTTCAAACATAACGGTGGTCATTATGGCCAAACAGTTCTATTTTTGTTTCATCAGACCAGAGGACATTTCTCCAAAAAGTACGATTTGTCCCCATGTGTAGTTGCAAACCGTTATCTGGCTTTATGGCGGTTTTGGAGCAGTGCTTTCTTCCTTGCTGAGCGGCCTTTCAGGTTATGTCGATATAGGACTTGTTTTACTGTGGATATAGATACTTTTGTACCGGTTTCCTCCAGCATCTTCACAAGGTCCTTTGCTGTTGTTCTGGGATTGATTTGCACTTTTCACACCAAAGTACGTTCATCTCTAGGAGACAGAACGCGTCTCCTTCCTGAGCGGTATGACAGCTGCATGGTCCCATGATGTTTATACTTGCCTAATATTGTTTGTACAGATGAACGTAGTACCTTCAGGCTTTTGGAAATTGCTCCCAGGGATGAACCAGACTTGTGGAGGTCTACAATTTCTTTCTGAGGTCTTGGCTGATTTATTTTGATTTCCCCATGATGTCAAGAAAAGAGGCACTGAATTTCAAGGTAGACCTTGAAATACATCCACAGGTACACCTCCAATTGACTCAAATGATGTCAATTAGCCTATCAGAAGCTTCTATAGCCAAGACATAATGTTCTGTAATTTTCCAAGCTGTTTAAAGGCACAGTCAACTTAGTGTATGTAAACTTCTGACCCACTGGAACTGTGATACAGTGATTTATAAGTGAAATAATCTGTCTGTAAACAATTGTTGGAAAAGTGACTTGTGTCATTCACAAAGTAGATGTCCTAGCCGACTTGCCAAAACTATAGTTTGTTAACAAGACGTTTGAGGAGTGGTTGAAAAACGAGTTTTAATGACTCCAACCTAAGTGTATGTAAACTTCCAACTTCAACTCTATCTCTATCTATCTCCCTATCTAGCTCTCTGTCTGTCTTTGTATTTTTATCCATGTGTTTGATCTATTTCCATCAATTTGCTTGTCTTTCTACATCACTGTGTGTCTGCTATGTCAACAGTACAGTAATTAGTGACTCTCGGGAAGACAGTTCAGTGGAAGTGTGACTCTCCTGTATGCAAAATAACAAAGCAGTATCTGTTAGGTACAACTGGTCATTGACAAAATATTACAGTATGCTATATCTAGAGATTGTGATGTTGTAGCTGTTGCTAGGTGACTGGGTGTTTCCCCCCAACTGTCCTGGTGCCAGAACTACTCTGTCAGTAGAGAGAGAGAGACGGAGAGAGAGAGAGAGAGACGGAGGGAGAGAGAGAGAGACGGAGGGAGAGAGAGAGAGAGACGGAGGGAGAGAGAGAGAGAGAGACGGAGGGAGAGAGAGAGAGAGAGACGGAGGGAGAGAGAGAGAGACGGAGGGAGAGAGAGAGAGAGACGGAGGGAGAGAGAGAGAGAGAGACGGAGGGAGAGAGAGAGAGAGAGACGGAGGGAGAGAGAGAGAGAGAGACGGAGGGAGAGAGAGAGAGAGAGAGAGAGACGGAGGGAGAGAGGGAGAGAGAGACGGAGGGAGAGAGAGACGGAGGGAGAGAGAGAGATGGAACAATGTCAAACTTAACATGTCTTGAGGGTGGCTCGACTGGTTCTATCATGACATATGATGCCTTGAAGAGTTCAGGTGTGACCTAAGGGAAGTGTGTGTGCATGCTGTGTGTGCATTAAAATAACCGATAAACGTCAAACTGCCACTTATATGCCCTTATCACTGTCTTAGATTTAGTGTGCAGCCATACCCTTTTCTCCTGCCACACTACCTAGTGTTCACGGTATGACAGGTGTCTTCATATCTAGAAAACAGATTTGGATGGGGGTGTATAAAGAGACACAATGAGCTGAGGCCTAAAATATGTCCTCTGTACCATCTGATGGAAACCGATCCATTTCCAAGGTAAGTGACAGGGGAAGAGAGAGTGAAAGAGGAGAGGGGGAGAGCGAGTAACAGCAAGAGAGTGAGGGAGAGAAAGAAAGAGAGAGAGAGAGGGAAAGGGAGCGAGGGAGAGAAGAGAGAGTACAGTTAATATCACAGGCAGTGATCTAATACCTAGTGGAATCTGAATTGCCTTCTTTCTCGGGCAGCCTTTAGATGTGGTTATGTAAGTAATCAAGGTAGCGTAGAGCAAAGAGACCTGTCTGTTTATTTAGTCAAGCTGGAGGAGAGGAGGAAGGACATAGGGAGGAGAGGAAGGGGAAATGACACAGGGCCATTCTGTTGGAGGAGAGGGAGGTGGAGAAACTGACGCTGAAACTGACTTTTGGTGTCACCTATCTACTGTATTTCTCGCTCTTTCTTTAAAACTTTCATTTGGTCTTTCTATCTATTTCTCTCTCTTAATCTCTCTTCCCGTCTCTTCCCCCTTTCTGCTGGATCAGCTACACTAGCTATATATACACAAATTATGTGGACACCCCTTCAAATTATTGGATTTGGCTATTTCAGCCACACCCGTTGCTGACAGGTGTATAAAATTGAGCAAACGCCATGCAATCTCCATAGACAAACGTTGGCAGTAGAATGGCCTAACTTAAGAGCTCAGTGACTTTTAACGTGGCACCGTCATAGGATGCAGCCTTTCCAACAAGTCAGTTTGTCAAATTTTTGCCCTGCTAGAACTACCTCGGTCAACTGTAAGTGCTGTTATTGTGAAGTGGAAACGTCTAGGAGGAACAACGGCTGAGCCGCGAAGTGGTAGGCCGCACAAGCTCACCGAACAGGACTGCTGAGTGCTGAAGCACGAAGCGTGTAAAAATTGTCTGTCCTCAGTTAAAACACTCACTACCGAGTTCCAAACTGCCTCTGGAAGCAACGTCAGCAAAATAAATGTTTGTCTGGAGCTTCATGAAATGGGTTTCCATGGCCGAGCAGCCGCACAAGCCTAAGATCACCATGCGTAATGCCAATCGTCGGCTGGAGTGGTGTAAAGCTCGCCGCTTTACCATCTGGCAGTCCGACGGACGAACTTAGGCTTGGCGGATGCCAGGAGAACGCTACCTGCCCGAAGGAATAATGTTCTGGGCCTGTTTTTCATGGTTCGTGCTAGGCCCCTTAGTTCCAGTGAAGGGAAATCTTAACGCTACAGCATACAATGACATTCTAGACGAGGTCCATACAGAAATGTTTGTCGAGATCGGAGAGGAAGAACTTGATTGGCCTGCACAGAGCCCTGACCTCAACTCCATCAAACACCTTTGGGATGAATTGGAACACAGACTGCGAGCCAGCCCTAATCACCCAACATCAGTGCTTGACCTCACTAATGCTGAATGGAAGCAAGTCCCAGCAGCAATGTTCCAACATCTAGTGGAAAGCCTTACCAGAAAGGTGAAGGTTGTTCTAGCAGCAAAGGGGGGACCAACACCATATTAATGCCCATGATTTTGGAATGAGATGTTCGACGAGCACATACTTTTGGTCATGAAGTGTATTAGTATTCTGTTGCCAACTAACAAATGTGGTGCTCTCAAGGGGAGGTCAAGTACAAAGTGACAATAATCACCTTCATATGGCTCTTTATCAAAGCCGCCAGAAATGGGAACAAACAGAATATCTTCAAAATATCTTCTAATTGCTATAGAGCCTTTCTATTAGTCATTGGATCTGACAGGGTTTGTTGCTGCACAGAAATCTACAAATCGCCTTAACCTCAACAAGCAAGCATGAACTGATCCATATATTATAAGGATTAGTGAGTTTACATGACCCCACGGCACTTGTCGCAAGAGTATGGGGTGTTATTCCTGGTGCCTTAGCTACCAAATCATCCTCAGCTTCCAATTGGCTCATTTAAACCCTCTCCGTTCTCCTGCAACTCTCTGCAAATCTAGGTCGTTAAAGAGAGTGTTCTCAGCCAACCTGGTAAAATAAGGATTAGGTATGAACAAGCAGACTGACATGTAAATGAATAAGCTTCCACCGACTAACGATCTGGAGATGAGTAATTTGATTGACCATTCCGTAATAATCCCTCTCATGTGGGAGTAGGGCTGTAACATTCTTAACTCCTGGGTCACCTGTAAAGGTCATTATGACATGGAACGTTGTGTGGGAGCTGAACAAGCCCACTAGGCTGACCTATGACCTCTGCTGACTAGTGCGTGAGTAAAGTATCAAGTGTAGCCTTAGGTCAGCTCACCTACACACACATGGAATCACACGTACACACAAGTGCGTGCACACACCAGACCGACACGGGACCTGTACATGTGTCTGTCTCTGCGTGTGTCCGAGAAAGACAATTAAATAATCATTTCATTTTTGTGTTTGTGCGTGTGTGCCTGTCCTCTTTGTCCTTTCCCTGCTATTGCCTAGAGGCTCTTGAACATAGTAAAGCATCCAAACAACCTTGAGGCTGCAGCAACAGGGTCAAACAACCTTGAGGCTGCAGCAACAGTGTCAAACAACCTTGAGGCTGCAGCAACAGGGTCAGGCTGGAGAGTTTGGAGACACTAATATTTTCTCTCTTGCAACTACTCTCTCTCCCCTTGTCCCTCTCTACTTCTCTTTCTTTCTCTCTGTCTCTCTTTGTTTCTCCTCTCTCTCTCTCCCGCCTTCTCTCTCTCAAACTCTCACTTTCTCCTTCCCTCTCTCTCAGTCCAGATGGGTTTTTCCATTTGTATGTCATTCCATAACTACAGTGTGGAGTAGGTGCAGCTCATTTGACAGCTCTCTAACCTGGAACCTATGATCCTCCTCGTCTCTCTCTCTTCCTAGCAGGGTTGCCGACTGCAGTAGGAAACTCAAGAATGTAAGTGACACCTCTCTATATTGTTTGTCAGTCTGGTAATCTGTTCTGTCTGTTCTGTCTGTTCTGTCTGTTCTGTCTGTTCTGTCTGTCTGTTCTGTCTGTTCTGTCTGTTCTGTCTGTCTGTCTGTCTGTCTGTCTGTCTGTCTTTTCTCTTTTTTTGTCATTCTTTCTCTGTTGTTCTTTTCTGCATCTCTGAATATCTCTCTCTCAATCCTCTCCCTTCGTCAGTCCATCCCATGAACCCCTCTGTCTATCTCCTGTCTCTGCTGCTTTAAGAGGAGCTAGCTAGTGCTTTTGTCATTCTCTGCAGTGTGAGCTCTCTACCTGACTTGGCTTGCTATAGCATACTCTAACATATGTGACTATACTCAGCCAAGGCTTTTTTAGCAGAGGGACACTGAAACGCTACATTAGACTCAGTCTGCACTGCATGAGAACGTCCCATAAACCCCCAACAGCTGTAGAGGGAGCTAGCCTAGTGCTGCTGTCGATTGTAGCCTTTTCATTGTAGCAAACAGCAGCAGCAGCATTCAATTATAATTTTTTTTGCTGAGACTCAGAGCACCATCAGACTGAAAAAATGAGATGGGTGGAGTATTTTGTATTGTTTTGTAAACGCAGCTCAAACTTGGCTAGGAAAAGGGACCATCATGCTTGACTGGATGGAATTCTGCTGGCCTCATGGAATGTTAAACTGATGCAAGCGTAAGCTATCTATTCCCTATGACGTAGGTATGTTTTGGAGAAAATACTGTTTGGCATTTTGGTTCTGTGGGTATGGAACTGCTGCTGCTGCGAAGGTGTGTGTGCTCATGCAAGCTACAGGGGTGGGCAACTCCAGTCCTCGAGGGCCTGATTGGTGTCAGACTTCCTACATCCCTAACAAACACAGCTGATTAATCAAATGGCATTCTAAACTGAAGATGGTGATTAGGTGATTATTGGAGTCAGGTGTGTCAGCTGGGGCAAAACTGTGACACCAATCAGGCCTGTGTACACACTTGTGGGTGTGGACTCGTGACACAAAGAGGTTATTGTCCCGTCCAGGAAGGAACACATTTTGTCAGGTGACTGGTCCAGTGAAACGTATCAAAGAAGACAGGCACTGTAAAGTGAGGAGACAGACGTGCAGAGGGCATGACCTCAGGTCTTTAAGATGTTGCAGGATTAGTTTGTGGTGTATACTTTCAGTTTGACATGCTGTCACAGGATGTTTGCAAAGGTGTAGCTACAACATGTGTAGCTAGGTTAGGTATGCTGTTTAATTTATCATTGCAGCAGTTGTAGAACCTACTGTATATTCCACAAACGGAGCATGAGTAGTATGAACATTCATACCCTGTCTAGGCTATTTATTGACACAAACGTTTTCTGTCCTTAGAACAGCACCTAATGACCTTATCAAGAGGTTCCAGACTCTTGCTGCTTGACAGACAGGTGTTGTACTGACAGTTGCAAGTATCCAAGTTTTAATCCCAGTCAGGCTACCTACCTGAAGAAAGCGAGAAAGCTAGCTGTGTGTTCATATTGGCCAGGACAAGGGCTAGGTCTTTTTTGTACAGAAACCCCTGGCTAGCCTATTACAGTGATGGGGAAAAGAGTGGACCAAATATATCAGGAAGTGAACCCTATTGGTGGCCATTTTGATGAAACTGTTTATACTCCTTACAAATTGAAGACAAGTGGAAAGGAGGGTGATTTAGTTTGTATGACTGGACTTGACATCAAACAAACACTGAAGGGAGAATAGTACATTGAATTGATGCAATTGGGGAAGAACAACTGGAGCAATTGTGTGTAGTATCAATTGTGTGTGGTATGGTCGCTGCAGAATCTGCATGGCAAAACGATATGTCCAGGATGTATCCGGAATATTTAATGTGTCAGTACTGTACCTCAATGTGTCTGCCGCACATGTCTGAGTTAGCATTATTTTTCTTTTATAGAAGTTAGCCTAATGTTCCTCTTTGAGAGATGGTATAATTTTGCTAACTATTGGGTACAGTGTGTCATAGCTGGCATCTATCACATAGACATACTGTGTGACATGTGGGATTCTCTGATTGCTCTCAGGTGTCTGAGAATGCTTGTGTTGCTGTCGGTTAGTATTAGCGTTGTGAAGCATACCTTGGAGCTGTCAATCATTTCATTTGTGGCTTACAGTATGTTAACTTTACCCATATCAACAGGTTGATTTTTGCAATGGCATTTTGCCAGGTTTACTCAGTAAGCAAACAGTTGGTTTGGTCAATTTTTGGAGGGAAAAGTGGGATATTGGGCCTGTAAAGCATTTATCAAGCAACTTTGCTCATTATCAAATAAGCTAATGTATCATGTGCTAGCAGTCTTGCATAATGTATTACACAACTTGTGCACAAGCTTGGAGTATGAGACCACTGGGAATTAGTTAGCCCAAAAGTTGGTTGACTGTGCGGGTGCGTCAGTTGGCAATGAACTACCACTAAATTGAAAGTTGCAGACTGACGTTAATACCTTGTCTTGTTGAGACTGGCTCTAAATCCTCTTCCTGTTGTAATGATTCCTCCACAGGTTCTCATTACCATATACTGGCTGGGCCGGGCTGCCAACAGCTGCACCTCCTACAACGGGCCCACACTGGACCTGAAGGAGTTTGAAGGCCTGCTATCACAGATGCGAAAGGTGCGTACGGGGATGCGTACAGGGATGGATGTAAGGCTTTGACATGGCTCAGTTTGTTGTATCGTAGTGCTAGCAATGACAAGGTTGGGGGTTCAATTCCTGGAAGGGAGGTGTATTGTATGTCTTTTTAGATGTTTAAAGTAGTTTTGCAGTTGTTAGGTGACTGTACTTTTAGGAACATTAGACTAGAAGGGACTGTCCAACCAAAGCGCATATTTTCTTTGGCAAACAAAAGGATGTTATGACGCAAACTCCCCTCGGGGAGCACTGATGGTTTCACCACTCCATCCTTTATCTCTTCTCCTCCCTTCCCCTCATCATGGAGTCATCCCTAGAACAGAATGGTCTCTTTCCTCTTTCTTTCTCCCCCCCCCCCCCCCGTTCCCACCTCTCTCTTTGTCCAGGGATGATCTCAGGCCTTCAACTGGTCTTCCAGGACCAGTGTGTGTCACCTGGACTATGGCTTTTTACAGCCCCCCAGGGACATATAGGGATGTAGCTGTAGCAACTGTCCAGAGCGTGAGGTCACTCCTCTTCCATTTATTTCGTTCTCCCACTATTATTCTCTATAAATGAGAAATGACTGCTTAAACTAGAATGCTTTCCCAGATGTCTGTATATTCCAGAACAACAGGGCCACATCTCCACTTAACGAAAGGTAATGATAGTGACTTAAAGTGAGAGAAATTCAATAGGTTTATGAAATCCTGTCACACACAATACAGGAGGTGTATTAATGCTGGGCAGGAACAAAAACCTACACACCCATTAGCTTCAGGTCCACTGCTGTTGTCTGAGCTGAGGTTTCGGCTTTGGACGGATCAGTCCTATGAACCCTATCAGGAAGACCACCCCCCCCCACTCCACCCCCCCTAGAGTTGCCACTCAAAGCCAGCCATTGTACCCCACAACCCCCCCCACCCACCATGAGGTCAGCCAAGTAGGACCCCAGCATCCTCCTTCACTCAGGATCTGGCACAGGGAATAGGTCAGAGGAATAGAAAGGCGGAGTAGATTGGAGGGTAAGGGGGGGAAATGGGGTGAAGGGGGGGATAGGGGTGGGTGGAGAAAGGGATAGAGTGGGAGGGAAGGAGAGGGGGAGTGAAAGAGAGCGGGAGCAGGAGAGAGCAGTAGAGAAAGGGGAGAGAGAGGGGAGAATCAAGAGCTGGGGGGAGAGAGGGACAGGAAGGTTTGAGGAAAAGAGAAGGGGCAGTGGAGGGGGAGAAAGAGGTGGTAGGTGGCAGCCAGGAGGGGGAGGGGGAAATAGAAACAGGGCAGGTCCAGGAGGTTCCTCCGGCAGGCGGGAAGGAAAAGCCTTTCCTCAGCCCTGGAAACTAGAGAAGCCACAGACAGGGTTACACTGTGCAGCTTAAAATACACAGAGAGACAAAAGTAGAATATCAATTAGAATTGGAGAGAGGAAGTGAATGTACTTGTCCGTGTTGGAGGAATCATGGTGAGGGAGGGATCCAGATTGGATGGGGTATTTGGATGATCTCAACACAATGTTTTTACATTGACGTGTGGGTGTGCGTCAATTTGCATGCTTGTGCATCTGTGTGTCGAAGGAGGCGGAGGACACGGAGAGCCCCCAACGCAGCATACGGGACAGCGGCTACATCGACTGCTGGGACTCGGAGCGTAGCGACTCACTCTCCCCGCCTCGCCACGGCCGAGAGGACTCCTTCGACAGCCTGGACTCATTCGGCTCACGCTCCAGACAGACGCCCTCGCCGGACGTACTGGTCGCCCGCGGCATCGGCAGTGATGGTAGGACGCTAGACGCCCGGATGGGTCACACTGCACACACAAGTCACATGCTTTTACTGTCTCATACTGTCTGGTGTTACCTGGGTCAAAACCTAACAGAAGAAAATGGCCGAAACCGGGAGGGGCTACCTGAACTTGAACTCTCATTTCCGTTGTAAAACATTTTCTGTTGCTAAGTGGTGTGCACCCTGTTGTGTTATAGTGGCTTGCATAGCTGTAACTGTTTTGTTTATGTAGCTGTCGTCACATAGTGACTTACCTCATTCACCACCGATGGTTTATTCTGTGCACTTTAATGATGCATGGCAGGCATTTTCACATACAGTGTCATTGGGGCAGGTGGTCTGAAACTAGCTGTCCCTATTTGCTCTTTTCAACCTCCAATATATGGGATCATCTGGCAGGGTATCTCCATCTCAGCCCAGCTCTGTTATTGACATATGTACAAAGGAGGTTTTGTGTTTCTTCCTCGGGCCGAATGTTTAGGGCTGTTGCTGTGGGTTACGTCTCTTTGAAGGCCCTCTTGAAGAGACATGGAGAGGGAGAGAGAGAATTGAGATCAGGTGGTGGAGAGAGGAGATTGCAGTCTTGACTGACGGGTTGCAACATATTCTAGTGGAGCTGTTTTTTACACACCAATTCTTCATCTGTTACAATCTGTGGCGTTGCACTAGAATTACGATACCTGAGAGTAATCCATATCAGTCACAGTGGGTGTGAGTGTTTCTGCTTGTCATACTCAATCTTGTGCCTATATTTGTATGCACACCTAGGGACACATGCACGTGTGCACATACATCATTATTGATTTGATATAATCCCTCTCCTCTCTTAAACAGGCCTATGGTACCCTTGAGGACTAGCTTTTGTATATTAGCAGCTGCAATGTCAACACAAGTCTAGCAAGCTCTCCATCGAACGCACCAGAGGAAAAATATGACGTGTGTTTTATGTATTTTCCAGGCAAGGAAAGCGAAGCCAAGAACTCGTAGGTTCTGTATTTTAAAACCCTATGATGCTCCTACCAGGGCTTTTTAAAACCCTGATTGTTCAAGGGGGATTGAGAAAAAAATGAGACCTATCCATAACCACACAAGCCTAGCCTGCTTTCATCTTTTAATATGCATGTGCACACACACAGACACATGTAAACTCAGCAAAAAAAGAAACGTCCTCTCACTGTCAACTGTTTATTTTCAGCAAACTTAACATGTGTAAATATTTGTATGAACATAAGATTCAACAACTGAGACATAAACTGAACAAGTTCCACAGACATGTGACTAACAGAAATGGAATAATGTGTCCCTGAACAAAGGGGGGTCAAAAGTAACAGTCAGTTTCTGGTGTGGCCACCAGCTGCATTAAGTACTGCAGTGCATTTTTTCCCCCACTGTGTTGCATACACTGTGTGTGCACGTGTGTATTTTCATTTTGGATGGTGCAATGGTGTCAGACAATGGATGGAAAGGATTAAAGCAACAGCTCTGCTTAAAGGTCCATATTCCAATGCATCCACCATGTTCACAATGGTCGCTTGTAACATGCGATGCTGTGAGAAATGTTTCATGTCGAAAAGACAGACACATCAACAGCTGTAAAGAATATTTATGCACTGCAAGGAAGACATGAAGGGAGTCTGAATTCTAGCTTGGATGAAACTGAAGGTGTTTTTTGACGTCATGCTAGTCATAAGTTACCATAGGAAGACGGTAAGTAGTATCATTTGCAAAGCAACCTCTTAACTTTTAATGGAGGCTCGTAAAAGGTTGCAATGTTTGTCACCAAGTGTTTTGGCTGAGATTCTGAGAACTAAAGGCAACACATGGGCTGAGAGCAATATTCCTGTCGAGGGCTAGGGTGTGTTATTGTTTAGAAGGAAGTGGGGAGGAAATGGCTGTGTCGATGGGTGAAAGTGCTCAGAGCTGGATTTTTGGTTTGCATGGAAACGCTGAGTTGATGTTGTGTTGGTTTGCAGGGAGATGCTGAGCTGATGTTTGTTTGATTTAAAATATATATATAATTTAGCAGACGCTCTTATCCTAAGCGACTTATAGTAGTGAGTGCATACATTTTCATATTTGTTTGTACTGGTCCCCCGTGGGAATTAAACCCACAACCCTGGCATTGTAAGTGCCACGCTCTACCAACTGAGCCCAGGACCACGTTGTGTTTGCTATTGGTTTGTAGGGAAACACTGAGTTGATGTCTGGTTGATGTGTTTGCTATTCGTTTGTAAAGATGTTTTGTTATTATTGGTTTGTTGCAAAAGGCATTGAGAGGTTTGTTTTTCTATTGGTTTGAAAGGAAACATAGAGTTGTTGGTGTTTTTATTGGTTTATAGGGAAACGTTGAGCAATTGATGCTGGGTTGGCCATGTAGGTTTCACTAAAACCACCATTGAGTGGTTTTAGTGAAATTAATTTAGTGAGGCCAGCTGTACATTAGATGTTCACTGTCCTAACCACAGTGCCTCATCCAGGCCATCTCCAGCCCTGGGCTCATCTAACTCTAACTGACTCTGGAACAGTTCCAGGAGACCTCCTGGAAGCCAACACGCTAGGTCTGAAAACAGCAGGGCAGAACAGAGATCAGCCAATGATGAGGCTCCCAATCATGACTGTTTCTACAAAATAGCTACAGTTTTCCATGGTCCAGGCCTTCCTTATGCTGCTACCACCATTCTGCTCTCAAACTCACTGTGAAAGTTAACTCAGAGGATTTTAATTTCATCTCCAAAAGAAATGTGATATCGGCAGCCCTCTTTTGTCAGGGGTTATGTAAATCGACGCACACTGTGGATAAATAGACATCTTTGTGTTACTATCAAGAGGCCACTTCTGTACTCTCTTCCCTATTCTAGTCTTCGCCCTTCTCTATTCCTCCCTCTATTCCTCCCTCTTCTATTATTCCCTGTTAACAGTAGTCCACATGTTTACATTTTAGTAATTTAGCAAACGCTCTTATCCAGAGCGACTTACAGGAGCAATTAGAGTTAAGTGCCTTGCTCAAGGGCACATCAACATATTTTTCACCTAGTAGGCTCTGGGATTCGAACAAGCAACCTTTCAGTTACTGGCCCAACACTCTTAACTGCTATGCTACCTGCCATTTACTGTTAACATGTGTTTTGCTCTTAACAGTTAGACCACATGTTGACATGTGCTTATGGTTCCAATTGAAGCAGTTGAAGGGTTAAACCCCTCCACTTTACAACCTACGGTCAATTTGAAGCAGAAGTACCTTAAGGCCTCCCTATAGTCTTCATCCGTCAAAAAGTTAATGTTTGCGTCCCAAATGGCATCCTAGGGCTCTGGGCTATGGTCAAAAGTAGTGCACTTTGAAGGGGAAATAGGGTGCCATTTGGGAAGCATATTCTCTAAGTGGAGAAGGGGAGGACCTTACAGGATGAATTTATGTGGTGGAGAGGGGGGGGGGAGACCTTAAGCGATGCGCTTCTGCACAACCAAGTGTTACTGCCGACATAGAAAGCTGACTGTGTTGATCACTTCACAGCCAGGCACCCCAATGGCATCATTCTCTACTGTGGGTTGCAATTTAGTGACTTTGAGCTTAATGAAAGACTAAATCTTAAAGATGATTGATATCGTATGTGCTGTCTAATACCCTTCACTGATGTTCCAACTATTTTGGTTTGATTTGATGGTTGACAAGAGCAATCAAACAGTATCTACCTTTGCCCATAATAAGTATACTGTACAGTTTGTTTAAGAAAGCCTAGAAAGTTGCATAGGTGGAAAAAGAGACTTCACTGGCAGACTGCTAAGTCACATGATCATCTAGGCCAGGTCCTGGGGGACTCCTGAATATACTGGTTTTCTTTTAAACTGATTCTTGTGGTTTATTTCCATTTTAACGGTCTATGGCTATATCAGACAGAGCTCTTAAAGGCACAATCTAGAAGGTTTTCTGCTGGTCAATGGTCTATTTAATTGATACCCATTGGGATGTTTCTAGCTTACCTCTAGACCACTCTCAGTAACGTCTATCCAAGTTGAGTGGTTGGATAGCATCATTAAAATGAAAACCAATGAAGAAAGTGGTCCTTTTAGACAAGGATTGGGAAACGCTGATGTCTAATTTTGAAAACCTAAGCAGTTATTTCTCCCTCTCTCTCAGTGGGTGGGGCAATGTTTCATGGGGGTACTGTGGTGGTTTAAGTCAGTCTCTCCCTCTTTTGTACCCACCAGGCCGTGGCAGTGACTCCGAGTCCGACGCCGGACCCCACGGGGGCAGGAAGCTGCCGGACGTGCGCAAAGATGACATGCTGGCTCGGCGGACCTCGGTGAGCGAGCCCCGAGTGATGGTGCCCTTCAATCAGTACCTGCCCAACAAGAGCAACGCCAGTGGCTACGTGCCCACACCGCTGCGCAGGAAAAGGGGTGACCACGAGGGCCGGGAGGAGGGCAGTGGCGGGGGTGGGGGCAGCCGCAAGAGCTGGAGTACTGCCACCTCGCCCATAGGAGGCGATATACCCTTCAGGTGAGCATTGGTGATGTAGTAAAAGTGATAGATTGGAACAGAGCCTACTACCACTACTAAGTGGAATGCTAGTATGGATATTTGATCGTAGCCATGGTGTAATTTGGTAAATGTGTTGGCACTCTTTTCTCCAGGAAAACTTGATATTTTTAACTCATATGTATGTCACTTGCTACACTTTGACAGAACAGTTCAGACAGACCCAAGCCAATAGATAGTGGGAGGTGTTTCAATAGCAGTAGGAGACCATCACCATATATGCTAATATAGTATTTGTCATATATTGAGGAAGTACCTCCCATACTCCTGTTGTTCAAAGTGATAACTGCTCTCCAAAATACTCATCACCACTCGATTCCTTTCTGAGACGATTCTCTGGTTGAGCCCATATTGAGATGATTAGCTTTATTTACACAGCAAGAGAGGAGGTTGGTGCACACACCTTAGCAGCTCGTTAGCCTTGTGTTCTTTTTTAGCTACAGATAACACGAGCCTAATGGGCCAACAATCTAAACGTTAACCAAAATGCTAATAAACCGTTTTGCTATAAGCATTGAGACAAAACAAACTCGGCGCGCTTGTTCTTTCTTTTCTAGAAGTGTCGGCATGTGGTGTTGGACTGCTTTTCTCCGTATCACCGATATGTTGTTTCTTCCACCAGACCTGATACAGCACTTCGAAAACAGCTACCTCCAGCCAATTGTCCTTCATATTGTAATTCCCCCAACGCACAAAGGAGACTGGGAATGTCTTGTCTGATGTAGAACATGCATGTTTAAAGAGATTTTCCTGTACTTTTGTATACTATTTAGCCAGTAGTTCTGAAAGTAGTTCTCATGAGCCAAAAAGTTGTCTTTGAAAATTACATAACGTAGCACGCAATTTTCAGGATGTGCAGACGTGCACCACGTCATTGCTCGCTCTCTCCCTCTGCTGTGGGTGCATCATGTGTGTATTGATAGCTGTATCTCTTATGCCGAGAGGCTGAAGCTCATTGGTTGCTCTTGAATTGCTAGGGGGCTGGCCCACATGGGGGGAAATGTGGCGCACCACAGCTTCCAGAAAAACAGTTGCTTTCAAACTAGGGATTTTGTGGCTAATTAAGGTAAAACAGTAATTCTGCTCATAGATTATTAGTGTATGAACTACACATTGACACATCCAGCTCAAAGCGTGAGGTTTAAAAAATACTTAGTAGTCACCAAAGTTCTGGAGCATGTCTTTAAGAATAGGAAAAATATATTTGCATTTACATT
The DNA here is from genome assembly GCF_901001165.1 of Salmo trutta. Lineage (NCBI taxonomy): Eukaryota > Metazoa > Chordata > Actinopteri > Salmoniformes > Salmonidae > Salmo > Salmo trutta. The sequence goes on from NC_042959.1 coordinate 21,992,604, forward strand.
TAAGTCATTTAGCAGACGCTCTTATCCAGAGCGACTTACAAATTGGTGCATTCACCTTAAGATATCCAGTGGAACAACCACTTTACAATAGTGCATCTAAATCTTTCGGGGGGGGGGGGGGGGGTAGAAGGATTACTTTATCCTATCCCAGGTATTCCTTAAAGAGGTGGGGTTTCAGGTGTCTCCGGAAGGTGGTGATTGACTCCGCTGTCCTGGCGTCGTGAGGGAGCTTGTTCCACCATTGGGGTGCCAGTAATGTTGTGGCATGAACGGAGGATCTGATATAGACCAGATGTGTGTTTTGATTGGCCAAGGCCGAAGCACTCAGAGAAAAGCCAGCAACAGGCAAGATGGGTGACTCTTAAAATGTGTGATCCACTTTGGCTACTATATGACCCTGTTGAGTGTTGTTGGAAACTGATATCAAAACAGCGTATTGAGGTTTTCATGAAACTGAAATATGGCTTGTTTCACTCATCTTGTAATATTTCAGTAGATGGCTGAAATCTGGTGTGTGTGCGCTTCCGAGCATGTGTGTGAGCGTGCTTGCATGAGTGCACGCACACACAGAGTACATGCATACATACAATACAAACACATACATATATAAACTCAGCAAAAAAAGAAACCACCCTGTCTTTCAAAGATGATTTGTAAAAATCCAAATAACTTCACAGATCTTCATTGTAAAGGGTTTTAACACTGTTTCCCATGCTTGTTCAATGAACCATAAACAATTAATGAACATGCACCTGTGGAACGGTCGTTAAGACACTAACAGCATACAGACGGTAGGCAATTAAGGTCACAGTTATGAAAACTTAGGACACTAAAGATGCCTTTCTACTGACTCTGAAAAACACCAAAAGAAAGATGCCCAGGGTCCCTGCACATCTGCGTGAACGTGCCTTAGGCATGCTGCAAGGAGGCATGAGGACTGCAGATGTGGCCAGGGCAATAAATTGCAATGTCCGTGCTTTGAGGCGCCTAAGACAGCGTTACAGGGAGACAGGACGGACAGCTGATCGTCCTCGCAGTGGCAGACCACGTGTAACAACACCTGCACAGGATTGGTACATCTGAACATCACACCTGCGGGACAGGTACAGGATGAAAACAACAACAGCCCGTGTTACACTAGGAACGCACAATCCCTCCATCAATGACCCTCCTGCATGACAATGCCACCAGCCATACTGCTTGTTCTGTGTGTGATTTCTTGCAAGACAGATCTCAATCCCATTGAGCATGTCTGGGACCTGTTGGATCGGAGTGTGAGGGCTAGGGCCGTTCCCCCCAGAAATGTCCGGGAACTTGAAGGTGCCTTGGTGGAAGAGTGGGGTAATATCTCGCAGCAAGAACTGGCAAATCTGGTGCAGTCCATGAGGAGATACTGACTGTTACTTTTGACCTCCCCTTTGTTCAGGGACACATTATTAAATTTCTGTTAGTCACATGTCTGTGGAACTTGTTCAGTTTATGTCTCAGTTGTTGAATCTTATGTTCATACAAATATTTACATATTTAAGTTTGCTTTAAATAAACGCAGTTGACAGTGAGAGGACGTTTCTTTTTTTGCTGAGTTTACATGCATACATACGAGTGTGTTGTTTGTTTACACTAGACGTCACCTACTAAATCGGGCCTTTGCTCCAACAGTACATCTGACCTTATTGACATGGCATGGTTTGACTTTAAGCTTATTAGTTTAAACCAGACTTTAGACGTAACACCTACACACCACTCTCACACGATGACGAATACAGGCTTCGCAATACGCAGGCTTCGCAATACGCAGGCTTCGCAATATTGTTAGGATGACTGGCTTCCAGCTGGATTTATTCAGCAGAAATCGTATTTCCTCTACGTGTGTGTGTCTCAGTGCAAGGTTGTAATTGGAAAGGGTTAAACCTGTAAGTGGAAGTCAATAAGGAGCAAGTGTGAGCAGAGCAAGCAAGTGGGTGTTTACATGTGGGTGTGCAATTGTAGATCCTAAGGTCATGCTAACCCTATCTGAGTAAATGTATGAGGACGTGTGCATGTGTCAGTGCATTTCTACACCTGTGTGTGTATTTGTGTGTGCGCTTGAATGAGATCATGAGATTGGCTTGAGCTTTTCACCGAGGTCATCGGGTCCCTGACCGACCGACCAATACCAAACAGCACATTATTCTTCATTCAGCTTGTTCTGCTTTTCAGTGACTCTTTATTCAAATGTTTTGAGATTGTTATTACATCATTATAATGTGTGATCTGTTTATTTGCTCTTTTTTCCTGCCACATGTTTCCATTGGTGTGTTGCTTTTTGGTACTCCCATTGTCATTGTGCGTATGATCACAATATCACTGTGTTTTGTGGTAATGCTTGTGTGTTTCGTATGTGGCTTTGTTTGCACTACGCTGTGTTATTGTTGCATGTTGGTGTTGTGATTGCTGTGTGTGTGTGTGTGTGTGTGTGTGTGTGTGTGTGTGTGTGTGTGTGTGTGTGTGTGTGTGTGTGTGTAACAGTCCAACCGAAATCCCCAACCTAGAGGTACCCCCTGTAATAGCTCCTATTGAGCCCGAGCTCCAAGCCCAACCCCTTCCCCAACCACAGAATCAGTCAGAACAACAACACAGGGGTGAGGAAGAAATGGAGGAGAGGAAAGAGGAGGAAGGGCGGGTGACTCCGGCATGCCCGTGGAGACGGGAGGAGGAGTATGAGCTTCACTCCTACACCCCCCCTCAGCGCTCACAGACCCCCACACTCACCCACAGGGAGACTGCTATACACCTGACTGTGACTGCTGAGCAAAGGTGCCAATCACTGTATGCCCTAACCCCTAAAGCTAAAACAGTAACCCCTTACCCCAACAATCCCCAGATGAAACTTTCCCTTAGTCTCTATTGTCTCATCAAGCCACAGTTCCAATGACCCTAACTTAAAACCCTCTTTAGGATTTCCCTGTAAAATGTATTGAACCAAGGTGCCAATTTGATTTCCTTATATTGTTTTGGTGATGACACCTTTAAACACGCCCATGCAGACACTTCTAAAGACAACTACTCACACAAACTCTGGGAGATTCAGTGAACCATTTCATAAGAGCGTAACCTTTCCTGTTATTTTCCGACAAGGACATGACTGATGCTTATTTGGGGCCGTAGTGAGTTGAATTTGGATCCATCCTATGAATAGGTCTGCTTTCTCTGGCCTCGATATCTGAAGACCTGGCTTGTCACTATGTTGGCTGACTAAACACACTAAAGATGAAATAGGACTTGTGTACAGGGCATGTTCCAAGTCTGCGTCCTAAATGGCACACTATTCCTGATATAGTGCACTGTGGGCCCTGGTCAAAAGTAGGGGCACTATATAGGGAATACGGTACCATTTAGGACATACCCAAGAGTTATTCTGGGGAGGTCCAAGGAACATTCCAAACATAAGCTGTGCTGTGGCCTAGTGTTTTTGTTGGCGTTGGACACAGCTGCCCTCTTTCGCTGCATGTGAAAACCAAGCTCAGAAGTTTGGGGTTTTGGTGTTTGCCAGATGTCTGCAACGTTTGTTCTTTTTATTTCTGATGAGTCGCTCTCTGTGTTCCTGGCAGTTGTAGCAACTTGTAGCTGCCCTGTAGCAACTTCTTATGGCCTTCTGCCTGTTAGTTGTTTGGCTACTGTTGTTTACAGTTACATTCTAGTCATTTAACATACGCTCTTATCCAGAACGACTGTGGGTGCTTTCAACTAAAATCAAATGTTATTAATCACATGCGCCGAATACAACAGGTTAAGGTCTACACCTGTTGTATTCTGCGCATGTGACTAATAACGTTTGACTCCTGGCAAACACCAAAACCCCAAACTTCTGAGCTTGGTTTTCACATGCAGTGAAAGAGGGCAGCTGTGTCCAACGCCAACAAAAACACTAGGCCACAGCACAGCTTATGTTTGGAATGTTCCTTGGACCTCCCCAGAATAACTCTTGGGGATGTCCTAAATGGCACCGTATTCCCTATATAGTGCCCCTACTTTTGACCAGGGCCCACAGTGCCATATTTCAGGAATACTGTACCATTGCTTACTTATGAGCCCCTAACCAACAATGCAGTTAAAAAAAACGGATAAGAAGAAGAAGAAATAAAAGTAACAAGTAATTAAAGAGCAGCAGTAAAATAACAATAGTGAGACTATATACAGGGGGGGTACCGGTACAGAGTCAATGTGCGGGGGCACCGGTTAGTTGAGGTAATATGTACATGTAGGTAGAGTTCTTAAATTGACTATGCATAGATGATAACAACAGAGTAGCAGTGGTGTAAAAGGGGGGGGGGGCAATGCAAATAGTCTGGGAAGCCATTTGATTGGTGTTCAGGAGTCTTATGGCCTGGGGGTAGAAGCTGTTTAGAAGCCTCTTGGACATAGACTTGGCGCTCTGGTACCGCTTGCCGTGCGGTAGCAGAGAGAACAGTCTATAACTAGGGTGGCAGGAGTCATTGACAATTTTTAGGGCCTTCCTCTGACACCACCTGGTATAGAGGCCCTGGATGGCAGGGAGCTTGGCCCCAGTGATGTACTGGGCCAATTGCACTACCCTCTGTAGTGCCTTGCAGTCGGAGGCCGAGCAGTTGCCATACCAGGCAGTGATGCAACCAGTCGGGATGCTCTCGATGGTGCAGCTGTAGAACCTTTTGAGGATCTAAGGACCATTGCCGAATCTTTTCAGTCTCCGGAGGGGAATAGGTTTTGTTGTTCCCTCTTCACGACTGTCTTGGTGTGCTTGGACCATGTTAGTTTGTTGGCGATGTGGACACCAAGGAACTTAAAGCTCTCAACCAGCTTCACTGCAGACCTGTCGATTAGAATTGGGGCGTACTCGGTCCTCTTTTTCCTGTAGTCCACAATCATCTCCTCTGTCTTGATCACATTGACGGAGAGGTTGTTGTCCTGGCACCACACGGTACAGGAGGGGACTGAGCACGCATCCCTGAGGGGCCCCTCTGTTGAGGATCAGCGTGGCGGATGTTGTTACCTACCCTTACCACTTGGGCGCGGCCCGTCAGGAAGTCCAGGATCCAGTTGCAGAGGGAGGTGTTTAGTCCCAGGGTCCTTAGCTTATTGATGAGCTTTGAGGGCACTATAGTGTTGAACGCTGAGCTGTAGTCAATGAATAGCATTTTCACGTAGGTGTTCCTTTTGTCCAGGTGGGAAAGGACAGTGTGGAGTGCAATAGAAATTGTATCTGTGGCTCTGTTGGGTCGGTATGCAAATTGAAGTGGGTCTAGAGTTTCTGGGATAATGGTGTTGATGTGAGCCATGACCAGCCTTTCAAAGCACTTCATGACTACAGATGTGAGTGCTACGGGTCGGTAGTCATTTAGGCAGGTTACCTTAGTGATCTTGGACACAGGGACTATGGTGATCTGCTTAAAACATGTTGGTATTACAGACTCGGACAGGGAGAGGTTGAAAATGTCAGTGAGGACACTTGCCAGTTGGTCAGCGCATGCTCGCAGTGCATGTCCTGGTAATCCATCTGGCCCTGCGGCCTTGTGAATGTTGACCTGTTTAAAAGTCTTACTCATATCGGCTGCAGAGAGCGTGATCACACAGTCTTCCGGAACAGCTGGTGCTCTCATGCATGTTTCAGTGTTATTTGCCTCAAAGCGAGCCTAGAAGTAGTTTAGCTCGCCTGGTAGGCTTGTGTCACTGGGCAGCTCTCAGCTGTGCTTCCCTTTGTAGTCTGTAATGGTTTGCAAGCCCTGCCACATCCGACGAGCATCAGAGCGGGGTAGTACTAGTCGATCTTAGTCCTGTATTGACGCCTTGCCTGTTTGGTGGTTCATCGGAGGGCATAGCAGGATTTCTTATTAGCTTCCGGGTTAGTCCCACTCCTTGAAAGCGGCAGCTTTAGCTCAGTGTGGATGTTTCCTGTAATCTATGGCTTCTGGTTGGGGTATGTACGTACGGTCACTGTGGGGACGACTGCATCGATGCACTTATTAATGAAGCCAATGACTGATGTGGAGCACTCCTCAATGCCATCGGAGGAATCTCAGAACATATTTCTGTCTGTGCTAGCAAAACAGTCCTGTAGCTTAGCATCTGCTTCATCTGACCACTTTTTTTATTGATCTAGTCACTGGTGCTTCCTGCTTAAATTTTTGCTTGTAAGCAGGAATCAGGAGGATAGAATTGTGGTCAGATTTGCCAAATAGAGGGCGAGGGAGAGCTTTGTTTGCGTCTTTGTGTGTGGCATAAAGGTGGTCCAGAGTTATTTCTTTTCTACTGTGGTTACACATTTAACATGCTGATAGAAATTTGGTAAACCAGATTTAAGTTTCCCTGCATTAAAGTCCCCGGCTACTAGATGCCCCGCCTCTGGGTGAGCGTTTTCTTGTTTGCTTATGGCGGAATACAGCTCATTCAATGCTGTCTTAGTGCCAGCCTCTGACTGTAGTGGTTTGTAAACAGCTACAAAAAATACAGATAAAAAGTCTCTAGGCAGATAGTGTGGTCTACAGCTTATCATGAGATACTCTACCTCAGGTGAGCAATAGCTCGAGACTTCCTTAGATATCGTGCACCAGCTGTTGTTTAAAAAAATACATAGCCCGCCACCCCTTGTCTTACCAGACGCCATTGTTTTGTCCTGCCGGTACAGCGTATAACCAGCCAGCTGCATGTTGATAGTGTCGTCGTTCAGCCACGACTCCGTGAAGCATAAGATATTAGTTTGAATGTCCCGTTGGTAGTTTAATCTTGCGCGTAGGTCATCTATTTTATTCTCAAAGATTGCACATTTGCTAGCAGAATGGAAGGAAGTGGGGGTTTATTCGATCGCCTACGAATTCTCAGAAGGTAGCCCGCCCTTTGGCCCCTTTTTCTCCGCCTTCTCTTCACGCAAATCACAGTGATCTGGGTCTGTTCCCCAGAAAGCAGTATATCGTTCGCGTCGGGCTCATCAGACTCGTTAATGGAAAAAAAGGATTCTGCCAGTCCGTGGTGAGGAATCGCAGTCCTGATGTCCAAAAATTTTATTTTCGGTCATAAGAGACGGTAGCGGCAACATTATGTAAAAAATAAGTTAAAAAAACGTTAATAAACAAACAAAAACACACAATCGGTTGGGAACACATAAAACGTCTGCCCTCTTCTTCGGCACCATTATTGTAAAATAGGTCATAGGTTAAACAACCACCAATGTGTATTACAAGAGGCTATTTGAGATGCACAAAATCAAACGGCATTAATTTGTTCCCTTGTTTCTGGATAGATGGGTGTTTATATCTCCTTTCGACAGAGATTGACCTCATGACCTATGAAGAGTATTTTTCTGATTTGATCACCTAGGCAACACGGTGCTATTGGCTGAGTCAATATTCAGATAATAAGAAGGAATTCCCCTCGACCACCCCCACAAATTGGGGAAAACCAACAAAATCCCAATGTAAAAGAGACAACTTCGTCAACATAAATAACAAAACATGCCGAAAAGCTGATGTGTTGTTCAATGTACATGTAACCAGGTCAAAATCCCTGACCTGCAGTTCACAATACTCCCACGCAGGGAAATAGAGCCTGCGATAAGAGCCCTGTGGCTTCAGGCTGTTCACCGTAGGAGAGTGGGAAATGTGGGGACCTGGTGTCCAAGTAGACTACATGTAGCTATGTGTGTGGAAAACATTTAATCACAGGTAAGACATTTAACTTGTTTAGTACAGTCCGTTTGCAACTCCACTTACTACTTGTAGCTGTAGTCTGTTTGTAGTCACATGGCTGCTAGCACCGTCGTGAAAAGGGGCATGAGGGAAGCCCTACAATAGAGTTGCCAACTATATTTTTCAGTGAGATCCATTATTGGCTCTTTGATTTGTTGCTAGAAGTTGCTGGATTACCTTTTGTGGTTGCTGCAACGAAGTCACCGTACCAATTTGCGGTCCCCGACGTAGCGTTTTTTTGTCCCCTTTACCGCCTACCGGGAGAATCTTTTACCAATAAAAGTCGATGAAGGGCTGAAAACTCGCTAGATATAGCGACAGTCGCTAAGTTGGCAACACTGCGCTCGGGAGAAGGCAATATTTAAAACTAATCTTTAGACATGTTGTACAGTTCTTAAATGTCGTTTTTAATTGACTAAAACAAGTAGACGACAAGAAAATTGCATTTGAACGTTTTTGCTGTGAACCAATGGGGTAACCTAGGTAACCACAGGTTGTTTTCCCCAGAGATGGGCAGGGCTGCTACAATCTATCTAATACCGACTGGGTCTATGGCCCTGGTTGGAGATAATCAGCAAGTCACCATGCTGCCCTTGTATATTGGAAACACATTGGTTGTTCAAGCGCACACACACACACACACACACACACGTTTGTTATAGACGCAGCCTTGCACGCACACACCAAATACTTGCCATAGTCTAGCTAGCCTACCCATACTGTGTTACAGTATTTGACATACACAGATTTTTTGTTGTTGCTATTCAACACACAGGGAACCCACCCTCAGGAAGTAGGAAATGAGGGGTCCTACCGGCCCTGGCCCCTGACCTGGGCTGGGATATGGCGTACACATTCTCAATGGCACACATCCTGAACATAGAATGGGACATTACATTAGATAATTTAACAGAAGACATGTCCACATTTTCAATGGTAACGGTGTGATAATGAAAATGACTCTCGTAGAATGTAAGGCCTAGTATAATATGGGTGGAGAGAAAAGTCATTTTTAGTAACAAGGATTATACCATGTAATTTGAAATACTTAATAAAACAAACTTTTTAATATAGTTTTTAGTGGCGCATTTAGCCCTCCAGGCTGCCCTGACATCGGTATACTATTTTCCCCACTTCAAATAGCAATTACAAGCGTGCACCTAACAGAGTTTCCAAAAGACCTGAAACCGATCAATGTAAGACACTCACCAGAAAACCTTTTTGTAACAGAATCAATTATATTATGGCGAAAATCAGACTTCTCTTTCGCTGTTGGGTGGTTCCACCTCAAAAAGAACAAGAAAGTGTTTTGACGCTGACAATCTCAGATTGTTCTGAAATTATTTCTGTTAGAAACAGTTAAGATAAGCATTTGTGCAACATAATTTTTTTGAAATATCGTTTAATCTCAGAGAAATTAAGCTAATTGGTTGTGCCCAAATTAGTTGTGCCCATTTTAATTTATAGGATTCAGATAATATTCAATAAATATAGTACCAAATATTTTTCTAAAAATGAGTAAGACATGAGGAATCCAAAGAAATTGTCAAGTCACCCACAGACCCCCCACACTCCACATCAATCTCACCCCAAAAACAAGTATATAGTATCAGTTCTCTGTCTCAAGTAGTATGGAGCTGCGGATCGGAGTATTGTTTCTTCATCCTATGTATGTATTCTTAGTTAATTCGTTTTTTCCCCCTGTTCAGAGAAACTAGTAATTGAAGTTTTTAGGTTTATGTCCCATCCATCATCCTGATATCACCAGATTTTAACCACTAGATGGTACTGTTCCTATTAGGTGAACAAAATTTGAAAAATGTGTGGTCCAAATTGGATGTTGGGTAATATAATTATTGAATATTATATGAATCCTTAAAAATGTTTATGGTCAATTTGGGTGCAATTAATTAGATTTTCTCGGAGAAAATGATATTTCCACAAAATAAAGTTGCTGAATGATCTGTTTCTAACTACAGAAACCATTTCAGAACAATCTGAGATGTTAGGTGTCATGGCTTGATGAAATTACATGGAACGACCCTGTTGCTTTTTGCCAAAAACTACTGGAGAAAGCAGCCTTCCGCTGTTTACCTCTGCCATGTGCATTTGCGTAATTATGATTGGTCAAGAGCCTAAAAACATTTTTTTATTTTTTTTGTTTCATCTATCTGGATATTCTAATTTTGTTTTATTATATTATTTCAATAGTGACATAATGTGAAATGCCCTACGACCTTGGTCAATGCTAACCGAACCACTCTCTCAGCAGTAGCCCCGCCCGCTCATGCTCCGAGGAACTATACCGTCCGTCATCCCTGACAACCAGCCCCATGACTACCGCCATCATCGTGACGAGCCCCCTTAGCCCCAGGGCCAGCCTGGACACAACCAGGAAGTTCCCTCCCATGATTTACAGGAAGGAGGCAGGGCAAAAGAAGGTGGGGCTGTCCATATCCCTAGCGACAGACACGGGGAGGAATGACGACGTATGGGCTCGCCGTGCCCTTACCTCGCCAAAACACGGCGGCACCACTGGTCCAAACCAGTTCCTGCCTGTTCCTTCAGCCGGGGCAACCACCACGCTGACCATCACCTGCCAGGGTCGCATGGGCAAGTCGGAGGTTGAAGGTCGCAAAGGCGACAAACCGGCGGTGGGGAAATGTCCATCTTGGCTTGACGACGACCCTCCGCCAATGTGAGCCTATCGTCCATTGACTAGGATTCAGAGACCGATACAAAATGCTCAGTTGGCTAAGGGAGGAGCATCACACCATAACAGCCACAACATATTGGGTTTCTCCCAGCCTACACAGATCAGATACAGAGAACTACATTACCTGTCATCCTTCAGTAGACGTTTAGAAATCCTGCTTCATACGCATGTGGCCATGACCTCGAGCAGTGATGCACACCTCTGGATGGCAAATGTGAAGAATGCATGACTTTTCTCTATTTATACTTACAAATATATATTTTATTTGTTAATTTGGGTTTGTATGTTTTTGCGCATGTGAAGAAATGACAGTGACCTTTAAATAACCTTGCATGGTGACCTCTGATATTTGACCATTTCCAATACACACTGGTTACAGCAACTCCCTCAATCATATTTACATTGTATTACTTTCTTAGCTTTGTCCAATGAGTGTTGCTATTTAATAATTGTTGAATATACAGGGCTTCGCATGTATGCTTGAATGTGCCTAAACACTTGCAAATATATGCATACATGGTAAACATATTACATACAGTAGACTTAAACTGTATTACTAGAATGCACTGGTAGTAGTAGAAAAATGGCCTTTCACTCTATGTGGCAGATATGACAAATACATACAGCCCGTAAAACAATTTCTGCTGTCCGTTTCGTAAGACCGCTCGTCACTGGGTCTCCCCATCTTGTGGCCAGTCTTAATAGGACCACAAGACACACTTTAACTTGCACCCTTCCCAACATCAGAAAGGCAGCTTTAAAAGCCCTCTGTGGCCCAGAACTTTAACCCAAACCCGGTTAACCCAAACCTCCAATTTGGGTATTGTTCTGGCGAAAGACGAAGAACCCCAGCTTTGCAGATGCATTATGAGCAGGCTAATAAAATATGCATGCTTTTTAATGCTAGTTTTATTTTAGACTGCATCATGAGATCATTTCCATCTGCGCCATACAATATGCTGTAGAGGCCTATATTAGTGCAGTGAATTCAGTGGTTTTTCTCCCAAAGTGCTGAGCTGGCTGTGTTCTTGTTTAGAGTGCCACCTTGTGTTCAAATGGACACTGTTTTATCAGTCTGTAAATCTAGCCAGAACAACTATACTGTAAACCCATCGCATCATTCTGATATTTAAGACAGTAATTGCTCATTTTGTAATAATACTGAACCTATAGTGTCTCATTAAACTTTCATGATTGTTTACAAAGAGCTCATACTGTTGTCAAAGGTAACCCATAGAGTAAACCTACAGGTGTTTTCAACACGCCCCCTATATTCCTTATATCACACATTCTCATATCTGTATGTATTGCATTGTGTACTTGTGTGTCCAGATCTGTATGTGTTGTAGTTGTGTGTTTGTTCATTAGTGTTTGTGCTCTTTCTCCATGTCTCTGCTTTTGTAGATTCAGTCACAGAGCTGCTAGTGTATCAGATGACCCAGAGTAAGTGGTTCTTTGTTACCCATCGGCAGCACATCCCTGCTAAACCACACCTGCCAAGTATCCCACCAAGTATGCCTGCTTCTAGACATGTCTATCTGTAAGGAGCTGATGGGTGTAACTCTGGACTATTGGACTTTTAACCATGTTACACCCATCTTATTCATATTGGCAGAAGTTGGGAGGGACTAGCGGTTGACTTCAAATTAAGATGCTTGTGTTTGTAACGTGCTTCTGTCGTCTGCATGTCTCACTCTCAAAAGCAAACGCTGGAACTCTAGACATGTGCATGAATCCTAACTGCAAGGGTGCACTCAAATGTCTGTGAACCACTTACCCAGCCTCACCGAGTTGCTGTGTCTCTTATAGCCTTCGAGGAACTACTGTGGAATAGGAAGGACCTAGATCACTCTCCTGTCTTGTGGACAGCTCATAGTCTCGTAAACCCCAAACCCTAGGCAACAGCAGTGACTAGGGTCTGATTTCAATGACGGACTCTTTTGGCAACTTCGATAAGGAGGGAAGAAATTGTTCTGGGGTGGGTCCTCTTCAGACAGACAACTCTCCCAACAAATCATGAGGCAGACATGCCTGAATGTCAAGATTTAAAACCAAAGTTTGCATGCAAAACCTTGCAGTGGTTTTACATTAACATTTACATTTTAGTCATTTAGCAGATGCTCTTATCCAGAGCGACTTACATTAGTGCATACATTATTCTCTTTGGGGTGGGGGGCACCATGGGATTTATTTAAGATACTCTTTAAAGAGGTAGGGTTTCAGACATTTTCAGATGGTCAGTTTTAGTGAAGGTAGTTGATGTAAAGTAGCCACTTGCGAAATGCACTCATTAAAAATAACCTCTGTGATCTCCATCTTGCTAGCTACTATTTAGTATTTTATTCAAGCAGATAAGATGGTGACTTAGGCAGAGACGTAGTTATTCTATGCCAAACTGATGTTCTATTACATGCAGATGCTGTTCAGCCAGAACATTTGAAAATTGTGGAAGGCTAGAGACTAGAGAGCGCACCATATGATGCATGTCGCATACACTCACAAACAAGGATATGTACCAGCACTGTACAAGGTATGAGGATCTCACTGTGGTTCTCAAAGCAAAACCTGGATCAAATGTATAACTGATGCTCTGTGCTGTTGTACAGATAGGCTACTGTATGTATGACCTTTTGATATGACCTTTTGATAGCATGTTGCTTTACATGTTATAATCTGCCTTTAACTATTAACGTTATCTCTGCTGCCTTCTGTTTTGCATGGTTTTACACAGTATAATACAAACTAATATATACAGAAGAGTAATATCCAATAATATGTGTGGTATTGTCAGAATCATGATGAGTTCCTTTTGGGGTTTGAGTACAGAAGGTGTATCTGACCATCGACCCTGTTTGACCTTTCCTGGCTTAACTTTCATCACTACGGCAACTCCAAACATTACTCCATCTAAAGTGCCTTAAAATAAAACTCTTTCTGTCTGTACCGTATACATGACTTCTCTCCCAGTGAATCTCTCTATAACTCCTTCCATATCCAAGTTTTCTTCTTTCTTATTTTTCTCAGGAGTGTGAGTATGATTGACATGCGTTGTGAGGAGGACGCCATCTTGCCACACCACAGCCAGGTGCGCCACGAGCTCATGCACAACCAATACAACATGATGAAGGAGGAAGAGGACCACTGGCAGGACGTAAGCACTCTCTCTCTCACACACACACGCACATCCTAATACACTTTTATACACACATTTACACTTACTCACACTTTATCATACAGTTGCACACACACCTACACACTCACGCATTCATACAGGCATACATCTACTGTCTGTCTGTTAGGACCTAGCCCGGTGGAAGAGTCGCAGGAGAAGCGTCTCCCAGGACCTGATTAAGAAGGAGGAAGAGAGGAAGATGATGGAGAAGCTGATGACGGGTGAGGGAGGGGCCATCTCTCAGAGGAGGAAGAGCATCAAAACCTACCGGGAGATTGTTGAGGAGAAGTACGTCATAAGGAAATCCTCCATTTTAGATCGAACCCTGGTTTCCATATTGTTGGTTGTCTCCATGTACAGTATAGGCCTTTACCTACTCTCTTCTCTCCTAGCCTGTTGTTTTTTCTCTCATCCTGGCCTCGACTGTTTTCTAATTGCATCAGGGGATCATAGCATGTTTCAACAATGATGCTTTTGTCAGTGTGTAGCCAGTCACATGGCCCCTGTCTCATCTTGTCCTCCCGTTTCTCCTCCCCTAGGGAGCGTCGTGAGAACGACCTCCGCGAGGCCTACCGGTTGGCCCGCACCCCTGAGGAGGCGGCGTTGGTCCTCCACCGCTACGCCCAGCGCTTCACCATCAGTGAAGCGGTGCTGGAGCGCCTGCAACTGCCCAAACTGCTAGACAGGAGCATCTCTGAGGATCCCACCGCTACCACCAACACACGTCTCACCCTCACCCCCACTTCCTGTTCTCCCACCCCCACCTCCCCGGAAGAAGATACAAATGGCCCCCTGAAGTACCTGAGGCAGCAGTCGCTCCCGGCACCCAAGTTTACCGCTACTGTTGAGGCCCAGGTGGTGGGGTTCCCCCAGGGTCTGTCTCATCGCCCCCAGATTCGGTCGCGCAAGCCTGAACCAAACCCCTCTATCCGGGCCGTCTCACCCAAGTCTGTGCCTTTGCTGATGCCCAAGCCTTACAATCAACCCAAGGGCCTGCAGATGCTGGTGGGACCCAGGCCAGGCAAGGTGAGGCACAAAATGCCAGCTAATGGCAAGGGTTTTATCAGTGTTATCACTAGTGTGTTTTACTGTAACATTGTGTTTGAACAAGGGTTTTATCAGTGTTATCACTAGTGTGTTTTACTGTAACATTGTGTTTGAACAAGGGTTTTATCAGTGTTATCACTAGTGTGTTTTACTGTAACATTGTGTTTGAACAAGGGTTTTATCAGTGTTATCACTAGTGTGTTTTACTGTAATATTGTGTTTGAACAAGGGTTTTATCAGTGTTATCACTAGTGTGTTTTACTGTACATTGTGTTTGAACAAGGGTTTTATCAGTGTTATCACTAGTGTGTTTTACTGTAACATTGTGTTTGAACAAGGGTTTAAATTACCAGGGGGGCCGTGGGCTTGTTCGTCACTCCTCCCTCAAAGTAGTTTGAATGTTTTGTTCAGCCTAGTCTTCCAAGGGCGCACAAATGTATTGTGTAAATGGAACCCTGATCTTGGCATTTAAATTAGAATAGAAGACAGAAACCATGGAGATTGGGTGTCATGTTTTCAGACAAAAAATATATAAATCCCTTTTCCTTCTTCCCCAAAGTCTGTTGCAACATCTCAGTTCAGCATAACAGGATGTTCATTTTCATCCTCAGAGCCATTTGCCAAATGGGCCTATTCCAAAGGAAGATAACATGCTTTGGGGTTATTATGGGAACAAACCGGGACTTCTTTCCACTTCTGTGTCTGGAATCTCTTATTTGGAGCTGAGGGGAGCCTGAATGGGGGGCTCTGTTCCGTATTGACATAAGAAGTTGACAAGTAGTTCCTCTCAATGTGAAGTGGGTCTCTGGGCAGACAGAGAGGACCACACAGACTGAGGGGGTGATTCTGGGTAGTGAGTCCCCCTTCACTCAACAACCCCCCTGTGTGTCTGGAGTACTCTGCCCTCCTCACACATGCATTACAGCCTTTCATTCAGTCCCAGCATGTTATCGGGCTAGCTGAATAGCTTATAGGCCAGAGTTACATGAATGAGTTACGGTTTTATTTACAACATGGGGCAACTTCCGGTCTGGGTGGTCTGGAGTAGAACTGTGTGGTCATATTGCAGTCGTTGCTGTGGAATTTGGGAGATTTCACCCCAGTTGACTGTTCTTGTATTGCTGTCTGAAAGATATTTTTGGTGAGGATACAGTGTCTCTAAAATTGTTTTAGTGTTGGATTTTTACATTGAAATGCATCTTTGTAGTATGTATGTGCATACGTGTGTGTTCTTTAAGCCTTCAGTCTCTAACCTGTGTACTCAGGTGGACGGCTTGCTGCGAGTGAACGGCGACATGGGAAACGATGAGGTCACCACTCCAGAGAGCGAGGGAAGGACCTCCCCTCTACGGTTCTACCCCTCCCCTGCCACGCCTACAGCCTCCTCTGATGGTCCTGACATACCCCCATGTGAGGCCACTCCCACTCCCCCACCCACACATAGCCCCTCTCCCAGGGCGAGCCCATTACCAGCCATGCCAGCTGTGGCACAGTGTGGCACAAGCACAGGCACCGCAGTGATATCTTCTTCAGTGCCAGGAGAAAGTGATGCCCAGGAGAAGGGTAATGCACAGGAGTCTACCCCGCCTAGCCGGCCCACCTCACTGCCCTCGGTGAGCACTCAATACATGCAGCCAAGCCGACTTTGTTTCTGTGAAAAAAACATACGTTATCAAAAGGGTCTGAAAAGACTTGGAACAATGTAAATTGTGGCTTGCATCTTGACAAACTGTCAGTGGTGTAAAATACTTGAAAGTACTACTTAAACCTCTTAAGGATCCGCCCCTTTTTTTTTGCCTAAAATTACATACCCAAATCTAACTGCCTATAGCAAGGATATGCAAACTTTGAAGTTTGTGGAAATGTTAAATTAATGTAGGAGAATATAACACATCAGATCTGGTAAAAGATAATACAAAGAAAAAAAACATGCATTTAAAAAAAAATGTATTGTACAGTCTTTGAAATGCCAGAGAAAGGCCATAATATATTATTCTAGCTGAGGCACAATTTAGATTTTGGCCACTAGATGGCAGCAGTGTATGGGCAACATTTTAGACTGATCCAATGAACCACTGAATTTCTGTTCAAAATGTTTTATCAAGACTGCCCAAATGTGCCTAATTGGTTTATTAATACATTTTCAAGTTCATAACTGTGCACTCTCTTCAAACAATAGCATGGTATTATTTCACTGTAATAGCTACTGTAAATTGGACAGTGCAGTTAGATTAACAAGAATTTAAGCTTTCTGCAAATATCAGATATGTCTATGTCCTGGGAAATTCTCTTGCTACTTACAACCTCATGCAATCACATTAGTCTAAGTTAGCTCAACTGTCCACGGGGGACCCACCAATCCTGTTGTTTTTCTGGGGTATCTGTACTTTACTTTACTATTTATATTTTTGACAACTTTTACTTCACTTCATTCCTAAAGGAAATTATGTACTTTTTACTCCATACATTTTCCCTGACACCCAAAAGTACTCATTACATTTTGAATGCTTAGCAGGACAGGAAAATGGTCTAATTCACACACTTATCAAGAGAACATCCCTGGTCATCCCTACTGCCTCTGATCTGGCGGACTCACTAAACACATGCTTCGTTTGTAAATTATGTGAGCGTATTGGAGCATGCCCCTGGCTATCTGTAAATAAATAAAAAACAAGAAAATGGTGCTGTCTGGATTGCTTAATATAAGGAATTTGAAATGATTTATACTTTTACTTTTGATACGTAAGTATATTTTAGCAATTAAATGTACTTTTGATACTTTAGTATATTTTAAACCAAATACTTTTAGACTTTTACTCAAGCAGGATTTTACTGGGTGACTTTCACTTTTACTCAAGTCATTTTCTATCAAGATATCTTTACTTTTACTCAAGTATGACAATTGGGTGCTTTTTCCACCACTGCAAACTGCTGACTGAAAGCCTACACACAAGCCAGAACTATGTGTTGTTCTTAATCTACAGTCCATAGATAGGATAAAGCAACATTGTGTCAGAAAGGTCATGACTTCAACAAAAGGAAGGAGGAGGATGCATAATCAGAGTATTTCTTCCTGTGGGTGTCCCTACAGGAGCTGCAGAGCACAGAGTGTCTCGTGGAGGCGGGAGGCAGGTCTACTGCAGGCCCGCTGGGGGAGGAGCCCAACACAACAGAGACTGCAGTACAGCCCTCTCCAGCTACAGGTCTGTCCCTATGTGTTACCTCGGAGACTAACTGCTGCTACTCTGACACCTAGTGGTGACCATTTATATTGTTTCTAGAGCCAATCAAATCCTTTTGCTATTTGATGTGCATTCTAGTCATTTATTACTCATTGTCTGATTAGCAAATGAACGCTTTAAGCTGTTAAACAAATTATTCAACTTGGTCTTCCTGTGGTTAAAGTCAAACTAGGACCCACTGTCTGGGCTTACTGTAGACTCTGATGCAGAGCCTTGCTCTGATTCACCTAGACATGTATCTGTCTGGTTTTCAGAGTCACAACAAGCTCCCAAGGAACAAGCAGAATTGTGTATGAATGCCACAGCGACTAGACAGATCGCCACTGTCCTCCATCCAGTCCTATCAGAGCACGCCACACAACAGGCTCAACCAATGACCGCACCGGTGAGATCACCTGCCAACCAATCAATGGCCCCCAATGCTGCGAATAGCCAATCATTTGTGCGCTGCTCTACCTCAAGCGGAAGCCGTACCCAGGAGTGTGCAGCGCCATAGAACTTTCAGATAGAAATGCATTATGTAGGACAGACCTGATTCTATACTGTGTAGAATAGGGTATCACAAATTCTATAAATTAAATTTCTCTCTACTACGTTCTAACTATAAATATTTTTGAAGAATCCTCTGGTCATGTTTTGATCATTGTGTTTCTGACTTTTCTGGGATGATCTTAGGTCAGTGAGCCCAGCCTGGAGTCGTCTCAGAGAGCAGATGAAGTTGCTACCTTGGCTGATCCAGGACCTGTCAGAAACAAACCACCATGTGAAGCTCCCACAACAGGTAAGCAAAATCTGTTTTCAGAACGAACCTCAAACTGCCTTTTTCACAATAGACTTTATTTCCCACAGCCCTCTCAGCTATCACACACCCAACTCTTTTTTTCCTTTGCATCTCCAACTGGCACTCTGTATATGCTTGTGAACTCTATCCCCTCCTTTTCTCCTCCTCACCCCTTTACCCTCCTTCCTCCCCCTCCTTGCTTGTGCTGTAGAGCTGGCTAACAGTGCCAGTTGTCCACCAGCAACCCTAGGTTAGGCCTACATTGGGAGTTCTTCACCACGCCAGGTAAACTGCTCACTGTTTTGTTGAGCTTGCCTGTAACCCTCTTTGGGGTTCACGTACTCATACATAGTACAGGGTTTCCCCATGGCTTCCCTGGAGGCTGGGTGACAGCATTGGAAACCTGTTTCCTCACTCTACTGGTTTTGTTTTTTATTATTGGAGTCCTGTGGACCCCACTATATTTTACATTAAGTTGGTCTTATAATGCTGTAATTACTATAGTAACAATGTTAATACAACATTGTTACGTATAACTACAGTGTTACTACACAGGTATATGGCTAATGAACTGAATGTTCTCAAGATTTGAATCAGACAACTTTGTGTCGGAGGTAAAACAAATGGAAGCATCATTACAAATGTTTGGGAGAGTTGTTGTTAAACAGTCTGATGTGTTAAAGTTATTCAGAGAATGCAACACATACAAAAGCCCAGGCCCAGACAAAATAAGTGGACATGTGTTAAAGCACTGTGCTGAACAATTGACTGGTGTTTTTACAGACATTTTCCAATCCTCACTCGACCAGCAACACGTGCCAGTATTGTGGAAAAACTCAATAATTATACCAATTCCTAAAGCATCTAATCCCTCTGTGCTGAATGACTACCACCCTGTTGCCTTGACATCCTTAGTAATGAAATGCCTTGAGAAACTTGTGAAAAGTCATATTCTCAGTGTCACCCAGAAGCTTCTCGACGCATTTCAGTTTGCCTATCAGCCTAGCATTGGAGTTGATGCCACTCTTACCCTCCTTAACATGGTCTATAGACATCTAGAGTAGAGGTCGACCGATTATGATTTTTCACCACCGATTATTGGAGGGCCAAAACCCCGCTACCGATTAATCGGCCGATTTTATTTTTGTAATAATGACAATTACAACAATACTGAATGAACACTTATTTTAACTTAATATAATACATCAATAAAATCATTTTAGCCTCAAATAAATAATGAAACATGTTCAATTTGGTTTAAATAATGCAAAACAAAGTGTTGGAGAAGAAAATAAAAGTGCAATATGTGCCATGTAAGAAAGCTAACGTTTAAGTGCCTTGCTCAGAACATGGGAACATATGAAAGCTGGTGGTTCCTTTTAACATGAGTCTTCAATATTCCCAGGTAAGAAGTTGTAGTTATTATAGGAATTATAGGACTATTTCTCTCTCTACGATTTGTATTTCATATACCTTTGACTATTGGATGTTCTTATAGGCACTTTAGTATTGCCAGTGTAACAGTAAAGCTTCCATCCCTCTCCTCGCTCCTACCTGGGCTTGAACCAGGAACACATCGACAACAGCCACCCTCGAAGCAGTGTTACCCATGTAGAGCAAGGGAAACGACTACTCCAAGTCTCAGAGCGAGTGATGTTTGAAACTCTATTAGCGCGCACCTGCTAACTAGCTAGCCATTTCACATCGGTTACACCAGCCTAATCTTGGGAGTTGACAGGCTTGAAGTCATAAACAGCGCAATGCATTGCGAAGAGCTGCTGGCAAAACGCACGAAAGTGCCTTTTGAATGAATGCTTATGAGCTTGCTGCTGCCTACCATCGCTCAGTCAGACTGCTCTATCAAATCATAGACTTAATTATAATATAATAAACACACAGAAATACGAGCCTTAGGTCATTAATATGGTTGAATCCGGAAACTATCATCTCGAAAACAAAACGTTTTTTCTTTCAGTGAAATACGGAACCGGTCCGTATTTTATCTAACGGGTGGCATCCCTAAGTCTAAATATTCCTGTTACATTGCACAACCTTCAATGGTATGTCATAATTACGTAAAATTCTGGCAAATTAGTTCGCAATGAGCCAGGCAATGAACGCAAGAGCAGTGACACAATTTCATGTTAGCAGGCAATATTAACTAAATATGCAGGTTTAAAAATATATACTTGTGTATTGATTTTAAGAAGGGCATTGATGTTTATGGTTAGGTACATTGATGCAACGACGGTGCTTTTTTCGCAAATGCGCTTGATAAATCATCACCCGTTTGTCGAAGTAGGCTGTGATTCGATGAGAAATTAACAGGCACCGCATCGATTATATGCACCGCAGGACACGTTAGATAAACTAGTAATATCATCAACCATGTGTAGTTAACTAGTGATTATGTTAAGATTGATCGTTTTTTATAAGATAAGTTTAATGCTAGCTAGCAACTTACCTTGGCTTCTTGCTGCCCTCGCGTATCAGGTAGTCAGCCTGCCATGCAGGCTCCTCGTGGAGTGCAATGTAAGGCAGGTGGTTAGAGCGTTGGACTAGTAACCAGAAGGTTGCAAAAACGAATCCCCCCTGAACAAGGCAGTTATCCCCCGTTCCTAGGCCGTCATTGAAAATAAGAATGTGTTCTTAATCTGACTTGCCTAGTTAAATAAAGGTGTGTAAAAAAAAATATATAATAATCGGCAAATCGGTGGCCAAAAATACTGATTACCGATTGTTATGAAATCCGCCCTAATTAATCGGCCATTCCGATTAATCGGTCGACCTCTAAACTAGAGGGTGCCAAATCCCATGTTAGGGTTCTGTTTGTTGACTCTTCTTCTGCCTTCAACACAATCCAGCCGTACATTCTGGCACAGAGACTCATTCGGGACTTCTCCTTAGATGGGGGGGCTGGTTTTGTGGCTGTTGGACTTCCTGAGCCAACACTCACAGCGAGTCAAAATAGGTCCCTACGTGTCGGACATACGCACCACCGACACAGGCTTTCCTCAGGGATGTGTTTTGTCCCCACTCCTGTACATCCTGTACACTAATAGTTGTACTAGTTCCCATCCTGACAGACACCTCGTTAAGTTCGCTGATGACACTGTCTTGATCAGCCTGTTTGATGACGAGGAACATCATGGCCCGGTCCTAAATTACTATGTAGAGTGGTGTGATGAATCACACTTGGTCCACAATACCAACAAGACCAAAGAGATGTGCATAGACTTCAGGAAGCGTACCACACCTACCTCTGCAACATCAATCAGAGGTCAGAACATAGAGATTGTAGAGGAAAACAAATATCTGGGTGTCCTCTTGGACAATAAGCTTCAGTGGAGTAAATGTACAGACCTGATCTACAAAAAGAGCCAACAGAGACTGTACTTTCTCAAAAAGCTGGGCTCTTTTAATGTAGACTGAACTATACTGACTCTGTTTTACAAATCTTTCATTGAGAGTATTTTAACTTTTTGTATTGTTTGTTGGTTTGGCAATGACACTGTCAGCCAGAGAAATATGCTGAGAAGGATTATCACCTCAGCAAGCAAGGTACTTGGAGTCAAACAGACAGGCCTGGATGAGAACTTTAAGATCAGGGCCCTCCACAAGGCTCACAAAATCATTTTAGACCTAAGCCACCCCCTGTACCCGGACTTTGAACTACTCCCCTCTGGGTGCAGGTATTAGGGACACCTCGGCAGTAAAAAAAGGACTAGACAATAATTTGTGCCAGGTGTGATATCCCTCCTAAATAGCTCGGGCTAATGTTCCTATTGACTCAGTTTTATTGGTATGTAACTGTTATGGAAGTTGTATTGTCAATTTTGTTTTGTATTTAAACGCCACTTTAAACATGTACATGACACTGCAACAAAATTTCCCCATGAGGACAATAAAGTCAGTAAGTAAGAGCAACGTTTTGTAAAGTGTTAAAGCATTGTTGAATGTAGATTTTTGGTGTACTTTTACACAGGAAACTGGAATTGTTAGCCAGTCAGTAATGAGAAATACCACACAGCTTGTAGCTTTTCAGCAACTCAATATTCACCTTCATTCCTTATCACCTTGATTTGTTCCCTTATCACCTGGATTTGCTCCCTGCCACCTTTCACTTCATTCCCTCATTCCTTTACCTGACATTCGTTATTTAAATAGCTTTTTCCATGCGTTCACACAAAGACAGTGTAGTTGCCAAATGAAATGACTCGGCATCAGTTCCTGTGTTTCAACGATGTTTGTTTTCTAACCGACTACCTTTTTCACTGTATCTCTGTTCCATAGAGGGGGCAGAGCAGGAGCATGGTACAGCAGCGGTGAGTCCATTCTAACTGTTCCATCTGCTATAATCTTTCCTGGTAGAGTTCTAAAGTGGGTTTTACTAGTTCTCATCTGGTTGAGACAAAATGGTGTCAATACCGTCCACAATGCATTCGATACAATGCATCTTAACAGACAATCCAGGGTTGTGTTCATTAGGGCACACAGTAGCAAAACCGTGAAACCAAAACAAACTTTTCTTATTGGGCAAGTTCATTATTGGCTCCCCGTTTCACTCCATTTCAGAGCGTGTTCTTCCGTTTTGTCTACTGAGCACAATCCATTTCTTGTTTTTCTAATATATAAGGACCTCTAATATATAGGACCTCCTTAAGACCCAATGCTTGATTGGTAAATGTTCATTGGCTCAACCTATCAGATGAGGATTATGTACAAAGTGCCCAGCCTTGCTCTTCATCCCCTCATCTCTCGCTCTTTTCTCTCTCTTTAGTAGGACACCTTTGGCTAGCATGGACATAGTGCTGTTGTAGATCAACTGTCTCCTCTCTTCCCTTTCTGTGGATGTGTGTGTACTTTGCTTTATGAATATGTGGGTTGGTGCGTGTGTGTGTGTGTGTGTGTGTGTGTGTGTGAACCCTGGATGGGCTCTATCAGGTCACTCAGGTGTCATCCCCGGTAGTGGCCCAGGCTAAGCGGGGTGACCGCTGGTCTTGGGACCCAAATGAGGAGCGAAAGCGTCAGGAAAGGTGGCAGCAAGAGCAGGAGCGCATGCTTCAGGTAGAGTTAAGCTACTAAAGACCCAAAAGCTAGGCCTGATTTAGCATGCTGCAAAATACTAATTAACAAAAGCTAGGCCTGATTTAGCATGCTGCAAATACTAATTAACAAAAGCTAGGCCTGATTTAGCATGCTGCAAAATACTAATTAACAAAAGCTAGGCCTGATTTAGCATGCTGCAAAATACTAATTAACAAAAGCTAGGCCTGATTTAGCATGCTGCTATATACTAATTAACAAAAGCTAGGCCTGATTTAGCATGCTGCTATATACTCATTAACAAAAGCTAGGCCTGATTTAGCATGCTGCTAATTACTCATTAACAAAAGCTAGGCCTGAGTTAGCATGCTGCTAAAAACACATTAACAAAAGCTAGGCCTGATTTAGCATGCAGCTAAATGCACGTTAACAAAAGCTAGGCCTTAGTTAGCATACTGCTAAATGCACGTTAACAAAAGCTAGGCCTTAGTTAGCATACAGCTAATAATATGTTAACAAAAGCTAGGCCTGAGTTAGCATACTGCTAATAATGTTAACAAAAGGCCTGAGTTAGCATGCTAAAGCTAGGCCTGAGTTAGCATGATGCCCTATTGACATTAGCTAAAGATAAGCCCGAATAAGCCTACTGATTACTGAATCTATGGTCTGCAGCACCAGTTACATTTACCCAAAGCAGGTGCTAACTTTGTTAGCTTGCAGACACATTTCAATTAACCTCAATCCTGCTTAGTCATCTGCCTGCTCTGAGTCTGAAGTCGACCCCCAATGCTGTGCACAGTGGCCACACAGCGGCAGCATTGCACAATAAAAGCTGTGTGCAATGGCATGATCTACGTGTCTCACACTCATTTGCCAGAGCCCCAAATCTGCTGCCAGTCAACTTCGCTCTCCTCCTCTACCTACCCATCATAGGGTGTCTCAATACTCCAAATAGCCTTGTCTCCTTGTTTTCTTTCCTTCATCCTCACCTAACCTATATTCTCAGAGTTATAGATGTACTGATGAAGGTGAGAAAAGAAAGCCATTTTAGACTATTGAGGTCCACCCATGGGGTTTGCTTTGCTGATGCATGAACCCTTGTCACCTTTGACTCCTAAACCACCTTGTCAGTGCATGGTGTGTCTGTTTCTTTGGTTGGCAGCTTTTTGAATGTATTTTCTCTATCTTTACAACCCTCATCATACACGCATGCTATGTTTGTGTATTCCCACTTTTTCCTGTCTCATGATTGGCTCATGCTTCGCTATGTTTGTCTATGCCCACTTTTTCCTGTCTCATGATTGGCTCATGCTTCTCAATGGTACTTAATACAGACCTGAACTAACACAATATATTTATTTTAGATGAAATCCAATGTTAATGGATAGTTCACTTGAAATTAAGTTAATCAGATGTTTTCATCTTTCAAAAAGAGTCTGAAGTTGAGACTTCCACATTTCACACCATCTTTCAAGGAAAAACACACTCAAAAGCTCTGTTGGTATTTTTTTCATTAGTTCCTTGTTGATACAATCCCAACATGTTTTGCATGTCAGCAGTCAAGTTTCAAAGATATTGGATTTTCATGAAGCAAAGTGTCATCAGCCATCATCATGTTTTAGGGAGAGTGATACGTACTTTCAGATAGTTACTAAAACAATCCCGATATGCTTTATGGCCAGGTATGGCCCAATAGGCATCTTTTCCGACCATCTCTCCATCCGTCTGTCTGTATGACATGTCATCGATGATGAATGTGTGCCATCTCTTGTTGCCATGGTAACAGGAGAAGTACCAGCATGAGCAGGAGAAGCTGAAACAGGAGTGGGAGAGGGCGCAAAGAGAGGTGGAAGAGGAGGAGAGGAGATACCATGAGGAGGTGTGTGTGAGTGCATGTGAGAGAGAGTGTGTGTGTGTGTGCGTGCGTGCGTATATGAATGTGACTGTTGACTGAATAAAAACACTCCCTCTCTCCCTCCCTATTTCTCTCCCTCTTTCCCTCCCTCCCTCCCAATTTCTCTCCCTCCCTATTTCTCTCTCTCCCTCCCTCCCTCTCTCTCCCTCCCTCCCTCCCTCTCTCCCTCCCTCTCTCCCTATTTCTCTCCCTCTCTCCCTCCCTATTTCTCTCCCTCCCTCCCTATTTCTCTCCCTCCCTCCCTCCCTATTTCCCTCCCTCCCTATTTCTCTCCCTCCCTCCCTATTTCTCTCCCTCCCTCCCTATTTCTCTCCCTCCCTCCCTCCCTATTTCCCTCCCTCCCTCCCTATTTCTCTCCCTCCCTCCCTATTTCTCTCCCTCCCTCCCTATTTCTCTCCCTCCCTCCCTCCCTCCCTCTTTCCCTCCCTCCCTATTTCCCTCTCTCCCTCCCCCCGTATTTCTCTCCCTCCTCCCTCTCTATTTCTCCCCCTCCTCCCTCTATATTTCTCTCCCTCCCCCCCGATTTCTCTCCCTCCACCCTCCCTATTTCCCTCTCCTTCCCTCCCTCCCTATTTCCCTCCCTCTCCCTCCTTCTCTCCCTCCCTCCCTATTTCCCTCCCTCTCCCTCCTTCTCTCCCTCCCTCCCTATTTCCTTCCCTCTCTCCCTCCCTCCCTATTTCTCTCCCTCTCCCTCCCTATTTCTCTCCCTCTCCCTCCCTATTTCTCTCCCCCTCCCTCCCTCTCTCCCTCTTTCTCTCCCTCCCTCTTTCTCTCCCTCCCTCTTTCCCTCTCCCTCCCTCCCTCCCTCTTTCCCTCTCCCTCCCTCCCTATTTCCCTCCCTATTTCCCTCCCTCTCTCCCTCCCGCCCTCCCCGTATTTCCCTCCCTCCCCCCGTATTTCCCTCCCTCCCCCCGTATTTCTCTCCCCCCCTATTTCTCTCCCTCCCTCCCTATTTCTCTCCCTCCCTCCCTATTTCTCTCCCTCCCTCCCTCCCTATTTCCCTCCCTCCCTATTTCTCTCCCTCCCTCCCTATTTCTCTCCCTCCCTCCCTCCCTCCCTATTTCCCTCCCTCCCTCCCTATTTCCCTCCCTCCCTCCCTATTTCTCTCCCTCCCTCCCTATTTCTCTCCCTCCCTCCCTATTTCTCTCCCTCCCTCCCTATTTCTCTCCCTCCCTCCCTCCCTCCCTCTTTCCCCTCCCTCCCTATTTCCCTCTCTCCCTCCCCCCGTATTTCTCTCCCTCCTCCCTCTCTATTTCTCCCCCTCCTCCCTCTATATTTCTCTCCCTCCCCCCGATTTCTCTCCCTCTCCCTCCCTATTTCTCTCCCTCTCCCTCCCTATTTCTCTCCCCCTCCCTCCCTCTCTCCCTCTTTCTCTCCCTCCCTCTTTCTCTCCCTCCCTCTTTCCCTCTCCCTCCCTCCCTCCCTCTTTCCCTCTCCCTCCCTCCCTATTTCCCTCCCTCTCTCCCTCCCGCCCCTCCCCGTATTTCCCTCCCTCCCCCCGTATTTCTCTCCCTCCCCCCGTATTTCTCTCCCTCCCCCCTATTTCTCTCCCTCCCCTTGTATTTCTCTCCCTCTCTCTCTCCCTCCCCCTGTATTTCTCCCTCTCTCTCTCCCTCCCTCCGTATTTCTCTCTCCCTCTCTCTCTCCCTCCCTCCGTATTTCTCTCCCTTCCTCCCTCCGTATTTCTCTCCCTCCCTCCGTATTTCTCTCCCTCCCTCCCTATTTCTCTCCCTCCTCCCTCTATTTCTCTCCCTCCTCCCTCTCTATTTCTCTCCCTACTCCCTCTCTATTTCTCTCCCTCCTCCCTCTCTATTTCTCTCCCTCCTCCCTCTCTATTTCTCTCCCTCCTCCCTCTCTATTTCTCTCCCTCCTCCCTCTCTATTTCTCTCCCTCCTCCCTCCCTATTTCTCTCCCTCCTCCCTCCCTCCCTGTTTCTCTCTCTCCCTCCCTCCCTGTTTCTCTCCCTATTTCTCTCCCTCCTTCCCTCCCTCCTTCCCACCCTCTCTCCTTCTCTCCATCCCTCCCTTTCTCTCCATCCCTCCCTTTCTCTCCTTTCCTCCCTTTCTCTCCCTCCCTATTTCTCTCCCTCCCTTCCTCCCTGTTTCTCTCCCTCCCTCCCTTACTCCCTGTTTCTCTCCCTCCCTCCCTTACTCCCTGTTTCTCTCCCTCCCTCCCTCCCTCCCTCCCTCCCTCCCTGTTTCTCTCTCTCCCTCCCTCTCTCCCTCCCCCTCCCTGTTTCTCTCCCTCTCTCCCTCCCTCTCTCCCTCCCCCTCCCTGTTTCTCTCCCTCCCTCTCTCTCTCCCTCCCCCTCTCCCTCCCCCTCCCTCCCTCCCTCTCTCCCTCCCTCTCTCCCTCCCCCTCCCTATTTCTCTCCCTCCCCCTCCCTATTTCTCTCCCTCCCCCTCCCTATTTCTCTCCCTCCCCCTCCCTATTTCTCTCCCTCTCCCTCCCTATTTCTCTCCCTCTCCCTCCCTATTTCTCTCCCCCTATTTCCCTCCCTCTCCCTCCCCCTATTTCCCTCCCTCTCCCTCCCCCTATTTCCCTCCCTCTCCCTCTCCCCCTATTTCCCTCCCTCTCCCTCCCTCCCTCTCCATTTCTCTCCCTCCCCCTGTTTCCCTCTCTCCCTCCCTCCCTCCCTCCCTCCCTATTTCTCTCTCTCTCTCCCTATTTCTCTCCCTCCCTCTCTCTCTCTCCCTCCCACCCTCCCTCCCTATTTCTCCCCCACCCTCCCTCCCTATTTATCTCCCTCCCTCCCTCCCTCTCTCCCCCTCTCTCCCCCTATTTCCCTCCCTCCCTATTTCTCTCCCTCTTTTCCTCATTCCCTCCCTTTTTCCACAGGAGCGAAGGATACTAGAGGAGACTGTGGCCCCCCTGACCCCCCTCTCCTCCACCCTGGCCTCGCCCATCCGGGGGGATGCCCCCGCGCCCATTGACCCCCAGGACACCATCGTCCGGTCGCTGGCCGACTGGGAACGCAAGCAGGAGCTGCTGGAGAGGCAGGGGGTGAGAGGAGAAGTTATATTGGGTTACCTTTAAAATTAAAATAACGTGTTGTAAATATGTATATACAGTGCATTCGGAAAGTATTCAGACCCCTTGACTTTTTCCACATTTTGTTACGTTACAGCATTATTCTAAAATTGATTAAATCATTTTTTCCCCTCATCAATCTACACACAATACCCCATAATGGCAAAGCAAAAACAGACATTTTTGCACATTTATTAAAATATGTAAAAATATCACATTTACATAAGTATTTTGACCCTTTACTCAGTACTTTGTTGAAGCACCTTTGGCAGAGATTACAGCCTCAAGTCTTCTTGAGTATGACGCTAAAAGCTTGGCACACCTGTATTTGGGAAGTTTATCCCATTCCTCTCTACAGATCCTCACAAGCTATGCCAGGTTGGATGGGGCACGTTGCTGCTATTTTCAGGTCTCTCCAGAGATGTTCTATTGGGTTCAAGTCTGGGCTCTGGCTGGGCCACTCAAGGACATTCAGAGACCTGTCCTGAAGCCACTCATGCGTTGTCTTGGCTGTGTGCTTAGGATCGTTGTCCTGTTGGAAGGTGAACCTTCGCCCTAGTCTGAGAACCTGTTCCAGAGCGCTCAGGATTTCATCAAGGACCTCTCTGTACTTTGCTCCGTTCATCTTTGCCTCGATCCTGACGAGTCTCGCAGTCCATGCCACTGCAAAACATCCCCACAGCAAGGTGCTACCGCCACCATGCTTCACCGGAGGGATGGTGCCAGGTTTCCTCCAGATGTGACACTTGGCCTTCAGGCCAAAGAGTTCAATTTTGGTTTCATCAGACCAGAGAATCTTGTTTCTCATGGTCTGAGAGTCTTTAGGTGTCTTTTGGCAAACTTCAAGCAGGCTGTCATGTGCCTTTTACTGAAGAGTGTCTTCCGTCTGGCCACTCTACCAGAAAGGTCTGATTGGTGGAGTGCTGCAGAGATGGTTATCCTTCTGGAAGGTTCTCCCATCTCCACAGAGGAACTCTAGTGCTCTTTGAGTGACCATCGGGTTCTTGATCACCTCCCTGACCAAGGCCCTTCTCCCCCGATTGCTCAGTTTGGCCAGGCGGCTAGCTCATGGAAGTCTTGTTGGTTACAAAGTTCTTCCATTTAAGAATGATGGAGGCCACTGCGTTCTTGGGGACCTTCAATGTGGCAGAAATGTTTTGGTACCCTTTGTTAACTCGAAATGACACAACGACAAGGTTCCAGTTTAACAACGTTTACTAAACCGTATTAGCACACTACATGGTTGCCATTGCCCTCAGGCCAGGTTCATCAACAACGAGTCTGCTGCGCAGGCGCACTAATAACAGAGTGATAGCTCCGTAATAACAGAAATATAGGGATACTTAAAACAAACTTAACATACTTCCTCAGATCTGTGGCTCGACACAATCCTGTCTAGGAGCTCTACGGACAATTCCTTCAACCTCATGGCTTGGTTTTTGCTCTGACATGCACTGTCAACAGTGGGACCTTATATAAACAGGGGTGTGCCTTTCCGTAAGTCCAATCAATGTAATTTACCACAGGTGAACTCCAATGAAGTTGTAGAAACAAACTCAAGGATGATCAATGTAAACAGATGGATCTGAGCTCAATTTCGAGTCTCATAGCAAAAGGTCTGCATACTTATGTAAATAAGGTATTTCTGTTTTTAAATATAAATACATTTCCCAAATTTCTAAAAGTTTTTGCTTTGTCATTATGTGGTATGTGTGTAGGTTGCTGATTATTATTTTTTTTTATTAATGCATTTTAGAATAAGGCTATAATGTAACAAATTGTGGGAAAAGTCAAGGGGTCTGAATACTTCCTGAAGGCACTGTGTATATGTGTATATTTTACTATTATTTGTATTAATGTTTCATTCACTTTATTTTTTGACCTGCACTGTTAGAGCAGTTACATCTGTGCATATGACTAATAAACCCATATAATCTAATCTGTTAACAGGCCATGTGGTTTCTGTTACAGTGGATTTTAAGGTGTCATAACTCGATACAGTTAAAAGGCACTCGACTCAGTGTATGTGTAGGGACGTGGACTTCACTAATTCAGTGAAATTGTGAATTAACAGTTTTTAATTTATTAAACGGCTAGTATGACCACAGTTAATGTGCCATAAGGCAATAGGTTTTGTGTTTTGGTGGATTTTAGGGTGATTGTAACTAACCCTTTGAAACTGTCTTCATCTCTCTTCATTCACCAGGGGAGCACAGAGAGAGTGGTATGGAAAGGACAAGATAACGACAGGAGTAGTGACATCAGCACAGCGTCCAGAGATGAGAGTCTGAAAACAGCAGTCAGGTCAGTCTGAGAGCGTGTGTGTGTGTGTGACCTTGAACCCTACAATGGTCATGAGAATAATGACTTTCTATATAATGTCATTAATAAAAGTGAAATGAATGATGCATTTAATCAACAGCTCAATCAGCCAGAACAGCAGTCAGGCAGACAAGCTGACGCCGAGTTTGCAGAATGGTCAGAGAGCACCACCCACCATGGCCGTTCCCCAGCCCCCCAACAAGAAACAAAATACAGAGGTCTTACTAGACTGCACCAAACCCAGCCCGCAGGCGCCCTCTCGGGACAGGAGGTATGTGCAGTGGTGGAACTAGAGTTTTATACATGGGGGGGCCAAGGCTACTTCAGGGGGTCCATAGTCCATGACAGAAAATGAGTGTGTAACCCTAACCTGGCATCTAAGGAGCATGAATGAATCCTATGATTGCTGATTAGAGGCAGAAGTGATAATTCACTTAACCCGGAGTTCTTCAATGTGGTAGATAGTGTGGTCCAAAAGGGTTACTTCACTGGTTTTCTTTAACATACTATGAATAGTTAGTGTCTCTACCTCGGAACTGCAGCTCAATTTCTTTCTTTCTCTCTCTCTCACACACACACACACACACACACACACACACACACACACACACTGTACTCACATACTGGAGAGACTTGGGTCACTCTGTTTTCATGAATATATAATCTGGGTCTATAAGTGTTGAACATCCAAAATATTTTCAGAAAATAAAGCTCAAGCACCAAGGAGATAAGATAGCATCTGTGTGTTACATAAATTGTGTAGTTTATTTACAAAAATGTACACACTGCAATTTGACATACCAGGTATCAAGCAGAAACAGACTTGAAAAATAAAAATAATTTTGCTGCCAATCAATAATTACAAACTTACAGTATCGTGAGTGTGTGTGTGTGTGTGTGTGTGTGTGTGTGTGTGTTAACTAATAGCAAAGAAAAGCTTTGGAATGAATAGTCAGTTGGCCTAATCAAGACCAAATTAAATCTGTGTGACATGATGCCCTTTGAATATAGAATGTCAGTGTACTAGCTAGTACGCAGTGCAGGTTTTAATCATGACCAGAGGGACTGCCTAAGTGCCAAATTATCCTAGGTAGATTTAAAAACAGCATAATTCTGCGGTTCTGTTGAGAACTGGCAAAATGTTTCACAAACTCATCCATGTTGAGAGAGCGTGCCCTCCTTGACTCAACACTGAGAATTCCCAGGTGACTTAACCTGTCATCAACCATTGTTGTCCTAAGGTGGGTTTTAATTATGTTTAAAGCTGAGAAGCTTCTCTCGCAAGAAGCACAGCTGACTGGTGTAACAACAGAAATCTTACAAAGTTGAAATAGCTCATGGAAGACCTCTTTTATAAGTTTCTAGAAACACAACAAAGTCGAGGAGAGTAGACGGTCTATCCCTTCCACTTTTCTCTCTTATCAAGAAGCCGCTTGGTTTGATGAACCTCATGTTTGAGGTCCTTTAAATCTGACTCAAAGGTCTGAGCAAAGGCAAACAGGCTCCTCATTCAAGAATGTTGTACTCTTTGGGTTGAGAGACTGGACCCCTTGCATTCTCGCAATTCTTCTTCTCTGCAGCTCAGCTGTGAGTCTGTCAAGCATCTGATAAAAGATAGCTCTTTGGAAGCTCTCACCATCACTTTGGTCACTATTTTTCTGTCTTACAGTGCTCATCATCAATGAGTTGTGAAATCTTAAGCTTGTTTTTAGGCTGTCTTTGACACACTGTTTGTCCACTTATTTTGCAGTGCTCTGCAATCTCTTCAATCTCTTTCCATAGTTCTTCAAAGTAACCCTCACTTCTGTAGTCCTGTAATGTGTCTGTAAGGGCACCTACTAGATCCACAGCCCTTGCTAGATCAAGAGCGCTTGATTGGAACATGGCAGAGAGACATTTGGCATCACCGAGCACTTTACAAAAGGTAACCAAAAGCCCTATGAAATGTAAATCTATCTGAGAAAGAAGGCCCCTTGCCTCCACTGATCTATCACCACTATTTTTAAGTGTGATATCCTGTAGCACTCTCAGAACTGCTGGAAGCCTGTCCCTCAGATTACGGCATGCCATGTATCTGCATGCCTACCTTACATCCGTAAGTCTCTGTAGTTCCCTGGGCTGCTGCTGTGGATACAGCTCTTTCTGAACTGCAAGCCACTTGAGATGAACGTACGAGCCAGATACAAAGTTATAAAGCTTCTGCAGGAGAGCAAAAGTTAACTGCCTCAGGCACTGATTTTTCAGCATTGACAAGAACCAAATTCAAACAATATGCATTACAGTGCACATAAAATGCAAATCTTGCACTGTTTTTAATCCGTGCAGACACACCAGAATGCTTTCTGTTCTTTTTGTTATTTTTTCTTGAAACCAAAGATTTAATCTGCAATTACACTAAAAACTTAACTTTCTTTTACTTCTCTTATTTCACTTTGTACCCTCTCAGCTCAGCCCTCAAGAACTTCCTTCTGGATTCGGTGGCTTGTGTACTTAGCATTGCCACATGTGTTCATCCTTTTCTCTATGAGAGGGTCATGCTTTGCTATTTCTTCTAAGATTGTCAAAACATGACCCTTGTTGTGAGAGTCATCAGACTCTCGATGACCTCTCTGCTCTATATTTTGAGTGCCAGTTAATAGGAGCACATCTGCAATTGTTTTAATGTAAGTCCAGCTTTCCTCCACTTTTCCTGTATTCGTTTATGACGTCTAACATTGAGTTGCTGTCAATAGCCCTTTTATGCTGATTCCAAGCATACATGGCATTGATATGATGCTCTGCCTTCGAATGGAGCTTAAACCCAGAATCTTTAAACAGCGCCTTTTTCCATTTACAAAAAACCTGACTGTGATGTGAAGGCAGATTCAGGTGTATTGGGCAGAGAAAACGTCTACAGGCGAAACAAGTCGAGTCTTGATTTACAGAATATTCAAGCCATGAATTGTCCTTATACCAGGAGCTGTTGACAGCCTTTTTCCTAGTACCATGCTGAGTTTTGGGAAATGTTTTCAAACACAGCTGTATAGGACCCTCTTCTCTGGATCTTGAATTGTCTGAAATACACATTAAATAAAGTCTCTATGGAAATGTATAATTAATGGATCCACAAGATTAGATGCTAACAGCTGCTAACTAAAATGTGTAGTTTAAAGTATAGGCCTGGCCTAACATTGAGTCCTTTTGGAACAGGAGTCTCTCTCCCTTTTGTTTTCATGTTTAATTGACCTGATGCAAAAATAAGACTGTCTATGGTTACATCTAAGCATCCGATTGCCCACATTTTAGTCCACTCTTAATTACAAATCCCCATTATCATAACTGTATCTTAAAATCAACTACCAGCCTAAGTTACTAGTTAGATCATGGCTAGGACTACTCTGCGGTAAGTAACTTAGCTATCTATAATTTCTTACACCTTTACGATAGCAAACAGGCTATCTGCAAATTGTGGTAGTCTTTTGAGTAATGTTAACAGATTGAGAATTGTTCTTTTTGAGTTCAAGTAAGAAAATCTGAGTTAATGGATTTC
Source organism: Salmo trutta (assembly GCF_901001165.1). Lineage (NCBI taxonomy): Eukaryota > Metazoa > Chordata > Actinopteri > Salmoniformes > Salmonidae > Salmo > Salmo trutta. The sequence goes on from NC_042959.1 coordinate 22,027,104, forward strand.
AAATTGCTGAATGTTAACTTGCTCAACACTGACAGTTGTAGCCTACTAGTTACCCCACATTAGCTAAACATTCGTATACTGTAACTTACTGCACTGTATATGAGTGTATTACTAGCACATATGTAAACAATGTTAGGCTAAATTGGGAACCGATCTCTTATCTGATTAACTGTCTGTTAACGTTAGACCTTTGGCTCCAGTAACTTACACAGCGACTCAACTTTTGTAAAAGTTGATTAGGAAATCTAAACCCGATGCTAAACTTTAAAACTTACTTCAAATATGATGCTTTCGTCAATCACGAAAGGAGCTTGTGGAGCTGTGGAAATATTCTCTCTTCTTCTGTATGTTCTTATTCTTCTGTATCTCGCCACCAACGTTAATATTCTCTGATTCTCGATTTGAAAAATGCGCCCCCGAACGTCAACATAAAATGCTTCTTTCGAGAAGAGGTGAAATTAGATGTCAATCAGCATCAAACTGCCAGTAGCGAATGAAATTTTGGGGTGGCACCCAAGGTGGCCAATCAGATGTCAGGGGTTGTCCAGTGCCACCCCGGACATCCCTCTGGCTCTGCATATGTGTGGGTGAGAAGGGATTAGGGGTGAGGGGAGCGGTGTGTTCATGTGTGGGTGTGAGTTTGTTCTATCATTCACAAGCCAATATTCACTATGTTATGCAGAGCTCCTTCTCTTTTCGTTATTAATGCTTCTCCACATCTTCCATCACAGACATGCCTTTTACTCAGATGGCCCGTAGGTTGCCCCGCAAGTAATCGATGTTATCTCACTGTCAAGATGAGGCTTTATAGAGAAATGACAACAGAGGTGTTATGTTTAGGAATTTACAAAAAAGTCCCCTGATTTTATAGTTCAACCAATTAAAACAGATTCTTATTTGTGGTTCAAGAGAGTAAAAACACATATTGGTAAACCTACTGCTTATAGTAGGAATTTGTCAAATGCCGCTGTATTGCACACTGTATGGTCCACATAATTGGTAACAATGTTGTATTTTCACCTATAGAACCTTAAATATTGTTTGTTCGGCTCATATAGTTTTGATTGGTCCAATTCACACTATAGGTTTCAATCATGTCCATGTTGCTAGGCAGGCCTTCATGTTGCTTTTCATCTTCAGGTGTGGCTCCATTGAATCCATGGGGCCCAGTCCATCAAACTCACCCACCACATGCCCATCCGACATGCCTCAATCTCCAAACAGGTACAGCCATCAGAGGGCGCCAAACTCAGCTCCTTGAGGCCACTCACTGCTGCTTTTGTCATCTGTTATATTGAGAAGGATATTGAACTTGCTGGAAGTACAAGGTTTGATCTGTGCTTCTCTGTGAAAAGTATGTCAGCTCTGTAGAAGACATTGCTGATATCTCTAACTGGTCTGAGTCCATATCCCACACTACTGTATTAAATGTAACGATAAATATACTGTACTAGATGTGAATCTGAAGAATCTAAAAGCATCAATCCCTCAGTTCTTCATTCACTATCACTGGACCATATATCCACTGGACCATACTTCATTTGGCACTGCGGTCATTCAGTTTGTGCTGCTCAGTGGTCAGTCTGTGGTAACCTGAACTGGGTTCTCCCCTGCAGGTCGGTGAGCGGTAAGAAGCTGTGCTCCAGTTGCAGTCACCCTTTGGGAAAAGGGGCAGCCATGATTATTGAGACCCTCAGCCTTTACTTCCACATCCAGTGCTTTAAGGTCAGTGTCACTCAGGCAGACTGTGTTAGGTCATAACCTTTTCACCACACCACCGCAGTTAGTAGCAGGCTGCGATAGGTCAGAACCGTTTCACCACACCACCACAGTTAGTAGCAGGCTGCGTTAGGTCAGAACCGTTTCACCACAACACCACAGTTAGTAGCAGGCTGCGTTAGATCAGAACCCTTTCACCACACCACCACAGTTAGTAGCAGGCTGCGTTAGGTCAGAACCCTTTCACCACACCACCACAGTTAGTAGCAGGCTGCGTTAGGTCAGAACCCTTTCACCACACCACACCCATCCACAGTTATTAACCACAGGACCGTAACTAATGTAATTGATGAATTCCAAGCCCTAGACCCAACCTCCAAGAAACTCCTTGTTGATCTTTAAAGATTGTATAGGTCACAGGAGGTTGGTGGCACCTTAATTGGGGAGGACAGGCTTGTGGTATTGACTGGAGCGGAATAAGTGGAATGGTATCAAAAACATGGTTTCCTTGTGTCCATTCCAGCCATTATTATGAGCCGGCCTCCCCTCAGCAGCCTCCACTGGTATACAGTGAGGGGGAAAAAGTATTTGATCCCCTGCTGATTTTTTTACGTTTGCACACTGACAAAGAAATGATCAGTCTATAATTTTAATGGTAGGTTTATTTGAACAGTGAGAGACAGAATAACAACAAAAAAATCCAGAAAAACGCATGTCAAAAAAATTATAAATTGATTTGCATTTTAATGAGGGAAATAAGTATTTGACCCCTCTGCAAAACATGACTTAGTACTTGGTGGCAAAACCCTTGTTGGCAATCACAGAGGTCAGATGTTTCTTGTAGTTGGCCACCAGGTTTGCACACATCTCAGGAGGGACTTTGTCCCACTCTTCTTTGCAGATCTTCTCCAAGTCATTAAGGTTTCGAGGCTGACGTTTGGCAACTCGAACATTCAGCTCCCTCCACAGATTTTCTATGGGATTAAGGTCTGGAGACTGGCTAGGCCACTCCAGGACCTTAATGTGCTTCTTCATGAGCCACTCCTTTGTTGCCTTGGCCGTGTGTTTTGGGTCATTGTCATGCTGGAATACCCATCCACGACCCATTTTCAATGCCCTGGCTCAGGGAAGGAGGTTCTCACCCAAGATTTGACGGTACATGGCCCCGTCCATCGTCCCTTTGATGCGGTGAAGTTGTCCTGTCCCCTTAGCAGAAAAACACCCCCAAAGCATAATGTTTCCACCTCCATGTTTGACGGTGAGGATGGTGTTCTTGGGGTCATAGGCAGCATTCCTCCTCCTCCAAACACGGCAAGTTGAGTTGATGCCAAAGAGCTCCATTTTGGTCTCGGTTGTCTCAGTTGTCCTCTGAATCATTCAGATGTTCATTGGCAAAGGCAAACTTCAGACGGGCATGTATGTGCTTTCTTAAGCAGGGGGACCTTGCGGGCGCTGCAGGATTTCAGTCCTTCACGGCGTAGTGTGTTACCAATTGTTTTCTTGGTGACTATGGTCCCAGCTGCCTTGAGATCATTGACAAGATCCTCCCGTGTAGTTCTGGGCTGATTCCTCAGAGTTCTCATGATCATTGCAACTCCACGAGGTGAGATCTTACATGGAGCCCCAGGCCGAGGGAGATTGACAGTTCTTTTGTGTTTCTTCCATTTGCGAATAATCGCACCAACTGTTGTCACCTTCTCACCAAGCTGCTTGGCGATGGTCTTGTAGCCCATTCCAGCCTTGTGTAGGTCTACAATCTTGTCCCTGACATCCTTGGAGAGCTCTTTGATCTTGGCCATGGTGCAGAGTTTGGAATCTGATTGATTGCTTCTGTGGACAGGTGTCTTTTATACAGGTAACAAGCTGAGATTAGGAGCACTCCCTTTAAGAGTGTGCTCCTAATCTCAGCTCGTTATCTGTATAAAAGACACCTGGGAGCCAGATATCTTTCTGATTGAGAGGGGGTCAAATACTTATTTCCCTCATTAAAATGCAAATCAATTTATAACATTTTTTTGTAATTCTGTCTCTCACTGTTCAAATAAACCTACCATTAAAATTGTAGACTGATCCTTTCTTTGTCAGTGGGCAAACGTACAAATACTTTTTTCCCTCACTGTAGGTGTAAGTAACCTAACTTAGCATAGGTTAAACACCTGAAACTAGATCCCCTACGTACTGGTCTTGACAAAAAGAAAAAACTATAGGGAGGTTGTCTTCCGTACTGTTCAACCAATCAGTAAATGTGGAGGAGGAGTTAAGATGGCGTGTCGCCTTGTTAATTTCCAAAAGCGGAAGTCGCGTCAGACTCTCTTTCCATTTCCCCTGAAAACCAGAACATCCGGTGGTTGGGAACTCAGAGGCTAAAGTGTAAGCAATATGGCAGATGTCCCACCCAACCAATCAGAAGGCAAGGTGAAGGAATTACCATATTGCTTAAACCTTTACAATCCTCTCTGATTAACACACTCACCAATGTCAGATCAGTGATTACTACAAGGAAGGAAGGAAAGAATTATGCATCTTCAAAGTATTCATACAAAGCATATGTCTTACACTATGTATACAAAAGTATGTGGACACCCCTTCAAATTAGTGGATTCGGCTACTTCAGCCACAACCATTGCTGACAGGTGTATAAAATCGAGCACACAGCCATACAATCTCGATAGACAAACATTGGCAGTTAAATGTCCTTACTGAAGAGCTCAGTGACTTTCAATTTGCCCCGTCAGAGGGTGGCACCTTTCCAACAAGTCAGTTTGTCTTTGTCAAATTTCTGCCCTGCTAGAGCTCCCCTGATTAACTGTAAATGCGAGGTGGAAACATTTAGGAGCAAAAACGGCTCAGCCGCGAGGTGGTATTCCACACAAGCTCACAGAACGGGACAGTTGAGTGCTGAAGCGCATAGCGTGTAAAAATCTTCTGTCCTCGGTTGCAACACTCACTACCGAGTTACAAACTGCCTCTGGAACAACGTCCGCACAAGAACTGTTCGTCGGGAGCTCCATGAAATGGGTTTCCATGGCCGAGCAGCCGCACACAAGCCTCAGTTCACCAGGCACAATGCCAAGCGTCGGCTGGAGTGGTGTAAAGCTCGCTGCCATTGGACTGCGGAGCAGTGGAAACACGTTCTCTGTAGTGATGAATCACGGTTCACCATCTGGCAGTCCGACAGACAAATCTGGGTTTGGCGGATGCACGAATGCGTAGTGACAACTGTAAAGTTTTGAGGAGGAAGAATAATGGTCTGGGGCTGTTTTTCATGGTTCGGGCTTGGCCCCTTAGTTCCATTGAAGCGAAATGTTAGCGCTACAGCATACAATGACATTCCAGACAATTCTGCACTTCCAACTTTGTGGCAACAGTTTGGGGAAGGCCCTTTCCTATTTCAGCATGACAATGCCCCCGTGCACAAAGCGAGGTCCATACATAAACGGTTTGTCGAGATCAGTGTGGAAGAACTTGACTGGCATGCATAGAACCCTGACCTCGACTCCATCGAATACCTTTTGGATGAATTGGAACGCCCATAATTTTGGAATGAGATGTTCTACGAGCAGGTGTCCACATAATTTTGGTCATGTAGTGTACTTTTCTTCCTCCTTCCTCTCTCTCTCTCTCCTCTCTCTCTCTTCCCCCTGCAGTGTGGGGTCTGTAAGGGACAGCTGGGTGACACCACCACGGGGACAGACGTGAGGATCCGGAACGGCCTCCTCAACTGCCACCAGTGCTACATCCGCTCCCGCTGTGAGTCACACAAAATCACATCCCCGCATGCACACACACGTATACACATTTGCATTCTCGCTCTCTCTCTCCTATACATTTGTCTCCCTCGCTTTCACATGATAAATAGCTACATCACACACTGATTAGTTCATTGCCCTTTTCACAGTTTTAATTTAACGGATATAAGAGTATTGTGTACCCAATTGCCTCAAGAAATACATGTATTTTTCCTTAATCCCATTAAATATGATAATAAACTATTATAGAATTTACGGTTGTCCTTATTGTATTGTTACTCTATTTTCAGCAGCCGGCCAGCCAACCACATTGTGACAACGTTGGGTCAATGGAAAGCACACAGAGAAATTGTCTCCCTTCTTCCTGCTTCTCCATATAGTCAACATGTGTGGAATGTGTCTTGTCTGTCAATGCCTATGTGGGGATTATCGCAATGTCTGCAATTCACATCCTATCGGGTTTATTGAAATGGTCCAAATAATGCCTGACATTGGAAAGTTGTGTGTGCATAGAATATTAGTCCGACTGATCATAGTCGCCCTATTGATTCTATTGGCTCTGTATGATCACAGCTTAGAGGTTCTCACTTCCTCGTTTCCATATGCACCCACAAGCCCTCGAGAGGATGGTGGACATTTTGAATCTGAGCTCTGATACTGTAAATATTGTGTATACAGTATAACAGCCTCCATCACTTCAAAACTGTATAGGAAACTCATGAAAACACTAATGCAATGAAGTCCAACCAACAAATTTGGCACTTAGACAAAATATTTGTTTGTAAAGTATACCCTTTATTTGAATTGAATTATTCTCTGGTATCCAGGTTGTTAGATAGGCCTTATTAGTCTTTAGTTTGTAACTTTAGCTTCTAATTTGGTTGCTAGAGAAGGTTGTCATGATTTCAAATGAAAGTTTCAAGTAATAGAAGTGTATTCCATTTTGCCGACTTGAAATCTGTAGGGGTTTTTCCTCGATGGTCAACTAAAGCCTTAGAAAAGCCTGATTTGTTCCTCCCCATTTTCAGTTAAACCACAATTAACCCAAACTCTGGTTTAAATTCTGAAAGTGAAATAGTTTAGCTGCCCATCTTCTTTCCAGGCAGCTCCAACACTGTCTTATCTTTTATTTCTTCCCTATTGCTTTAGTAGCCTACTGGATTAAAAAAAATACTGTGCTGTCACTAGGCTATAGGCCTACATTACAGTAACTTTGCACGTCGGCCTGACAACGTTATCCTTTTTTCTCTTTCTTTGCTCAAAACAAATGTCCACTCACAAAGTTAGATGTACTTGATTTTAGAGCAATAACGCGAACTGATGCATGTAAACTAATTGTGGAGGTAAACAACCGTCATTATGGATTCATGCTACTGTACTAAACCATTCCGTTAACTCTTAACCGGTTCTCTTTAGGAATGTCACGCTTGGAATGTCATGAAACGTGCCTTAGGTAAACAGGTGATTGCACACTCAAGGGAAGGGAACCCAAAGATGGTGTCCACTTAAAGGAAAACTCCACCCAAAAACTATCTTTTGGTATTTATTTCATTAGTCTGTTGCTGATTTGTCTCAACTTGATTGTTGACAAGCAAAACATTATCAAGATATCACTTAAAATACACAAATCAGCAATAGGCATCATATAGGGATGATTTCTGTATTTTGTATGTTACGTGTCTTTTAAAACTTATTTGCTAACAAGCAAAACATTTTGAGACTATATCAACAATAGACTAATGAAACAAATGCCAAATTCTAGTTTTTGGATGGAGTTTTCCTTTAAGTGTGATTGGGTAGGATGGGAGGTTTTTGTCCAAAATGCAGGAGAAACTGCACGAGAGCTTAAAATCACCCCACCAATTTGTTTTGTTGATATTCCCCTTTATTTTTTACTCAGGTCACAGTCTACCAAACCTTGTTTTCTCATGATTTCATGATTTGCAGTGAGTCTTTCCAGTTTCAAAACGGAATCTAAAATATATCTAGGATATATGGTTAAGAAAATAGGATGACCATTGATTTTATTTTATTTTATTGTGTATCTGAATGTTTTGACATTATTATAATGACTCTATATTGGCCTCTCTATGCCCTGTTGACAGTGATGACCATTTTTGGTAATTGCTCAGCAATAGAAACTCATTTTCAACAAAAATAAATTAAGCATACTTCTTGCGTTGTGAAATTATGGCTAAAATGTTCTTACCAGCAGTTGCACTTGATTAACATTTGGCTGCTAAAGACCAGTGCCAACAGTTCGAACGTCAATTGTGAAATTATAGGCTACTATGGAGCAATTTCAGTGCCAACAGAAATTGTATTTCAATTTCATAATTTCGAATTTGTATTAGGATTTTGAATTTGATTGTAATACTTTTGAATTTGTAATCGTTGAATTCACCTTTAGCTAAGTGGGCTAACACAGTCTTGTGACATGTAGGAGACCTTGTTCAAACCCACTTAGTCACAAGAGCAAGGTTAAATAGGGAGTGGAAAGGCTATCCTTAGAAGGGCTATGACAGGACTATTCAACTATATTCTTATGGGGGCCAAATTGCGGTTTTTGTGACACTCTTCTAACTCCACTTGATGTCATCATAGAAGGGAACAGAAGGCTTCAGAGTTAGCTTTCAGGAATGGGGTCATAATAGCTCATAGCCAAAACGGTTCAAACGTTAGAGCTAAATTCATAGGAAGAAAATAAATTCAACATGCCACATTGGCACCAGAGTGAGCATTTTATTATCTGTTCTCCTCTACCTTCCTGGTTGGCAAAGTACCAGGATGTTGTCTCAGGTTTTGAATCTGAATTTAGAGAGCTGACATTGAATATATGAAACTTTGATTAACTTGAAATGATGGTTTGTAAACTTCATTCACAGACAATGAATGCAATACTTAACCATTAGTTCAATTTATGAATTCAGTGATTCAATTCATGCATTACAAATTCAAAATTATGGAATTGAAATAAAATGTCTGTTGACACTGAAATCGCTCCATATGTTACTAGTGGTGGATATAATGTATGTTCAAATGTTATCTTGAAATAAATCCATAGCCTACTCTTATGTCAGACATATGATCCATTCTCAACATGTAGCTTACAACTTTCCCTGTCTCTTCTGGGTTTATTTTTTTGATATAGGCCTACCATATTTTTAGGCTTCAGATCTGATTGTCTTTTTACTTTTACTTAGGAAATTAATACATCTCAGCTGATACTCTGCAGGGGGGCATCTTTGTGTCAGAAATATCGATACATCTTAGCTGGATGAATAGTTTGGGAATGATACTTTATGTCTAAGTTCTGTATTTATTGTAATATTCACCTGAACATTACCCGAAGAAAGATAAATGTGATGTTCAAATGCATTGGCTTTATAGCATACTGTATGTTTATAAATAAAATGTAACAAATGAATGAATGAGCTTGTCCGTGTCTTTCTGTAGTTATAAGATAATGAAATAATGTGGGGCACCTGCATGTAGTCAACTCAGCTCAATTCGGCCCTATGCCTTTTGCTGCGACGAGGATGAAAGCAAAACGGTCAGTATTTTTCTGTATTTAGCCAGCTAAAGGCAGACAGAGAATTGGAAAGGCTAACCACGACTGTTTCGAAGTTGAAGCCTACTTTGTATTACTGCTGAACAGTCAGCCCTTTGTGAAACGCTGATCCCAAAGCCTGCGTTCTGTCGCAAGCCGCTATCCATGGTGCTGAAGTAAATTCCCAGTCCTCGCAATGGGCCACGGCCACCAAAAAGGTGTCTCAGTGTAGGTGACTTGTATAATAGAGGTACATAGTAATACATTATAGAATCCATGACAATAGCCTTTAAACAATGTGATATATTTGTGAGAACCAAATCTGACATGGATTGGGGAATCAGAATTTTTACATCTAATGCATGCAGAATAGTAGCCTAGCCTGTTTGTACCTTTTGTCTAAAGAGCAACAAAGAAAAACATGACCAAGCAACTTTGATTATTTTTATCAACAACCATTTCAATGGTACACCTGGAAAACTATGTGCACATGTAGAAATATTTCCTTAAATATAAGCATTCATTACCTACATATAAATAACTTTCAAATCCTGGACAAAACGTGTTACATTATGCTCACAAAATGGGGGGAAATTATTATAAAATCGGACAAAAAAGACATGCAAATAATAGTGAAATAACACTGTTTGCATACATTCCCTTTTTTTACCCAAAATAAATTCGCCAGTGGTAACTTTGTAAAACGTCAAAAAGACTTCGTGATTCTAAAGGGACTGGGGATTATGGCCTATGGTCAACTATAGGATAGATACAATAATACATATTAACACTATACAATTTGAGCCACAAAAACACAGATGTAGAAAGACTCACAATACAATTACATATTCCTGTCAGCAGTGAACTTTTGTACTTTGTGCCTTTTTTGAGGAAATAAGGGTGTTCATTTGATGTCAACAATTGAAAGAAAGGAAATTCTTCACGAGCCCTGAAACAGTGTTGTATAGGCTACTTACACTTAGCAAGTTGCATCAGGAAATGAACAAAATAGTCTGTCTCGTTCGATAATAAACAGAGACATTCCATATATCGAAGATCTTCAGTCAAATCAGAATGTTGGCTACCTAAACAAAACAAGCAGTTGTACAGTGTGACATTTTGACGACATCTGGTCGTATGATGGGACACTGCTTATGACTCACAGCAGTTTGTGGTTACTTAAACCAGACCGCTATAAGTGCAGAATGACCACAATACTGGACGATAACCGAGAAGGAAGGACTGAGGCAAAAAAATCAAAGTAGTCTTCATCTTTTTACAACTGCGATTATGATAGGCATATCAGTGTCCTTCAGTCTTTCTTGTAACATCCCTCATTTCACGACTCAACACTCCTCAGTCACCTGAGTAAACCATGTTTCTCTTATTTGATTTTGTCAGTGAGTCTCCGCTGTATTAGAACATGCTGGTCTTTACTAATGTAGCTTTGGCTCCGTTCTGTCTTTGCAAAGAGGACAGTACGCTGGCGAACGGTCCACCCAATGAGTCCGGGATGGAGGTGATGGTACCCGGGGCAGAAGCCCAGCCTTGACTCGGTGTGTTTCCACACATGCCGGGAGCCACCGACGTCTTCACTTGGTCCACTTGTCCGTTTCCGCTGGAAACGTTGACCTGGCCACCGGTTGGACTGGGCCCGCCGCAGTTAGAGGTTGGGACAGAGTTGGGCCCCGGTCCTCCCGTGCTGTCAGGGTCGGTAGATTTGGCCTCTTTACTGTCTTCTTCCCTAGAGTCCGACTTCTTCCCGGAGCCGTTCTTGGCAGCGGCAGCGGCAGCAGCGGCCGCGCGCTCTTGCTTACGGAATTTGGCGCGTCGGTTTTGGAACCACACCTAGAAAACGAAAAACGGTTCCATTATATTAAATAGTCCTACTGTATGTGTAAATGACTGAAACCGGTCATGTTGTCAATATTAGATGATGCAATATGATACTGCATCCGCACATTGACCGTCGGAAAACAACCCTCATATGTAATGAATCACACATAATCAAACAACAGTGTAAGCCTATGAGTTCTGTATGGGCCTAATGTTGGTGAAAGTATTTTTAAACCATATAAATGTTTTAAAAACCCACAATAATAGTTGGGAGCCTTGTGCTTAATGTGCGGAATGACTCGAGTTTGTTAAAGATGGTACACTTTGACGAGGTGAAGATAGCGCCGGATAGCATAGCCTACCTGCACTCTGGCTTCAGTCAAATCGATTTTGAGCGCCAGCTCTTCTCGTGTGTAGATATCCGGGTAGTGGGTCTCAGCAAAAACCCTCTCGAGCTCCTTGAGCTGGGCGCTGGTAAAAGTGGTCCGAATGCGCCTCTGCTTTCTTTTCTCGTTCAGTCCGCCATGATCCGTAAAGAGTTTGTAAGGAACTGCGGGAATGAAATGTCAACGTTAAACGTATTTGCAATGGCAATAGCTGTAGAGTAATAGTAACATAAGATAACATGTAATTACAAAGTTGTCAGATAAAAATATATCCGAATTAAGAATGATTCTGATTAAAATCGAGTTATGTTGTTATTATATTCTATAATCTGTTAGAATACTTGTGGATTAGTGTTAAAATGAGACCAGTGATGTACTGTAATGTGGTTAACTGTAATGATAAACAAATCTTTGCTTTGATATTGGAGTTCAGGTTTGGAAACTTGTCATAATGTTGCCATCCGTACCGGTTGTTGCTACTGTAACTCCAATTCTGTGTCAATAATGAGCTTTAGTCTTTTGTTATCTAATTATTTGAAGCTTTATATCTCATCGCAAAGTAAATAAATTATGCCTATCATTTTGGCAGCTTAAGATAATGTTGTTGGCGGTTTGGGTGTGACTGGGATAGTGTAACCCCGTAACTGAATTACCGCTTGCCTGCAATCGCTTCTAACGTGATAAATTCTTTCATTTGTGTAAGCAAATTTCGTTTGGTAAATACTAAACACATTTCCATTTTCAAATGCAATCAAGGCGTCCTATATACCCGGGTAGAGACCGGGAGTGGTGAATAAAGTTGGCGGTTGCTTACCTGCGGCGTATGGGCTGCTTTGGTGGTCCCGCAGTGTCCCCAGACTGCAAGAACCCGGCGTAAGAGACGGGCAGCCGGAGGTAGCCCCAAACGTGGTCCTGATCGGATTGTACTGAAACCCACTGGCTTGACTGCACGAGCTGAAGTCCGCATAGGCTGATGCCAAGCTCGATGTGTCCATCCCGGCCATACATGACTCGTAGGCAGAGGAATTTAGGTAAGAATACTCCATTTTATACATTTGAAAAGGCTCAGTGGATAAAGAAAGCAGCACTTCCCAGGAAAAAAAATCTAAACTTCAAATTTGATTACAAAAACAATGATAATGACGCGAGATGAGATGGGGAGAATTGACTTGCTTGGATTTGACTGTTTTGGAAAGAGGCTAGACCGTGGGTAGATGTGCACTGCTCGGCGCCTGCTCCAAAACTGGCCTCCTTTATAGGAGCTTCGCCCTGTTTTATGAAAAGCCCCCTAAGAGCCGCCTAGCCTCAGGTCTCTAGAGCATATAGTCCTCATAATAAACTTGGCTCTTTCCTCTTGGACAATGGCAAAGCGTTTGGTCTTATTGCTAGCGCTTTTACATGACAATAACTCATCAGTCTATTGGGCTGGCACTGGGGGCCCGCGCTGTCCAACCTCCCTATCATTGATCCCCTGCATCTCTAATTAGAATTTAATACCACACCATTATGCGCCAAGCCCAACCCCCCCCTCCCCGCGCACCATCCACCCTCCTCTCTAACCACCGTCTTGCTCTTTAATTCAATCACACCACTTGGAAATAATGAAAGTTGGGTGACGATTCTCCCTGATCCAATTTTCCCCAAGCTTTTAAGCCTTTTAACCAGCAGTATACCTTAGGCAGAATTTCTGGTAGTATTCCCTCTCTCTTCTTGCCTTTGCACTCTTTCTTGGCTTGAAGTGCGGATCATTACGCATGATGCAACATTATTACAGAAGGGTGGATTGTTCTTTTTTTTTGTTTATTGTTATTATTGTTACTAGTATTATTGGGCTATTGTTGTTCTTTTGCCCTGCCACCGTCCAACCCTAATCCTAACCCTGCCATCGACTAACCCTGCCGACGTTATTGTTTCTTGTTGTCTCAACAGACTAAATGAAAACCAGAATGGTAGGCCTGTAATGTTAAATGTTTTAAATGCACATTATTGGATATAGGCTATTCCTATAGGAGATAATGGATGGGTATAGGCTATTCCTATAGGAGATAATGGATGGCTATAGGCTATTCCTATAGGAGATAATGGATGGGTATAGGCTATTCCTATAGAACAATTATGATATATTATTTCAATTCCGTAAGGTAAAGCCACAGAATACGTTTTATCTGGAGGAGGGGGTGTAATTCGTTTTATTGCATTAATTATTCTCTTCATTTAGCCAATAACTTATTTCTAATGAAAGTAACTAAGTCGTGAGCAAGTCATCGGACCTTTTAGGCTGATATTAGGCTAATTTGTCTTTGGTAAGGTGTTTACCCGATCCTGTTGTTCTATCATTGGATCAAGTTCGTGCCTATAGCCTGCATGTCGACGTTTCTGTTTTGTCCACACACTATTTCTCAAAACGCATTCTTGCCTTTCTAAAAATACAAATAAATGCTATGTAGCAACATTTCATTTGTCACACAATGTTTTTTTTTCTTCCACTGAAATAGTATCTAACGGGAGTGTATCAAAATTGTGTCTGTCTAGGCACAATTATATTTTCCGCATCAATTGAAACTGATGTTCGCCGTGAGGCTATGAAAAATAAACTGATATGTTGCACATATATGTAGGTTAGTCAACTCAAAAGAGCCCCTATAAGATTGTCAATTTGAGGGTTAGGCTATCATTCAAAGTATTTATCTCCGTTTTATTTTACCATGAAAATGAAATTAAGGCATCGGCCAAAATAGATCTTTCATTCCTTGAAATAAACGGACAAAGGAGTCAGAAAGACTTAGCAACAAAAAGTCAAATAACTACCGTTTGACCCTTTGTTGGTGTCTCTAGAAAAGAAAGTAGGCCCATGCATTTTGTTCTGAAGTTCAAACTAGGAGATGAAAGGTGCGTTGAACAACAAAAATGGGTATAACATTGAAGATGTTATGCTAATAAAGTCCTATGCAATCGATTATTTTTTCTCACAATTGCTGACGCGTTTCAGTGTCTATCCCTCTTTTCTTTACGCGTTACCCATTCAATGATGAACGACAATAAAAAGTTCATTCTTTCTTGACACAACCTAGACCCTTTTATGTAAATGGTTTCTCTTTCTTTTTCATTCTACACGAGAGTTGTGACTAAAAGTTGTAGCCTACCAAATGGTTAATTTGATTATTGAAACCAAAGACCAACTGGTTCACCGGCCTCCCTCCACGCGTCTGGCACCGCAAAAGAAGCCATCTCTAGGAATTAATCTAATAACTGACAAAGAACCGAGAAGTCCTTTCTGATATTTTGCCGAGGCAAATAGAATTATAGCTTTTGCCATCCGTTTCTCTCAGTCAAACGGCTCTTTATTCGGCCGGTCTATAGTCCACCATAGTCCACCAACCACTGAAACGCCCTCCTTTATATTTTCAACGTCTCCCTTTATTCTATCAACTGGTTTCCAAATCTGTTGGGCGGAATTAAATGTCAGAGTTAAAACCTTTGATATTTTGATTAGAGAATGTTAAGCCCGTCCTCACTCACTACATTTGTAAGACACAACAACAGGCACACACACACCGGCCTATACACACACACACAGGCCTATAGGCTACACACACGTTTTCAAATAGGCCTTAACTAAATTAAGTAAGATTCGAAGTGGTTGGAATAAAATGACGCATTACATTTTCGGCATTATGGTGCTAACAAGTCAATATATGATCTCCCACTTGAAATTAAGCACCATCTAGAAAACAAATATCACAAGTGCATGGAATCCGTGATTTACAGTATCTTAATGGCTATTTAATAAAAGTGAACCTGCGGTTAATTTGTGACCCAACGACACATAAATAGCAGCGACCATATGCTATCACTTAAATAAATCAGGACAAATGCGATGCGTGCGAGACCCTACATTTCCATTTGCAAGTGCCACACAATAGCCGGAGACATTTAAAAGGCGGAGAAGGAACTCCTCTCCTTTTAGTGTGCGCTATCGTTGCTCAGCGATATGGGAATGCGGGTCGACAGGAGGACAAAAAAGAGGAACAAAATGCCATTGTCTGTGGATGGATTGGAGGTATCACACACACAAAAAGGGGAAACACAGAGGGGGATGTAGACATTGGGATGGGAGGAACCTCTGTCACATTGAACATAATGTCTTACTCGGGCTGAGGAAAACCTACCACTTTCAAAACGGTTATTAATAAGGGCGTATGTGTTTGAGGAGGGGTCGAATCACAACCCTAAGGCAATGTTGATGACAAAGCGCAACATAAAATATTCATTTGGCTTGTTCTCCTGACAATTTCGTCTGATATCTCAATTTGATATTGAGATTAGAAAGGCCTATACTCAAGTACTAAGGGAAAAGAAAACGCACAGCACCAAAGATCAAATAAACGAATATGGGCTCAGAATTGTTTACAATTTTACCACTGTGCAATGCAGTGCCCTTGGAGACGTGTGGTATTTTTCAAGTGCAAAATGTAGCAATCACACTAATCTCGTATAATAAAGGAATTATGGGCGAATTTAATTAATATGTGAATGTGTTTCGATAGCAAATCTATAGCAATATGGAAAATCATTTTCCACATAAGATTCCTTATTAGACCTAGCCTATTTTTTCCCCTTTATTTCCTACATCCATAGACACAACATCTGAACTGACGATTTCCAATGTCAAAATAATGCTTTTATAGGCCTACAAGTCAAGAGACTGCGACGAAGATGCTGATGTTAGAATGTGATTTTAGGATGTTCCTGCGTAAAAAGATCTGTGTCACGTCACTAGGTTCGTCACGTTCCCACTTGCACAGGTGAAAAGTGACATCTGGGGAAGATATACATTCAACTAGAAGAGCGCGGGCCCGCTTTTTCGATGTATGCTCGAAAAGTTTCACACACAAAAAAAAACTTGTGGTGTACTGTCCTGAAGACAAGAACAGGGTGGGCACTTTGTTGTCGAAGACCTCATGAAGAGTAGCTGCTGCTTTCGCAACAGCTAATGGGGATCCTAATAAAATACCAAAATAACCTGGTCTTTTGATAACTATTGTTATTTTGCAATTAGTTGTGGGACGCCTGATGCATAGTGATGACGATATGGTGAAATGTAGGATATGTTGATGACAATAGTGACGATTATGATTATGTTGAGCATTAATCAGCCATCTTCGTTCGTGAGCTGATCAAAGCAAGTTGATATGATCCAATTGCAAGATATAGCATCTAATATTCTCTATGAGGTTATCCATATCTTCTAGAGTCAAGCTTTGGCTGACTGACGGTCACTTGCCTGGGTCGAAGGCTTGTGGTCTGTCTGCCCTCCCCGGGTTGCTCCTCTGCATATGAGGCCCACGTGACCAAGAGACCAGCGACTAGACTAGCATAAACATCTTATTCCACAGGATAAGATTAGCAAATACATTGCCCTCAAACGCGGCCCAGGCACGAGCGAGAGCTAGGAGAAGAATCAATTACTAAATTACTCCAACCTCTAAATCGACATTAACGGAGAGGAATGCCATCGTCCGGCTTGAAATACGATTATGAAAAGATGTGATCATTAAATCTCTTGCCAGTGTTCAAGAATTTGATTAATAAAGTCGTCCAAAATGAGATGGTATTAAATTCTTATCGGAGTCCCTTGTCATCATTTCATCTCGTTTTGTTTAACATTGGTCAATGGCCTTCATGCGATTTCCATCTGTAAATAAACTTAGTGAACCCTCCCCTCCTCGAGACATTGTTTACTTGTTCATTTATCGCAGTTTGGCGGATATGACTGCATGCCTACTCCATGAGATAAAATCGGGAAATATAAAATATAGTCCACAGTTTTATGATAAGATGCATTAATGTATTTTGGCCTATTTCTTTTTTTTTGTTTTTTTTATACAAACAAATATAATGTATTTGATATCCTACCAATTTGTACTTTAAGAAGCCTTATTTCACGCATTTTACGCATATAGCCTATGTATTTGTTCAACGTTTTTCACATGTAAACCCCAAATGTACTTTTGGGAACTACTTCAACTCAAGCTGTCAAAGCCTAGTTGTCTGTTTATTTCTCCCCTAAGTAGCCGGGTGGGGTCGTCATGTGTCAGGCAGGGGCGGGCAAGGAGAGGGCATATTTTATTTAGCATAGACTATACTGGCATTATTCCCCCCACATTAGCAATTGACAATTATTAGCTCCAGTCTCATAAATCAGCTGCGTGGAGCGTTATTATTGTTGAATTGAATGGCTGTTGGTGAAGTGAGGGTCAGTGTCATTAACTAGCCCGCCGAATCCCAGCGCGTTCCTCCCCCGGTCCCCTGAAGGCATTTGGGGCTCAATACAAGGCAAAGACCTGCTGGCTAATATCGCCCTGTGGTCGGGCTAAAAGCTTAATCACACATGCATTAGCAAGAGACAGCGGGCCATTGTGTACACGTAGGTTTACTGGAATTAAGCGATTAATGGCCGGCTAGGGCGACAGGGCACCGCATCGAGAATGATGGAGCGCTTTTTAATGTTAAAAACAAAAATTGGCCTATGAGAGAGCGGATGTCGCGCTGACTGGTGGGGCGTCAAGGGGAGCGGCAATTACAGTAAGCCGACTCTTCCAATCCATCATAAAACGTCAAGGTCATTGTGAAATTATATTGATTATTGTATCCCAGTGCATTGTAATGTTTTTTGCTTTGCTATTATAACTATTCCAAAGATACACACATGTAAACACCTGCCATGCATCACAAAAGCTTACCAATTTGTCTCGCCTCAAGCAGTAGACCTCTTTGTTTTCATTCTTTTCAGGTTTGATGGCTTAACTTGTAACTTCTGCATTACAGTTATGTTTGTATGAGACATCCCTTTAGGCTAATAATTATACTGGCCCCTTATGAATGAATTATCATGAATAATTCAAAATTAGCCCAAAAGAGGAAAATGTTAATATAATTAATTAGTAAGGCTATAATATCCCGGCAACATAATTCTTGAATAAAAATGATATCTATTCACATGCTGCAACTCGTACAACATGTCATGCACATATGTTTATCTGATGTTGCTATAGGGCCAAATGTTGAATTTATTACAATAATATATTCAACACATTTGTCTTATATTCCACATTCCACAAATTGCTTTAATTTATATTGGTAATTAACTTGCATATTGCTAAATTGTTGAATCTAAGGTTTCAGCCTGCAGAAGGTATCTATTTTCACAAAGAGGCTTGACTAGGTAACCTATCCAGTCTATCACCTAAAATACTGTAATCTTCTAGTGCGTTTATTTATTTCCACTTCATTTAACCATAACTACATTCTGGAACTCAAAACCTCAGCTGAGGCATCACTCCCCAAAAAACACAAACTGGGTTTCCAGGATAAGTCCAAAACCCAATTTTTCTTGCACTGCAGGTTCAGGTTCATACTCAATAAAACAATATAGTTTGAACCAGAATAAATTCTACTGCATATTAATATACACATTTTCTCACTGTTGTTTTAAAAATGTATCCTTAACCCAATTATGATTGGTTTTGATTGAATAGTGCCTTCAGTTCCCACAGCTGCCAGCCAATCGTAGTGCCTGTTGATCAATCAACGCTAATTTGATTGGATGTAATCCTTAAAGAATAGCCAGATGGACCAATCGGATGCAGTCTGCCTGGCCGAGCCGCTGATTCACTTCCTGTTCCCAGAAGGCCCCTCTCAGTAAGCAGAAAGTGCTCCTGTACTTCCCTCTCCCAGCCTCCCATGAGATAGCGTGACGTGTGTGACAAATTGCTGGATGTGCAGTTTTCTGAAGCGAAACCAACATGCCTCTCATCATCATAGGGCGCAAATTTGATCAGAACACACCCAGAATCCCCAAGCTATCTGATGATGAATTGATGTATCAGAGATGATGTTTATGCATCAGGCACGACTCTCACTGGTAAGTGAAAGTAAATTGCCTCTCAGCCAACCATCTGGCTTGGGATTCCACAGGGGTGAGTACTGGGTCCACTCATCTTGTTAATTGCGGAACATTTCCAAAGAACATACTTAAAGAAGACAGAGGTTATCTTATATCTGGCGTTGTTCAGATATACCCATCCAACTTTTGCTCACAGAGAGTCCACTTCAGAGAAGAAATAGACAAGGTATTGACTCAAAATCATTATGGAACCAAATCCAGAATACACAGGCGCTTTCCAGAACCGGCTTCTGCTGTTTGCTATTCACATTGTCCTATACACCAAGACAATTTGTTGAGTAAGCACAATAGTGCAGCGAAAATAGATTTCTTATCCAACTGGTTTTGCAATTACAGAAGAGTTTTGATCTATTATAGCTCAAACTATAGAATTACATAGGATCTTTTATACAATACATGGCTGAAGGTATGTGCACACTCACTTCAGCCACACCCATTGTTGCAATCTCAATAGACAAACATTGGCAGTAGAATGGCCCGTACTGAAGAGCTCAGTAACTTTCAACGTGGCACCGTCATAGATATGCCACCTTTCCAACAAGTCAGTTTGTCAAATCTCTGCCCTGCTAGAGCTGTCCAGGTCAACTGTAAGTGCTGTTATTGTGAAGTGGAAACATCTAGGAGCAACAACAACTCAGCCGCGAAGTGGTAGGCCACATAAGCTTACAGAATGGGACCGCCAAGTGCTGTAGCACATAGCATGTAAAAATCTTCTGTCCTCGGTTGCAACACTCACTAGAGAGTTCCAAACTGCCTCTGGAAGCAACGTCAGCACAATAACTGTTAGTCTGTGTAACTATCTTCGTCGTCCGAAGAGGAGGAATCATCAGACCAAAACGCAGCATGGTAAGTGTTCATGCTTTATTTGATAAACTGAACACTAAAACAAAAATAACAAAGAGAATAACTGAAACAGTTCCGTAAGGTGCAAAACACTAAACAGAAATTAACTGCCCACAAAAACCCTGTGGGAAAAGGCTACCTAAGTATGGCTCCCAATCAGAGACAACGATAGACAGCTGTCCCTGATTGAGAACCATACCCAGCCAAAACAAAGAAATACACAAAACATAGAAAAGGGAACATAGAATGCCCACCCTAGTCACACCCTGGCCTAACCAAAATAGAGAATAAAACCTTCTCTATGGCCAGGGCGTGACAGTACCCCGCCCCCCCCCCCAAAGGTGCGTACTCCGGCCGAAAAACCTGAACCTATAGGGGAGGGTCTGGGTGGGCTTTTCTCCATGGTGACGGCTCTGGTGAGAGATGCAGACCCCGCTCCACCTCTGGCACGGCCCACTTCGGTGGCGCCTCTGGAGCGGGGACCCTCGCCGCCGACCCCGGACTGGGCACCGACTCTGGCAGCTCCGGACTGGCGTGCGACTCTGGCAACTCCGGACTGGCGGGCGACTCTGGCAGCTCCGGACTGGCGGGCGACTCTGGCAGCTCCGGACTGGCGGGCGACTCTGGCAGCTCCGGACTGGCGGGCGACTCTGGCAGCTCCGGACAGGCGGGCAACTCTGGCAGCTCCGGACAGGCGGGCGACTCTGGCAGCTCCGGACAGGCGGGCAGCTCCGGACTGGCGGGCGACTCTGGCAGCTCTGGACTCTGGCAGCTCCGGACTCTGGCAGCTCCGGACAGGCGGGCGACTCTGGCAGCTCCGGACAGGCGGGCGACTCTGGCAGCTCCGGACAGGCGGGCAGCTCCGGACTGGCGGGCGACTCTGGCAGCTCTGGACTCTGGCAGCTCCAGACTCTGGCAGCTCCGGATTCTGGCAGCTCCGGACAGGCGGGCAGCTCCGGACTGGCGGGCGACTCTGGCAGCTCCGGACAGGCGGGAGACTCTGGCAGCTCCGGACAGGCGGGCGACTCTGGCAGCTCCGGACTGGAGTCAGGGCACAGGATTCACCAGGCTGGGGAGACATGCAGGAGGCCTGGCTCTGGGAGCAGGCACAGGACTCACCAGGCTGGGGAGACATACAGGAGGCCTGGCTCTGGGAGCAGGCACAGGACTCACCAGGCTGGGGAGACATGCAGGAGGCCAAGCTCTGGGAGCAGGCACAGGATTCACCAGGCTGGGGAGACCTACTGGAGGCCTGGTCCGTGGAGGAGGCACAGGATAGACCGGGCTGTGGGGGAGCACTGGAGATCTGGTGCGTAGGCTTGACACCACTCCTCCAGGCTGAATGCCCACTTTCGCCCGGCACGGGCGGAGCGCAGGCACAGGATGAACTGAGCCCTCCCAGCGCCCGGAGACACAGTACGCAGAGCCAGCGCACTGGAGACCAGACGCGCTGAGCTGGCACAATCCGCCCTGGCTCGATGCCCACTCTCACATGGCACTTGCGGGGGGCTGGCCTATAGCGCACTGGGCTATGAGCGCGTACTGGAGACACCGTGCGCTTCATTGCATAACACGGTGTCTGACCAGTACCACGCTGCTTCCGGTAAACATGGGGAGTTGGCTCAGGTCTATCGCCTGACTCCGCCAATCTCCCCGTGTGCCCACCCCCCCCCAAAAAAAATGTTGGGCTGCCTCCCGTGCCTGCTGCGCTGGGTTGCCTCATATCGCCGCCTTTCAGCTTTCGCTGCCTCTAGTTTCTCCTTCGGGCGGCGATACTCCCTGGCCTGTCTCCAAGGTCCCTTTCCATCAAAAATCTCCTCCCACGTCCAGGAGTCCTGAACCCTCTGCTCCTCCATACCACGCTGCTTGGTCCGTTGGTGGTGGGTAGTTCTGTAACAGTCTTCGTCATCCGAAGAGGAGGAATCATCGGACCAAAACACAGTGTGGTAAGTGTTCATGCTTTATTTAATAAACTGAACACTAAAACAAAAATAACAAAGAGAATAACTGAAACAGTTCTGTAAGGTGCAAAACACTAAACAGAAATTAACTACCCACAAAAACCCTGTGGGAAAAGGCTACCTAAGTATGGCTCCCAATCAGAGACAATGATAGACAACTGTCCCTGATTGAGAACCATACCCGGCCAAAACAAAGAAATACACAAAACATAGAAAAGGGAACATAGAATGCCCACCCTAGTCACACCCTGGCCTAACCAAAATAGAGAATAAAACCCTCTCTATGGCCAGGGCGAGACAGTCTGGAGCTTTATGAAATGGATTTTCATGACTGAGCAGCCGCACACAAGCCTAAGATCCCCATGCGCAATGCCAAGCGTTGGCTGGAGTAGTGTAAAGCGTCGCCATTTGACTCTGGAGCAGTGGAAATGCATTCTCTGGAGTGATTAATCATGCTTTACCATCTGGCAGGCCGACGGATGAATCTGGGTTTGGCGGATGCCAGGAGAACGCTACCTGCCTGAATGCATAGTGCCAACTGTAAATATTTTGGTGGAAGGGGATAATGCTCTGGGGCTGTATTTCATGGTTCGGGCTAGGCCCCTTAGTTCCAGTGAAGGGAAATCTTAACACTGCAGCATACATTGACATTCTAGACAATTCTGTGCTTCCAACTTTGTGTCAACAGTTTAGGGGAAGGTTTTTTCCTGTTTCAGCATGACAGTGCACCCATGCACAAAGTGAGGTTCTTACATACATTGTTTGTCGAGATCGATGTGGAAGAACTTAACTGCTGACCTCAACCCCATCAAACACCTTTGGGATGAAATGGAACGCCGACTGGGAGCCAGGCCTAATCGCCCAACATCAGTGCCCGACCTCACTAATGCTTTTGTGGCTAAATGGAAGCAAGTCCCCGCAGCGATGTTTCAACATTAACATGGGGACCAACTCCATATTAATGCCCATGATTTTGGATTAAGATGTTCAACGAGCAGGTGTCCACATACTTTTGGCCATGTACCGTAGCTGCATCACCTAATCATGTTTTTTTTAAATTTTATTTAATTTATTTAACCTTTATTTAACTAGGCAAGTCAGTTAAGAACTAATTCTTATTTACAATGACAGCCTACCCCAGCCAAACCCTAACCCAGATGATGCTGGGCCAATTGTGCGCCGCCCTATGGGACTCCCAATCACGGCCATTTGTGATACAGCCTGGAATCGAACCAGGGTCTGTAGTGACACCTCTAATACGGAGATGCAGTGTCTTACACCGCTGCGCCACTCGGGAGCCTGGTGTGTTGTTGTGTTCAAAAACTTTCTCTCATGCATTTTTTCCATTAACGTAATGACCTCCCACGTTATGACCTGTGTAGGAGCTCATATGAACAGCTTTTATATGACTTCAGCTACTGTATGTTGGCTTGGCTAGCGCTTGGTCTAAGATTTAACCAACCCACAGAATGAAAACCAATATCCCTGGGGTGATATAAAGTATCACTCGGAAGACAGAGCAAAGCCTAAGAGTAGCAATAAAGCTAATGCAATAAAATAAAAAGATTTTCTGAATAAAGGTGGGATGGAAGCGATAGCCTGAAATCTCTATTTACAGACCCTGGGAAGAGGTGGCAGTATGATGAAACAAAATCCTGCAGCAAGTTCATATTAGATTTTCTGAGGGCGGATGCTAAAAACCTCCCAAAACCACCACTATATATGCTAGGGGAAATTGATAGGCTATTTATTCATTGCTGATACTGTGCTCAGGAAATCATGTTGGTTTTGATTCAAGTTTCAGCCTGCCATGCAAAAAACTTCAAAATATACATTTGAAGTCGGAAGTTTACATACAATTGGGTTGGAGTCATTAAAACTCGTTTTTCAACCACTCCACAAATTTCTTGTTAACAAACTATAGTTTTGGCAAGTCGGTTAGGAAATCTACATTGTGCATGACACAAGTAATTTTTCCAACAATTGTTTACAGACAGATCATTTCACTTATAATTCACTGTATCACACTTCCAGTGGGTCAGAAGTTTACATACACTATGTTGACTGTGCCTTTAAACAGTTTTGAAAATTCCCGAAAATTATGTCATGGCTTTAGAAGCTTCTGATAGGCTAATTGACATAATTTGAATCAATTGGAGGTGTACCTGTGGATGTATTTCAAGGCCTACCTTCAAACT
Organism: Salmo trutta; assembly: GCF_901001165.1. Lineage (NCBI taxonomy): Eukaryota > Metazoa > Chordata > Actinopteri > Salmoniformes > Salmonidae > Salmo > Salmo trutta. The sequence continues at coordinate 22,051,312 of NC_042959.1, forward strand.
CAGTGCCTCTTTGCTTGACATCATGGGAAAATCAAAAAAAATCAGCCAAGACCTCAGAAAAAAATTGTGGACCTCCACAAGTCTGGTTCATCCTTGGGAGCAATTTCCAAACGCCTGAAGTTACCACGTTCATCTGTACAAACAATAGTACGCAAGTATTAACATCATGGGACCACGTAGCTGTCATACCACTAAGGAAGGAGACGCGTTCTGTATCCTAGAGATGAACGTACTTTGGTGTGAAAAGTGCAAATCAATCCCAGAACAACAGCAAAGGACCTTGTGGAGATGCTGGAGGAAACAGGTACAAAAGTATCTATATCCACAGTAAAATGAGTCCTATATCGACCTGAAAGGCTGCTCAGCAAGGAAGAAGCCACTGCTCCAAAACCATTATAAAAAAGCCAGACTACGGTTTGCAACTGCACATGGGGACAAAGATCGTACTTTTTGGAGAAATGTCCTCTGGTCTGATGAAACAAAAATAGAACTGTTCGGCCATAATGACCATCATTATGTTAGGAGGAAAAAAGGGGAGGCTTGCAAGTCGAAGAACACCGTCCCAACTGTGAAGCACGGAGGTGGCAGCATCATGTTGTGGGGGTGTTTTGCTGCAGGAGGGACTGGTGCACTTCACAAAATAGATGGCATCATGAGGTAGGATAATGATGTGGATATATTGAAGCAACATCTCAAGACATCAGTCAGGAAGTTAAAGCTTGGTGGCAAATGGGTCTTCCAAATGGACAATGACCGCAAGCATACTCCCAAAGTTGTGGCAAAATGGCTTAAGGACAACAAAGTCAAGGTATTGGAGTGGCCATCACAAAGCCCTGACCTCAATCCTATAAAAAATTTGTGGGCAGAACTGAAAAAGCGTGTGCAGGTGAGGAGGTCTACAAACCTGACTCAGTTACACCAGCTCTGTCAGGAGGAATGGGCCAAAATTCACCCAACGTATTGTGGGAAGCTTGTGGAAGGCTTCCCGAAATGTTTGACCCAAGTTAAACAATTTAAAGGCAATGCTACCAAATACTAATTGAGTGTATGTAAACCTCTGACCCACTGGGAATGTGATGTAAGAAATAAAAGCTGAAATAAATCATTCTCTCTCCTAATATTCTGACATTTCAGTGGTGATCCTAACTGACCTAAGACAGGGAATTTTTACTAGGATTAAATGTCAGGAATTGTGAAAAACTGAGTTTAAATGTATTTGGCTAAGGTGTATGTAAACGTCTGACTTCAACTGTGTATCATACAAATATTTTCACACCTAATTGAAAGTCAAAGTGCTTGGAAAAGTATAGAGAATTTTTGTAAAAATGAAACTCTTGCACACTGGCGGGACAACCCTGTATATGGTGAGTGCCAAAAAGTTGGTTTAAAGAGGCAATCTGCAGTTGCTACATCAATTTTCAGATTGATAAATTAATGATATGTACCCATTGTTTCTTAAAACCTGTTGGGGCCAGGGGGCAGTATTTGCACGGCCGGATAAAAAAGTACCCGATTTAAACTGGTTACTACTCTTGCCCAGAAATGAGAAAATGCATATAACTAGTAGATTTGGATAGAAAACACTCTAAAGTTTCTAAAACTGTTTCAATGGTGTCTGTGAGTATAACAGAACTCATATGGCAGGCCAAAACCTGAGAAGATTCCATACAGGAAGTGCCCTGTCTGACCATTTGTTATCCTTCTGTTGCATCTCTATCAAAAATACAGCATCTCTGCTGTAACGTGACATTTTCTAAGGCTTCCATTAGCTCTCAGAAGGCGCCAGAAAGTGGAATGACGTGTCTCCTGTCTCTGGGCGAAGAACAGCAGGAGATTTTGTGAGTGGTCAGGCTGGGAACAGTGACACTGGAGATGCGCGTTCATGAGAATTCTCTATTTTTTTCTTTCAGCCTTTGAATGAATACAACGTCGCCCGGTTGGAATATTATCGCTATTTTACGAGAAAAATAGCATAAAAATTTATTTTAAACAGCGTTTGACATGCTTCTAAGTACGGTAATGGAATATTTTGAATTTTTATGTCACGAAATGCGCTCGCACGTCACCCTTCGGATTGTGACCTGAACGCACGAACAAAACGGAGCTATTTGAATATAACTATGGATTATTTGGAACCAAAACAACATTTGTTGTTGAAGTAGAAGTCCTGGGAGTGCATTCTGACGAAGAACAGCAAAGGTAATCCAATTATTCTTATAGTAAATCTGAGTTTGGTGAGGGCCAAACTTGGTGGGTGATGGCCGGGATGGCTAGCCCTGATGGCCGGGCTATGTACCCAGAATATTGCAAAATGTGCTTTCGCCGAAAAGCTATTTTAAAATCTGACACCGCAATTGCATAAAGGAGTTCTGTATCTATAATTCTTAAAATAATTGTTATGTATTTTGTGAACGTTAATCATGAGTAATTTAGTAAATTCACCGGAAGTTTGCGGTGGGTTTGCTAGTTCTGAACATCACATGCTAATGTAAAAAGCTGTTTTTTGATATAAATATGAACTTGATTGAACAAAACATGCATGTATTGTATAACATAATGTCCTAGGAGTGTCATCTGATGAAGATCATCAAAGGTTAGTGCTGCATTTAGCTGTGGTTTTGTTTTTTGTGACATATATGCTTGCTTTGAAAATGGCTGTGTGATTATTTTGGCAGGGTACTCTCCTGACATAATCTAATGTTTTGCTTTCGCTGTAAAGCCTTTTTGAAATCGGACAATGTGGTTAGATTAACGAGAGTCTTGTCTTTAAAATGGTGTAAAATAGTAATATGTTTGAGAAATTGAAGTTATAGCATTTTTGAGGTATTTGTATTTCGCGCCACGCTATTCCACTGGCTGTTGACTAGGTGGGACACGTCCCACTGGCCCAGGGAGGTTAAAGAGTATAACTTATGCCTAATGAACTTAGTTCAACTGTCGTACCCAATCAGAACCCAAATTATACGTTTGTTTAGTTTACAAAATTAATGTAAACAAACACTGTGCAGATTACTTTAAAGGGGAAATCTATTAAAAACATGGAGCAAGTGTGCAGGAGTTTAAAGTGAGCAGAATATATACAATTATGAGATTGAGGTGTCGTCATACTCTAAGGATCAGTAACGAGACTTCAATATACCTGCCCACCATTAGGCCTATAAACACTATTTCCCCTCGCATATTTGTCTATCCTCTCCTTCCCCCTATGTCCATGTTTGTGCGACCGACGTGCTTCCATCCCTTGAATCTGAATCATGTGGGACGGAGCACTAGTTGGCCACGTGGAGGCAGATTGATGTCATTGTCTCGGCACACTGACCTTTGCTGTAATACCCACGGCAGACATCGCAAACTCTCACATCAATTTAGCCCAATTGGATGTGGCATGTCTTGGCTAACTCGATTTGTCGAAAATGCACCTGTCTCTGCCTTCTCTCCCTATAGATTTTGTTGAAGTGGGGGTGGGAAGAGGTTGGAGGATGGTGGGGGTGGGGAGAGGAGTAGAGGAGGGGAGGGAGGGTTGGAGTGGAGCTGCTGCCTGGATGTAGCTCTTCACCCTCTCCACCGCTCCCTCCATCTCTCTGCAGTAGCACACCCGCGTGTGTCTTCCCTTTCCAAGGTCTGGCCAGAGCGTCTCCGAGCAGCAGAAGGAAAGCCATTAGATAATCTGATTAAGGAAAGGTTAAAGGGGGATGTGGATTTAAACAGGGAGAAGAAGAAGAAGGGAGAAAAAGTTTGAGGTGTTATTAAGGTTGTTCATTTCTCATATGGTGTGTGTGTGTGTGTGTGTGTGTGTGTGTGTGTGTGTGTGTGCGCGTAATAGAGAGAGAGATCAAAGGAGAAAGGGTATTGATGGTGTGTGTTTGACTATTGATAGGCTATATGTGCGTGCATGCCTGTGTGTGTGTGCGTGCATGTGTGTCGGTGCCTGTGTGTATATGCATGCCTGTGTGTGTGTATCTGCATACCTGTGTGTGTGTGTGTGTGTGTGTGTGTGTGTGTGTGTGTGTGTGTGTGTGTGTGTGTGTGTGTGTGTGAGTGTGTGTGTGTGTGTGTGTGCATGCGAGTGTGTGTGTGTGTGTGTGTGTGTGTGTGTGTGTGTGTGTGTGTGTGTGTGTGTGTGTGTGTGTGTGTTATGCAAAACGGTGTGAGCTTTCAGAAATGAATAATCTACAATGGGTTATGAACATTAGGTAATGATGTTCATGCTGTGAGGTGAGTGATGAGCACTAACACAGTACGCAGAGGCCCTCCGTATGTGTACACATAGGCATACATAAACCCCGATAAACATCTCTAACACACACAATTGATCACACAAACATGCACATATACACATACAACAGATGTTGAGATAACAGTCATATCTGTTGGCCTTATGGATTTGCACGGCAGGGATATTGACAACCAGGCAGTGGTTGAGACAAACCTCCATTTTTTACTTTAACATTCACTTCTAGTTTTCTCAAATCGCGTACAAGCATTTAGAATTTCGTGCAGTATTATTTACTGATTGTCGGAAACAGGGAACACAATGATTGGATGTTCTGTAAATGCATTTGAGTATTTGATCATTGCTGTTCTTCTATTGATACGTTTCAACACAGACCAAAAATTGCTTGTACGTGAGAAAAACTCTGATTTGTGAAATCACCTTCTGGGCAGCACACACTGAAAGACCATTGCACACCAACATGTCAGTATTGCTCATATCAATCAACTGATGTACCACTGTAGTCTTCACCTTACTAATATTAAATTGTGAATCAAGCTTCATATTGGTATGAGAATAACCAATCAATCAATTAGCCAATCAATCAATAAATTTTTACTGTCCCTAGAGGGAAATTTGGTTTGCAAGCAGGGTAACAGGATAAACCACACACAATCCATCCACAATACAAATGTTAAAACCAGCCCACAAAGTACACACCACATTATACATCACAACATCATCATACAGCATTTACTGATGTTGGTTCAGTCGTTCATTGATTTGTCACCCATTTTGACAAATTTAGACTAAACACTGTCTGTTCTCAACCTTCCCGCAGTTACAATGGATGTTACTGTGGAGAGAGTAAAGTAAAGCTGTGTCCTCAGTTGTCCCCTTGAAGTTCAACTGAGTGTGTGAGAGAGTTTAAGTTATAGCTCCAGTGGCACCACCATGCCTTCAGCTTTGCCCCCTGTCTATTGCAGCCATAGCCAGACATTGGGGGTCAATGTCCCCATCGTCCCTGTGAGTGCCCTGAGGCACAAGACAACATCATCATTATAACAGAATGGTCTATGATCCATTCCCCAACTGACCCCCCCCCTCACACTATGTAGTCCCCATCGTGGGTCCACACAGCCACACAGTGAGTGACCTGTTCCAGAACCCCAGACTGACAGAGTGGCCCCCACCTCTCACCCCCACCATCCCCTCTTCCCTTACACAAATGCTGAGGCATCACAGTTCCTGAGCACACAGTCCTGTCCTATAGCCCCCCCTGACCCCCCGGTGTCCCCCATTATAGGCCAGTCAGAAAGCTTTTAGGGGTCCGGTAATGCTGAAAGATTGATGGCGTAAAATAGGGTGGAGGAAGAAGAGCAGGTGGTTAAGAAGAAAATGTCCTGCTTAATGGGTTACAAGGAATGTAATTCAATAATTATGAAAAGTAACTCAGGAAGGCAGGGATGGATGGTTTGTGGATTCGGGAGTGTTCAGAACGTTAGGGGTGTTGTATGCATGCCAGGTCCCTTCACTTCCTTCTCCCTAATGGTTATGTCAGACTAACTTCCTGATTCCTGCTATGACAGCCTGGATGTACAATAGCCAATAAACGTATTGCAAACGGATGGTTATTTGATAGATGGAGGATTGATAATGCTCTTTTAGCATCCATAAAGTTGCTGTAAAATGTATTAGGAAAAATAGCTGCTATATTTAGCCCAATAGGACCAGAGAACAGTTGGTGAAACATATAGCGTGTTTCAAGATAATAATATTTTAATTCGTGCTTAGGTTTTTCCAACTGTGCCAAACTCCAGTATTGGAATGAACCCCCCACAAAAACATAACAAAACCTAGAACCACAAAGTGAAAGAATGTCTCTTACAATATCAACTTTTTTGACATGTGCGTTGGTGGTTTTTTTTATGTTTACATTTTGAGTCGATGTCATGTCCTGACCATAGAAAGCTCTTATTTTCTATGGTAGAGTAGGTCAGGGTGTGACTGGGGGGGTTATGTAGTTTATTTAGTTCTATGTTGTTTTGGTTCTAGTTTCTTTTTTCTATGTTGGGATTTTTGTATGATCCCCAATTAGAGGCAGCTGGTCATCGTTGTCTTTAATTGGGGATCATATTTAAGAAGTTGTTTTTCCCACCTGTGTTTGTGGGAGATTATTTTGAGTTAGTGCATGTTGCACCTCTTTCGTCACGGTTTGTGTTTTGTTTGTAGTTTATTGTTTGTTTTGCGAAGTTTCACATTAAAATAAAAGATGTGGAACGATACCCACGCTGAGCTTTGGTCTCCTTCCTACGATGAACGTGACAGAATCTCCCACCACCAGAGGACCAAGCAGCAAGGCCCGGAGTGGACATGGGAGGAGATCCTGGACGGCAAGGGGCCCTGGACGCAGATTGGGGAATATCGCCGTCCAAGGGAGGAGATAGAGGCAGCAAAAGAGGAACGGCGACGATATGAGGAATTAGCACGGCAACGACGGAAACCCGAGAGGCAGCTCCAAAAAATGTTTGCGGGGGAGCACACGGGGAGATTGGCGGAGTCAGGGTTTAGACCTGAGCCAACTCCCCATGCTTACTGTGGGGAGCGTGTGACCAGTCAGGCACCGTGTTATGCTGTGATGCGCACTGTATCTCCAGTGCGTATTCATAGCCCGGTGCGCACTGTGCCTGCGCCCCGCATTTCCCAAGCTAAAGTGAGCATTCAGCCAGGACGGGTTGTGCCGGCTCAGCGCTCCTGGTCTCCAGTACGCCTCCTCGGTCCAGGATATCCTGCGCCAGCTCTACGCACTGTGTCACCAGTGCGCATTCACAGCCCAGTTCGTCCTGTGCCAGCGCCCCGCATTTGCCGGGCTAAAGTGAGCGTTCAGCCAGGACGGGTTGTGCCAGCTCTACACTCCAGACCTCCAGTGCGCCTCCACGGTCCAGTATATCCTGCACAGTATATCCTGCACAGGTTCTATGCACCAGGTCTCCAGTGCGCCTCCACATCCTGTGCCTCCTCCTCGCACTCTCCCTGAAGTGCGTGTCCTCAGTCCAGTATGTCCTGTGCCTGCTCCCCGCACTCGCCCTGAAGTGCGTGTCAACAGTCTGGTGCCACCTGTCCCGGCTCCACGCACTAGGCCTCCAGTGCGCCTGCCCAGTCCGGTGCGTCCTGTGCCTGCTCTCCGCACTCGCCCTGAGGTGCATGTTACCAGTCTGGCGCCACCTGTGCCGGCCCCACGCATCAGGCCTCCAGTGCACCTTCCCGTTCATGAGCTTCCGGCGATAGTTCCCAGTCCAGAGCTTCCAGCGACAGTTCCCAGTCCAGAGCTTCCGGCGACACTTCCCAGTCCAGAGCTTCCGGCGACAGTTCCCAGTCCAGAGCTTCCGGCGACAGTTCCCAGTCCAGAGACTCCGGCGACAGTTCCCAGTCCAGAGCTTCCGGCGACAGTTCCCAGTCCAGAGCTTCCGGCGACAGTTCCCAGTCCAGAGCTTCCGGCGACAGTTCCCAGTCCAGAGCTTCCGGCGACGTTTCACAGTCCGGAACCTCCAACGACGGTCCACAGTCCGGAACCTCCAACGACGGTCCACAGTCCGGAACCTCCTGAGACGGCCCACAGTTCGGAGCCTCCTGAGACGGCCCAGCGCCCGGAACCTCCTGAGAAGGCCCACAGTCCAGAGCCTCCTGAGACGGTCCCCAGTCCGGAGCCTCCAGCGACGACCCACAGTCCGGAGCCTCCAGCGACGGTCCACAGTCCGGAGCCTCCAGCGACGGTCCCCAGTCCGGAGCCTCCAGTGACGGTCCCCAGTCCGGAAGCCTCCAGCGACTGTCCGGAGTCTCCAGCGACGGTCCACAGTCTGGAGCCTCCAGCAACGGTCGGCAGTCTAGAGCCTCCACCGATGCTGGCGGGTTCACAGGAAGAGAGGGTTCTTCGCCCTGCACCAGAGCCGCCTCCTATGCTGGCGGATCCGCAGGATGAGAGGGTTCTTCGTCCCGCACCAGAACCGCCTCCGATGCGGGAGGATCTGCGGGATGAGAAGGTTCTTCATCCTGCACCACAGCCGCCACCAACACTAGACACCCCCCCTAACCCTCCCTTTTGGTTTCAGGTTTTGCGGCCGGAGTCCGCACCTTTGGGGGGGTACTGTCACGTCCTGACCATAGAGAGCTCTTATTTTCTATGGTAGGGGTAGGTCAGGGCGTGACTGGGGGGGTTTGTCTAGTTTATTTAGTTCTATGTTGTTTTGGTTCTAGTTTCTTTTTTCTATGTTGGGATTTTTGTATGATCCCCAATTAGAGGCAACTGGTCATCGTTGTCTCTAATTGGGGATCATATTTAAGTACTTGTTTTTCCCACCTGTGTTTGTGGGAGATTATTTTGAGTTAGTGCATGTTGCACCTCTTTCCTCACGGTTTGTGTTTGTTTGTAGTTTATTGTTTGTTTTGCAAAGTTTCACATTAAAATAAAAGATGTGGAACGATACCCACGCTGCGCTTGGTCTCCATCCTACGATGAACGTGACAGTCGAATTCTCCTTCCTTGTAGTTAAAACGTCATCAATGTACAGACAATAACCTGAACAATGATGGCAGTGATTGTGCAGAAACTCTAGATTTAAGCTTGTTATCTAGCTAGTGTCACGGTTATCGTAAGGCGAGGACCAAAATGCAGCAGGGAAGTGTATACTCATCTTCTTTATTAGGACAAAGAAGGAAAAAACTAAATAAACACGTATACAAAAAACACAAACGAACTAGACAGTCTTGTCAGGCACACACGGCAAAACAAGAAACAATCTCCCATAAACACTAAACCAAACACATACCCATATATAGGACTCTCAATCAGAGGCAACTAGAAAACACCTGCCTCCAATTGAGAGTCCAACCCCAATTAACTAGACATAGATATACAACTAACCAGAAAGAACATAGAAATAAACACCCTACTAAATAAACCACCACCCCGAACCACATAAACAAAATACCCTCTGCCACGTCCTGACCAAACTACAATTACAAATAATCCCTAATACTGGTCAGGACGTGACAGCTAGACTATGAAACATAGATATGAAAACACAGGTTTTGTGATGTTTGCAAACTAGACTATTTTCAGCAAAACAGAATAATCAACAGTGTCGAACACCTTTGACAGGTCAATAAACAAGGCAGCACAGCTCATTTTAGCATCCCAGGCATTGACAAGATCATTAACAACTAGCGTGGCTGCTGTGGTAGTACTATGCCCAGGCCTAAACCCTGATTGGTTTATATTAAACATACAATTAACCGATAAAAAGGAACAAAGTTGTACATTAACCAAGGATTCAAGAATCTAAGCTAAAGAAGGTAGTCTTGAAATGGGGTGATACATAACAAGATCATTTGTATCCCCACCGTTATAGAGTGGCAGCACATATACGGATTTCTACGCTTTTGGAAGTTTTGTCTAATGTTAGCAAAGCATCCAGGATTTATTTATCAGTGAATTTCCAAAAATAAAATTCTTGACCGGCATTTTCAGTATCATTCAATAGATTTTCACCATTAACATCCAAACTACTCTTTCAAGAGCTGGTTTTGAAAAATATTCAAATATATAGCCTGCAGAGATAAAATGGGGATTAAATGCATTAATGATATCAATTTTGTCAGTAATAGGGCTAGAATCTAAATTAATTTATTGGGGGAGAGAAGAGGAGACACAATCCTTCAGTGACATAATAGCTTCCCAAAATGTAGCTGGGTTCCCTGTACATTCAGATAGTGAATTAACATAATAATCCGATTTTGCTTTTTAAACTAGTTTTACACACAGATTTCACAATCGCCTGATAGACTGCCAATCTGGGACAGAGTCTGTGAATCTAACTACACTAGCTCCAGGAAAACAAAGTGTACGGGTATTTCGTACTTCCACCAATCTAGCCATGGAGCTTCCCATAATAATCGCTGTTGTCCATTTCGAGCCGGAGCCCTCAGATATGAAAACATACAGGTTATGTGATGTTTGCTAACTAGACTAGGAAACATAGATATGAAAACATAGATATGAAAACATACAGGTTATATGATGTTTGTTAACTAGACTAGGAAACATAGATATGAACACATACAGGTTATATGATGTTTGTTAACTAGACTAGGAAACATAGATATGAAAACATACAGGTTATATGATGTTTGTTAACTAGACTAGGAAACATAGATATGAACACATAAAGGTTGTGTGATGTTCTATGTTAATAAATATCTTCAACATACTGTAATGTCTAAAAAAGCTTTCTCTTCTATCCATCCACTCGTTTTATCTTCCAGCTTTTTATCTAACTCTCCCTTCCAATACCCAGGGTCTATTCTGTTCTATGCCTGTCTTCTTACTTTCCCTCTGCAAGATGTATTGATCATTTCCAGCAAAAATACAATTTCAGTTTATTCTACAGAGCAAAAAATCCAATAGTGCAGTCTTCAATTCAATTGTGTTTTACCAGAGTGGAGAACAATAAACAGTAAAAGGACCCAGCTCCAGACATTCAACATGAGATTATTGTTCAAAAGAGACCTGATACAATTACAGGAAGCAATAGATGATAATTACATCACAACATGATCTCTCCTATATTCATCTGTTATGCATTGCAGTAAAGTTGAGATGTGGCAAGTACAGCATGACAGGGCAGAAACCCAGCCTTTTGTGAAGGTTGGCAGGTGTTGAAGCAAGGTTATGGAACTCCAAAACATACATTTAAAATGAAGCTACCTATTTTGGGACAAACTGGTGTCTGAGAATAATTACAGTTGAAGTCGGAAATGAACATACACCTTAGCCAAATACATTTAAACTCAGTTTTTCACAATGCCTGACATTTAATCCTAGTCAAAATTCCCTGTCTTAGGTCAGTTAGGATCACCACATTATTTTAAGAATGTGAAATGTCAGAATAATAGTAGAGAGATGTAACGCCCTGGCCATAGAGAGGGGTTTTTGTTCTTTATTATTAGTTAGGCCAGGATGTTACATTGGGTGGGCGTTCTATGTTCATTTTTCTATGTTTTTGTATTTCTTTGTTTTGGGCCGTGTGTGGCTCCCAATCAGGCACAGCTGTAGTTCGTTGTTGCTGATTGGGAGTCACACATAAGGAGCCTGTTTTTCCTTTGGGTTTTGTGGGGGATTGTTTTTGTTTAGAGTGTTTCCTAACAGGACTGTTTTGCTGTCGTGTTTTGTTCATTTTTGTAGTGTTCTCTTTGTTCGAATTAAATTTCAAGATGAACACTAACTCCGTTGCACCTTGGTTTACTCTCTCTTCCGACAGTCGTTACAAGAGAAGGATTTATTTCAGCTTTTATTTCTTTCATCACATTCCCAGTGGGTCAGAAGTTTACATACACTCAATTAGTATTTGGTAGCATTGCCTTTAAATTGTTTAACTTCGGTCAAATGTTTCAGGTAGCCTTCCACAAGCTTCCCACAATACGTTTGGTGAATTTTGGCCCATTCCTTGCTCGCGCATGCTTTTTCAGTTCTGCCCACAAATTTTCTATGGGATTGAGGTCAGAGCTTTATGATGACCACTCCAATACCTTGACTTTGTTGTCCTTAAGCCATTTTGCCACAACTTTGGAAGTATGCTTGGGGTCATTGTCCATTTGGAAGACCCATTTGCCACCAAGCTTTAACTTCCCGACTGATGTCTTGAGATGTTGCTTCAATATATCCACATAATTTTCCTCCCTCAAGATGCCATCTATTTTGTGAAGTGCACCAGTCCCTTCTGCAGCAAAGCACCCACACAACATGATGCTGCCTCCCCGGTGCTTCACGGTTGGGATGGTGTTCCTCGGCTTGCAGGCCTCCCCCTTTTTCCTCCAAACATAACGATGGTCATTATGGCCAACCAGTTCTATTTATGTTTCATCAGGCCACGGGACATTTCTCCAAAAAGTACGATCTTTGTCCCCATGTGCAGTTGCAAACCGTAGTCTGGCTTTTTTATAACGGTTTTGGAGCAGTGGCTTCTTCCTTGCTTTAGCGGCCTTTCAGGTTATGTCGATATAGGACTTGTTTTACAGTGGATATAGATACTTTGTACCTGTTTCCTCCAGCATCTTCACAAGGTCCTTTGCTGTTGATTTGGACTATTTTGCACCAAAGTACGTTCATCTCTTGGAGACAGAACCCGTCTCCTTCCTGAGCGGTATGACAGCTACGTGGTCCCATGGTGTTTGTACTTGCGTACTATTGTCTGTACAGATGAACGTGGTACCTTCAGGCATTTGGAAATTGCTCCCAAGGATGAACCAGACTTGTGGAGGTCTACGATTTTTTTCTGTGGTCTTAGCTGACTTCATTTGATTTTCCCATGATGTCAAGCAAAGGGGCACTGAGTTTGAAGGTAGGCCTTAAAATAAATCCACAGGTACACCTCCAATTGACTCAAAATGATGTCAAGTAGCCTATCAGAAGCTTCTAAAGCCATGACATGATTTTCAGGAATTTTCCAAGCTGTTTAAAGGCACAGTCAACTTAGTGTATATAAACTTCTGACCCACCAGAATTGTGATACAGTGAATTATAAGTGAAATAATCTGTCTGTAAACAATTGTTGGAAAAATTACTTGTGTCATGCACAAAGTAGATGTCCTAACTGACTTGCCAAAACTGTAGTTTGTTAACAATAAATTTGTGGAGTTGTTGAAAAATGAGTTTTAATGATTCCAACCTAAGTGTATGTAAACTTCCGACTTCAACTGTATATTTTGTGATACTTGTCTATATAATGTCAAACATGTCAAAATAACTTGTTCCATCAAAACCCATCCTTAGAGTTCTGCATTGAAGGTTTGCAGATTACATCACTAAGAAATAGACAGATACTGTAGGACATATTATTTTTCATAACAATTGTATGAAGCTGTGTAGAGTATAGATGTTAATAAAATTGTATAAAGAAACTGAACATTTAGCTTCGTTTTTTATTGCTTGTCAGTGTGCATATTTTTGGGTTAATCATTATTACATTGTACTGGATCATTCATTTAACTCAACTGTAGACAAATTATCAATATTGATCCCTAATAACAACATTATATCACTAAATATTACTTCATATCATATGTACGTACACTACCGTTCAAAAGTTTCGGGTCACTTAGAAATGTACTTGTTTTTGAAAGAAAATCAAATTTTTTGTCCATTAGAATAACATCGAATTGATCAGAAATACAGTGTAGACATTGTTAATGTTGTAAATTACTATTGGAGCTGGAAATTGCAGATTTGTTATGAAATATCTACATAGGCGTACAGAGGCCCATTATCAGCAACCATCACTCCTGTGTTCCAATGGCACGTTGTGTTAGCTAATCCAAGTTTATCATTTTAAAAGGCAAATTGATCATGAGAATACCCTTTTGCAATTATGTTAGCACAGCTGAAAACTGTTGTCCTGATTAAAGAAGCAATAAAACTGTCCTTCATTAGACTAGTTGAGTATCTGGAGCATCAGCATGTGTGGGTTCGATTACAGGCTCAAAATGGCTCGAAACAAATAACTTTCTTCTGAAACTTGCCAGTCTATTCTTGTTCTGAGAGAAATTGCCAAGAAACTGAAGATTTTGTACAACGCTGTGTACTATTCCCTTCACAGAACAGCGCAAACTGTCTCTAACCAGAACAGAAAGAGGATTGTGAGATCCAGGTGCACAATTGAGCAAGAGGACAAGTACATTAGAGTGTCTAGTTTGAGAAACAGATGCAACAGAAGTCCTCAACTGGCAGCTTCATTAAATAGTTCCCACAAAACACCAGTCTCAACATGTCACGTCCTGACCATAATAAGTTGTTATTTTCTATGGTAGAGTGGGGTGTTGATGTGTTCTATGTTTTCTATTTCTATGTTGGTATTCTAGTTTGTCTATTTCTATGTTGGGGTTTATTGGGTTGACCTCCAAATGGAGGCAGATGGTCCTCGTTGCCTCTAATTGGAGGTCATATTTAGTAGGGGTGTTTCTTCATGTTGTTTTTGGGTGATTATCTTTTGAGTAGTGTCTATTTCTCTCTGCGTCACGATTTGTTGTTTTTTGTTAGTTAAAGTATTTATGTATTGCATCACGTTTCACGTTTATAATAAATATGTGGAACGAAAACGCTGCATCTTGGTCCGCTCCTTATCCCAGCCATGACACAACATCAACAGTGAAAAGGCTTCTCCAGAATGCTTGCCTTCTAGGCAGAGTTACTCTGTCCAGTGTCTGTGTTCTTTTATCCATCATAATCTTTTATTTTTATTGGCCAGTCTGAGATATGGCTTTTTCTTTGCAACTCTGCCTAGAAGGCCAGTATCCCGGAGTCGCCTTTTCACTGTTGACATTGAGACTGGTGTTTTGCGGGTACTATTTAATGAAGCTGCCAGTTGAGGACTTGTGTGGCATCTGTTTCTCAAACTAGACACTCTAATGTACTTGTCCTCTTGCTCAGTTGTGCATCGGGGCCTCCCACTCCTTTTTCTATTCTGGTTAGAGACTGAATGCACTGTTCTGTGAAGGGAGTAGTACACAGCGTTGTACGAGATCTTCCATTGGAACACAGGAGTGATGCTTGCTGATAATGGGCCTCGATATGCCTATGTAGATATTCCATTAAGAATCAGCCGTTTCCAGCTAAAATAGTAATTTACAACATTAACTTCTTAAGTCTACAATGTCTACACTATATTTCTGATCAATTTGATGTTATTTTAAATGGACAAAAAAATGTGCTTGTCTTTCACCCCGAACTTTTGAACGGTAGTGTATATTGACAGATTTATCTTATGGCATTCAGTTCAACCCCACACAGCTAGGTCACCCGTGATACAAGTCAGTATTTGACGTCCATCCATGTCTGTAGACATCGGGAGATGACGTGAAACTGGCCAATAAGGGTATTGTGAACGGTGATGGTGGATGGGCATAAGCATCTGCCTCTCATTCCAAAGGCTGCATGTTCCAATCCAGTGATAGAAAGTTGTTTTTTATAATTTATATATATTTGTAAGCCTATTCCAAACCTTTTACCTTAACCATTCGCAGTTAATGCCTAACCTTAAGAATTTGGAGTTAATGCCTAATCTTAACCCTTAACCTTAAACATTCGGAGTTAATCAAATCAAATTTTTATTTGTCACATGCGCCGAATACAACAAGTGTAGACCTTACTGTGAAATGCTTACTTACAAGCCCTTAACTAACAATGCTGTTCAAGAAATACGTAGAGTTAAGAAAATATTTACTTAACAAACTAAAGTAAAAAAAATTATATCTAAAAGTAGCACAAGAAAATTACATAACAATAACGAGGCTATATACAAGGGGTACCGGTACTGAGTCAATGTGTGGAGGTACAGGTTAGTCGAGGTAATTTGCAAAGTGACTATGCATAGATAATAAACAGCGAATAGCAGCAGAGAAAAAACAAAGGTGGGGGGGTTTGTCAATGTAAATAGTCTGGGTGGCCATTTGATGAATTGTTCAGTACTCTTATGGCCTGAGGGTAGAAGCTGTTAAGGAGCCTTTTGCTCCTAGACTTGGCGCTCCGGTACCGCTTGCCATGCGGTAGCAGAGAGAACAGTCTATGACTAGGGTGACTGGAGTCTTTGACAATTTTTAGGGCCTTCCTCTGACACCGTCTGGTATAGAGGTCCTGGATGTCAGGAAGCTTGGCCTCAGTGATGTACTGCGCCGTATGCACCACCCTCTGTAGCGCCTTACGGTCAGATGCCGAGCAGTTGCCATACCAGGCGGTGATGCAACTGGTGAGGATGCTCTTTTCAGTCTCATGAGGTGGAAAAGATGTTGTTGTGCGCTCTTCACAACTGTCTTGGTGTGTTTGGACCATGATAGTTCATTGGTGATTTGGACACCAAGGAACTTGAAATTCTTGACCCGCTCCACTTCAGCCCCATCAATGTTAATGGGGCCTGTTTGGCCCTCCTTTTTGTATTGTCCACGATCAGCTCCTTTGTCTTATTCACATTGAGGGAGAGGTTGTTGTCCTGGTACCACACTGCCAGGTCTCTGACCTCCTCCCTATAACCTGTCTTATCGTTGTCAGTGATCAGGCCTACCACTGTTGTGTTGTCAGCAAACTTAATGATGGTGTTGGAGTCATACTTGACCACGCAGTCGTTGGTGAACAGGGAGAACAAGAGGGGACTAAGCACACACCCCTGAGGGGCCCAGTGTTCAGGATCAGCATGTCAGATGTGTTGTTGCCTACCCTTACCATGTGGGGGTGGCCTGTCAGGAAGTCCAGGATCCAGTTGCGGAGGGAGGTGTTTAGTCCCATGGTCCTTAGCTTAGTGATGAGCTTTGTGGGTACTATGGTGTTGAACGCTGAGCTGTAGTCAATGAACAGCATTCTCACATTGGTATTCCTTTTGTCCAGGTGGGAAAGGGCAGTCTGGAGTTTGACTGAGATTGTGTAATCTGTGGATCTGTTGGGGCGGTATGCGAATTGTATTGGGACTAAGGTTTCCAGAATGATGGTGTTGATATGACCAGCCTTTCAAAGCACTTCATGACTACCGACGTGAGTGCTATGAGCGGTAATCATTTAGGCAGGTCACTTTTGCTTTCTTTGGCACAGGGACTATGGTGGTCTGTTTGAAACATGTAGGTATTACAGACTCATTCAGGAAGAGGTTGAAAATGTCAGTGAAGACACTTCCCAGTTGGTCCACGCATGCTTTGAGTACAGGTCTGTGGCTTTGTGAATGTTGACCTGTTTAAAAGTCTTGCTCACATTGGCTACAGAGAGCGTGATCACACAGTCATCCGGAACAGCTGGTGCTCTCATGTATGCTTCAGTGTTGCTTGCCTCGAAGCGAGAATAAAAGGCATTTATCTTGTCTGCTAGGCTCGCATCACTGGGCACTAAACTTAACCTTAAACATTTAGAAATGTGACACTTGGAACAACTTCAAAATTTGAAGTTTGAGAAAGATGGATTAATGTCTAATTCTGACGTGAGACTGTGAGAGCTGGTAGCCACATTAGCCTCACAGGGCGATATGACACCACATCTTAGAACTACACCACTTAAGAGCCAATTCCCAAAATAGCAGGCAACACATTAACCATCCCAAAAAGGGGGACCGAAAACATATTATATATATATATATATATATATATATATATATATATATATATAAATATATATATATATATATATATATATATATATATATATATTTTTTTTTTGATTCCAGTGTGATGGGAGTAGCTGAAGAGAGGGAAACGAACTGTAGGGACCATGCGGTGAATGATGGACGCTTTTACAAGGGAAGACAATACAAAAGAAAAATAACAACACTGCCAAACTTTGATGGCCCCTGCATATATTGGGCACTCTGCCTATGATGTTGTGTGTGTGTGTGTGTGTGTGTGTGTGTGTGTGTGTGTGTGTGTGTGTGTGTGTGTGTGTGTGTGTGTGTGTGTGTGTGTGTGTGTGTGTGTGTGTGTGTGTGTGTGTGTGTGTGTGTGTGTGTCAGCAGCAGGTGGGGGGCAGAAGGGTTAAGTAGGATAGAAGGCACCCATACTTCAGATTGGCAGCAAGCTGCCGCAAGGATAATCTAATCAGGGGATGCAATTCAATTAGCTGGGGTCTCTGGGGCGACTGAGCCAGGCAGCCGGTGGCAGAGCAGAGCCGCTATGCTACCGAGGGGGGCCTCTTCTCCTCCACCGGCAGCCTGACCAAAGCTCCCCTCGGCCGCAACGCATGAATGCAGATGAAATTTGAAATATGAAAATATCCAATAATTTATGGAAGTTGTCAGGAATGCCGGGGGCCAGGGCAGTCACTGGTGTCTCAGTTGGGAGGATGGTGGTGGGAGGAGGTGGGGAGTGGAGGAGCGGGGAGGTGGTGGAGAGAGAAGGAGGGGGGAGGAGGGTGGAGGTGGGAGGAGGGAAGAGGAAGTGGGGAGAGGAGGAGGAGGGAGGGGGCTTTATTCCACCCATAGAGACAAGTGGAAGTATCTGACTGGTGGTTCTTGGATCTCATAGAGACTAATGGTGCATGGCCTTTATGTTACTTGCTATATCGTAAACAGATGAAAGTATATACATTTACATGATACAAAGGATCATAGCTGAATTAGCATAGTAGCAATGACTTCCAAAGCTCTCTCATAAACACGCACTTCCCAACTAGCTATGTATCCGTATCTCTTCATCTTCCCTTCTCTCTCAAGTAACAACACAGCCACACACTTATGAAACACACACACAGACACCCCACCCCTCCTCCTCAAGAAAAGAGAGAAGGAGCTGATGAAAGCAAGAGATGGAGAGAACGAGAGAGCTGGAGGAATAATGGGTATTCTCTGAGGTGAACCTGAGCCTTGAGTGGAACGAGGGAGGCAAGAGAGGGGCATAGAAAAAGAAAGAGAGAGGCTCTTAGATAAATTACACCTCATTAGAGGCAGCCTAGCACCGTGCCATTATGTCAGGGGGAGTCCTTTTTCATTCCTACAAATTTGTCTGGAATTCTTCAGATTTAGCCCGGCCAGCCTCCATTATCAATTCTGGGAATCCGATTAGCTCTTTATTATTCTCCGCCTCTCGTGCCAATGTTTCCTCATGTGGCTGGAATCTTCATGGCCTTTTAGTCACCCCCACCCACCAGCCACTGGTCGCCAACACACACAAACCAAAACACATAGACCTACATATGCTATTATGATATACGTAATGCTTTGACCAATGTGCACCACCAATGTGATCTAATTCCTGTTTGTTATGTTATATGCTATACTGTGGAATGATGTGATATTCAACATTTTTGTTTTGTTTGTTTGAAAATAGTACTGTCAAACATTTGTGTATAGTTAGTTCCTCTATGTTATAAGGATATGAATGGAGGAGATGGCTGCCGTTTTACGGGCTCTTAAGCAGTTGTGCTATTGTGTGTGTTTTTCAATGTTATTTGTAACTTATTTTGTACATAATGTTTCTGCCATCGTCTTTTATGACCGAAAAGAGCTTCTGGACATCAGGACAACGATTACTCACCTTGTACAGAACAAAGATTTTTTCTTTAACAAGTCAGACGCAAAGGATTTACTTCAGACACCCAAACAAGGCCAACAGCCCCGTCATTCGCAGGAGAAAGATACGGAGATATCGGGGACAGAGGTCTGGGTGCCTTGTAAGGATCCAACGGCAAGTGTGTAATCAGCCTCTACCATCAGTCCTATTAGCCAACGTAAAATCATTAGATAACAAAATAGACAAGCTATGATCACGAATATCCTACCAACGGGACATTAAAAACCGTAATATCTTATGTTTCACCGAGTCGTGGCTGAACAACGATAAAATACAGCTAGAGGGTTAGTCAAGATAGAACTGCTGCCTCCTGTAAGACAAGGGGTGGCGGTCTGTGTATATTTCTAAACAACAGTTGGTGCACGAAATCGAATATTAAGGAGGTCTTAAGGTTTTGCTCGCCTGTGGTAGAATATTTCATGATAAGCAAAAGACCACACTATTTACCAAGAGAGTTTTCATCCATTTTCATAGATGGCTATTTACCACCACAAACCGAAGATGGCACTAAGTCCGCACTCAATGAGCTGTATAAGGCTGTAACAGGTAAACTCTCATCCAGAGGCGGCGCTCCTAGTGGCTGTGGGCTTTAATGCAGGGAAACTTAAATCCGTTTTACCTCATTTCTACCATGTTAAATGTGCAACCAGAGGAAAAAAACTCTAGACCACCTATACTCCACAAACAGAGATGCATACAAAGCTCTCCCTCGCCCTCCATGACCATAATTCTATCTTCCTGATTCCTGCTTACAAGCAAAAACCAGTGACTCGGTCAATAAAGAAGTGGTCAAATGACGCAGATGCTAAGCAACAGGACTGTTTTGCTAGCACAGACTGGAATATGTTCCGGGATTCTTCCGATGGCACTGAGGAGTACACCACATCAGTCACTGGCTTCATCAATAAGTGCATCGATGACGTCGTCCCCACAGTGACCGTACGTACATACCCCAACCAGAAGCCATGGATTACAGGCAACATCCGCACTGAGCTAAAGGCTAGAGCTGCCGCTATCAAGGAGTGGGACTATAACCTGGAAGCTTATAAGAAATCCCGCTATGTCCTCCCACAACCCTTCAACCAGGCAAAGTGTGAATACAGGACTAAGATTGAATCGTACTACACCTGCTCCAACACTCGTCGGATGTGGCAGGGCCTTCAACCTATTACAGACTACAAAGGGATGCAAAGCAGCGAGCTGCCCAGTGACATGAGCCTACCAGACAAGCTAAATTACTTCTATGCTCTCTGAGGCAAATAACACTGAAGCATGCATGTGAGCATCAGCTGTTCCGGATGACTGTGTGATCACGCTCTCAGTAGCCGATGTGTGTAAGACCTTTAAACAGGTCAACATTCACAAGGCTGCAGCACCAGACGGATTACCAGGACGTGTACTCCGAGCATGCACTGACCAACTGGCAAGTGTCTTCACTGAAATGTTCAACCTGTCCCTGACTGAGTCTGTAATACCAACATGTTTCAAACAGACCACCATAGTTACTGTGCCCAAGAACACTAAGGTAACCTGCCTAAATGACTACCGACCCGAAGCACTCACACATGTAGCCATGAAGTGCTTTGGAAGGCTGGTCATGGCTCACATCAACACCATTATCCCAGAAACCCTAGACCCACTCCAATTTGCATACCACCCCAACCGATCCACAGATGATGCAATCTCTATTGCACTCCACACTACCCTCTCCCACCTGGACAAAAGGAACACATACGTGAGAATGCTATTCATTGACTACAGCTCAGCGTTCAACACTATAGTGCCCTGAAAGATCATCACTAAGCTAAAGACCATGGGACTAAACACCTCCTTCTGCAACTGGATCCTATACTTCCTGACGGGCTGCCCCCACGTGGTAAGGGTAGGTAACAACACACCTGCCACACTGATCCTCAACACGGGGGCTCCTCAGGGGTGCATACTGAGTCCCCTCCTGTACTCCCTGTTCACCCATGACTGCATGGCCAGGCACGACTCCAACACCATCACTAAGTTTGCCGACGACACAACAGTGTTAGGCCTGATCACCAACAACGATGAGACAGCCTATAGGGAGGAGGTAATCGACCTGGCAGTGTGGTGCCAGGATAACAACCTCTGCCTCAACGTGATCAAGACAAAGGAGATGATTGTGGACTACCATTCTCATCGACGGGGTTGTAGTGGAGCAGGTTGAGAGCTTCTAGTTCCTTGGTGTCCACATCACCAACAAACTATCATGGTCCAAACACACCAAGATAGTTGTTAAGAGGGTACGACAAAGCCTATTCCCCCTCAGGAGACTGAAAAGATTTGGCATGGGTCCTAGGATCCTCAAAAAGTTCTACAGCTGCACCTTCGAGAGCATCCTGATGGGTTGCATCACTGCCTGGTATGGCAACTGCTTGGCCTCCGACCACAAGGCACTACAGAGGGTAATGCGTACGGCCCAGTACATAACTGGGGCCAAACTTCCTGCCATCCAGGACCTCTATACCAGACGGTGTCAGAGGAAGGCCCCAAAAATTGTCAAAGACTCCAGCCACCCTAGTCATAGACTGTTCTTTCTGCTACCGCACGGCAAGTGGTACCGCAGCGCCAAGTCTAAGTACAAAAGGCTTCTTAACAGCTTCTTCCCCCAGGCCATAAGACTCCTGAACAGCTAATTAAAATGCTACCCAGACTATTTGTATTGTCGTCGTCCCCCACCCCCTCTTTTATGCTGCTGCTACTCTCTGGTTATTATCTATGCATAGTCATTTTAACTCTACCTACATGTACATATTACCTCAATTACCTCGACTAAGCTGTGCCCACGCACATTGACTCTGTACCGGTACCCCCTGCATATAGCCTCGCTGCTGTTATTTTACTGCTGCTTTTTACTATTTGTTATTTTATTTTTTACTTACCTATTTTTTACTTAACACTTATTTTTCTTTATACTGCATTGTTGGTTAAGGGCTTGTAAGTCAGCATTTCACTGTACGGTCTACACCTGTTGTATTTGTCGCATTTGACAAATAGAATTGGATTTGATGTTTTAATACTAAGACACAGGAGTACTCATATATATATATATATATATATATATATATATATATATATATATATACTCCTTTATATATATATATATATATATATACTCCTATTTTAATACTAAGACACAGGAGTATATATATATATATATATATATATATATATATACTCCTGTGTCTTAGTATTAAAATATATATATATATTCAGCTTACCATCACACTCAATTTACTGATTTTACTGATTTTACTACATAATACTCCTATTCAACTATGATAAATACCTACTCTATCATTATACTCTTACTCATCCAGGATACATATGATTATTGATTATTTAATTTGATCATCGAGAACCAAATCCAAATTTAAATCCATAATCTTATAAATTGATTGGCAATTTGAATAAGAGGCTGACAGATTCACCCTTCTGATAGAACAGGTGGAATTGTTTCCCATTGCTAAATAATCACTCCAATTAAACAATTACAACCCGAGGCGGAATTGAGTTACAGAGACCCCGTGAATCCACCCCTTCTTCACTAATCACAAATGAACAGAGACACACTTGACTTTTATGGTTTCATCAACCTGTTTAAATGTTAACATGAATCTTGAATGACTGCTTTAACATGGTTTGGTATGCCATTTTTTGTTAGCTAGGGTGCTGATGATGACAAAATAACTACACAGTTTATATGAAAATTATTTTTATTAGGCTACAGAGACATATACTTGTAGTTAATACAGACACAACAAATTCGTTTTTAGAACATTTTTTGAGAAAACATATCTTCAAAACGGTCATCCTCTCTAAGATTTTAAAACATACCAGATGTATCCTTCTACATCATACATTAATTAGGATAAATCTGTAGACATCAACCCCAAATGACTGGAAACATCATCATCTTAGAAACTTGGATTTCGGGTTGAATTGCCCCTTTTTATGAAATTGCATGGGTCGGAGAGTGGCTGAGGTAGAGGGATCAGTGGAGAGCTCAGCTGAGACATAGAAATAGAATGTCCAGATAGTCCCGCTATCATGGGACATTGCTTTGATTGGGAATGTCCATTCTACTAACATCTGAGGCCTGCTGGGAGTGAGTGTCATAGGGCAGACTGGAGCCACAGGGCACAGGACCCATCACTCTCCCTCCTCCCTCCCTCCTTCTCTTCCCTCCATCTCCAACCAGGCCGTGCTGCAGGGTACCGTGTAGCTGCACTGGGCCTGGGGTCAGTGAAAAGCTGGCTTGGTAGGAGATGATTGCAGCCTAATTGTGCCATTGAGGAATGTGGTACACTGGAGTTACTATGGCCTGCATGAGGTCTGGCTGGCCACTGTGGTGGACACACTGGACAAATGCATTTTTAGGATGACAGGGATTCCCTAAGCTTCAGTGGGGTAGGGGTCTGTGGAGCAGGGGTCAATGGCTGACCAATTGGACTCCTGTTGCTTGGTGCAAGTGTAATACTTTTAAAAAGGCCTTTTGATTAGCTGGTGCCTGTTTGGAATTCTTGCTTATAGATGTGCATGAAGGGAAATAACTCTTGAACTATTGTCCAAGATGTTCTCGTTTTGCCTCTGTGTTTTCTCCAGTATATTGCCTGAGGAGTATATGCCTTTTTGGTTAGATTAGAACTGAACTTTGTCATAACATGTTAAGATAAATAATATATGTTACATACTCAAGCAATTACAAACACCTGTACTGTCCGGTATGCAATCAATGAAATAAATGCACACTAACCAACCATTATTCCCTCTGCCACCAACCTATGATGGCTGGCTCTACCCTTCCCTTCTACCCTGGAGGAAGCTGGGTAATCATCAGCCTCTTTCTCCATCTCCCTCTCCCTCTATCCTTCAATCAGTTGTGTGTGAACTGTATGCGTCCCACTATATCTCCCCCCGCGGGTCCTCTCCAGCCCTCCACTCCCTGCTATTTTCACCCCCGCACACATCCGTCGCTGCACTTATCCAGCCTCAGACGGCTGGTGGCTCAATGGCTAAACGGATTAGGGAACAACAGAGCACCTTCCCCTCTCCGCTTGCTTGCCTGAATCCTCGTAGGCGGTGGCTATTGAGCAGGCCCAGGCCCTCCACTAGCCAGGCTTTATTGATGCGTCTATGGGGCTTTATGCTGCCAGCGCTCGGCCTTGCCCTCGCCTTCATCAATCATCTAGGCTCCAGGGCTGCTATCACAGCGGAGACAGGCCTCCAATGCACTGCAGCACCCTCCTATCAGAGCGGAGACAGGCCTCCAATGCACTGCAGCGCCCTTCCAGGAAACTCTATAGGGGAGAGAGAGAGAGAGAGAGAGAGAGAGAGAGAGAGAGAGAGAGAGACAGACAGACAGACAGACAGACAGACAGACAGAGACTAACTATTTGCACATCATTACAACACTGTATATATACATAATATGACATTTGAAATGTCTTTATTCTTTTGGAACTTTTGTAAGTGTAATGTTTACTGTTAATTTTTTATTGTTAATTTCACTTTTGTTTATTATCTATTACACTTGCTTTGGCAATGTAAACATATGATTCCCATGCCAATAAAGCCCTTAAATTGAAATAGAAATTGAGGGGGGGGGCATCAGTCTGTTGGTGTGATTCTCAGGCTGCCACTCTCATTTCTGATGGGTTTGATGGTTTGACAGACGTACCATAGAGTGCATGACAATGCAGTGATTAACAAGAGTTGAGCTATTGCATTTAGTTTAATCATGATGTTGTGAATATATCTGTCATATACTGTAGGCCCCTATATATGTATTCCTGATAATAGTTATAGTAGTTATATGAATAATGATCACTTCTGTTTGAAAATAATGATTTTTTTTGTTTAAATAGATAGCATATATATCCTCTATCTGTCAATGGTCTAAGAGTTATAGGATATTGTGCAAAGCTAAATCAAGAAAGTTTATTTATGGAGAATATGTCTCATATAGGCTAAGGTCTGTCAGTGGTATCATGTTCCCCCTTTTTCATCATGCCTCAACACTATGTCGAATTGTACTCTGCACTTAACTTTTTTAATAACGATTTTTTCCCCTTCCCTTCAGCCGTAAACTCTCACTCTCTCCTCCCTGGTGGAATAGCACAATTCGATTATAGTTATATTTTA
This sequence comes from Salmo trutta, assembly GCF_901001165.1. NCBI lineage: Eukaryota > Metazoa > Chordata > Actinopteri > Salmoniformes > Salmonidae > Salmo > Salmo trutta. Next base: position 22,076,786 of record NC_042959.1, read on the forward strand.
CAGCAGACGCCAGGGCGCAATAAAAGGAGGGGAGCACGGAAACGGGACTTCAGCCATCAATTAGATCTCTATTAGCAGCCAACGAAGACCTCACCGCAGGAAATACAGAGGACGCCCTGCCTCAGCCAAGCTCCGAAATTAAACAATTCTTCAAGCCCCTCGACACGCTTGAGTCAAGACTCCAATGTTTTGGGCAATTTGTTTTGCTAGAACGATACTATGTCGTATCCACTTATGGGAAAGCGTTGACCTTGTGACCCGAGGTGGAGCTAACATATCAATATGATATACTTAGCGACAACTATAAAGGAAATAATTTGGGGATACCTTTGAAAGACGTGTCTGAGATTAATTCGTAACTGTAAAAAGAGATGTTTCTGTCTCCTTTAGCAGCACAATAGGGATGGGAATGTCAAATCAAATGTTATTTGTCACATACACATGGTTAGCAGATGTTAATGCGAGTGTAGCGAAATGCTTGTGCTTCGACAGTTTACATACACCGTAGCCAAATACATTTAAACTCAGTTTTTCACAATTCCTGATATTTAATCCTAGTAAAAATTCCCTGTCACAGGTCAGTTGGGATCACCACTTTATTTTAAGAATGTGAAATGTCAGAATAATAGGAGAGAGAATGATTTATTTCAGCTTTTATTTCTTCCATCACATTCCCAGTGGGTCAGAAGTTTACATACACTCAATTTGTATTTGGTAGCATTGCCTTTAAATTGTTTAACTTGGGTCAAACGTTTCGGTTAGCCTTCCACAAGCTTCCCACAATAAGTTGGGTGAATTTTTGCCCATTCCTCCTGACAGAGCTGGTGTAACTGAGTCAGGTTTGTAGCTTTTTCAGTTGTGCCCACAAATTTTCTATGGGATTGAGGTTAGGGCGTTGTGATGGCTACTCCAATACCTTGACTTTGTTGTCCTTAAGCCATTTTGCCACAACTTTAGAAGTATGATTGGGGTCATTGTCCATTTGGAAGACCCATTTGCGACCAAGCTTTAACTTCCTGACTGATGTCTTGAGATGTTGCTTCAATATATCCACATCATTTTCCTCCCTCATGATGTCATCTAGTTTGTGAAGTGCACCAGTCCCTCCTGCAGCAAAGCACCTCCACAACATGATGCTGCTACCCCCGTGCTTCACGGTAGGGATGGTGTTCTTCGGCTTGCAAGCCTCCCCCTTTTTCCACCAAACATAACGATGGTCATTAAGGCCAAACAGTTCTATTTTTGTTTCATCAGACCAGAGAACATTTCTCCAAAAAGTACGATCTTTGTCCCCATGTGCAGTTGCAAACCATAGTCTGGCTTTTTAATGGCGGTTTTGGAGCAGTGGCTTCTTCCTTGCTGAGCAGCCTTTCAGGTTATGTCGATATAGGACTCGTTTTACTGTGGATATAGATACTTTTGTACCTGTTTCCTCCAGCATCTTCACATGGTCCTGTACTGTTGTTCTGGGATTGATTTGCACTTTTCACACCAAAGTACGTTCATCTCTAGGAGACAGAATGCGTCTCCTTCCTGAGCGGTATGACGGCTACGTGGTCCCATGGTGTTTGTATTTGCGTACTATTGTTTGTACAGATGAACGTGGTACCTTCAGGCGTTTGGAAATGGCTCCCAAGGATGAACCAGACTTGTGGATGTCTACAATTTTCTTTCTGAGGACTTGGCTGATTTCTTTTGATTTTCCCATGATGTTAAGCAAAGAGGCACTGAGTTTGAAGGTAGGCCTTGAAATACATCCACAGGTACACCTCCAATTGACTCAAATAATGTCAATTAGCCTATCAGAAGCTTCTAAAGCCGTTACATCATTTTCTGGAATTTTCCAAGCTGTTTAAAGGCACAATCAACTTAGTGTATGTAAACTTCTGACCAACTGGAATTGTGATACAGTGAAATATAAGTGAAATAATATCTAACACATAATCTAACAAATTCACAACAGCTACCTTATACACACAAATGTAAAGGGATGGAATCAGAATATGTACATATAAATATATGGATGAGCGATGGCCGTGCGGCATAGGCAAGATGCAATAGATGGTATTAAATACAGTATATGCATATGAGATGAGTAATGTAGGATATGTAAACATTATTAAAGTGGCATTATTTAAAGTGACGAGTGATACCTTTACTAAATACATTTGTTAAAGTGGCCAGTGATTTGGGTCTGTATGTTGGCAGCAGCCTCTCAATGTTAGTGATGCCTGTTTAAGTCTGATGGCCTTGCGATAGAAGCTGTTTTTCAGTCTCTCGGTCCCAGCTTTGATGCACCTGTACTGACCTCGCCTTCTGGATGATAGTGGGGTGAACAGGCAGTGGCTCAGGTGGTTGTTGTCCTTGATGATCTTTTTGGCCTTCCTGTTACATCAGGTGCTGTAAGTGTCCTGGGGGGCAGGTAGTTTGCCCCCGGTGATGCGTTGTGCAGACCGCACTACCCTCACGGTTAGGGGCGGTGCAGTTGCTGTACCAGGCGGTGATACAGCCCGACAGGATGCTCTTGATTGTACATCTGTAAAAGTTTCTGAGAGTTTTAGGTGACAAGCCAAATTTCTTCAGCCTCCTGTGGTTGAAGAGGCGCTGTTGCGCCTTCTTCGCCACGCTGTCTGTGTGGGTGGACCACTTCAGCTTGTCCATGATGTGTATGCAGAGGAACTTAAAACTTTCCACCTTCTCCACTACTGTCTCGTCGATGTGGATTGGGGGGTGCTCCCTCTGCTGTTTCCTGAAGTCCATGATCATCTCCTTTGTTTTGTTGATGTTGACTGAGAGGTTGTTTTCCTGACACCACACTCCGGGTGCCCTCACTTCCTCCCTGTAGGCTGTCTCGTTGTTGTTGGTAATCAGGCCCACTACTGTTGTGTCGTCTGCAAACTTGATGATTGAGTTGAAGGTGTGCATGGCCACGCAATCATGGGTGAACAGGGAGTACAGGAGGGGGTTGAGCACGCACCCTTGTGGGGCCCCAGGGTTGAGGATCAGCGAAGTGGAGATGTTTCTACCTTCACAACTTGGGGGCGTCCCGTCAGAAAGTCCAGGACCCAATTGCACAGGGCAGGGTTGAGACCCAGGGCCTTAAGATTAATGATGAGCTTTGAGGGTACTATGGTGTTGAATGCTGAGCTGTAGTCAATGAACAACATTCTTACATAGGTATTCCTCTTGTCCAGATGAGATAGGTTAGTGTGCAGTGTGATGGAGATTGCGTCATCTGTGGACCTGTTGGGGTGGTATGCAAAATCAAGTGGGTCTAGGGTGGAGGTGATATGAGCCTTGACTAGTCTCTCAAAGCACTTCATGATGACAGAAGTGAGTACTATGGGGCGGTAGTCATTTAGTTCAGTTATCATTGCCTTCTTTGGTACAGGAACAATGTTGGCCATCTTGAAGCATGTGGGGACAGCAGACTGGGATAGGGAGCGATTGAATATGTCCATAAACACACCAGCCAGCTGGTCTGCGTATACTCTGAGGACGCGGCTCTGGATGTCGTCTGGGCCAGCAGCCTTGCGAAGGTTAACACGTTTAAATGTCTTACTCGCATCAGCCAATGGAGAAGGATGGGGGGCCCGCAGTCCTTGGTAGCGGGCTGTGTTGGTGGCGCTGTATTGTCCTCAAAGTGGGCGAAGAAGGTGTTTAGCTTGTATGGAAGCATAACGTGGCTGGTTTTCTTTTTGTAGTCCGTAATTTCCTGTGGACCCTGCCACATACGTCTCGTGTCTGGGCCGTTGAATTGCGACTCCATTTTGTCCCTATACCAACATTTTGCTTGTTTCATTGCCTTGCGGATTGAATAACTACACTGTTTATATTCGGCCATATTCCCCGACCTCTTTCCATGGTTGAATGCGGTGGTTCGCGCTTTCAGTTTTGCTCAAATGCAGCCGTCTATCCACGGTTTCTGGTTGGGGTAGGTTTTAATAGTCACAGATGGTAAAACATCTCCAATGCACTTCCTAATAAACTCACTCACCAAGTCAGCGTATAGATCGATGTTATTGTCTGAGGCTTCCCGGAACATTTTCCAGTCCATGTGATCAAAACAATCTTGAAGCGTGGATTCCAATAGGTCAGACCAGCGTTGATTGGTTCTAGTCACGGGTACATCCTGTTTGAGTTTTTGCCTATAGGATAGTATGAGCAAGATGGAGTCGTGGTCGGATTTGCCGAAGGGAGTGCGGGGGAGGGCCTTGTATGCATCGCGGAAGATAGAGTAGTAGTGGTCCAGTGTTTTGCTCGAGTGGGTACTACAGTCAATGTGCTGGTAGAATTTAGGTAGACTTGTTCTCAAGTTAGCTTTGTTAAAATCCCCAGCTACAATAAATGCAGCCTCAGGATATATGGTTTCCAGTTTACATAGAGTCTAATGAAGTTCTTTCAGGGCCGTCGAGGTATCTGCTTGGGGTTGGGGGGATATACATGGCTGTGACTATAATCGAAGAGAATTCTCTTGAGAGATAATGCGGTCTGCATTTTATTGTAAGGAATTCTAGGTCAGGTGAACAAAAGGACTTGACTTCCTGTATGTTGTTACTGTTACACCATGAGTCGTTAATCATGATGCATACACCCCTGCCCTTCTTACCAGAGATATGTTTGTTTCTGTCTGCACGACACATGAAGAAACCTGGTGGCTGTACGGACTCTGACAACATATCCCAAGTGAGCCATGTTTCCGTGATACAGAGAATGTTACAATCTCTGATGTCTCTCTGGAAGGCAACTTGTTCCCTAATTTCATCCACCTTGTTGTCTAGAGACTGGACATTGGCGACTAATATGCTCGGAAGCGGTGGGTGGTGTGCTCGCCTTCTAAGTATATTTGCAGGCCTCAACCACTACCCTGAGAGCACTTGATTCAGTATATCATGCAGCCCTCAGGTTCATTACAAATCAAAAACGTCTAACACGTCATTATGATCTCTACAGCGCTGTTGGCTGGTCGTCATTGACCTTGCGTAGGCTTAAACACTGGTATACACTGATATATAAGGCCATATTGGGTAAAATGCAATTTTATCTCTGTTCTTTTTTAGTCAGGTCGGTAAATAAATATCAATTACGGTCCCATTCTCATTTGCTTCTAACAGTTCCAAAAATTAGAACAGGTCATGGTAGAAATAGTTTTAGTTACTTAGCTCCGTGGTCCTGGAATTCTCTCCTGAACATTTTAAAATTTGATGATCTAGTTTCGTTGGTGGAGTTTAAACACTTGATCAATGTATATATCATAGAAGAGTGTAATTGTCTTTAGGACAGCTGTTTTTAGTCAAGACTTTCGTGTTTTTTACGTAAAATGTTTTTGTTGTACTGTATGTGTGTTTATAGTTGTGTTAGTGTATGTAAGATGTTTTGTCTGAAACGTTTTTCCCCCTGCTGCTATTGGACCAGGTCTCTCTTGGAAAAGAGATTTTATCTCAATGAGAAAAAACCTGTATAAATAAAGGTTAAATTTTAAAAAAGAAAAAATGAAATGTTTGACCAGGAGGCCACTCCGTCTGCCTCTCCTGCGGCAACGACGTTGTTTGAGGTCGGCCTCTGGGATTAGATCCAATGTCCAGGATGGAGGTCTGAACAAAGGATCTGCTTCGGGAAAGTTGTATTCCTGGTTGTAATATTGGTAAGTTGACATCGCTCTTATATCCAATAGTTCTTCCCGGCTGTATGTAATAACACTTAAGATTTTTTAGGCTAACAATGTAAGAAATAATTCATTTAAAAAAAATTACTGCATAGTTTCCTAAGAACTTGAAGCGAGGCGGCCATCTCTGTCGGCGCCATCTTGTCAAGTTAGTGAGTGATCTTTAAAACTTTAATACTGAAGATGTGGGAATTGATTGTTGGAGGAGAATGTTTTCTAAAAAGGAATAAATAGGATTTGACCCACTTGATTAACCATCCCTAGCCTCCCATTAGGATCATGTAGCTTCTTTGTATGTGGACACTTTATTCAGAACCCTCTTATCCAGGGGTGGACTGGCCATCTGGCATTTGCTCGAAATGCCAGATGAGCTGATCCATTTTTATCCCAGTGGGCCTGTCTAACAAGGACAAAAATGGTCCGGTGTGGGTGCCTCAAGGAAAATAATGGGCCATAATGTTAGAAATGCTAGGGCTGATTTCTGGTCCCAGTCTGCCCCTGCTCTCATGTGTTTATAGTGCATTTGTGTCAAGTGTGAATTTACTGTTCTGTGTTTATTATCTCACCACAACCAAAGTTACCTCTGAAAAAGGTTATTCTATTCTTTCTGATATTTTCTGTTATTAGACTCAGCGAAAACTGAGCTGAATGTCTGATTTCACTTTGTGGGGGGCCTCCATAAAAATGTGATTGTTGTTATACCCAACAAGTCATAGGAAAGACTGCTATGGCATATGAGTATGCTCTGCTCATTCTCCATTGATAAAGGGCATGAAAAGAACATGCAGCTTGGTCCAGTTGGAATATTCCTGGAATTTGGGGAAAGTTACCGGAATTTTGCAAACCTTTCCCTGTAGTTAGCAGTGGCACAGTAACGATCATTCACCATTTCCTGCATAGGTCAAAAAACTAAAATATCAAACCTGATGCAGCATTAGAAAGTCAATCCAAAGAGATATCAATCACGTCAAGAGATCATTATAAGAGTATGATAAGCATTGGAATGGTTCCATAGTTGAGAGAGGAGCTGTAGCACTGTATTGTGCAGCACTACTATTACCAGAAATACATCGCCATGATGTAGGCTATAGTGTTTGTGTTCTGCATGTAGATCCATTCATAAACCCCCATGACACGATTCTCCAGTCTAGTGATACGCTTGTGACAGTCTACAACAGAGACTAAATCATTATTGCAAGAGCAAGCATATAGGGATAGCCTATCTGTGCATTGTTATAAGGTGTAACATATAGTTGTCATCATCTATGTAGGCCTACCTGTAGCCTTATTTTACATATACCCACCATTTGGGCAATACAGCTATACTGGCAATAATATGCCACTCACTTTCCACTCAGGTTGATGGTGGTTATCCTTGAACATGTTCACTGTTAGACTTATGAAATACAGAGAATTGTAAAGGAATCAATAGCCAATTCGATGTTAAACATATTCAGATTGATTTCATTCACTATTTGATCACATATAAGTAAGAGTAGATGCATTTTAGGTTAAAATATATATACATAACATGAAACTAAATTGTCAATTTGCTTCAGTAGGCTTATAAACTTAAAGTTCAACAAAACGAAAGTCCCCAATATTTAGCTTTTTCTTAGTAGGCATAAAGACTTCTCTATTTGTTCAACCAAAGGATGGACATTTATCATCAAGAGGGACAGCTTCGTGTTTTCTACCTAGTTCTCTCAAGCCCAGGACCAAATTCTGCATTTTTATGGAAAACTGCAGTCATTTTGATTGATGAAATCTAAAGATATCTAAAACAATCCGAGAGATCCCCAACTGTGGCGCGTCGAAGGGGTGCTCCACTGTTGTCATTGTTCCTCAGAAATAAAGGGGACCGTTGGGAGAATACGCGAGAAAAAAATCGCGATTTCTGTTCAAAAGGAAAAGAAAAGCAGCATTTCTTTACAGGCAGTGGGAAAGTTACAGAAACCCTTTTCCACTTCACTCGAAAACAATGCTAGCTTTGGTTTTCTCTTGACTCATTCAAACATATAGGCTTGCATATATATAGGAATAGGGTATAAAGAATAGATGATTTGACTGAATATGGAAGTCGTTTGTTAGCATGAATGAATGCCCTTATGTCTCCAATTGGTCCAATAATAAAAATGTTAGGTTGCATGAGCCCTAAAACCATTATTATTTTACTATCATGTGCTGCAGATTTGTGACACATAGATTTGTTTCCTTGGCATATAATAAAAAATAAACAAAATAAAGTACCATAGAAATTCGTTGTTGATATAGGCCTACTTGCTTGCTTTCCGTTCTGCCTGTCTTGTTTAGTGGGATACATAATGTCACTAGAAATGACACCTGCCTAATTTCCGTGTTCTATTATTAATACCAGGAGCGCGTGGCATCCTTATCCACCGCGGAAATATCTTACTTAATGCCGCGACACCCAAAGGGAGTTTCAATAAATCTCCCTTTAACTGCGTTTTCCCTCAAAACTCCTTCAGGCGAAAGGAGGCCGTGTCAAGATTGCGTTTGTGTGCCAGTGCTTAGGACCAGCTGCTCCTAAAGACAGACAGGCTCTTGTCAATTAGCCGGTGACAAGCAGGTTCTCTGGTTGCCTGAGGCGCTCCACCAGCCAGCAGTGTACAGTCCCTGCAATTAGTATCAATTTCTGTCGGGACCTCCTTGGAGCACACAGACACAGGCCGGTCAAATGGCCAAACATTGCAGAAACAACTGGAAAGGCCACAAATTAGAATGCGCAATGGGCCATGTTTGCCGCACTAGAGGGAAATGCTGGAATAGCAAGGAAAGGCGGCGTTTTTTGAGGCTCAAATTCAAAAATGAAACTGTGTTTCTTTGGTTCCATTAGAGACAATTAAATGAATTTCAGGCCAGCACTGTCACCATACTGACATCCCATAGAACGATTGCTCACCGCGCGCCTTTGTGGCCGTTGTCACCGCAAGCAGCTGGTGGTGGCATTCCGAGCCTCTGAAGGTGCCCTTTGGCCCGTGGGGGGATGGACTTCGGACAGGGCGGTCCAGCCGTTTCAACAGCGCCGTGATAGGTGGGGTCAGAGGGGCCAAGTTTCCAGCAGGACGTGCAAAGTCCTCGGCAGCGGCAGCTGAGTTCGAACAAAACCGCAAAAGCTCGCCAGGCCTGGAGAATCATTAGTACGCGCGTTTGTTTAACTAATTAGCAAGCTGGGCAGTCAGAGGGAGGCTTGTAGCCGACAGGGCATTAATTTTGAGGAAGATACAGAGTTCAAAGTACAGGATGGGGACAGGGCAGCGTCGCCTGGTGTGGCACATTGAAGTTCATGAACAGTGCAAACAGCACATTCCAAAAATGGGGGTACACACAGCATTTAACTGCTGACAAATAAGTTCCAATGACGCCAAAATAGAGAGCGAGGGAGGAAATATCCCATGTTAAATATGGGAAAGTTTAGGGAACGGGTCGGCGGGTCAAGAAAAGTCAACAAAAGAGCAGTCTTGATGACAAAAGGAATTTAATATAAAAAAATACATAAATCTTAAAATGAGGGCAGGCGCACAATGGGCACAAAGGGGGCGAGTGTTTGAGTCAACATAGATTTGTTGTTAGCGATAAAAATGGATTAGGCCAAGTTGTTAACATTTAACACAAAAAGTTGGCACTAAAATTGAATTTGGGTGAAATATAAAGTGGCCATGGCGGTTGTATTGCCGAGAAAGACAGCTTTACATTGTTACTTCGAGGCCAATTGGAGACAACCAACTGATCTGAGGGTGGCCATTTTTGAAGCGCATAAAAGTTGGGCATGCCCAAAAGTGCACTGGCTGATTTAAAAAATGGTATCCAATTCAATAAGATTATATGCAAAGAGAAAGCAAAACGTACTCACACAATTCAATTGTTTCGTCTGTTTGAGTTAATGAGCAATGATTTGTCCGGTCTTTATGAAGAATAGTGCGGTGCACTGAAATGCATAATCAACCTAGTCAATACATATGAGAAATAGAATGGTCACTCTTAATTTATTTAGGCAGAGATATCCTTTTTTTCTGACTAGAGAATAAGTCATCTACTAAACTATGCCTCCCAATGAGAATATTTGGGAAAAACGGTCCATAACATCTGTAAACATTACGGGGTGAATGATAAAAATCTGATTACATTTACATGCTGCAGACAAAACGATGTCCCAATCGAGTCGCAGGCTATAACAAGTGGCGCCACTTCTGCCTCCACTCTCCAGCCACGATGCCACACACTTAACACAGTGACGGTTACTGCTGAGAACTTCGTCTGACCTTGCGCGTTTCTCAGTGGTTGGCCACTCTCAACCTTCCTAACCCATGCAGTCGCCAACAGCCCTGAATTCCATAATTCTTAGACGAAAAGGCATTATTAGAGAAATCCTTCCTTTTTGACAATTTAATAGTGCAAACTAATCATCTGCGTGACACGGGCCATTCATCTCGTCAAAGCGAGACAAAGACGTGGCCTCTTTGCATGTTGAGTCTGGATCCTGCAGCTAAGACATGGGTCTATTTTGGGATCAAGTGCACAATAAAAGCATTGTCACTGCTTAATGGTTATGTTTGTGAAACCAAACCCAGTGTATTAAGTAGATCTTTGCTACGAATTAGAAATGTTGCCTAACCCACAGAATTCACAACTCCTAAGTTCATTTTCAATTCACAAAAATAGCTATATTGAAGCGCGTAAAAGCAAAGAAAACATGATGGTGAAAGCAGGGGGGAGATATGGAGGGAGGGTGCCAAAAAATTACTATCCTTATAGCCACAAGTTATGAATTATTTTCTGAATCAATTTTGCGGTTCCAAATCATTTTCCAAACATTCTCTTGCGGGAGTAGTAACAAGACAGAGAAATTGATCCGCTGAGACCTCACCTTTTAGTGTGCCTCAATAAAATAGATATCAGTCTCGAGCGACGACTGTATAATTTTTAATATATATGCAATAAATGTTCGATTTTTTTTCCTAAAATGACGGGAAATAATAACGTCAAATTTTAAAGTCATCCATTATACACCAACGATGTGCTTGCTCTATCGCGTTGCGCTTGATTAATTCATTTTCTGATTGTGTTTGATAAAGCAATAACGATAGCGCTTTGATCTTCACATTGTGCTCTCCGCTGGGTAGTTAGACCGATTCCATTTCAGGGAGAAAATACTATGTAGGCCTAGGCAGTTGTTTAAATATTATAAATTATTAATGTATTAATTCGATGTTATTACGCCATTTCTGGTAGCCTCAAATGTCACCACCAAAATAGGTTTACCGATAGGGCCCCGTTTTCTAGGCCTTACCATTCGATTGGCAATCCGGTGGTGATCCGATCCAAATGAAGGATGAGCGTTTTTAAAAAACGTCCCATTCTAGGCCACTCTACTGTTACTTTCAGTGAAAACCATCAAAACGTATTTTCGTGAACTATGGGGATTACGGTACCGGCTACCATCACGAACACAAGTGGCCTAGCAGCAGACCCTGGCCACTGTAAAGCGAATAAATCAAATAAGCATTGAGTTGGATAATCTGCCTCCAACCATTTAATTTATACTATCGTATTCAACTATAAGAAAGCCTATAAGATAGGGGGACGTGACTACGACATAATAGGCTATGTATGTCAAGCAACCCTGTGCAATACGCCCAAAGAATTTGTGGTGACAGTCCTGATCCGATAAATTCCATTATGCCCACTCAGCTAAGAAACAAACACACCTCCCCAAAAGAAAAAGGCTTTATTTTATAAATAAGACATTTATTCAATGGACATTGTTTGGCTATCAAGTCATGTGTAAAGTACAAGAGATTATACTACCCAGAATTTATAGCCTGTTCAGCCGGTTTGCAGCCACATCCACCTTAGGTTTTCTACATGTTATTATTACGTGTTTTTGACCTTTGGTCTGCTTGACTATGCAACTACATCACATTGGCTGCCGCTACCAGAGCGGTCAATTCTTTACAAGCTGCAATCAGAAATTGTCTACAGAAAATAATGCATTTTTTGAATTATTGTATATCTGTTATGTATTTTCCTATCATGCAATTCTGAAAGTCTGCTATTCTAAATAAATACCATGAATTGAGTAGGCTGTTTGTTCCGTCATGAACAAATAAATAATAAAAGGTCTTTAAAATACTGTTGATAACCAGGTTACACAGTGTTTCTTTGACCTGTTTAAGTGTGAGAGTTCTGAAGGGACTAGATTCAACCGTGTCCCTCTTTTCCTCCGTCCGCAAAACCAATCCTTTTGACACGTCTTCTTCGCCTGCTCCAATTTTCGTTGGTTTCAGTCCATTCCACACCCTGTTTGTTTTTGTCCCATACAGCTGTGGAAAGAATACAGCCCTCTTTTTCCGATTACAACCGCATTCCTTTTGAAGGTAACCATTGATTTCTTCCCCTTTAGCAGTCTTTAAAACATTTTTTTTTTTACTATAGCCTACCCTGTCAATCGCGCATGTTTTGTTCTATTTCTCGATGCAGCTTCAACAGAAAACGTATGTCCCTCATTGATGGATTGGTTTTGAAATGGGAAAAGGTTAAGGGTGGGAAAGGGACAGTGCGGGTTGAAAGGTTTTCCTAGCAAAGGCTTTGTTTTTGCGAAAATGCTGTTATTTTTGGTCATCGATGGTAGCGATTCGACATCAGAAAAAGTGGGTTGCTGAACAAATTGTTGCATATAGGATAGTTGTTATTGAAAATAGTATATTGTAGTCTAAATACATAAAATAGAAACAGGAGATACTTTTAAAGTTCAATATCCTAAAATGTGTTTTCTTGGGATAGGAGTACCACACAAATATTAAGCCTAACATTTCCTCCGTCCAGATTTTAGACGCGTGCGCTTTCATATTGGAACTTGATGGTGCAGACAGGTGTGTCAAAACGCTCGCGCTTTTATGGAGATTACGTATAATTTCTTCTCCAGCACATTTGCATTGGACTGAATCGAAAAGTTTTTTTTTAATCTAAATTATGATCCCACATTTAACGCTACATGCAATATGCTATCTTGTTTAAATAATCAGTAAACTGCACATTAAACGCAGGAATAATGCGTTTGTTTGTTCACAGAATACAAAACCGGTTTCTAAAGGTGATAAATACTCCATAACTCCATAATTGCAACGCATGAACACGCTTAAGTTATATCCTATAATGACAGTGGTTTGATAATATGGTCCTCGAGGACCTGACGCAGGAGCAGTGCTCACATTGATGTTGCCATATATTGCGAGTCCTCCGAGAATAATATATATATTTAAAATCTAGTCTTGTAAGGAAAACGATTGGGCTACATCAATTTCATAGTTCTATGTGTAGCCCATAGGTAGGCTAATGCCGTGATTCGAGCAATAAAACACACTCTCTTAGCCTCAACTGTAAAAAATAAAAATAAAAATAAAAAAGAAGACGACTCGTGTAATTCAGAGGTTTAAATAACAGAAATAGCCTACGAAAATGGGTTTATAGGAACAACATGGTAAAAATGCACACGCTATAGCCTACTTACTGTGACGATGTCCTCCTGCTTTCTCATCTCAGATCTTGTCAAAAGTGGTGTGTTTTGTCTCGACTATTTCTATGAGATTCACTTAAACAAGTGGAAACTTAGTGTCCTTTCAGCACCATTTTATACATGATGAGCCGTCAGTAATGGGATTATTAAACAAAAACGGTTTCAGGCGCTGGGGTTAACCTTTTTAATGCCTAATTAGGTTTTGCAAAGAAATAATTAGATTCAGCATTGCTTACAGTGCCTATATTTTCAAATTATATCTAAAACAATCTCATCATTAAATAACCCTCTTGTCAATAATCTTCAAACATTTATTTAGTGTCAGAGTACAGTAGATTATTTTAAAACATGTTGGGATCAAATACAGCATTATACATAGATAAACTAATTCGCCTACACACAGTGAAAGTCAACGCCACACAGTAGAGGGGCAATGGACGCCACGGAAGGGCTGAGTGCGCCATCTAGTGAAACTACAATAAAACACAATTTCCATTATAATTTCGTTTTCTGTATATATATGCCTAACATGGCTTCATTTACTGTAATCCAGTAACAAAGGTCGGACCCCCCCTTTGCCTCCAGAACAGCCTGAATTATTCGGGACATGGATTCTAAAAGTCGGAAACACTGGTCCATGCTGACGCGATGGCATCACGCAGTTGCAGCACCGTCACCAGGCAGGATGGGTCCATGGACTCGTGCTGCTTATGCCAAATCCTGACTCTGCAACAGCAACCGGGATTCATTGGGCCAGGCAATGTTTTTTCACTCCTTATTTGTCCAGTGTTGGTGATCGCATTCCCACTGGAACCGCTTCTTCTGGTTTTTAGCTGATAGGAGTGGAACCCGGTGTGGTCGCTGTAATAGCCCATCCATGACAAGGATAGGGGAGTTGTGCGTTTCGAGATGTCGTCTGCACACCACTGTTGTACCATGATTCTTGCCATTCTCCTTCGACCTCTCATCAATGAGCCATTTTCGCCCACAGGACTGCCACTGACTGGATGTTTTTTGTTTGAAGCACCATTCTCTGGAAACCCCTAGACGCTGTCATGCATGAAAAGCCTAGGAGGGCGGCCGTTTCTGAGATACTGGATGCGGCGTGCCTGGCACCGATGATCCCACCACTCTCAGTCGCTTAGGTCACTTTTTTCCCCCATTCTAATGTTCAATCAAACAGTAACTGAATGCCTCAATGCCTGTCTGCCTGCTTTATAAAGCTAGCCACGGCCACGTGACTCATTGTCTGTAGGAACAATTCATTTTCGTAAACGGGCCGGTGAGTGTACAACAAGCTGATCCAAAAGCATGCAGCAAAGGGTGCAGTGCTGTCCATGGTGCTGAAACCAATCTCCAGCTATTGACTGGGCCACAGTTGCTTGATGATTGTTTTCAACATGGACTCTGATGCTTTCCAAGTGCTTCTTGCGTCTAAAACTCATTCAGATTCTCATGATCCCAAATATCCACTTATAGTACATATTCAATATCTGTCTTTTCATCCAGCTAACTCTCTCTTGATGTCACAGATCTCAAATCCAATCAAATTTTATTTGTCACACGCGCCGAATACAACAGGTGTAGTAGGCCTTATGTGAAATGCTCACTTACAAGCCCGTAACCAACAATGCAGTTAAGAAAAATATTTAGTAAATAAACTAAAGTAAAAAATAAAAGAGCAACAAAAAAATAACAATAACGAGGCCATATACAGTGTTCCGGTACTACTACTGTATATAGCCTGTCTTAACACTGGGTCCAGGCAGCCGCAGGGGAAAATAACGATTGATAGGCCAAACAATGGGCATCACCCCATCTGCTCCCTCCCAAAAAGACACCATGCCGCTGCCAGTCCGAGACCCCTCTACAACTGCCATCTCAATACACTTTCCCCAGTCCCAACCCCAGCGACCCAACAGAAACCGTTTTATTATAAGTCCAGATCAAAATGTAAGGAGCTGGATTGGAATTTCCAGGGAAACAACCAACACGGGTGTTGGGAGACTCCAGTTTAAACTCCCCCCATTCCACTACCCAAACAAGCATTCCACATACATCCCATTCCACAACCCAAACATGACAGCTACCCCGGTGCAACTTTTTACAATTTCACCAAGGTAATGGAGAAAACACCAGCACAGTGGTTCTCTCGATGGGCATAAACAATAAGGATAATGACCCATACAAAACTTCAATCAAGCAGATTGCATCCATGCACAACGAAGCCAGAGCCACTTTCCCCATTATTAACCACTCACACCTCCTTTCCCCAAACCAGAAACAAAACCTTGAAGTAATTAATGGTTACATCGCCACCCATGGCCCATTCCTCCTGGAGATCCCCCATGACACATTTCACACAACAACAGACCTCACACATTGGACAACCACCACAGCAGGCCTCATTTAAAAAAAAATGTTTACCCCAATTTCGATCTTGTCTCATCGCTGTAACTCTCCAACGGGATCAAGAGGCAAAGTTTGAGTCGTGCATCCTCTAAAACACGACCCACCAAACCATGCCTCTCAACATTCGCCTGCTTAACCCGGAAGCCAGCCGCACCAATGTGTCGGAGGAAACATTGTTCACCGGATGACCGAGGTCAGCCTGCAGCCGCCCAGACCACCACAAGGAGTTGCTAGTGCGCGATGAGCCAAGTAAAGCCCCCCGGGGCAAACCCTACCCTTACCCAAACAATGCTGGGACAATTGTGCATCACCCTATGGGACTCCCGATCATGGCCATTTGTGATACAGCCCGGGATCGAACCTGGGTCTGTAGTGACGCCTCTAGCGCTGTGATGCAGTGCCTTAGACTGATGTGCCACTCGGAAGGCATGCAGACCTCCTTTTTAAGAATTGGTGTGGTCAGCTAAATTTAGAATAGGTTATAACCACATTTTGGACCACCCTAGCCACAACACTTTGACTTCTCCCCAACCCCCTTCCCTCTCCCTTCCTCCCCCAGTGTCTTCCTTAGATCCTCCAACTGATGGGGCAGTTCTCCCTTCCTTATCCAACATCGAACTTGTCAGTCTTTTCAACTTATTGCAGCACAGGCCCAAAACTTTTCAACTATTTTGACTATGAGACAAATGACAACTAGTTACCATTTACCCTTCCTTCTACCTGGGAACCTAAACTGTCCCAGGTAGACGGGAGGGTCCAAAATCTAATCAGAATGAACCAAGAAACCCTTCACAACTACCACACCCAGGCAGATAGACAGGACAACCTCACTCACATAGAAAGACAAGCCATACAAGAACTTATAAACAACCCTCACATAATATTGAAACCAGCAGACAAGGGCTCCAAAAAATGGATCCTAGACAAGCATCAATACACGAGGCAAACAGGCAGTTATCCAACACCAAGTACAATGTACCAGTTTTATAGCTTCTTTAATCAGAACAATAGTTTTCAGCTGTGCGAACATAATTGCAAAAGGGTTTTCTAATGATCAATTAGCCTTTGAAAATGATAAACTTGGATTAGCTAACACAACGTGCCATTGGAACACAGGAGTGATGGTTGCTGATAATGGGCCTCTGTACACCTATGTAGATATTCCATTAAAAAAAATCTGCCGTTTCCAGCTACAATAGTAATTTACAACATTAACAATGTCTACACTGTATTTCTGATCAATTTGATGTTATTTTAATGGACAACAAATGTGCTTTTCTTTAAAAAAAACAAGGACATTTCTAAGTGACTCCAAACGTTTGAACGGTAGTGTATGTAAAGGTTGAGAAAAGTATTCTGAGTTGGTCCCTTTATGGATCATTTGGATTTTCGCAATGTAAATCTGTCTGTCTGTTGCTTGATAGCACAATGGACCTTTGTATTATTCTATACAGCTGTTGTTTGTCATGAACATTCAGGAGGATGTACTTTGCTATAAAATGCTGTGGCTCAAATCTGCTTGGTGAGCTCTCTGCATCACACTTTAGAGTGTGGGATAGACCAGCTTCCTTATTTCAATAACTAAATTGATATTAAAGAATGATTGTTTGAATAAAAAAGTATCTCCTTTGAAACAGAAATATTCCACGACCAAGATTCAGAGGTCAGTTTAGGAAGGAAGAGGTGGTGTTTGCTCGATTGAACTCGTCATTACATCTGGTTGGCGAGCATGTAAAATGTTTGTGTCTGGAGTGTATGGTTGATGAAATGGTGGAGCATGTGTTATATTGCTGTAAGTATGTTGAAGAGAGGGAAAGATTGAAGTGTAGGGTCATTGAGGTTGGACGGGTTTGGAAGGGATTTGGAGAATGGGGAAGTTAGTAGGGCTCTTTTATTTTCTCAGAAGTATTGAGTTAGGTAGGAGGATTTAGAAATGTTGTAAACCGTGATTGAACACATTTAAGCACAGTAGGTGGTGGCATGTACCTTTAACGTTGGTTTGCGGTCGCTATTATATCATAGAAGAAGAAGAATGGGAAGGTCTTCCTCTCTCCAACTGGATCTTTTTAAGCACTGGGGCTATTTTCCACTAGAAAAAATGTTCCCTGAAGAAGCAGGAATACTACCAAACGTCAGGTATTTTTAAACGGGATAACACAGTGGGTAGGACATTGGACACAGGTTTTGATAATATTATTTGTTCTGTTTTTTAACTATTGAGTAATAAAAGCTAAGTTTTACTTGAAGATGTATAGGGTTTTAGAATAACGGAGAAAAATACCCCAACTGGAGAATCTGCAATCCAATTGCAACTAGGGCTGTTGCGGTGATCATATTACCACCACAACGGCGGTCACCAGTCATGAAGGCAGTCAAATTCCACGTGACCATTTAGTCACGATAATTAGGTTTCTCCAAGCTCTGATGCTGCTGATGGTCATTAGTAGCCTACCAAACTTGCTAACTGCCTGGTACTCAGCACTCTATTGTCCCTCTAATCACTCTGACATCAATGCAAATGTGTTTGAAAATCTAATCAAACACTTCATGAGAGCCTATGAGCTCATGTTGCGCAACATTTCTATAGGCTATGCAACTGCGAGAGAAAACAGTGTGATGGCCTCTACTAAAAAAAGGAGGAACCCATCAGCTTTCTATAGGCTAGGCCTACTATATTTATTTCTCAACTTTCCTAATATTAAGCACATTGTTTATCTTTACAACAGGAGTATATAGCCTACCTGGCTGGCATGAAAATGAACCATGGGAAAAGCGTCCTCCGTTCGCTATTTAAGTGCGTAGATGACATGTATTTTTCCCCTGACCCTGTTTCGAGACAGGTGCATGATAATGGTCCATTCTAAATCAACACAAATTTCACACATATATTATTTAGTACATGTAAAGACAAGATTAAATCAAGAACAGTCTGATGGGTAACAATATTAGCCTATCACTTGTGAATTATAACATCACTTGTGAATGATGCCCAGCATAAGAAACTGCATTTTTTTTACTTTCTCAATTCATAATCGCACACCTCCTGTCACCTAGCCCATAGGCTTATATGTTTTGAAGTTTGTTTCGCAACTAAAGTGGCCAAATAACTACTAAAAATGAAGCACATTAATCCGCTTTGCAAGGGGTTTAGAGCATAACTGGCATACCTAGGCAGCACGTGAGTTTCAAGTTTAGGGAAGATAATTTTCACCATAAAAATGCACCTTTATAATAAAAGCATTACATGCATAATCGCATTTGTAGTCACTTTTGATAATGGTGTTTTCCCGCTAATGGAACATTGGGGCTTATAACCTACGGCCATGTGCACATTGCTGCGCGTATAATGTGAAGAAATAGCCTAATAGTTTATCAACATTTTAAGGTAAATATTCTGATCTATTGCATCAGCCACGTTGCGTTTTTTTTTTTTTTTTTTGGTGCTAGTGGTTTTATTAATTTGGGATCTATTGCATCCCACAACTGGCCCAGACTATGTTAGGAATATTTATTTTTCGCACAGAGTAGGCCAACTTTTGTACTATGGGGGATAGTAGATTGACATAGGTTAGTGCTTTTGCTGTTCTTTAGGCCTACTCATCTTCTTGGATGACGAAAAGTAAATGTGGACAGTTCTGCCAATATAACACGTAGTTGTGTCCCCGATGTGTCGGTCTTCACTTGTAGCCTATGAGAAAGACCCAGTCACGTGATGGAGAGCCATGTGAGTGAGAGGTGCTTAGGAGAGCGCAGCACTAAAGGAGAAGGGCACAATGCAGCACTCTGGGCCAAGGGCACAACAAAGCACTCCGGGCCAAGGGCACAACTGCCACTGGCAGCAAAAGGCATGGATTTTTTTAGGGTGCAGTACGGCCACAAAGGGGATGCCGGCGTGAAATTTGAGGCATTATCAAGTGCTTGTCAAATTGTGAATGAGATACTAATGACGTGTGTACAGCCTGCACAAAAAATGAAGCAGAGCTCATGCCTTTCAAGCAACTTTTTTCAAATCATCATTAGAGTCGCATCATACAGCCTTACAATGTATTAAAAATCAAAACATATAGCCCAACATTTGTAGAACAACTAAAGTTACATTAATAACTCTAAATTAAGCATATAGGAGTACCTATTTCTGTCATGCCTGCTCCCGCTCGAACCCCCCACCCTCGCCGCTCGAGGGCACCAGGCTGCCCTGCATTACGCACACCTGCCTTCCCTCGTCACACGCATCAGCGATTATTGGACTCAATGACCTGTTTATCACCTCCCATATATTTGTCAGTTCCCCAGCTCTGTTCCCCGCTGATGCATTGATTATCGTCTGTCTTTGTGTTACCCAGTTCTGACGCTGTTCTTGTCCTGTTGCATGTCTGTTCCAAATGAAATGTCAACTCCCCGTACCTGCTTCTCTTCTCCAGTGTCGTACCTTACAATTTCTTTGTTATCCGCTCAACACAGACTAGCCGCATGTGCGCACTCCCTCAAATAAATTATTATAATTTTATTCAGCTTTGTTCAATTGTATTCTACATACTATAAAATAATACAAAATAATGCCATGGAATTCCAAGCAAATCTTGTCTGCAAAATGAACTAGTGTAGCCCACAGCCATTTGCCATAGCCAGATCAGGACCTAACATAAGGACAACTCAGTGTATGCTATTCTGTTCTTCTGAAATAGACTACATTTTCACCCTATGCTTCTTTAGACCTGTCTAAAATAAATAATGGATTTATTGTGAAGGTGTAGGCTATATTACATGGATTTATTAGACTTTTTAAAATGTAGATGTTCCAAAGGTCTGCATCTGTGGCTTGTAGGGTATGTGTGGAAGCCAGGAGATGCTAAATGTGTTTATGTTCATTAACGGTCATTTATATTAGGACCGACAGTTATTTGCTTGACAATCACCGTTTGACGAAATTTCATGACCGCTACAGCACTAACTGCAACCCAGAACATGCGGATCTGAGCCCACAGCGTTTGAGAACATCTACCCCGGGAGCTACAAAAAGACGCTCAGGAACTGGCTACAACATTTACAGCCTCAACCCCCAGACTCAACATCTCTAACCCCAAGCTCAAAAACAAGGCGGTGAGAACCCACCCTGAGCAGTACATCATCTCGTGCTGCTCGGACATTCACATCTTGTAATTAAAACATACACCCACCTGGTTGTTACACGCTGTCCTGTCCCCACTAGTGAAAGACACCCACCCCAACAGGTATAGGCAGCCATGCAGTCCCTTATGAGCATAGTAACGCAGCAATAGAGCCCAACAACCCCTCACCAACTAAGTCCCACAACCCTCTCCCAATAGAGTCCCACAACCCTCTCCCAATAGAGTCCCACAACCCTCTCCCAATAGAGTCCCACAACCCCCTAC
This sequence comes from Salmo trutta, assembly GCF_901001165.1. Lineage (NCBI taxonomy): Eukaryota > Metazoa > Chordata > Actinopteri > Salmoniformes > Salmonidae > Salmo > Salmo trutta. The sequence goes on from NC_042959.1 coordinate 22,097,793, forward strand.
CAATAGAGTCCCACAACCCCCTACCAATAGAGTCCCACAACCCCTTTCCAACAGAGAGCCTCGACTCAATCAACCGCCCGATGAGGCTACCAGGCAGACCACAAAACTGTATTTCAAGTTGATACAGGCCATGCATCATAAGGAAATCATTGATAAAGCCATTTCATCACAAAGGTTCCCTAGTGGCATGATGAGACAGGTGAACAGACTCACCACCTTTATCAAGCCATCTTCACCCACAGATCACATCGCAGCCCACGTACTACAGAACAAATATACCATCAGTCAATCCTTCACACAACACATTCAACACTTTTGCACTGTACATAGCTGTGGGCGGGGCCCAGAAAAGATACACAACTCACACACCACCACCATCACTACAGTTGAAACATTTTTTTAACCTCCCCCAAGCTGCTCACCACAGACCACCCCCAGAACTACCCTCTCACCCCACCACAGAGCCCCCCTTCCCCTCATCCTCCCCCCAGCTAACAACCACATTGGCTCCCGGTCCACCAGACCCACGATAGACCCCCTGGCATACAGCCTAAGCTAAAGCCCAGGTACCACTACAGTTGATTTCTCTGCCCACCTTCTGAACAGCTCCTTCTTCATCCTCGATAGAGGATTTCCCTCCTCTACCCAAGCTCCCTCTTCTGACAAGCCCCAGGGCCCTAATTTATCAATGTTGCGTAGAAAAGCTTCTAAATTAACTTGTACGAAGAAAATGTAGAATGTTCGCAAGTACGAAAAAGTAGGTATTTATCAATTGTTTGTATGCTTGATTTACACACACCTGTAAGTATTTTGCCTTGTGTGGTAAACCGTGGGGTGTTGGGTTGAGCGTGCAGAGATTGATAGAGACAGGGAGGCTTTAGTCCGCAAAAACAACTTTACTAAGACAGAAAATAAATATACTGCTCAAAAAAATAAAGGGAACACTTAAACAACACAATGTAACTCCAAGTCAATCACACTTCTGTGAAATCAAACTGTCCACTAAGGAAGCAACACTGATTGACAATACATTTCACATGCTGTTGTGCAAATGGAATAGACAACAGGTGGAAATTATAGGCAATTAGCAAGACACCCCCAATAAAGGAGTGGTTCTGCAGGTGGTGACCACAGACCACTTCTCAGTTCCTATGCTTCCTGGCTGATGTTTTGGTCACTTTTGAATGCTGGCGGTGCTTTCACTCTAGTGGTAGCATGAGACGGAGTCTACAACCCACACAAGTGGCTCAGGTAGTGCAGCTCATCCAGGATGGCACATCAATGCGAGCTGTGGCAAGAAGGTTTGCTGTGTCTGTCAGCGTAGTGTCCAGAGCATGGAGGTGCTACCAGGAGACAGGCCAGTACATCAGGAGACGTGGAGGAGGCCGTAGGAGGGCAACAACCCAGCAGCAGGACCGCTACCTCCGTCTTTGTGCAAGGAGGAGCAGGAGAAGCACTGCCAGAGCCCTGCAAAATGATCTCCAGCAGGCCACAAATGTGCATGTGTCTGCTCAAACGGTCAGAAACAGACTCCATGAGGGTGGTATGAGGGCCCGACGTCCACAGGTGGGGGTTGTGCTTACAGCCCAACACCGTGCAGGACGTTTGGCATTTGCCAGAGAACACCAAGATTGGCAAATTCGCCACTGGCGCCCTGTGCTCTTCACAGATGAAAGCAGGTTCACACTGAGCACGTGACAGACGTGACAGAGTCTGGAAACGCCGGGGAGAACGTTCTGCTGCCTGCAACATCCTCCAGCATGACCGGTTTGGCGGTGGGTCAGTCATGGTGTGGGGTGGCATTTCTTTGGGGGGCCGCACAGCCCTCCATGTGCTCGCCAGAGGTAGCCTGACTGCCATTAGGTACCGAGATGAGATCCTCAGACCCCTTGTGAGACCATATGCTGGTTCAGTTGGCCCTGGGTTCCTCCTAATGCAAGACAATGCTATACCTCATGTGGCTGGAGTGTGTCAGCAGTTCCTGCAAGAGGAAGGCATTGATGCTATGGACTGGCCCGCCCATTCCCCAGACCTGAATCCAATTGAGCACATCTGGGACATCATGTCTCGCTCCATCCACCAACGCCACGTTGCACCACAGACTGTCCAGGAGTTGGCGGATGCTTTAGTCCAGGTCTGGGAGGAGATCCCTCAGGAGACCATCTGCCACCTCATCAGGAGCATGCCCAGGCGTTGTAGGGAGGTCATACAGGCACGTGGAGGCCACACACACTACTGAGCCTCATTTTGACTTGTTTTAAGGACATTACATCAAAGTTGGATCAGCCTGTAGTGTGGTTTTCCACTTTAATTTTGAGTGTGACTCCAAAACCAGACCTCCATGGGTTGATACATTGGATTTCCATTGATTATTTTTGTGTGATTTTGTTGTCAGCACATTCAACTATGTAAAGAAAAAAGTATTTAATAAGATTATTTCATTCATTCAGATCTAGGATGTGTTATTTTAGTGTTCCCTTTATTTTTTTGAGCAGTGTATAACAAAGAAAATCACTTAGGTTTCGCTCGGTTCTTCTTCTCTAGTTTTGCTTGGTGTCAGTCTCTCCCCTTTCTCTCCCACGGTGTGCCACTGTGCTCCTTTTATTTGGCCTCCATGGCTGGTTGGCACTTTCCTCTAATTACCTCCACTTAGAGCTGTCCGTGTCGGGGTGCCCAGCTCCCGTATTCCCAGCAGAGGGAGCCAACGTCGCCTCACGTACCTCCCCTCTATTACCACACCCCCCCCCCTTTGCCCTGACTGGGAGGGAGGCATGCTCAAGGCTAGGTTTGCATCCCTCCTGGATAGGGTGTCTGTATTGCCGGGATGGGCCCCCTACCTGTGGATGACAAAGAAAGAGAATCGCTGTAAGGACAGGAACCAGCGGGTGACACGGTTATTTGTGTCCTTACCTCTTGCCATCCACACAAGGGGGGTATGGTCAGTGATTAGGGTGAACATCCTCCCGAGGAGGTAATACTTGAGGGTGTCCAGTGTCCACTTCATGGCGAGGCACTCCTTCTCGACAATTGAGTATTTATTCTCTCTCGGGAGGAGCTTCCTGCTGACATACATGATGGGGTGCTCCTCACCTTCCTGCTCCTGGGACAAAATGGCCTCTACCCCGGTGTCAGACGCGTCTGTCTGGACCAGGAGGTTTTTTGAGAAGTTCGGGGTGACGAGTACCAGGTGCGAACATAGCGCATCCTTCATGGCCTGGAACGCCACCTCTGTGTCCTCCGTCCATTGCACCATCTGGGGTAGTCGTGCCTTTGTTAAGTCTGTGAGGGTAGAAGCTATTGCGGCAAAGTTGGGAAGAAATCTGCTGTAGTACCCTGCTAACCCCAGGAATGATCCCCTAATGGCAGTGATTTTTTTCCCTTGGGGTTTCACATTTCCCCTCCCGATCTGATATCCCAGGTACTCCACCTCGGCGTAGCCCAGCTTGCACTTGTGGGGGTTTGCGGTCAGGCCTGCATCCCTTAGCGCATCAACCACGGCCTGTAACTTACAAAGATGTGACTCCCAACTGTCACTGTGCACAATGATGTCATCCAGATAAGCAGCTGCGTACTCAGTGCGCGGTCCATGAGTCGCTGAAAGGTCGCTGCTGCCCCGTGGAGCCCAAAAGGCAGAACCCGGTAGTGGTATAGCCCCCCCCCCGGGGTGGAGAAGGCAGTCTTCTCCCAGGAGGCCGCTGCCAGTGGCACCTGCCAGTACCCCTTCGTCAGGTCCAAGGTGCTGACGTACCTCGCCATCCCCAAGCGGTCGATCAGTTCGTCCACCCGGGGCATGGGGTAGGCATCGAACTTACTAACCTCGTTCAGGCCCCGGAAGTCATTACAGAAGCGGACGGTTCTGTCCGGTTTTGGAACCAGCACTATGGGGCTAGACCACTCATTGTGTGACTCCTCCAGTACCCACATTTCTAGCATTGTCATAACTTCCAGCGGGACTGCCACCCTCCGGGCTTCTGGTATCCGGTATGGGCGTTTACGCACTTTTTCTCCTGGACGGGTGTGGATCTGATGTTCCACGAGATTCGTGCGCCCCGGCACCTCGGAGAACACGGCCGTATTCCACTAGACCAACTCTCTGAGCTCTTGTTGTTGGGTCGGGCTGAGATCTTCCCCCATTGCAACTTCGACCGAGGGCGGGCCCTGCTGTGGCCGGGTCCACGTTACGCACAGCGCCTCGCGTGCATGCCATTTCTTCAGTAAGTTCACATGGTAAAGCTGGAGGGGTTTTCTCCGCCTCGGTTGGCGGACCTTATAGTTGACGTCACCTACCCACTCAACGATGTTGTAGGGCCCATGCCACGTAGCCAGGAATTTACTCTCTGTTGTAGGGATCAGCACCAAGACCTTCTCACCGGGTTGGAACTCTCGTGGTTGGGCCCCCCGGTTGTAGACACGCTCCTGGGCACATTGCGCCTGGGCCATGTGCTCTCTCACCACTGGTCAAATCGCCGTCATCCTCTCCCTCACCTCCTCCACATGTTCCACTATGCTGCGAGGGGGGGGGGGGTCGGCTGCTCTTCCCAGACCTCCTTGGCTAGGTCCAGCAGCCCGCGGGGCCAACGGCCATACAGGAGCTCAAAGGGGGAAAACCCTGTGGATGCTTGGGGGACCTCGCGCACTGAAAACATCAGGTGGGTCAGCAGCTGGTCCCAGTTCCTCCCGTCTCTCGATGACCTTCTTCAGCATCTGTTTTAGGGTCTTATTGAAGCATTCCACCAGCCTGTCCATTTGTGGATGGTACACACTGGTCCTCACCTGTTTGATTCATAACAGATTGCAGACATCTCATCACACGAGACATGACCGCGGTGCCCTGGTCCATCAGGATTTCCCGCGGAATACCCAAATAAATGGAAGAGCTCCCGTGTGATACCTTTTGCTGCTGCCGTGCATAGTGGGATTGCCTCAGGATACCGGGTGGCGTAATCCACGATTACCAGGATGTATTGGTGTCCCCTCGCGGTCTTCACCAACGGATCCACCAGATCCATTTCCACCCGCTCGAATGGTACTCCTATAATGGGCAAGGGAACCAAAGGGTTTCAATAATGCACCCTCGGAGCTGTGATCTGGCACTCCGGGCAACTATGGCAGTAGTCCTCCACGGCGCGCTTGACTCCGAGCCAGTGGAACTGGTTTCCGATCCGCTCCCTGGTTTTCTCCATCCTCAGGTGTGCCCCAAGCAGGTGGGTGTGAGCAAGCTGCAACACAGTCCTAACATACTGGCTGGGTATGAGTAACAAGTCTTGTGTCTCCCCATTATGCTTTACTACCTGATACAATAAATTATGCTTGATTGCGAAGTGGGGATAGCGCCAATCACTTACCCCAGGTAACAGTACGCCATCCACCACAATCACCTGGCCCCTAGCGTTCTGGAGATTGGGGTCTTCTAACTGGCAGTCCCGAACTGACCTGTGAGGATTCGCGTGTCGGGAGGTCCGTCTAGGGCCTCCACTTCCATAAAGGGGAGCCTGAGGTCTTCCTCGCCTGGTGGCTTGCTTGCCGGAGCGGGGTCATCCCCCTCCTCCGGGTCCGACTCGGGCCCAGTGGACACCTCTTGTGGTGGGGGTTGGGTTGCACAGGCCACCATCTTTTTTCCTTTTCTTCCTACCTCCCATGCTCGCCTCCCCAGGTCCCTCCTCCACAGTGCCTGGAAGAGAGGGCAGTCTCGACCGAGGAGAATGGACACAGGTAGGTTAGGAACAGCTCCCACGGTCATCTGGCACTCCCCCTTGGGGTGGTTATCCTCACTGGCACCGTTGGGTACCTCTTCGTGTCCACGTGTACACAGGACACTGTCACCTCCTCGTCCCCCGGTTCCTCCTTCCCCTCTCGTGTGGGCCACTGCAGGTGGGCCAGGGTCACCATGCTGCCGGAGTCCAGCAGAGCGCTGGTGTCAATGCCATTGATTCGCACAGGAACCATCGGAGGGGCCATCTCGGTGTGCGCCCAACAGGAGGTGGACGTAACTCGCCATCCGGGTTACCCCAGAGCTGGGGGATGCGGAGGAAATGGCCTCCTCCCGGCCGGGACAGCTCCACGCGAGGTGCCCCGGCTCACCGCACTCATAGCAGCATCTCTGATCTGGGTCCAGCAGCCACCGACATCGTCGGTTTGGGTCCCCCTCCCGCTTCACAGCCTCGGCTGGTTCCGTCCGGGCCCCCTTCCGCTCCTCGCCTCTCTTTGTGTTGTTCGTCCCCCTCGCCGCGTCTTTTCTCTCCACTCGGGCCCCTCTCAGCAGGTCCTAGGTGTTCTGGTGAATTTCCACCACGGTCAGCAATTCCTCCAGGCTCTGGGGGTTCTGCATGCTCACCGTCTTCTTCATCTCGTATGGTAGGGCCCGAAGGTATTTATCCAGGACGAGCTTGTCGAGCATCGGGAGGGACGGTACTTCCGTCAGTAGCCAGCCCTTGGTCAGGCGCACCAGGTCGCTCATCTGAGCTCGGGGGGAAAGGGTGGGGTCAAAGGCCCAGTCGTGGACCAGTTGTGCACGGCGTGCGGGATTGAACCCATAACGGCTCAGTATCTCCCGTTTGAGTCCCTCATAATTCACGGCTTGGTCAGTGTTCAAATCAAAGTAGGCCTTCTGGGCCTTCCCAGAGAGGTACGTTGCCAACAGGTTGGCCTACTTGGGCTTGGGCCATCCTTCCCGCTGTGCAGTCCTCTCGAAGGTGCACAAATACGACTCCATGTCATCTTCCTCCCTTAACTGAACCAGGAACTGATTCGGGCCAGACTCCTGAGCCCTCCCAACCTTCAACTGGGCTACCTCCGCTACCAGTCTGTGGTTTTGTTGGTGCTGCTCCACCAGTGCCTGTTGCTACTGCTGGCTGAGGTTTAACTGAGCCACCAGCTCCTCCATGGTAATCTCCTTACGCTCGACCACACGGCACCCAAAGCTACTGAGATACCCGCATTCTCCACCATATGTGGTAAACAGGATGTTGGGTTGAGCGTGCAGAGATTGACACAGAGACAGGGAGACTTTAGTCCGCAAAAACAACTTTACTAAGACAGAAAATAAATATAACAAAGAAAATCACTTAGGTTTCGCTCGGTCCTTCTTCTCTACTTTTGCTTGGTGTCAGTCTCTCCCGCGGTGTGCCACCGTGCTCCTTTTATTTGGCCTCCACGGCTGGTTGGCACTTTCCTCTAATTACCTCCACTTAGAGCTGTCCGTGTCGGTGTGCCCAGCTCCCGTATTCCCAGCAGAGGGAGCCAACGTCGCCTCACGCACCTTCCCTCTATTACCATCCCCGGGGTAGATCTCCTGGGATACCACACTTGATAAATCAGACACGTTCTAAAACACTGTGTTAGTGCACGTGAAGTCTCATTTCCATGAAGAACCACCCTAAATGACCATTTATGGTCACAAACCTTCCCTTTAAAGCTGCAAGAAATGGCACTAATTTCTGTCTGCCAACATGGAGAAATCAAAGAAAAAAAACATTTGATCACCAAAGTGGAAGCAAAACAAGCCATACTTTTTGGAGCCCTCAACAATGGCTTGACAAATAGAGGAAAAATATTGCTTGGGAGCAGGTTAGAGCTGTGGTAAATTCTGCCTCATCTGAGTGCAGAACAGTTAATGAAATTAAAAGGAAATGGTTTTATTTGAAAACATGTGCAAAAGGAGGAGGGCAGAGTGACTCTTCACTGTCTGCTATGGACCAGCACATTGGCACCATAATTGGAGAGACCTCAGTGTCTGGCATCATTTGTGATGGTGTTACTGAGGAACCTCTCCCTGACCCCGAAGGAATACCAGACACACCAACTGATGATAAGTCAAGCTTATTTTTCGCAACCATATTCAATCATGGACCACATCTAAATATTTTTTCTTGACAATAAATATAACAAATATATATAACAAAATTAATTTAACAAAATTAATATAACAAAAATAACAAAACATGAAATCTTGACAGATGTGGGTGATTTTCCTGACCCCTCATCCCCAGGCCTACCAAAAGGGTGTCCTCTTTGGCGAGCGCTTCAGCTGCACCGCATGTTTTGACTGACGCAGTCCTGAAACAACAAGAAGAGATCAATACATCAAACAGACTCAAACAGCAGCTGGAGGATGTATGCAACGGCCTGAGAGAGATAAATCAATTATTGAAATAACTTGTTGATTGTGTCAAACATGTGAGACAAATTCTGGTGCAATGTAAATGTGTTTTCGTTGTCGATTTGATTACAATATTTGGAAGAACAGATACCTAAAAGCGTTGTATGATATTAACTCTTGTCCTCAGTGCCAGGGCTATGGGTGGTGGTAAACACTCCCTGTCAGGCATGGGCTCATCAGGTCTGGGTGGATCATTCAGTGGAATGCCATTTTTGATTGCAGTGTTGTGGAGCACAAGGCAAGCCTTGACAATGTAGCAAACCTAAAAAGGTATTTGCACATTGTATTACATTCACATAATGGCATTTGAAAGAATGTCATTTCAGAGGCAAACCTTGCTAGGCTGGTATTGCAGTGTGCCTCCTGTCCCAGACAAGCAGAGCCAACACCCTTTCAGCAGGCCTATGGTGCGCTCCACTGTTCTGGTGCGTGCGTGGGCTTGGTTGTACCTTGCCTCTCGTTGGTTTGAGGGGTTTGTGAGGGGAGTACTCAGCCATGTTTTTAATGGGTACCCCCGGTTTCCTGCAGTTATGAACATAACATTCAGATATTGTTTCCCAGTAGAGGTCTAACATGGCAAATAAAACCTTGCAAATAAAACATAAGTCACTTACCAATAAGCCATCCATCCTCAACAGCTCATTCCTGGAGGTTAAGGCCAACTGAACTGTTCTGCACAATGAATGAATCATGTGTCCCACCTGGCCACTACATTCAACAAAGCCAAATGTGAATCACAGATGACCTGCACATTGACAGAATGGAAACCTTTTCTGTTGGCGAAGTTGAATTTGTTCAATGATGGTGCTTTTACTGCGATGTGGGTGCAGTCAATAGCTCCAATGACATTAGGAAATCCAGCTATGGTATGGAAATCCCTTTTCACTCTGGCCTGTGGCACAGCAGTGTACAGAAACTGTATGTATTGTGGGGTCAATGAAATAATGCCATGAAGGACTGCAGGCAATATTCGGCTCATGGTTGGTTGTGAAATGCCAGACCGATCCGCAATCTCCCGTTGGAATGTTCCAGTGGCCAAAAATCCCAGGGTGGAGAGGACTTGGGTATGCACTAGGATGGCATTGGTGCGTTTTGGCTCCCTTTCTAATACTGGAGAGAGTTGGTGGCAGAGATACAATAAAATACGCCTTGGAAAACAAAATCTACTAATAAACAAAGAGTCGCTCTCAGCAAAAAAATCTGCACACTTATTGAAAACACACTCCCTGCGTAATGCAGCTTGTGCCAGATCCTCCAGCAATGCAAGATTTGCCATTTTGGACAAGTCACAATGCCTCATGTTGTCTTTTATATTATTAAACTGGTTTAACTAAATTGCCTCCAACCTTACATTCCACTCTATTTCTAATTTACTTTATTATTTAATTAGGCTTAAATGGTTTCATGTTTATTAATTCGATAGCACCCTGAGAAAACTATTAGTAGCTTAAGTGTCTATAAAAGAAATACATGAATAAACTATTAATGTATTATTTTTTCTTCATAGTTTATGATTTGGTCCAGTATGTCAATCCTTTCTCCATTTGGTGGATGGTATTTCATAACGATAACCCCCATCTCCACTTCCCCAAACGGCCCACAGACAATAAACAACTCATTGACCACTCAAGAGCACAGCATTCCTAGCATTATGAATCCCCCCCTCCCCATTCCCCACAATAGACTCCAACTCTGAACCCATACCCCTGGACTACTCTAATGTAATCCAGACCCTAGTTGAGTTCCACCATTGGGCCTGCAGCCAGCCAGAAACCCTTGGTGTGACGGCAGTACTCCCAAACTGCCCAGTCAGCACACCTACTGCCAAGTTGTATAAACTTAGCAATGTTTCAGTTAAAATCTTGTACAGGAATTCCTCTATCTTTCTTACCAACAGGAGCCAGATCAGGGGTTAAGATTTGGACCGGCAGCTCCAGGGTCAAATGATGATGATGGGCCAAACAATGAGCAACACCCCAAAAATACTCCATCTGAGCCCTCCCAAAATTCGCCATGCCGTTGCCCGTCTGAGACCCCTGTACAACTGGAGCCTCAATACACCGACCCCAGTCCCAACCCCAGCACCAACCTCCACAGAAACTATTTTATTATAAATCCAGACCAAAATGTAAGGTGCTGGATTGGAATTTCCAGGGAAACAACCAACACAGGTGTTGGGAGACTCCAATGTGAACAGAATCCCCCCCATTCCACAACCCAAACATACAAGTTGACAGCTACCCCGGTGCAACTTTTTACAATTTCACCAAGGTCCTAGAGAAAGCACCAGCACAGTGGTTCTCTCAGTGGGCATACAAAACTTCAATCAAGCAGATTGCATCCATGCACAACGAAGCCAGAGCCACTTTCCCCATTATTAACCACTCACACCTCCTTTCCCCAAAACCAGAAACAAAACCTTGAAGTAATTAATGGTTACATCGCCACACATGGCCCATTCCTCCTGGAGATCCCCAATGACACATTTCACACAACAACAGACCTCACACATTGGACAACAACCACAGCAGGCCTCATTTTTAAGAATTGGTGTCATCCACATTTAGAATAGGTTGCACACACATTTTGAATCACCCTAGCCACACCACTTTGACTCCTCCCCACCCTCCCTCCCCCAGTTCCTTCTTTAGATCCTCCAGCAGAGGGAGAAGATCCCACTTCCTTATCCAACATCATGAACTTGTCAGTCTTTTCAACTTACAGGAGCACAGGCCTAACACTTGGAGAGAGGGTTTTCCCATCCCATCAAATTAAACTGGGAGGAACTTCACAGGGACACCAACAACTACCAAAGACTACTTAAACTTTTAAACTATTTTGACTATGAGACAAATGACAACTACTTACAGTTGAAGTCGGAAGTTTACATACACTTTAGCCTAATACATTTAAACTCAGTTTTTCACAATTCCTGACATTTAATCCAAGTAAAAATGCCCTGTCTTAGGTCAGTTAGGATCACTACTTTATTTTAAGAATGTGAAATGTCAGAATAATAGTAGAGAGAATGATTTGTTTCAGCTTTTATTTATTTCGTCACATTCCCAGTGGGTCAGAAGTTTACATACACTCAATTAGTATTTGGGAGCATTGCCTTTAAATTGTTTAACTTGGGTCAAACGTTTCAGGTCGCCTTCCACAAGCTTCCCACAATACGTGGGGGAAATTTGGCCCATATTCCTGACAGAGCTGGTGTAACTGAGTCAGATTTGTAGACCTCCTTGCTTGCACACACTTTTTCTGTTCTGCCCACAAACTTTCTATAGGATAAGGTCAGGGCTTTGTGATGGCCACTCCAATACCTTGACTTTGTTGTCCTTAAGCTATTTTGCCACAACTTTGGAAGTATGCTTGGGGTCATTGTCCATTTGGAAGACCCATTTGTGACCAAGCTTTAACTTCCTGACTGATGTCTTGAGATGTTGCTTCAATATATCCACATAATTTTCCTACCTCATGATGCCATCTATTTTGTGAAGTGCACCAGTCCCTCCTGCAGCAAAGCAACCCCACAACATGATGCTGCCACCCCCGTGCTTCACGGTTGGGATGGTGTTCTTCAGCTTGCAAATCTCCCCCTTTTTCATAACAATGGTCATTATGGCCAAACAGCTCTATTTTTGTTTCATCAGACCAGAGGACATTTCTCCAAAAACGACAATATTTGTCCCCATGTGCAGTTGCAAACCGTAGTCTGGGTTTTTTATGGCAGTTTTGGAGCAGTGGCTTCTTCCGTACTGAGTGGCCTTTCAGGTTATGTCGATATAGGACTTGCTTTACTGTGGATATAGATACTTTTGTACCTGTTTCCTCCAGCATCTTCACAAAGGTCCTTTGCTGTTGTTCTGGGATTGATTTGCACTTTTCGCACCAAAGTACGTTAATCTCTAGAAGACAGAACGCGTCTCCTTCCTGAGCGGTATGACGGCTGCGTGGGCCGATGGTGTTTATACTTCCATACTATTGTTTGTACAGATGAACGTGGTACCTTCAGGCGTTTGGAAATTGCTCCCAAGGTTGAACCAGACTTGTGGAGGTCTACAATTATTTTTCTGAGGTCTTGGCTGATTTCTTTTGATTTTCCCATGATGTCAAGCAAAGAAGCACTGAATTTGAAGGTAGGCCTTGAAATACATCCACAGGTACACCTCCAATTGACTCAAATTATATCAATTAGCCTATCAGAAGCTTCTAAAGCCATGACATCCTTTTCTGGAGTTTTCCAAGCTGTTTAAAGGCACAGTCAACTTAGTGTATGTAAACTTCTGACCCACTGGAATTGTGATACAGTGAAATAATGTGTCGGTAAACAATTGTTTTAAAAATTACTTGTGTCATACACAAAGTAGATGTCCTAACCGACTTGCCTAAACTATAGTTTATCAACAAGAAATCTGTGGAGTGGTTGAAAAACGAGTTTTAATGACTCCAACCTAAGTGTATGTAAACTTCCAACTTCAACTGTATATATATATATATATATATATATATATAGATATAGATATATATAAACCGTGCCAATTCACAGTGCTAGTCATGTTAAGGTTAGCTGCCTTGGTGATTGAGAATTAGCGTTAGCTCACACTCAGTGAAGATATCAAACGACAACACTGGTGTCAAGTGTTTTTCTATTTTTTTTAATTTATTGAAATGTGGGTTCTTTTTCTGAGCCATCCAATCTTTTCTGTGGACTTCCAGGTGTTTGTGTGTGTTTTGGGTCATTCTCACTGATCGTGTCATTGCTAGCTAGCTTGCTAGGTAGATTCAGTTGCTTGCCAATCAGCTAAGTGTACTGTGCAAGCCCTGAACTCGTTGTTATGGCAACCAAATGGCAGCTAGCACAGTGAGAACAAGACCCTGCGCTGCAGAGGCAAAGCCAGGCCTATTTTGCATTTTTGTGCAGATTGTTTGTTTTTTGGGGGGGGGGGATATTTTTTTTCTTCCATTTTCTTTCCAATAAAATCGTATCTGAAGTTGAGTGCATCCCTGTTGGGCTTCCCTGCATACCTGGATGAGAAGAGTGAGAGGATATGGGACCTGATGGAGAGGAATTTGAACCAGTTGGAGGAGGGAGGTACAGCACTGCTCTTCTAGCAGCTATCCAGGCCCAGCAGCAAAGCAGGAGGAGAGAAGTGCCAGCAGCGGTGACCCCAGCAGCGGTGACCAGACCAACAATGGTGACCCCAGCGACGATGCCCCCATTGAACCCTACATCAACTATGCCACCGGCTATGGTGAGCCCCCCCAATAACGGTGCCTCCAGCAACGGTGAGATCTCCGATGATGCACCCTGCTGCTCGCGCTGAGGTCACTGCCCTTGACACCAGGCAAGGCCCACCCCTGCGGCCCGCTCAGAGGTCACTGCCCTCGACACCGGGCAAGGCCCCCACCCTGCGGCTCGCTCCGAGGTTACTGCCCTCGACACCGGGCAGAGTCACCCCTCTGCCTCTATTGACGGTGTTGATACAGGCACCACCAGACCTGTACTTCAGCCAGCCCATGCAGTTACCCTGGGCCTCCAGGGTGAAGATCAGTGTGCCCCCACTGAACATTCTGTGTGTCTGGACATTCTGATCAAAATCTCAGGCACTACAGTTGTGCTGCCCCAGTCCAAAAGTGCAGACCTTCTAACACTACACACCCCACCCACCAAGTTCATGTCATGTGCTTTCCAGCTCAGCCAGGCAGAGACAGTCTGTTTAGAATAAATAAGGACTGTTACATCGTTGTTTTGTTGAATACGGGACAAGTTATCGGTTTTAAAATTATGAACCTCCTATGCGATTCTAATTGCTTTACCTGTTTACTCTGCAAAGTGTTTTTAGAAAATGTTGTATTGTTCCCGCCTTTAGAATAGGTGCCTGAAGGAACTCGGCTCTGCTGGAGGGGGATAGTGTTGTGAATGCAGATATACCCCTTTTATGTCCTGTGTAACTGTCACTTGGGGCAGTTGATTTGTTCTGTGCTGGAGCTAGTCCTTAAAAGTGTGTGTTTGTGCACAATAAACATCAAGGAAAGAAGGTTTGTTGTGATCTTCCACACACGACCTCCACAGCAACTGTGCAGTGAGTTATTAGCTAGCTAGAGTCACAGTGCTAGCCAGGTTCAGGCTAGCTGCTGAGGTGATATAGCATTAGCTAACGTGTTCTCACACTCAATGAAGATCTCAAAACACAAAACATGTTCTGAGAAAAACACAGATCTGCTATGTATACAGTCAGTATTTGTTAACATGAAATTGAAAATAGGATGTCACATATCTCATTATATCGAATGAGTCACATCTGGATTCAGAATTTGTCAAGATATTGTGCATATCCACAAAACTACAAATATGCATTGGAAATGGCCTGTATTCTCTAGAATATCAAAAATGTATAATGTAAAGATATCCTCTGATGGCAACCCTTTTCACCCAGTGTAATCTTGGCATAACCATAGCCTTAAGTTCATCGCAGCCTTATCCTTTGCCCTAACTGTCCCTGTGTGTGCGGGTGCATGATATAGAAGAGTATTAATGTTGGCTAGTTTGACACTTCTATTAAAAGTGGATTCTGATGAAAAAAATATTAAATATGCAATGTACCACATAACAACTCTATGATTAAAACATCAAAGCCATTTAAGATACAAGTAAGAATTCCGTTGCTATCCTCCCCCTATTGACATGATCATGCAAGGACCCTTCTTGCACATTCCCCTGTAGCCTTTTCCTAGCCTACAGCACATTTGAGAACTTATGTGAGACTCATTATTTGCAATATATTTTATTGGGAGTATTTCCAATGTATTTCCACAGGAAAAATCAAGTTTAAACATAGAATCCTGACTAAAGTAGGCCTAGATCTGTAGGCTTCTGTATATTTACAGTAAAGTAGTTCCAGTAAGATGAATGTTTGACTCAGAAATATTGCTAAGACAACATAATAGAAGCCTTAATTAGATAATACAATAAAACCGAGATAATTTGAATTTGGTCACGTCTACAAACATCGCGATATATTTTTCCTTTTCTGGTGCAAGGTCAGCTGATCAATTTTACTTCACCGTGGAAACCACAGAGTTTCTAAACCCAGAGACGCAACGTCGAGAGACTTCCCAGGAACGCAAACTTGGGAGACCAGGCCTGGGTTTGAGAAGTCAATGGGCGCGTTCGAGTCGATCACGTTTGTCAAGTTGTTGACCGCCATTGGTCGCCACCTTCCAAAGTGTGTTGTTGCATTCTAGGCCAAAAGATTTTCAGACTTGCGTTTACATGTTGACTGCATGAACTTTACAAAATCATGTTCTCAAAGGTCATGAAGTTGACTGCAGTCGACTACAAGTTTTGGCATTTGCTCTTCACCAACTTCATTGTGTGAGGCTCTATTTTTATTAGGGTTCTTTTGTTTGACCAACGTGAATGTGACCGAAGACATAAAAGGGGAACCAATTTCAAATCAGTCACATACACATGTTTAGCAGATGTTATTGCGGGTGCAGCGAAATGCTTGTGTTTCTAGCTCCAACAATTTGCTACAGTAAATATTTAAAAAATGTATGTGATATGAGGCTCTCTCTCACACTAATTGATTGTATAATGTGCACACATATGATATCAGTTTGTGAGTGTGTGATATGGGTGTTGGAGACATAAATTAAACCTTTTATAAACAATGGCAACACTGCCATGTTGATCTGAGCCTTGTTGTTGGAAACCCACATTAGTGTCAGACATTCAGCTGTCACTGACACACTTTCACCGACTTTCGTCTACAGTCAGTTGCGCCATCGTGCATACATTTATTTTGTCCCCCCACACCAAACGCGATCACGACACACAGGTTAAAATATCAAAACAAACTCTAAATCAATTACATTAATTTGGGGACAGGTCGAAAAGCATTAAACATTTATGGAAATGTAGCTAGCTAGCGTGCACTTGCTAGCTAATTTGTCCTATTTAGCTAGCTTGCTGTTGCTAGCTAATGTGTCCTGGGATATAAACATTGAGTTGTTATTTTACATGAAATGGACAAGGTGCTCTACTCCGACAATTAATCCACACATAAACCGGTAAATCTAATTGTTTCTAGTCATCTCTTCTCCTTCTAGGCTTTTTCTTCTCTTGACTTTATATTGCGATTGGCAACTTTCATAAATTAGGTGCATTACCGCCACTGACCTTGTTCGTCTTTCAGTCACCCATGTGCGGTATAACCAATGAGGGGATGGCACATGGGTACCTGCTTCTATAAACCAATGAGGAGATGTGAGAAGCAGGACTTGCACCGTAATCTGCATCACAAATATAACTGACTTCTATTTTAGCCCTTGGCAACGCAGACGCTTGCGAGCAGTGTGGGTGCAATAATTGAATAATATAGATTTCTACATTTATTTTGCAACGCTCGCGTATGCGACGCATGCGGTGTAGTCAGCCTGTAAGCCTTACAACTTAAACGCGCCCAATGAGAGCATTGAAAAACAAATTCTCGAAATCTGAAGGCACTACCTAGATTCGAGCCAATGTCTTAAGTAGCGGAACATGTTATTACTCCAGCCTCGTGAAAGTGACACGTTTTCATTCTCGTCAAAAACAACTTTATATCGAAGGAGTGCCTTTTTGATGGCATGCACAAACACATTTCGGCGAGACGACCTTTAGACCCGGTGACCGTGTCTGCGCATGCGCCTAGTTAACCAACGTCGCAATGACATCGCCTACAACTTGATTGGGGAGAAGCAGTTACTGCATATCTTCAAACTGTCTTTGGTAGGAACGACAGATGGCTGAGTAGCTAGCTGTTGTAGCAAAATTAGCCAACGAAATAACGCAATCACTGGTACAAGTGACACCTAACGTTGATCTCGACAGTTTCAGGTAATTTTCGGAAAATAGTCTAAATCTTATTACATTTAAGTCAGACAGTCCACGCAGATAATCTCTAACGTTCCCTAAACAGAATGCTTTTTGAGCTAGCTATCTAGACACATACTGAGCTACCGTTACTAACTAGCTTGCTAACAAGCAAGTGCCGAACATTCTAGTGGAGGCAGTCCTACATTAGCTAATAGCTAGCGTACATTAGGCTAGCTCGTTTATTCACTGACATTAGCCAGCTTGCTAACGTTTCCTCAATTAATTAAATAAAGCCAACACATATTTGTTTGCTATTTATCATTTCATGGATCTGTCTCACTTCTGGCTAATAATTCTTATCTTCAGCTATGTTAGCTGGACAGCGCCAGTGTTCCGTCAATGCTAATTTACAACTGAACAAATGTTGATGAATTGTCATCTAACTAACCTAGTTAACGTTAACTAGCTAACGTTGAGTCTGATAACTAACATTTGCTTGATTCAGTTTAAACGTTTTAGCTTGCTAACTAGTTTTGATGTTAACGTCTTTACTGCACATATCAGAAACAGCTCATGAACATGTCATGCTTTGCTTGCAAGCCAAGTGACTGTTTTCTGCCTGTTAATCTGTGAACATATTCTCAGATCACTAGCCTTAGCATCCAAGGTTTCATTAAATCTATCATTATGAAACCATTTTTCAAGAGGCACAGAGATCAAGGTGGCCTAAACCTGGAAGAGAGAGAACTTGGCAGCATTGTATCATTCTTGCCAGTTCAAGTGGGCTTGCAATGTCAGGGTGCCCGAAGTTATTCATTAAACGGTGTCTTTGTGTTTCTCTTTTCAGGGATAAACCAGAGTCAAGAAGATGGCTGACACAGAGCAAACAAGTGCCCCTCCTCCCCCTCAATTAGGGACAGTGGTGAGTAATCATGCACTTCGACTTCATCAGATCATAGATTGTATTTGTTAGGCTGGATTTATACTCCACTAGACATACTCTGTAGTGTAGAACCTCCTCCCCACACACATTTCGCTGCATGTCATAGGTTGTAACTTTACGCACGCTCTAGTGACATTTTGTTACCGTGAATGTTTGGTGGAGGATAAATCCAGCCTGAAGCCTAACTTAGTTGAATTTCAAAAACATGCAAATGTGTGCAGCCTCAAATTTGTAGTGCAACTCAAGGGAAACAATTTTTACGTATTCAATTGCATCCCTGCGTTGCGTTATTGCAGTAAGGTAGACATTCATTTTTTTTGCTCTCACATTTTGGCTTATTTTGAAATGCAGACGGGGTGCGTGCTACGCCACTGTTCATAACTATAAGAAATCTAAGATATGTCAAATTATATCCAGCTCAGGGCTCCAGCAATGCATTTGGTTTAATAACTTTCTAGCAAATTGGCTAGATGTCAAGCTTCTTGGTTGCAGCAGAGGCGATCAAGATCCCTGTTGCCTAAATTGTTTTTGCGCCCCTTGTGTGCACATTCGGTAATGCTGTATACCCCGGTATGGTACAAAAACTGTATGAAAATCTGGATTACCGCAACCCTAGTTCTCATAATGATACTATATAGGCCTATGGTTGTGATTCTACAGTGGATGGTGATTTTAGTGGATGATTTAGTCTAGTTTTTTGAATCTTATGAACTTGAATGTACTTTTCTTTTCTTTTCCCACAGCAATTCATGTTGGCTAACAAACTAGAGACGGCAATGTGGCTCTCGCGGCTCTTCACCGTCTATTGCTCAGTAATGTTCATTCTACCTCTTTTAGGGTAAGGGTCAATGCTCCAATTGTTTGCTTTGTCTATATGTCTATTTAGAAAGTAGTACTCTATGATAGGGACTGGTCATTGGTTTTCTACTGCAGTTTGGGTTTTGCATTATTGTTAATATTTACTCAGTTCCAGGGATAATATTTTTCTTCATGTGCACATAGCAATATAGCAACAATACCTGATAGGGACAACCAATGCATAACTGCTAAATGAAGATGTTTTACTAATGGTATTATCTAATGTCTGGATTGATCACCTGATCCCACCACATATTCACTTTTGTAGCATTTTGTGGTCAAAACTGTTCCACCATTTTGATATACTCCATTTACATTTAAGTCATTTAGCAGACGCTCTTATCCAGAGCGACTTACAAATACTCCAAAATGTATACTGAACAAAAATAGGAACCCAACATGTAAAGTGTGGGGCCTGGGTTTCATGAGCTGAAATAAAAGATCCCAGAAATGTTCCATATGCACAAAAAGCTTATTTCTCTCATTTTCCCCCCACATTTGTTTACATCACTGTTAGTGAGCATTTCTCCTTTGCCAAGATAATCCATACACCTGACAGGTGTGGCTCATGAGCATTACCTCACCTCATGAGCATTACACAGGTTAACCTTGTGCTGGGGGACAATAAGAGGTCACTGTAAAATGTGCTGTTTTGTCACAACACAATGCCACAGATGTCAAATTTTGAGGAAGTGTGTAATTGGCATGCTGACTGCAGGAATGTCCACCAGGGCTGTTGCCAGAGAATTGATGTTCATTTCCATACCATAAGCCGCCTCCAACGTAGTTTTAGATAATTTGGCAGTACGTCCAACTGGCCTGACAACCGCAGACCACGTGTAACCACGCCAGCACAGGACCTCCACATCTATTATCTTCACCTGTGGGATCGTCTCAGACCAGCCACCTGGACAGCTGATGAAACTGAGGAGTATTTCTGTCTGTAATAAAGCCCTTTTGTGGGGGTGGGGGGGGGGACAAATTCTGATTGGCTGGGCTTGACTCTCCAGTGGGTGGGCCTATGCCTTCCCAAGCCCACCCTACACAGTCATGTGAAATCCATAGATTACGACCTAATATATTTATTTAAATTGACTGATTTCCTTATGAACTGTAACTCAGTGAAATTGTTGAATTTAAAAAATATATTTTAGTTCAGTATAGTTTTTAAATGTTATTTATTTCACCTTTATTTAACCAGGTAGGCTAGTTGAGAACAAGTTCTCATTTACAACTGCGATCTGGCCAAGATGAAGAAAAGCAGTTCGACACATACAACAACACAGTTACACATGGAATAAACAAACATAGTCAATAATACAGTAGAGAAAAATCTATATACAGTGTGTGCAAATGAGGTAAGATAAGGGATGTAAGGCAATAAATAGGCCATGGTGGTGAAGTAATTACAATATACCAATTAAACACTGGAGTGATTGATTGTGCAGAAGATTAATGTGCAAGTAGAGATAGTTAACCAGTCTGAGTTCCCTCAGAGTAATTCATTTCTCTTTCTTCTTGACATTTTCCAGACCCCAGGCGGCTGCCAATTTCTATCAGCGTGCGCTGCTGGCCAACGCCCTCACCAGTGCGCTGCGGCTGCACCAGCGGCTTCCTCACTTCCAGCTCAGCAGAGCCTTCCTAGCCCAGGCACTCCAAGAGGACAGCTGTCACTACCTGCTGTACTCCCTCATCCTGGTCAACTCTTACCCCATTACAAGTATCCTCTCAACCATACATAAAGGCCTTATCACCATAGTATCACCATGCCTCGGTTGTTGTCATAATGGTCTCTGATAAAGCTAGAGTTTGGTATATCACCAACAAACTGGTTTGGGGAGAAGGCTAATTGTATTGCAGGAAGGTTTTGTAATGCTTGGGGGTCGTGGTTTCAGTTATGCAAACCTACTAAACCTATTAACAAGAAGGTATTGCTTGACAGCACTATTTGATGCTGACCTTAAATGTGTTTATTTTGCACTGTTGTACATTTTTAATGCTGTTTGCCACTTAACTGCAGTCTACAGTGAGCATATTCCCAGTCTTCCTCTTCTCGTTGCTTCATGCAACCACCTACACAAAGAAGGTTCTTGACGTAAGTATCCTCTCTTGATTCCAAAACATATTTCAATGTTCACGAAGCCATAAAAAGCCAGTTGGGTAAAGCATAACCAACACTCGAAAAAGGGTATTTTATAAAATACACCCGTTTTGGCTAGGTAAAATAGTAATTTTGCACATTTCTCCTCATTAGACATTTCCCATTTTAGGGCATTAATGGAAAATGTACAATGTGTGAGGTGCTGTATAACTGTGCTTGTTTAGTCATGTGGTGATCCTGATGTGTATAATTCCCCTTTTAGGCAATGGGCCCCAATAGCCTTCTCTTCATGAGGAACTTCCTCAATAAGCTCTCGGCCAACCAGCAGAACATCCTGAAGTTCATCGCCTGCAATGAGATCTTCCTCATGCCAGCCACCATATTCATGCTCTTCAGGTATGTTTCTATTTCTTGGTAAATTTCTCAGCACATTTGATTGGTACCTTAGACTGAAGTCAGATTAGGGTTTTTCCTTCTTAGTTGATGTCTTACAATACCACTATGAACTGAGATGATTAGTCACTTGATTAACTCTTGGTTACTCCAGTCACTTGATTAACTCTTGTTCTTTGTGTTTACAGTGGCCAGGGAAGCTTGCTGCAGCCTTTCATTTACTACAGGTTTCTAACTCTCCGCTATACCTCAAGGAGAAACCCATATTGCCGGTAAGTAGCCTCATTTTAATTTTGTGCAGAAATGTTAATATGTAGGATAATTGTACAATATCAAATATGGCGAATTGTGTGTTTCTAGGTATATGATGTTGATTAAATCATTTCTCAAACCATCATTTCCCCCTATCCCCTAATCTCCCTGTCCACCCCTCCCAGCACCCTGTTCTCAGAGCTGCGGATTCTGCTGGAACATTTCGTCATGAAGCCCGCCTGCCCCGCCTTCTTCAGAAAGATGTGCCTCAACAGTATCTCCTTTATGAGCCGCCTGGCCCCCACCGCAGTGTGACCTTACTTCCTGTTCCCACACAACCATAGTTTGTACTCTAAGGGGCGTGGCAGCATTTCAACTCGAGAGGGACGGACGAGCAACAACTTTGAGAGCAAGGAAAAAAACCTTTTGAATGTTAGTCTGGTCTGTCTTCCTGCTGCTCTGTTCATATGCTACAGTGGAGGCTGAGGCTCGGACTGCGACGCACTGAAAACTGATTGTTTTCAATATGGCTTTATGGAACAGCCGAACACTCACTCCCCCCCCTTTTCTCTCTCTCTTTGGGAATAAACACCAGCTGACTATTTGATGTGTTCTACTTCTAAGGATTGACCTTGTGATGGTTAAATGTCTTTGTCATGGAAAATACTTGTTCTTATCTTTAAAAAAAAATACTAACTTCTGAGATTAGATCATTAAATTGTACTATACATAGTTGGTCATTTTTTTTTTATAGCCAAATATTGTGCTTTTCAAAGGAGATGTCAGTTGCTCTGTATTTTATTTTTTACATCCACTAATTCCATTTTATATGTTTGTTTTCTTACACAGAAAGCATTGGTTATGATTTTGTCTTAACACATTTCTACTCTTTGAAGTTGAAATGTGATCTATGCCACAACTCACTATTTAAAAAATGTGTTGGCAGTGTCAAAAGGGCCCTGAAATGAGAAAGCAACATTTTGAAAACTTAAATGGTACAAGGACATGTAGGATTTATGGCTGAAATGAATCAGTTTCACTATACCAGCATTTCCTCAGTCTGCACAAAGCACATGTTATGCAGTAAATGTGAAGGACTAGGCTGGTTTCAAATACAAGTTTATATTTGCATTTCTAATAGGTTTTCTAATTGAAAATCTATTTAAATTCAGGTTCAATTTAACTGATTTGTAGCTAATATCGCTATAGTTTTCCAATTCAGTTCACGCCCATGTTAAATGTCTTTATTTACTTGTAGAGAAACTATGTTTGTATAGCTCTGGAATAAATTTCTCCATTCTCTTAAATCAAAAAATGAAAGATGACCTTGTTGAATGAGATTTATAACCTCCATATTCACTAATATAAACATGATTCGTATCAATTAGTATTCTTTGACTCATTTTTGGAGCATTGGTGATTTTATTGATTTGGTTCTTAGAGGATGGCCACTTTCTACTATCCAGGAAGAGAAAAGTACTGGAACTGCTAAACCATTCAGAATCTAGGTTGAATCACACCACAATCACCATCACCCAATGATATTGAAGCTTCTTCAAACGAACAACGTTGTCCATGGTAACGGGTCCAGTGTGCGCGCAGAAGAATCAGATGCTAGTTATTTCGACAACCTTCATTTTCTAACTACTATAATGTCGATAAACTAGCTAACGTTATGGTTGAACTAAATCAAACAACGATGTGGCGGCTATATAGAATATACTAATACGTCAGTGAGTATGCAACGTGCATTCTGACTACAGTTTTAGCGAGCCAGCTAAATTAGCCAACGAGGCTAATCCCTATTACAGAATAATCCCTATCTGACAAAATGCTCGTTGTTCACCTCGCATGTTAGCCAGCTATCGTTATTAGCTAGCTAACGTTGATTTAGATACTTGTAACGCCGGTCTGAATTTTTTGGTTGTTGATTGTAAACGGTTAACGTTGCTGGACAGAAACCTTTTAGATAATTAAGCGAACGTTATTAGATAGCGAGCTAACCAATTGAATTGCGTACTAGTTTTTGCCAAGCAAACACTCACATCAAGCCAAGAACAGCATGGAGATAAACCTCAACCGAATTGATTATCTACAGGTAACTGGATTGCATGTTTTGCTAGTATAACTAGCTAGATAATTCAACTGGGTAGATTTTGACTATATTTTGACCCTTGATCATGTCACTAATGTTATGGCTAAATAGTAGCCTGAATGGAAAAAGAGTTGGACAGCTTGATTTTTTTTGTACTCTGCCAATTTTACCTTAAGTAACTAGATGACTCTGATACTGACTGACTCTGGCTGTCACATTCATCGACACAGGTTGGTGTGATATCTCAGAAAACCATGAGGCTCCTCCCTGCCTTGGGACGCAAAGCAACACAGAAGGTACTGTAATGTGATTGTGCATTATTAGAGGTGACCCATAAATAGACCTTGTAGTGTGTTGGAATATGCTTTTTGAACAATGTCCCAAGTACTCTTGAGTTAGAAATGTCGTTTTGTGTGTCTCAGGTTGCTGTTGCTGATCATGATGGCGTGATAACTTGTTTTGGGATGAAAAAAGGAGAAGCTGTGGTAGGTATTGAGTCATACATATTTAACAACATTGAAATACTCGCCTGGGTGCCAGTCTTTTTTTGGAGCCTACTCATTAATCACTGTTGGCTAAATCAGAGCCAGACTGGCAGAATACAGCCACTTTCATGGACTTCATATGAATACCTACTGCCGTTGTACCCAGGAACAAGGCACTTAGCTTAATCCCTATCTGCACCAGGAAAGCTTCTCTGCAGCTGACCCTGTGCTGTTCGGTGGCATGGGTACTGCGCCCTCTAAAAGACAAGTTTCCCTTGTCATTGTGTAATGAATAAATAAAGTTTAATTCCATGAATGTTCATTGTACCTATCTTTTCCAGCCTGTGTTCAAGACTTTGCCAGGGCAGAAGATAACAAGGCTGGACCTTGGTGGGGCTCTTGGAACCCCACAGGAGAAGATCTTTGTGTGTGCTGGCTCGGAAGTGAAGGGATACACCAAGAAAGGCAAACAGTTCCTGTCCTTTGAGGCCAACCTTACAGAAAGCATCAATGCCATGTGAGTTTTAAGTTTTTGATGTGAATTATAGGTTACCTTGCCATGGTTCCAAGCCTTCTACACGTTTGTCAACAGTGACGAACGAGACTTGGGAGTATGGTTTTGAGAGTATAGTCTAGCTTTTATTTTTAAAGAGACTTGGAGCATTCTTTAATTGGTTTATAAATAAGGGGAATTGTGGGTGTGTTTTTGTGCTGCTTTATATTACAATGTTTTTTTTTTTTATGCCTACAATGTGTTTTTCAGGCACGTTTCAGGAGCAGACCTTTTTGTGTGTGCGAGTTACATCTACAACCACTACTGTGACTGCAAGGATCAAGACTACTACCTGTCTGGAGACAAAATTAATGACATTGTGTGCTTGCCTGCTGAGAACTTGGGCCGCATTGTCCCTGTGTTGGCATGTCAAGACCGAGTTCTCAGAGTGTTGCAGGTGAATGGAAATTGTTTGTGAGTACTGCAGTATGAGTATATAAGTACTTCAATGAGTACTTCAGTGAGTTTGTGTTTTCTTGCCCATAGGGATCTGAGCTTGTGTATGATATTGAAGTCCCTGGTCCTCCCTCAGTTTTGGAGCTGTACAATCGAGATGGAGGTGAGTATAAAATCCTTATACTGAACTCAAATGTAAATTTCACACATCCCTGTACTTACAGCAAACTGGTCTACTTCTACCCCACCGTCTGCTTTAGGGACTAATGGCGAAGACATTCTCTATGGAACTGTGGATGGAAAACTGGGACTGATTAGGATAACTGATTCCTCTTCCTCTTCTAAATGGGAGATTGATAATGAGAAAAAGAAAGGAGGTACAGTACTGTTAATGAAGATGAAAACTAGTATATGTTTCATCTGTCAGAGACTCGAGAGTACCTATGCACTGAAACACAATTAGCACATGTATTATCATTGTATATTGTAAGAATGTTATTAACATTGACTTACCATGTTAGACATCATTCAATCATATAGGATCATTCCATTCATTGAGCTTATTCCACATTTTCTTCTTCTATGGCTGTTTCTACTAGGTGTTTTGTGCATCGACACGTATGATATCCTGGGTGACGGGGTGAAAGACATCCTTGTTGGCAGGGACGATGGGACAGTGGAGGTCTATGGGTTTGACAGCTCCAACGAGCCCACATTGCGCTTTGAGCATGTAAGTCTACAAATAATATTTTCCATTATTTTATGCTATATTCTACTGGCGTTGTACATATCATCTGAAATTCAGGGGGAAAAATACCTATTTATTTTAATTCAAGGCTGATACAAATGTATTTTTGTTGTAAAATAAATAACAAACTTTCTACCCTAAAGTTGAGAGAATATTGTAGAAATCCATGTCTTTGGGATACTAACTTGTCCATCAGGTGTTATTGGAGAGCGTCACCTCTATCCAGGGTGGCTGTGTTGGGAAGGAGTCTTATGACGAGGTTCTGACAGCCACATACACAGGTGAGCTATCAACCAAAGGAGAAGGTTTTATGCACAAGAGCTATACAAAAAAAAACACTAGAGAAAAAAACGAATTTCCGCTGACTGTTTGCTGCTCCCAATAAGTGCTCTATAGGAGATACAGATACAAAGTTGTGAGCGACTTGAAATAATATGTGTGTGTCCAGGATGGGTGACAGGGCTGACCACAGAGTCCCAGCAGGCAGAGGCAGGCCCTGGAGAGGAAGTCAAGATGAGTCGGGAGACCCAGAGCAAAGTGGCAGCTCTCAGGTATACTTGTGGACAGTTGTTGTTGTCACCTGCGTTTGCAATATATATCAATGGAACTTTGTAAGCAAAACTCAGTGTTGGCAAAGTTAATTCAACAGCCAAAGTAAAGTCCTGTGTTTAGCAAAAATTTGAGTTGGCTAACTTAAATATGAGGACAGATGCTGTCTGTTGTAATTTTCCCAGTATGAACCCACAGCACTTGTCCCCCTCAGGGCAGAGCTAGACCAACTGCAGATGAAGGTCGTTCAGGGCCGTGAGAAGTACCAGCAAACCGCGCAGTCTAGTACGGCGGTCTCTGCCATGCCCGTGTTCAGCATCAACGACAAGTTCACCCTGTGTCAGGATGATGCCAGCTACAGCCTGACCCTGGAAGTGCAGACGGCCATCGACAATCTGCTGCTGCAGGTGAAACAAATTGACTTGACTCTGTATTTATGTTCTGTATTGAACCCGAAAGAGAAATGTGTATGTTTTTTTTGCATGAGAGAGATCTGCTAATTATACAAATATGCAATGACTTGTGGATATTTCTGTCATGGATTGTAACGTTAATATTGTTTTCTTTACAGAGTGATGTACCAATTGATCTGCTGGATGTCGACAAGAACTCTGCTGTCGTGAGTTTCAGCGAATGTGATTCAGAGGTGAGATGTCCTAGTACAGAGAGCATACAAATACTACAAGTGAATGCTTTAGATTCCTCAAGGCACTAATTATGCCTTCTGTTCCAGCAGCCAAAAGGCAATTTTCTTCTCGTTACGTACAGATGCCAAGCAAATACTACACGGCTTGAGCTGAAGGTGAGAGATTTTTTTTTAAGAGTATGTTTTAGTCAGTTCTTACTGATTTTAGCCCAATAACAATTTATTTAAAATTCTACTCATGGCAGTTCATAATAAATTGTCAATTGCAACCAATAGAAGTATCACTCTCAAGTCTCCAGTTCCCACCCAGTCTCACCTGCCTCTGCAATGCTAAGGCCAACACTGCTGTGTGTTCTCATGACTTGTGTCACAGAATCTTCTCCCTTCTCCAGGTGAGGTCCATTGAGGGCCAATATGGCACCCTACAGGCCTACATCACCCCACGCCTGCAGCCCAAGACCTGTCAGGTACGCCAGTACCTCATCAAACCTCTGTCCCTTCACCAGAGAACTCACACCATTGAACAGGACAGGTAAGGAGAAGGATACTGAAAGAAAGTCAGTGTTTGACTCAATTTCCCTCTTTTTCTGTCTTCTTTCATTCTCTCCCTTTTTCTCTCCATCCCCCCAAACAGACCCATGAACACTTTGAGTCTAGTTGGCCAATTCAGCTTTGCAGAGATCCACTCCTGGGTCCTCTTCTGCTTGCCAGAGGTCCCAGAGAAGACTCCAGCAGGGGAGAATATCACCTTCTACTTCCAGAACACTTTCCTTGGAACGCAGCTGGAAGCCACGTACTGGTTAGGAATTAAATTCAATACAACTTCATTTATCCCCTCGGGGATATGCATCAATCAGAGTTCTTGGTTTAGTTTTCCAAGTAAATGTAACCAATGGAATAATCCCAAAAGTGCAAACTAAAGCTGAAATCAAGCTCACTTCACAAACCTTTTGCCATTGTACTCTAGGGAGATTGAATTAAGACTGTACATTCAATATGGGTTTTCTTCTCTGTCATTTTAGTAAAGGGGAAGGCCACTTCAAGTCTGACAACATTTCCACCATCTCCATACTGAAGGATGTCCTCTCCAAAGAAGCCACCAAAAGAAAAAACAATCTCGATATTTCTTATGGTAGGTCTTTAGCTAGTTACATTTATTATCTGTTTTTAGGCTACTAGTTAGAGTTATCGACAATGGAGTGAAACATTTATCTCTGTTCATGAAATAAAATATATTATCTCACAATTTTATTTGCGGCTCTAATTTCCAGATATCAATGACGATTCAGTGGGCCACACACTCAAGATGATTCATCCGAAGCTTGAGTATCAGCTGCTATTGGCCAAAAAGGTTCAGCTGATTGATGCATTAAAAGTAAGTGCCAGTGTTGCAATATTAAAGTCGTTTCATTTATTTATTTTTTTGCAACTCTTGCTCAAATATTGCTGTGTGTGTTTTTGTAGGAGCTTCAGGTTCACGAGGGGAATGCGGACTTCCTCATTCCTGAATATCGTAACATTCTAGACGAGTCTGCCTATCTGCTAGAGGAATACAAGAAACAACCAGCTCACCTGGAAAGACTTTATGGTATATCAATGTACAGTTATTGCTCTAAAATTCTTGTTTCAGTAGAATTAAAAACAAATTACATTTTCAGCTATCACAGTAGCCTAGCTTGCCAATGATCCTTATATCCTGGGTGCAAAACGACTTTGACAGTATGGTTATGCAAACTACCATGACAGTAACCTGTGTTTTTCCGTTTCCCCAGGCATGATAACGGACCTCTTCATCGACAAATTCAAATTCAAAGGACAGAATGTGAAGACAAAGGTGTCATTGCTGCTGGAAGTTTTGGATAACTACGATTTGGATTCTTTGATGAATTTCTTCAATGAGGCATAATATCAAACTTGAGCAAAGAGGATGCAAACTTTTACACTCCATTTGTAATAGCTTTTGTTTTGTTTAGAGTATAGAGTTTATTTCCAGCTTTGTTTTTTTGTGTGTAAGATACTAGAATTATGTTACATAATCTGAATTCTTTATGTCAATTGTCAACAACATCTGGATGTCTAAAGCCATATTCTCTTGGCCTAGCTATATACAGTGCATTGGAAAGTATTCAGACCCCTTTTTCCACATTTTGTTATGTTATAGCCTTGTTCTAAAATGGATTAAAATATTTGTTTCCCTCATCAATCTACACACTACCCCATAATGACAAAGTGAAAACATGTTTTTAGAAATTTATGAAAATAAATAAATATCTTAATTATGTAAGTATTCAGACCCTTTGCTTTGAGACTCAAATTTGAGCTCAGGCGCATCCTGCTTTCATTGATCATCCTTGAGATGTTTCTACAACTTGATTGGAGTCCACCTGTCGTAAATTCAATTGATTGGACCATGACTTGGAAAGGCACACACCTAAGATCCCACAGTTGACATAGCATGTCAGAGCAAAAACCAAGCCATGAGGTCAAAGGAATTGTCCATAAAGTCCCCAGACTGGATTGGGTTGAGGCAGAGATCTGGGGAAGTGTACAAAAAAATGTCTGGAACATTGACGGTCACCAAAAACACAGTGGCCTCCATTCTTAAATGGAAGAAGTTTGGAAGCACTAAGACTCTTCCTAGAGCTGGCCGCCTGGCGAAACTGAGCAATCGGGGGAGAAGGGCCTTAGTCAGGGAGGTGACTAAGAACTCGATGGTAACTCTGACAGAGCTCCAGAGATCCTCTGTGGAGATGGGAGAACCTTCCAGAAGGACAACCAACTTTGCGGCACTCCACCAATCAGGCTTTTATGGTAGAGTGGCCAGATGGAAGCCACTCCTCAGTAAAATGCACATGACAGCCCACTTAGAGTTTGACAAAAGGCACCTTAAGACTCAGACCATGAGAAACAAGATTCTCTGATCAGATGAAACCATGATTGAACACTGGCCTGAATGCCAAGTGTCACGTCAGGAGGAAACCTGGCACCATCCCTACGGTGAAGCATGGTGGTGGCAGCATCATGCTATGGGGATGTTTTTTAACGGCAGGGAGACTAGTCTGGATCGAGGGGAAAAATGAACAGAGCAAAGTACAGAGAGATCCTTGATGAAAAGCTGCTCAGGACCTTAGACTGGGGTGAAGGTTCACCTTCTAACAGGACAATGACCCTAAGCACACAGCCAAGACAAGGCAGGAGTGGCTTCGGGACAAGTCCTTGAGAGACCAGAGACTTGTCCCTTGAACCCAATCAAACATTTGTGGAGAGACCTGAAAATAGCTGTGCAGTGACACTCCACATCCAACCTGGCCTGAGCTTGAGAGGATCTGCAGAGAAGAATGGGAGAAATACAGGTGTGCCAAGCTTGTAGTGTCATACTCAAGGCTGTAATAGCTGCCAAAGGTGCCAAAAGTTTTTTATTTAACTAGGCAAGTCAGTTAAGAACAAATTCTTATTTTCAATGACGGCCTAGGAATAGTGGGTTAACTGCCTTGTTCAGGGGCAGAACAACAGATTTTTACCTTGTCAGCTCGGGGATTCAATCTTGCAACCTTTCGGTTAGAACTCTAACCACTAGGCTAGGCTACCTGCTAACCACTAGGCCGCCCCAGGTAGCCTAACCACTGTGCTTCAACAAAGTACTGAGTAAAGAGTCTGAATACTTATGTATGTGTGATATTTCATTTGAAAAAAATCCTAAAAACATTTTTTGCTTTGTCATTATGGGATATTGTGTGTAGGTTGAGGGGGAAAAACAAACATTTTAGAATATAATGTGTAAGAGTCAAAGGGTCTGAATACTTTCTGAATGCACTGCATATTCAGTTATATGTTTTGTTTTATAGGTTGGCACTTGAACATACCATCCTTCATGTTTGGCAGTTATATTTCTATTGAAGTATTTAGACTAACTACAGTATTTAAATCATGTGTGGTTTATTTGTCATGGGGTGAGGTTATCTGTGTATAGCATAAATGAGTGTTACAAGACTTTGAGATCCTCTCAGAGAGATCATAATTGTTTGTACGATATTATATTAATTCAAATTATGAAAAATTTACCTTTGACTCTTTCATTGTCTATACACGCCGAAATCGCAACGGCCTGCGTATTCTTGGACACATGAAATCTGAGTTGTATCAGCCGCCGTAGATTCGTGACGTAATTTTTGCCTTCGGTTGTGATTGGCCGTTTCAATAGTCGCGGGCTACTTGAACTGAGAACAAGCAACATTTCTGCATTATTATATATTTTCAGTGGACAAGGGACTGTATCTAGGTAAAGGTTGCGCGGTGGTTAGCTACATTTATAGGATTTAGTCAAACAGCATGGCGAGCTAATGTCGGTTTTCATGCAGAAGATGATTTTGTTGTCTCAACGTTAAGTAGGGTTTTAAATTTGCAGCTCAGAATTACGTTGCCATCTCAACACCCCAGACTTGTCTGTGCGATATCTTATGCTACTGTAGCTAGTTTGCTAACACAGGTAGCCTCTTTGTGCTATCTTATACAATTTGTACGTTTTATATTCATTTCAGTATTTTTTTACCAAGTTTTTTTTTTTTTTTTTTTTTTCTTTGTAGCAAAGTGGACGTTTCTGCAGTGACTTGTTTGAGCCAGAAACTGAGGATAACATGTCAGGATCAAACCAAGGACAAGGAAGCGCGGTTGATGTTCCGCTGCCAGAATACCAAAACCAAGAAAATATGCTGTCCAGACTGAGGGGTCCAATCAAACACCGGGCAGACAACCAGGAGAACATTGTCCCCAAAGCACCACAGAGAACAGTTCTGGGAGGTTTGCAAAACATCCAATGCAGCAATCCTCAAAACACAACGCAGGTTAGTAATTTCTAGCTAGCCACAAGCCAGCCAACATTATACAAACACTTGTTGCCTAGCTAGCATAATTGGCATGTAGATTGAGCTAGGTTGTTTACTACCAAAAATGATCAAGTCGCTCTGGATAAGTCGCTCTGGATAAGAGCGTCTGCTAAATGACTTAAATGTAAATGATCACCTTAGGACAGCACTGTCATAATTTTAGGTCATATTTTCACGGCCAAGAGTAGTGTTTAATTTACATTTGATTAATAATTTCATATTCACCTTACTGTATTCAAAGTTTGTATTGTTAGTGTCCGCTAACTAGTTAGGTACCCTCCTAAGTAGTCCGCCATTTTATGCCGTCAACGTCTTGTTTAACATTAGGATGGCCAACTTGCTTTTTCATGCCTTTCTTCACATATTATCAAGTTATTTATTAATTAGCATGACATGGCTAGGTGGAACTGACTCATTGCTGAAACCATGGGCACTGAAATATTTAACCTTTCATTTCAGTTGCTGTCCTGCAAAAATGAAAGTGAAGTACCTAAAAGTTATGCAGAGAAGCTGGGCACCAAGCCGCCAGCTTTTCAGATTCACCTGGATGAGCCAGATTCTGCGTTCTCCAGGGAAAGGGTGTCCCTCAAAGCCAAGCCTTCCATAGAGATGTACCCCCTGAAACTGAACCCCACAGTTACCTGTCTCAGGCAGCCTCTGGCCTCTCTTGACATACCTGCCACATGTGTGTCTAACATGGATCTTAGTTTTGGTGGTGAGTATTTGTGTAATCCACCTTGCCAAATTATTGAAAATGTCCCTTTACCCTTTTATAACACTGAGGTGATCATGTTGTCTATGGATTAGAAAGCCAACACTTTCCAATTCTCCTCTATATAGATTGTCCCATGGATATGTCAGTTACTGAAGGTGAAGAGAAGCCAGTGGACATGAATGCGGTAACAGAGTATGCTTCAGAAATACATGCTTATCTCAGGGAAATGGAGGTGAGTAAACTATTCATTGTTTAGTTGTCACACAAATCACTGAACCATGACTACAGTTGTCCTTTTGTGCTCTTGTCCCTAGGTTAAGTCCAGACCAAAAGCAGGCTACATGAGAAAGCAGCCAGACATAACCTACAGCATGCGGGCTATCCTTGTTGACTGGCTGGTGGAGGTTGGTGAGGAGTACAAGCTCCAGAACGAGACTCTATACCTTGCTGTGAACTACATTGACCGTTTCCTGTCTTCCATGTCAGTCCTGCGGGGGAAGCTGCAGTTGGTCGGAACCGCCGCCATGCTGTTGGCCTCGTAAGTGTTGTCAACCCCCACAGCATCCTTAAATGGGTAGTTCACCTTTTTGTGCCATGAAGGTGTGCAGCATAAACCAAGTTTGTTCTATATGTTGTGTAGAACCCACTGTATTAGGCCTCTGTCCCAAATGAATAGGAAAGATTGGCACCAACATCTGACTAATTTAAATTTGTGGGAACTGTCCCTTTAATTGATTGTGTCAAGTTAAGCAATGTGTGCTTTGATCACTCACTGGTTTTCATTCAAATGCAGGAAATTTGAAGAGATCTACCCCCCGGAGGTGGCAGAGTTCGTTTACATAACGGACGACACCTACACAAAAAAGCAAGTTTTGCGGATGGAGCATCTGGTGCTTAAAGTGCTCTCCTTCGATCTTGCCTCTCCCACCATCAACCAGTTTCTCACCCAGTACTTTCTCACCCAGCCTGTCAGCAACAAGGTGGAGAGCTTGTCAAGGGTGAGTAGATTACACATTGCAGTGTTCACATCTTGTAATTTAAAGTCGTACTCTAGTCTTTCACTTCATTTAATACCTGATTTACTTAACAAAAGGCATCTCAATAGGTGTTGCAGGTATCATGACATGGCACAAGTGGGAGGGTGGGCCTTCACTCTTTTGTTCTGTCTCAAGCAAGGGGGAGGCTGATCTCATCAGTCCTTATCAGACTAACTCCTTGAGTGCCTTACTCAGACGTTTGCAGTTGTCTAAAAAAAAAACTTTAGTGTGTACTTCAATCAATTTATTCTTGGGATATCACTTCAACAGTGAACAAAATAATCCTTAGACTTTGTCTAGGTTGAAATTATTTTATAGATTTATTATTTTTATTTTTGTCTTAAATGTTGTCTTTGTTTCCTTAGTTCCTAGGGGAGCTCAGTCTAGTAGACTCTGACCCATTCCTGAAGTACCTCCCCTCTCAGACTGCTGCTGCTGCCTTTGCTTTGGCAAACCACACTATAACAGGAAGCTCATGGGTAAGTTTGCAATGCTGTGTTAAGTGTTCTAGCAGGGTAGCAGTTTCATTGCCCTCTGGTTCGGCCATGATGCCCCACTCAAAATAAAGCAGCAATGTAGCATCTTTAACAGGTCTTCGCCTCAGTGCAGTAGGCCAGGATTTGGTAGCTGGCGCTAACCGGAATTCTCTCCCTGCAAGTATATATACCACTGGCTCACACGATCTCTCTGAGTAGTCCAACAATCAACTATTTTGGATCTCATGAACCTTTCTCCTCATTTAAATATGGAAGTCTTCCGTAATAGAGGCTTTTTGTCTCACTTGCTGCCTAAACTTTCATATTGATGGGCCATAACATTTATAGTAACTCACCTTATCACAACTGAGTGAACTTTGTATAACCAAGATTTACAACTGCGTATGTCCTTGGTGCAACAACCAATTAGTAGTTACTGAAGGTCAATTGGCTGTGTAACATTTAAATCTGCACCTTAAATTGGCACAAACTATTTCCACCTTGCTGAAGTCAGTGCTGTATTAAGTATGCCTTTGTAAGATTTAAATTTGAAAAGTTGTCTATTCCCCTGTTGACAGGTTTGCTTACTGACCACATGGGAATAGTGACTCTCTTCCCTCAATGTTGCCATTCTTTCAATTCCCAGGCTCCTCCCTGACACGCAGTCTCTTGATTGCGTTTGATATTCAGGGTTGTACCATGCAGTGTATTTTATTTTCCACACTAATGTTTAAGCTTAACATTTTCCTTAAACAACCGTAGCATGAGATAGGCTGGCTGCCTGTTCAATTGCAGTATTTTATTTAGCCACAATTTTTCCTAAATTCAGATCTTTTGTCAACTGAAATCTTAGCTCTAAATTAGAATGAATTGGTTTTCTGTGACTTTTGTGCATTTTTCTGACAGTTTGTTTTATTTCAGTCCAAGTCTCTGGCAGAGGTGACTGGCAAGTCTTTAGAAGACCTGATGCCATGTATAGAGGATCTGCACCAAATGTACCTCAACGCTGCTACGCACGCACAACAGTCAGTGAGGGAGAAGTACAAGGGTGCAAAGTAAGTACATCATATAGATGGATTTCTTTTCATGTTGGCATATTTCACTAATGTAAACCATTGCTAGCCAGCCATTTGACTCTAATCTAATATAGCCAGTTAGCTTACGCACAGCTATTTTGTTTTTCCTACTAGGGATACTACTTGTTCATATGGCAATTTTCTAGATTTCTATTAGCTTGAACATAAATGGTGGGTCTGAATGAAAGCATGTTGGTTAATTCTACCATTGTGTTTCTCTCTCTAGGTACCAAGAGGTATCTCTCATTGAGCCCCCCATGAAACTGTCATTGAATTGATTTTTTTTTTTTTGTGCATATTTATTTTTTACTACGTGCCTCATATTGCCAGAATTTCAATAACTGAACTCGTGTCTGCAGTCTTGAGGATGTGGACAACATTTTAGATTTTTAATGTGCATTTTATATGTACAATCCTGTAGGATAAGGGTTATTTTACACTTGATGCATCCATGGGCTTTAATGTCGTTAATCAAGCAATGTCATCTTTCTTTTCTTACTAGACAAATGTTTGCAGTGGTTTTTAATTGCTTAAAAGCTGTAAAGATTAGTCTCACTTTCTGCATCTTTGTAATAAAACTGCAGCTTATTTTCCCCTCTGCAACTAATAGAATATTTGAATATTTTCCTGACAAATCTGACTAACCTTGGTTTTCTATGACAACTTTATTTAATATGGCCTGTCTGGGTGTGTTTGATTTGTTATTTTTATAACACAAGTCAATTCTGGTTAATGATATTCTAGTATAATTTGGAAGCCTAAGTCTAGCTAATTTGCCTCGACATACTGCAAAAGTCTTTCTGCCTCTTTCTTTTTTCTTAAATCACTTGTCTCATGCGTCTTGGCATTCATTGGTTATCAATTAAGGAATCATCCGCTCTGTATGTCTCTTGTAAATAAATTCCATTCCCACAGACCCTTGGTTATTACATTTCTTATTTAAAATGTATTGTACTTCACACTATTCTGGAAGTAGTTCAGGGTAGTAGCACCATGTGAGATGGCTTTCTAATTTGAAGTGAACGTTTCAAATCACAATTTGTGGGTGCCATCAGTGAAAGGTCAGTATTGCGTGGCCTCTTGGGGGCAGCAGAACACTACTGTTCCCTTGCCTTAGTGCAGCGTTTCCCAAACGCAGTCCCTCGGACCCCAAGGCACTACACATCTGATTCAAATAATCATAGCTTGAGTTCATTTATATGAATTAGCTATGTAGTGTTAGAGCAAAAACCAGGACTGAGTTGGGAAACGCTGCCTGAGTAAATACATCTTCACCAATGTTTTTCTTAATTCCTTGCAGAGAAATTTGAGTAACAACCCTGTGGTTTTGTTGTAGCACATTGTTTCAATGATACAGGCATCATGCAAGATAAGGTGAATATGCTTGAATTCGATTCATGTCCTGGTGTTTGAAAAACAGATCTAGACATCTGTGCCATAGATGTTTCTGAATTATGGTTGGCATCTGGCTCTGTTTTAAAGCCACCGTTCAAAGCTGGGGCTCCCATTTTAAATTGATGAAAGCTGCTTAACAGATACATTTAAGGGAGATGATTGCTTCAAATGCTATTCAAGGATTTTGCCATCGGAACTCCTATTCCTAAAGAAATGGCAGTTCTTCACAAAGGCAACATTGTTTCCATTCTGAAGCTGTGATATAAAATGAGCAGACTGATGTCTTATGACAATTTAGTTACACAATGTTTCAATCGAACTGCCACTTCAATGACAGCATGACGATTAAACATGTTTTCTGTTCCAAGCTGGCCTGTGATTTGATTCTCTGCCTGCAAGTGAACAGGTAGCCAATGGCAGTGAGGGGGGGCTTCTTGCTCTGTGTGTGTGCCTGCATGTGTGTATGCACCGGTGATACATTGTTCTGGCTCTGTACCGCGAGCGCTGAGTACAGAGCCCAGCAACAGAATGCTTACTACCCATTTACCCAGTATCTTTATGGGTGCACACATCTACACTATGGACCACTTCTCCTCTAGATAACAATACGAGACAACTCAACAGGAATATCTAAGGAAAAATAAAACCATGGAGGGAAAGAAAATTCCCAACGCAACCAGCCGCAATGATCTAACGTTCTAAAATGACAACCATGACCACGCCTCGGCACCACTTCAAACGCTAAAGGATCCTGAACGTGTCCAGGGGGGGACTCTAGAGCTGACCCATGCCCTCACCGAGGAGGTTCTTGGTGGCGTCCACCTCGCTGCCCGTAGCCCTGGGCTGGGGCTGGAACCTGAGTGTGTACCTGGGGCTGTTGCTCCTGCTGCTTCTGCTCATGCTGCTACTGCTCTGGATGCTCCTCAAGCAGCTGAAGAACTCAGTGGGGTCTAGTCTGCAGACCGGGCGCTCTCTAAGGGACCCTCGCCATGGTCAGAGAGGAAACTATGTTGTATGAGGGAAGAAGTGTGTGCTGACTTTGTTGGACTGTGTCTCACAGCTTGTTGGATGGGAAGACGGTCTCCACATCAAGAATTGTATTGGACTGTGCCAAAGACTGTTGGAAGGAAAGGCTGTCTTTTTTGAAAGGGCAAAAGATCTTGTCATAAGAAAATGCTTTCTTCTCAAGTGGTGTCAGACTGTGCTGTAGACCTGTCATAAGGAACGATAGTATTTTTATGAAAGGGTGTTGGACTATCCCTCACAGCTTATGGAAAGAAAATACTGTTTTCTCTTGAAATCTGTTTGAATGTATCTCATGGTTTTGTAGAACACTTACACAAAGCTATTCCTCAGAAGTGTGTTTGACTGTGCCTCACAGCTTGTTGACTGATGAGCTATACACTATGGAGCTTATAACCTGATATAAACTGCTTATTCTTCAGTCTGTTGAACAATGGATCGTAGAGACCAGAGAAGTGCTTCAGACCTCTTAGTTGTCTGACAGACGGTGACTCGGCAATCCTTGTTTCATCATCAGTGTATGTGTTTTATCTTATTTCTATGTATGTAATGTACATAATGTATTCACCATTATATCAGTATATCTTTTCTGAAGAGTGCATACAGTGTAAGATAGCCTACAATGTTGAATTTCTGAGAATATACTCTGATATTAAACGGATAGGTCACCCAAATTACACATTGATTTCCTTACCCTGTAAGCAGTCTAAGGTATAAAAGAAATCTATGCTTTGGTTTTATTTCCCTGGCACTGTTTCCTAATGCTAATGTTTTAGCATTTGTGGCACAAAACCCATTCATGTCTTGATACGGTTATTAGCATTTTTCATGCATCATGTTCAAATCATCTAAAAGTGACTTGAGATTCACAAAAAATGTAGATACTTTTGGAAGATTTGGACATGATGCCTGAAAAATGCTAATATTGGTACAAGGACTGGAACATACCACACATATTAACCTACTTCTGTTCATCTTTTAAATGCATTTTCACAGTCGCTTTCAAAAATCAACATTACCAAGAGAAAACATGCAAGATCCAATCTGCATGTTGATATATGCTGATTAAAGCAATACATTCAGGGTGGCAATTTGCACTCCTCTCATCTCAATGGTGATTTGGTTGGACAGTATTGAGGAAATGTCTCCAATTAAATATCTTAAGTGAGCTTGGCCATTTGTTTAGGTAGATCTACCCCACAGCCATGTCAAACCAATTACTGAATGAATCCCTCTAAGAAAAGGGTAATATGGTTAATGTAGTACTGCCTTGGGCATGGATATATTTAACTAAGGGTCTAACCCAAAGGTGGATGTAAACCCTGGATTGCTGACGCTATGTATTGGCCATTGAGAGGCTTTGAAGTCACCGGTCGGCCATATTGGCACACCATAGTAGGAGCAGTCCTCCATAGGAATGAATGGAATTCAACAGTATTTCAACTAAATGTTTCAAGGACAAAATTACATGTATTTAAGTATTTTTGTTGTTGTGGGGAAAGCAGCACTCTAAAATAAATACTTTAAGGAATTTTTTTTTATATATTTTGAAATTTGTATGTTTCGCTCACATAATATAATTTAAAAGTATGCGTTCAAAGTGTCTGTAATAAAATAAACGTGTCAGAAACTAACGTAGACATTAATACAAGCATTTTTACCCCTTCCAAAATGTCTTTGGCTTCAATACAGTGCCCCCTGTCAGTCATCCACAGTTTATACACATCATTGGTCTACCTCTTCCAACCCGTGCTGTTTGGATGCTCTGTGTTTTGCCTCTATAGGAAGCTGTGTGTGTGCATGTGCCTGCAGGTATGTTTGTGTATGACACTACATTTTTTAATCCATGAACATTTTGTTTATATTAGATTGTTCACCGTTAAGTCGGTACTTCAGAATGTGCTTGATTGACAATGTAAGCATTTCTATGTTTCCCCAGAACCTGTCATTCAGTAGCTCTTGAGTTCATCCTTGTACATGCCCATGGGGGTGACAGGTGTGTGTGTTTACTATATTGTAATGAATGGGAAGATTTTTTTTATTTTTATGAAAGACTACAGCTAGTCAATGATGTCCTCAGCTCAAGGGTTAATGAAGCTCACAACAACAAAATGCA
Source organism: Salmo trutta (assembly GCF_901001165.1). NCBI lineage: Eukaryota > Metazoa > Chordata > Actinopteri > Salmoniformes > Salmonidae > Salmo > Salmo trutta. Next base: position 22,137,554 of record NC_042959.1, read on the forward strand.
TCCTTGACTTAGCTCCGTTGTAGCCCCATTTGTGTCATTTGTATACTTGGATTCAGATTTTGAATTTAAGTACAATGTCACGAATGGGCCTAGGCTCCATTGAATGATCAACAGTGTACCTCAGCAAAAATACTCACGCGGCATCAATATACAAAACATTATTCTCTGAATAAAAAAATTACAACAGCAGGATTTTTGTAGATAAATAATTACAAAGTCTTCTTGTTTTCACCAACAAAGCTTTATTTAATACTGTCAAGGATGAGTTATTTTGTGCTGCACTGCTTATTTGTTGCACTGAGATTTAGCAACAATCTTGACAAGAAAAGTATGTTTTATATTCCTTTGCCCATCACATACACAACCCAAGTGGGATTACTTTAACTATCATGTGCCTAAACTAACCACAGAGGCCCAAACCTCTAGATGTCAAACATCATAACAGTCAAGGAATTTGAACAGTTCAAATTCCTTGGTAAAAGTGGGTCCATCCACTTCACTAACTAAAGCCACACAAAACTGTAGATAAGGACTCAAACTGGGCATAGGGACACATATGGCTATGATGAGAATTCATTATGTGACCTGTTGGGTACTATGTTCTGTACAATCATGATTCATCAATGTCACGGCTGATGGTGTGTGAGCCCACACTGGAGGCGTCACACAGCATCTATTTTTCTGGGTGGAGGCATTCAGTGGTTGACTCTGTCACCACTTAGTCATCTGCAGGGCTTAATAAACCAAAATACACCTCTCTTCTCTCTCCATGGTTTTAACCTTCGTTATCGTAACGATAACAGATTCTGCACCGGTCAACACTTATCTGAGGGGGTGATTGAAGTAAACACTCCAACAATTAATTCATTTGATATTGAAGTTGATGGATGGATGAGCAACTGAATGAACAAATTAATCAATATGGCCCGAAGGGGTGTGGTATGCCGTGGTATATTGGCTATATACCACAAACCCCCCAAGGTGCCTTATTGCTATTATAAACTGGTTAACAACGTAATTAGAAGAGTAAAAAAAAATTTCGGCATACCTGTGGTATACGGTCTGTTATACAACGGGTAGGTCTAATCCTGACTACTGATTGGTTAAAACCACATTCCAGACAGTGTCTACTCCACAAGTTACCACTGGCTAAATCTATGACTTTAAAATGCCTATTTACTCGGGTTCATCTGTCTGTGCAATCCACTGTCTCATCAGCCCAGCCAGGAACTTTACAAACTTGATCTCCACTATAAAAAAACATCTCACTTTTCTTTTAGACTAACTAGTTTTCAACAGCGGAGATTTGTATAAACCTGTCTGTCTTTCCGACATTTCCAACATTGTTTCAATTTTCAAATTTGATCTCCAGCTGTCCCATAGTAATGAACGTATTGGGAGTTGGGACGAGAGAGAGAGGCAAGCAGTGTTTCTCAGCCAGTCAAAATCATGATTCAGCTGGCATCATTTTTTATGGATATATACAAAGAAATGTCAATTGAAAAAAGGTCAAACGAAATGAAGTGCAGCTAGTTTGCAGTCTTTCCAGCTTCAGTTTGAAGTGATTGTGTTAGCTGTGTTGTTGGCTAGCTCCTCTGAACAACAGTGTCCTGACGAGTGAGCACATTTTCTATGCCAGGCGAAATCGCGAATCATAAGCTCATTGTTATGGATGTATCCAAATAAATGCCACTAGAAAACAACGTAAGCAAATGCAGCTACTTTGCTGTTATTCTGGCTGCACTTTTTGACGTAACTATAAATTAGCTGTAGTTGGCTAGCTAACGAGCAAGGGATTAGAACATTTGCCAGCCAGTCTGGCAATGAAACATTTAGAACGAACGACGTCCATAGACACAGAACAAAAAGACTGAATGACTGTGTCGAGTCTCTAGCAACCAAACCGATAGAACAAGGACCAGCCAGCTTGGGTAGCAACGTTAGATTTGTGTCGGGACTATATCTTGTGAAAGGATGAAATAGTATGAATAAATTCATCAAAATAAAGTTAGTGAAAATGTAAATCATTATTTGAATATGTTAGTAACCTGTTGTATAAAAGTGATAATGCCCTCGAAGCTGGTGTTTGGAAGATATATTGGCATGGTTTGCTAGCCCGAGACGAAGCCTAACAACACTATGCCAATATATCCTCCAAGCACTGACTTCTCAGGCATTATCACTTGGATATACCATGGCTTTCAACCAATCAGCATTCAGGGCTCGAACCACCCGGGTTTATAATAAGCTTTATACCATCTGTAATGTGATGACTGGACAGCTATATAAAATGGAGCAGTGTTGTGAGTGATATATTTAGGATATTTTCCTTCAATTAAAATAATTAAATTCATACCAAATTAAAATAATAGCAAATATGTTAGCGCCTTTAGATTTTTTTAATTGATTCTAAGGTTATAGTAGAAACACTTGGGTTTTACTGTGAGTTCAGAACCTGAGAAACAGGCTTGCTGTTTTTTCACCCACGTCTAGAACCTCACACTGCACAGATCCCAAGGTGACAAAAAATACTGACAAAGCAGTATTTAAATGGGAACGGAACCGCTAGGCTTTAGAACACCAGCTAATTGCAACTGTAAATTGGCATTGTTGCATCACCGGTAGGAGAGTATAGGAATTCCTGAATTTACTCAGACCATAACCTCTGCGTGCATTAATGAGAAAAATTTGCTGGTGTCAAAACCCGTCAAACATGGAGGTGGAAACATTATGATTTGGGGGTGTTTTTCTGCTAAGGGGACAGGACAACTTCACCGCATCAAAGGGACGATGGACGGGGCCATGTACCGTCAAATCTTGGGTGAGAGCCTCCTTCCCTCAGCCAGGGCATTGAAAATGGGTCGTGGATGGGTATTCCAGCATGACAATGACCCAAAACACACGGCCAAGGCAACAAAGGAGTGGCTCAAGAAGAAGCACATTAAGGTCCTGGAGTAGCCTAGCCAGTCTCCAGACCTTAATCCCATAGAAAATCTGTGGAGGGAGCTGAAGGTTCGAAACGTCTGACCTCTGTGATTGCCAACAAGGGTTTTGCCACCAAGTACTAAGTCATGTTTTGCAGAGGGGTCAAATACTTATTTCCCTCATTAAAATGCAAATCAATTTATAACATTTTTGACATGTGTTTTTCTTGATTTTTTTGTTGTTATTCTGTCTCTCACTGTTCAAATAAACCTACCATTAAAATTATAGACGGATAATTTCTTTGTCAGTTGGCAAACGTACAAAATCAACAGGGGATCAAATACTTTTTTCCCCCACTGTATCTTCCTTTTTTTTGTCAGAATAAAACAGGATATAATGAGGACTACATGCAGTGGCGACCCATCATTCAGAGCTTGCCTGTTTTGCATGTTATTTTGGCATTAATACAAGTCACATATCAGTTTGCAAACAACGTAAAAAAAATAATATATATCATTGAGTTAATAAAGTCGCATACAAACATGGTCTCTTTTTTGTTTTCTTGAGTAAGGCAGCTCCAAAATGCAGGTGTTTCAACCTAGCTCAGTTCTTTCTGTGGTGATTGAGTAAGCCAGCAGAAAATAGGAGCATTGCGCCGTGTTTGGCTCAGTGTTCTGTCACTCATGGGGACACTACGTCACCACCAAGTGTAAGTCTTTTGTAAGGGTAGACATAAAAAATGCAAGCCCTTTGGGTCCTGCCATAGAGTTACATTAGTAGTGCCCTTCCAAGAAGGCTTTAGGTCATTGGCCACAGGTTTGGAAGGAATCGGTGACAGTGGCTAACTGCAAGCATTGCAACTGGGAAGTCGGGAATAAATGAGTTCAGACTGGGAAAATATGTTTTAAATGGTCATCCAACACGTTATTGTAAATCCGGCCTCTTTCTCTTTCTTGATTACAAAATTTGCCCACAAAAGGACCGCTGCGCCACCTTCCTGTTCAAGTGATGCTGCTGCATAAATTATGTAATATGCCAAGGATATATGTATACTGTAGCTAAGAAAGTTATAGTAAGTGTATGATGTGTAGTAAGATCTTAGTAGCCCATGTGCCTCACCCTAATAATTTGGTCTATTTTCACCTCCTAATTTCGCCAAATATTCTGACTCGGTAGTGCACATGTAACGTTAGCCTATAACATGTTTTTGAGAAATGTAATCATCTAATATTGTAAGTGCTTTCACCGTCTGCTTATATGCCCCCTTTATTTATCCTACGGTTCTGACTTGGTGTACAGGGAGAACACTGTAAGAATGACCCATGTTCTGAAATCTGTCGCTGTACATTTCAGAAGTATTTTTTTATGACTGTTTTGCATGTTATTTGCTTAGTTCTCTTAAAAAGCACCCTCATATATATTTATGTTATCATGGGACTGCCCATATTTCCCTCTGACCAAAGCCAATTGGCGGCCAAGGATTTGCCTTAGGACGCAAAGGTGTGTCATGAGTCAGGGAGATGGTCTGATGGTCTTAGTGACAACAGACCTAGATATGGGGGGATTAGTTAGACTAGACTTTTCCTTTCGGAAGCAGCTCGAACTATAGCCATTGAATTGTACCGTGCAAATATCAAAAGCATTATAGGGAAATAACCTATGACCGCAGCACCGCCGTGCTAAAAAAAATGTTTAGCACGCCCTCTTGTGTACAATTGCTTTTCTACAATGGGTTACCAATTAAATATAAAATGTTATTTTGATAAATGTATTCATAAGCTATACATCCCTCAACGAAAATACTGGTCTAGTCCCGACACATCTGTGGTTGCTAGCCGGCTGGCCGTTCATTCTGGTTAGGTTGCCAGAGACGCAACCCAGTCGTGAAGTCTTTATGTTCTATATCTTTGGACGTGACGAAGTCGTTCTAAATGTTCCATTGCCAGCCTGGCTGCCAACGCTCTTATCACTTGCTGGCTAGCTAGCTAGCCAACTACGGCTAACACAGTCACGTCAAACCGTGCAGCTAGAATAACAGCAAAATAAATGCATTTCATTACGTTTGACCTGTTTTTCTATTGAAATGTGTATATCCATAGAAATTATGCTTATTCATGATTTCGACTGGCTGAGAATAGATGTCCTTCTCGTCCTGACGAATTAATTCTCAATAGGACACTGGAGATCGAATGTCAATATTGAAACAATGTTGCAAATGTCGAGACAGTCAGCAACATTTGTACAAACCCCCGTTGTTGCAAACCAAATGTTAGGCTAGATGCAAGCGGAAATAATGTCTAGATGCCTTTTACAGTTGAGATCAAGTTCATAAATTGGCAGGTAGAAGAGTGGATGAGCAGGGATGTCTCAGATGGAACAGAAAATAAGATTCCCATTTTTGTGTCAGAGGCTTACACGTACAAAACGGGTGTTTTAGTATGACTTAGAACGCATCTCAACCAATCACAATGCTTGTTTTGACCATGGGTTCTGAGTGTTGACGGTTTCCATGCTGAATTATTAGTTTCACGTTCGGTCTTGGGATAGCTACTCCACTGGCACAGGAGAGATCGCATTTGTAAAATGATACATTCTTGAACAGGTCTTAAAGGCAGACAGGTAGGTTTATACAACCCCCAGCTGCTGCAAACCAAGTAGTAAGCATGGAAAAATAATGTGTAGTCACTTTTTTCCTGAGGGAGATAATGTTTATGAATTTCCTGCCTGGGCTGCGGGACAGTGGAATTATGAGATTAATACGTCATGGTATTTTGCGGGAGTTGTTGTCCCACAACCTGTTTTATAATTAAACATTTATTTATGTCAATGGAGGCTGCTGAGTGGAGGATGGCTCATAATAATGGCTGGAATGGAGCCAATGGAATGTCATCAAACACATAGAAACCATGTGTTTGATGTATTTGATACCGTTCCACATATCCTGCTCCAGCCATTACCATGAGCGCGTCCTCCCCAATTAAGGTGCCACCAACCACCTGTGATTTATACATATTTGTCTGGGTGGGAAAGCCTCAGGTCCATTTTGGAACGGGCCCAACTTTTTAGACCTCTACTTGAGACCCAACATAACAATCCCTGCCAGGAGAATTGTGAATGAAACTGTACTTGTACCACAAATAGGGTGCTTTTTAATTTAGAATATCTTGCCAAATAAACTGTTGGAATTTCATTTTTCCGCTGTACCGAAACATGACCCCAACACTGATATGTACCGAACTGTGGGTTTGGTTAACAGTTACACCCCTATTGTTTGTGTATTTCACACTATGTTGAAGTAAAAATCTGAGTTTAATTCTTGTATGGATGTCAACCACAACACGTTCATGTCATCACCAATCAGCTACCCATACCACTAATAAACGGTCATCACTAGTTACTACAGCCACAAAATCATAATAATGGCTAAACTCCGCCTATTTCTACAATTTAAACCTAACCTCACAGTTAACTTTATGCCTAACCCAAAAAGCACATTTTTGTTTTCCAAACAATTTTGACTTTGTGGCTGTGGTAACTAGTGACAACCCAAATAAATGTTGTTCAAGATCAAAATCCAAAAAATACAGTTGTTTCTATGTAAATTGCACATGTTTAGTATTAGTGGACTGAATACATCTCTTTTCTTATCTTTACTTCCTAAAGTGTTTCCATTCACTTAAGGAAGTCACTTCAACCCAACCAAATCTCATGATCTGATTTGAGAAGTGCTCCCAGACAGTCCTCTCAATATCTCAAAGAGCTGTCAATATCCATGTAAATGTATACTGCTGCATTTCATCAGCCACCTCCTCAGAGTATAGTAGTATGGGACCAAATAAGCAGCGGGACAGACGCCTCGATATATGAATTTTATTTATTGTCCCTCTATCAGCACTCGGAAAGTGAGCTGTCCAATGGGATGTATATCATTCTGTCCCAACTGAGGTTGAGATTGTAAATAATAATCCTTCCATATCGACTAGCTGTTGATTCTGAAGAACGGCTGCTATGGAGGGGTGAACTCTATCTGAACTCCAACGGGTGGCAGGAGTATACACAGTGCTGCACTGGTAGGCCTACAGTACCCTATCATGTTTCCACTTGCAACAGGAGAACATAGGTAACAAATCATACCTAATAACCTAAAAAAGAATAAGCAATTATAAATGCTTCATAAATTATTATTTCTTAATGCTTATGAATGCTTTACAGATAATTAAATATGTATTAATGGTATGTAGGAGACACTATCTGTAACTACTTTATGCATGTTAAAGTTATTCAAGCTGAAGTCATTTAAGTCATTATGAAGTGTTACCACAGTTAGTTTGTATTATACAGTCAGGCGGTTGAAGGTGGGGTGAAGTCTTTGGTGGTATAAGATTCTCAATATGTTGTTGTTGGAATGTGTTGGTATATTTGCTTCTTTAGCTTTGACTCGACTTCAAAACCCCTTAGATGAAACTAAGAGCTGTATACTGTAACTCGAAAGTGGTCATTGTAATGAATGTTTGCTGTGTGCAGGACAGGAACGTGATATGGGAGAGAGGATACATGCTTTGTAACAAAGAGGCAAAATAATCTGGCCAAGTGCATAAAGTTCCCTCAGCGCTCACAACAAGCAACCTCTGACAAAAGTCCCTCTACTTCTATTCAAGGTGAAAAGGATGAGTCAGACACCTTATCGATAGCAGCAGCTCATGGTCCTCCTTGAATTATTTTTTTTTTTTTTACTCAATGGGGGAACGTAGTCAGAGAAATGCTGATGAATGTCTTGCTCGAGCAGTGTATGCAACTGGTTCACCTCTGATGCTCACAGGCAATGTGTATTGGAAGAGATTTCTGAATGTTCTTCGCCCAGCATGCACCCCTCCAAGCAGACATGATTTATCTACTCATTAGCTGGATGCAGAGTTCAACAGAGTTCAAGGGAAGGTCAAGCAAATCATAGAGAAAGCAGACTGTTTTGCAATCATCTCTGATGGGTGGTCGAATGTTCGTGGACAAGGAATAATTAACTACATCATCTCCACCCCTCAACCAGTATTCTACATGAACACAGACACAAGGGACAACAGACACACCGGTCTCTACATTGCAGATGAGCTGAAGGCAGTCATCAATGACCTTGGACCACAGAAGGTATTTGCACTGGTGACAGACAATGCTGCGAACATGAAGGCTGCTTGGTCTAAAGTGGAGGAGTCCTACCCTCACATCACACCCATTGGCTGTGCTGCTCATGCATTGAATCTGCTCCTCAAGGACATCATGCCACTGAAAACAATGGACACACTCTACAAGAGAGCCAAGGAAATTGTTAGGTATGTGAAGGGTCATCAAGTTATAGCAGTAATCTACCTCACCAAGCAAAGTGAGAAGAATAAGAACACCACATTGAAGTTGCCCAGCAACACCCGTTGGGGTGGAGTTGTCATCATGTTTGACAGTCTCCTGGAGGGGAAGGAGTCTCTCCAAGAAATGGCCATATCATAGTCTGCCGATATGGACAGCCCCATCAAGGGGATCCTCCTGGATGATGTATTTTGGGAGAGAGTGGTAAGCAGCCTGGAACCTATAGCAGTAGCCATTGCACGGATTGAGGGAGACAATGCCATCCTGTCTGATGTTCAGACTGCTTGCAGATGTAAGCGAATAAATCCGTACTGCCCTGCCCACTTCACTGTTGCTCCAAGCAGAGGAAACTGCAGTTATGAAATACATCAAAAAGCATGAAGACTTCTGCCTGAAGCCAACACACGCCTCAGCGTACATGTTGGACCCCAAGTGTGCTAGCAAGAGCATCGTGTCTGATGCAGAGATCAACAAGGTCTATGGTGTCATCACTACCGTGTCTCTCCACCTTGGCCTGGATGAGGGCAAGGTTCTTGGCAGTCTGGCAAAGTACACTTCCAAGCAAGGGCTTTGGGACGGAGATGCAATATGGCAGTTGTGCCAACATATCTCATCAGCCACGTGGTGGAAGGGACTTAATGGATCGGAGGCTCTTTCCCCTATTGCCTCCATCATCCTCCAAATCCCACCAACATCAGCGCTCTGAGGCGGAAACTGGTCCTTGTTTGGGAACACACACACACCAAAGCACGCAACGGGCTGACCAATACAAAGGTTGGTGGCCATCCAGGCAAATTTGGGGTTGGTGGCCATCCAGGCTTTTGGAGCCTGACAAAGAGCCATCCTCAACAAGGTTGGAAAGTGACAGTGAAGATGAGGCCTCAGAGTCTGATGTTCAAGAGGTGGACATTGAGGAGGTCCAGGGAGAAGACATGGAAGCCTGAGAGGAAGACAACCAAAGCTTTAGTTTCTAGACTATCATTTGAATGACCGAAGGTGTCTCACTTTAAATAAGCCAAGTATTACAATAAATAGGCTATTAACGTTCTGCTGATTTCTGAAGTTCTCTCACGATCCACAGGTTACTCTAGGGTGTGATAGGTATTTAAATAGGTTGATTGACCTGCAAAGGTTGCGTTTGTGTGTGTCAAAACTAGGGTTGCACATTTTGGGGAATATTCAGAGGTGGAAACTTTCCGTGGGAATTAACTGGAATATATGGGAATTAATGTTAATATATGCAAATTCATATTAATACCATTTAAATGTAGATGTTTTTTGCAATGGATATATTTACCATATCATATGGAGACAAAAACATAAACCTTTCTACTTATCATAAGTAGACATAATTGCAAATGATTAAATCCTTCCAATAGAAACTTTTAAAAAACAATTTAGTTACGAATTGAACTTTAATGACATGAGTTGACTCTTCATATGGGAGGATTTCACTGAACATCAAAAGAAAGGGAATATTGAATGATCTCCAATGATCCATCGCATCTCCCAAAAACGTTTTCAACATGCATTTGTAAATAACACATCCATAAAGACTATATATCGCATGACGCAGTACTTCATTTAAAGTCAGACCCCTTTGGTAATTTATATCCCATACATAAATGCATTGTATCATATGACACTGTAGTTCCTATAAAGTCAGACACCTTTGATCATTCATAGCATATACATAAAGGCTTAATGATGTAAACACAAATGTATTAACACTTAGGGAATTATCACCAACAACTAAAACAAATAGACATTAAAGGCATGTTTAAACCTTACATTTCCTTTTATTTCTACATTTTTAAAACAATACAAATACATGAAGTTTAAAAAAGTCCACCAATGCAATTACATTGAATATTACACAGGGTTGTGAATAGCGTAGCTTGTCCCTGAGCTGTTGGACAAATGATTCCTGCCTCTCTTCCTGCTGAAGGTACCTCATGTTGATTCCAACCTTAAAGTAGCAACACTGAAAGTTAGCATGTCTGTTAGGAAATGCCTTTGTCACACCATCTGGATACAGTCATTTATGTGCTGCTCCAGAAACTCTAAATGGGAAGATGGGAAACTCCATTCAATTCAAATGATTATATTGCTCTTTCATTTACAAATCTATTGACGTGACTATGATACATGGCTGTATCTAGGGGGATTTGTATTTTTTTATTTATTTATTTTATTTCACCTTTATTTAACCAGGTAGGCAAGTTGAGAACAAGTTCTCATTTACAATTGCGACCTGGCCAAGATAAAGCAAAGCAGTTCGACAACATACAACAACACAGAGTTACACATGGAGTAAACAACATACAGTCAATAATACAGTAGAAAAAAAAAATAAGACTATATACAATGTGAGCAAATGATGTGAGATAAGGGAGGTAAAAGCAAAAAAATGCCATGGTGGCAAAGTAAATAAAGTATAGCAAGAAAAACACTGGAATGGTAGATTTGTAGTTTGAAGAAAGTTCAAAGTTCAAATATAAATAATATGGTGCAAAGGAGCAAAATAAATAAATACAGTAGGGGAAGAGGTAGTAGTTTGGGCTAAATTATAGATGGGCTATGTACAGGTGCAGTGATCTGTGAGCTGCTCTGACAGCTGGTGCTTAAAGCTAGTGAGGGAGATAAGTGTTTCCAATTTCAGAGATTTTTGTAGTTCGTTCCAGTCGTTGGCAGCAGAGAACTGGAAGGAGAGACGACCAAAGGAGGAGTTGGCTTTAGGGGTGACCAGAGAGATATACCTGCTGGAGCGCGTGCTACAGGTGGGTGCTGCTATGGTGACCAGTGAGCGGAGATAAGGGGGGACTTTACCTAGCAGGCTCTTGTAGATGACCTGGAGCCAATGTGTTTGGCGACGATTATGAAGTGAAGGCCAGCCAACGAGAGCATACAGATCGCAGTGGTGGGTTGTATATGGGGCTTTGGTGACAAAACGGATGGCACTGTGATAGACTGCATCCAGCTTGTTGAGTAGGGTATTGGAGGCTATTTTGTAAATGACATCGCCGAAGTCGAGGATTGGTAGGATGGTCAGTTTTACGAGGGTATGTTTGGCAGCATGAGTGAAGGATGCTTTGTTGCGAAATAGGAAGCCAATTCTAGATTTCACTTTGGATTGGAGATGATTGATGTGAGTCTGGAAGGGGAGTTTACAGTCTAACCAGACACCTAGGTATTTGTAGTTGTCCACAAATTCTAAGTTAGAACCGTCCAGAGAAGTTATGCTGGATGGGCGGGCAGGTGCAGGCAGCGATCGGTTGAAGAGCATGCATTTAGTTTTACTTGTGTTTAGGAGCAGTTGGAGGCCACGGAAGGAGAGTTGAATGGCATTGAAGCTCGTTTAGCTGAGCCTACTAACTTTAACTAGCTACAGTACATTTTGGCTAGCTAGCATTTTCTTTGAAGTCACTGAAATTATTTTAAATAACGATTGAGGTAGCTATAGTATGTAATCTAACTCAACACTTAACTACTACAAACTAATAAAGGTTAACTTACTTGTTTTTCGCTGTCAAGTTGCAGCACAAGTGGGCATTTGATTTGCAAAGTCAACATTATCAGCGTCTCGTCAGTAACACTAAAAAAGTACTTCCAGGTCACAAATAAAAGTCCCCCACATAATAGTAGAGAAGTGTCAATAACCATTCATGATATGAAAAAAAATGATCCAAACATTAACAATGATCCATATGTGTTCATATTTAAGTGACATTTGCATTTCATTTGGGTTTAAAACATGTTCCAAGGGTCAATAAATGCCCCCAATGCAAATCACTGTATATCAAATTTCAAATTTATTTAAAAATCCTTTCTTACATCAGCTGATATCTCAAAGTGCTGTACAGAAACCCAGCCTAAAACCCCAAACAGCAAGCAATGCAGGTGCAGAAGCACGGTGTCTAGGAAAAACTCCCTAGAAAGGCCAGAACCTAGGAAGAAACCTAGAGAGGAACCAGGCTATCTATATGGAATGCATATTGGCTTAGAGCAAGAACTATTCTGGGTGCAGCAATAAAAGTATTGTAGGGAATGGTCAGTAGGGTCTGTAGAATGTATATATTTTGCCATTTCATGGGGCTCTGAATAGTACGGATTGTTGCTGGCCTTTTACTCCACCCATTCCATTGGTGGCCGAATCACGTCACATGTGCGCTTACTGCTCTACAGAAAACCAGCTAACAAAACAACAGTGCAGGTCACGCACACTGAATTAAAGGGCAATTACACTAAAAAACCTAAGTATCTTAGATTTTTCCCATACCTAAAAAGTCATCTACTGGTGGGGTTTAAGCATTGTTATGAACACAGAAAAATAAAATAATAATAATTCAACTGTGGAAAAAAACTGGGGTAAACCAGAAAACATTTAGGAAATACAAAACCTGGATAAACTAAACCAAGAAAACTGACTGCACTTTAGTGTGTTTGTCAAACTGCAGCATAGCATTTTGGGGGAAGTTGAGGTCATGTCCAGTATTGACTATGCACCCAAGAGGGACAGAGGTTGGGCCATCCTAGAAATGTTTTAGTAAAATATAATAAATATAACATTTAGCTTAACTTTTATCCAAAGCGAGTTACAGTGGGAATGTATTTTATGTATGGGTGGTCGAACCCGAAATCCTGGCAATGCAATGCTCTACCAAGATGCATGATTGGGTTATAAATGCCTTGTGAAGCCTCAATTTAATATGATTTATAAGGCCTTTATAAAGCACAGGTTTGTCACATTTGACATTGGTGGTTATATCACACAGTAATGCCATATTTATGTACCCTTTATAAAGCATGACATACGGCTATAGATGATTTGTAACACATTTATGTAGTGTTTATGAAGGCTTTAGCTGCACGTCATTTAAGGCGGGACCCAAAGTTCCTTTTAATCGTCGCATCCCACAGTCTGTTGACAGATACTACGATACCATCCTATGTTACACGTGCATCTGTCCACAAAAATTATACTTACTGAATTCCTGAGGAGTGATATTTCTCCTTCATCACCAGTGATTCAATATGTTTCTATTATATGTTGTATTAAAGCAAAATCCATCAGGAGAGACCAGACTCATCTGTACCCAGCTGTACGTCCATGAAGAGTGGCCAGTCTACCAGACAAACTCAATGCTTTTTATGCACGCTTTGACAACAACATTGTGCCAGGTGTTAGGCCCATCACCGACCCAGAGGATTGGGTGACCTCACTCTCTGAGGCCAACATGAAAAAGGTCTTTAGTCAGGACAATACCCGCAAGGCCGTGGAGCCCGACGGTATTCCAAGGTGCGTTCTCAGAGCATGCGCAGAACAGCTGGCAGGCATATTCACATTAATTTTCATCAGTCTGTAATCCCCACATGGTTTAAGATGACCATCATCATTCCTGTCCCCAAGAACTCTAAGGCTTCATGCCATAATGGCTATGCTTTGCGAGGCTGGTTATGGCACACATCAACTCCATCATCCCAGACCCCATAGACCCACTCCAATTTGCATACCGCCCCAACAGATCCATCGATGACGCAATCTCAATTGCTCGACACACTGCCCTCACCCACCTAGATAAAGGAATACCTATGTGAGAATGCTGTTCATTGACTACAGCTCAAAGCTCGCTACGAAGCTTAGGACTCTGGGTCTGAACACCTCCCTCTGCAACTGGATACAGAACTTCCTGACGGGCCGACCCAAGGTGGGGAGGGTAAGCAACATCACCTTTACCACGCTGACCCTCAACACAGGGGCCCCACAGGGGTGTGTGCTTAGTCCCCTCCTGTACTCCTTGTTCACCCAAGACTGCGTAGCCACGCACGACTCCACCACCATCATCATCATCATAAAGTTTGCTGACGACGGTGGTAGGCCTGATCACCGGCAATGATGAGTCAGCCTTCAGGGAGGAGGTCAGTGACCTAGCAGTGTGGTACCAGAACAACCTCTCCCTCAACGTCAGTAAGACCAAGGAGCTGATCGTGGACTATGGAGGGGGAAGTGAGCACGCCCCCATCCACATCGACAGGGCCGCAGCGGAGTAGGTCGAGAGCTTCAAGTTCCTCAGTGTCCAAATCACTAAAGACTTAAAAAGGTTCAAAACAGGTGTGACAGCGCCTCTTCCCCCTCAAGAGGTTGAAAAAGTTTGGCATGGCCTGTCAAATCCTCAAAAACGTATACAGCTGTACCATTGAGAGCATTTTGGCTGGCTGCATCACTGCCTGGTCTGGCAATAGCAACGCCCTCGATCACATAGCGCTACAGAGTGTGGTGCGGACAGTCCAGTACATCACAGAGGCCAAGCTCCCTGCCATCCAGGTGGTGTCAGAGGACCCGGAAAATCGTTAAAGACTCCAACCAACCAAGCCATAGACTATTCTCTCTGCTTCCGCACGGCAAGCGGTACCGATGCAAGTCTGGCACCAACAGTCTCTTGAACAGCTTCTACCCCCAAATAAATAAGACTGATAAATAGCTAACAAAATAGCTACACGGACTACCTGAGTTAACCTTGTATCCTCATTTAACTTTTTATTTTTGTCTCTATGCACACTCACAGGGCCCTACACACACACACACACACACACACACACACACACACACACACACACACACACACACACACACACACACACACACACACACACACATTCAACAAACACAGCACTAATACTAATGACTGATGATTGGCTGAGAGAAATTGATAATAAAAAGATTGTGGGGGCTGTTTTGTTAGACTTCAGTGCAGCTTTTGACATTATCGATCATAGTTTACAGCTGGAAAGACTTATGTGTTATGGCTTTACACCCCATTCTATATTGTGGATATAGAGATACCTGTATAACACAACACATAGGGTGTTCTTTAATGGAAGCCACTCCAACATAATCCAGGTAGAATCAGGAATTCCCCAGGGCAGCTTTTTAGGCCTCTTACTTTTTAAAATCTTTACTAACGACATGCCACTGGCTTCGAGTAAAGCCAGTGTGTCTATGTATGCAGATCACTCAACATCAAAGATTTTAGAAAGTAAGAGTCCTAGACAGCTGCCCTGGGGAATTCCTGATTCTACCTGGATTACATTGGAGAGGCTTCCATTAAAGACACACTGGAGAAAAGTAAGAGGTCTAGGCTTGGTGAGTTGGGACAAGACAAGAAATGGGTCACTGTAAAATGAATAACTTATTTGTCACGTCCTGACCAGTAAAGGGATCATTTGTCATTGTAGTATGGTCAGGGTGTGGCAGGGGGTGTTGTTTTTGTGTGTTTTGGGGTTGATTTGTTCTAGTTTTCATTTTCTATGTTCGTTTTCTATGTGTGGCCGAGTATGGTTTCCAATCAGAGGCAGGTGTCTTTCGTTGTCTCTGATTGGAAGCCATACTTAGGCAGCCCTTTTTTTCTTTGGGTTTGTGGGTGGTTGTTTTCTGTATAGCTGTGTGCCTTACGGAACAGTGCCCCCCAAAAATGTTTGGGGGGCACACGGGGAGTTGGGCAGAGTCAGGGTGGAGTCCTGAGCCAACTCCCCGTGCTTCCCGTGGGGAGCGGGTGACAAGGATAGCACCGAGCTATGCGGAAATGCGCACGGTATCGCCCATACGCACGCACAGTCCGGTGCGGTCAGTACGGGCTCCGCAGCGTTGCCGGGCGAGAGTTGGCCGTTCACTCTAAATAAAGAAAGAAGATGAGCACTATACCCGCTGCGCCTTGGTCTGTCCCTTATGACGCTTATGACATTATTTTCTTCAATATATTATTAATTGAATTAACCATGCATTTTTAGGTAATTCATATGAACTCCAACCCACCTTGAGGAAGACGTTTAAGTGTGTATTTGAGGGAATAGCTGAACAAGGAAACCCAACACTTCTCAATAAGATCTACACAGAGCTCTACATCACAGAGGTTGGAAGTGGAGAGGTCAATCATGAACATGAGGTGAGACAGATTGAGGCACGATCCAGGAGACCAGCGACATGAGACGCCTATCAAATGCAACGACATCTTTAAAATCTTACCTGGACAAGACAAACCTATCAGAACTGTGCTGACAAAGGGAGATGCTGGCATTGGAAAAACAGTTTCTGTGAAGAAGTTCATCCTTGACTGGGCTGAAGGAAAAGTGAATCAGAATATCCACTTCATTTCTCCGCTTCCCTTTCGAGAGCTGAATTTGATGAAGAGGGGGAAAAGTGCTTTACTGAACTTCTTGATCGTTTTGTCCCAGAGACAAAATAATTTGGTCTCTCCAGCAATGAAACATGCAAAGTTCTGTTCATTTTTTTATGGTCTGGGTTGGGTGCACCTTCCTCTAGACTTCAGGAACATTGAGAGCTGTTGTGATGTCACAGAGTCAAATTTTTGCAGATGTGCTGCTAACAAATCTCATCAAGGGGAATCTGCTTCCCTCTGCAATCCTCTGGATAACCTCCAGACCTGCAGCAGCGAATCAGATCCCCCCTGAGTGTGTTGACTAGTTCATCGGGGTGCGAGGGTTTAATGACCCACAGAAGGAGGAATACCTCAGAAGAAGAATCAATGACGAGAACCTTGCCAGGAAAGTCATCTCACACATAAAGACATCAAGGAGCCTCCACATCATGTTCCACATACCAGTCTTCTGCTAGATTTCAGACACAGTTCTAAAGAGACTGTTGGGTGGAACAGAGAGTGGAGAGATGCCCAAGACCCTGATTCAGATGTACGAACCCTTCATGGCATTTCAGATCAAACAGAAGAATCAGAAGTACCATGGAGACCATGACAGGGATCCGTGTTTTTGTGTGTTTTGAGGTTGGTTTGTTTCATGGGGATTTGTTCTACTTTTCATTTCCTATGTTCATTTTCTATGTGTGGCCGAGTATGGTTTCCAATCAGAGGCAGGTGTCTTTCATTGTCTCTGATTGGAAGCCATACTTAGGCAGCCTGTTTTTTCCTGTGGGTTGTGGGTGGTTGTTTTCCGTATAGTCTGTGAACATTACGGAACTGTTTGCTGTCGTTTGTTTTTTCTTTGTTTAAGTGTTCTCTTAAAATAAATAAGTAAGAATGAGCACTCTACACGCTGCGCCTTGGTCTCATCAATACGACGATTGTGACAAGTTGAGTGTGAGAGTGGGATTGTGTCAGTTTTACTCTGTGGAGAGCAAAACATTTTCATCAAAATAACGCCCATCACTATCACATTTCCCAGCATGCTCTACTGCGGGTAGATTTTTTTAGTATTGTTTTTAATATCTGCGTTTTTGTATATACATTGATTGATTAATCTTATGCTACACAAAGATAAATAACACCTTTTTCTAAACTAATCCAATCAGATAGTGAGCTAGTTTTATTGCACCTGTTACTGAAAGGGTTGTTCCAGTTTAAATGGTTTAGGTAGTCTCCTTTAACAAGCACAGGTTGTGGGTGAATAACAATTCCATCTGTTGAATATCCTACCTCTAGCTTGATTCCAATAGGAATTACAAATCATTTTGTAAGCCAGCATAATGTGACTTGTAGGCCTGATGTAAACTGTAAATCAGGAGTTTCAGGCTACTGTGTTAGCATAAAACTAGGCCCTCAAAGTAAGGCCTTATGATATACAGCACCAGTCAAAAGTCTGGACACACATATTAATTCAAGGGTTTTTCTTTATTTGTGCTATTTTCTACATTGTAGAATAATAGTGAAGACATCAAATCATCTACAAAATAAAACATATGGAATCATGTATTAACAAAAAAAGTGTTAAACAAATCCAAATATATTTTATATTTGAGATTCTTCAAAGTAGTCACCTTTTGCCTTGATGACAGCTTTGCATACTCTTAGCATTCACTCAACCAGCATCAAGAGGTAGTCACCTGGAATGCATTTCAATTAATAGGTGTGCCTTGTAAAAGTTAATTTGTGGAATTTATTTCCTTCTTAATGCGTTTGAGCCAATCAGTTGGGTTGTGACAAGGTAGGGATGGTATACAGAAGATAGCCCTATTTGGTAAAAACCAAGTCCATATTATGTCAAGAACAGCTCAAATAAGCAAAGAGAAACAACAGTCCATCATTACTTTAAGACATGAAGGTCAGTAAATCCGGAAAATGCCAGGAACTTTTAAAGTTTCTTCAAGTGCAGTTGCAAAAACAATCAAGCGCTATGATGAAACTGGCTCTCATGAGGACCGCCACAGCAAAGGAAGACCCAGAGTTACCTCTGCTACAGAGGATAAGTTCAAGTTAGAGTTACCAGCCTCAGAAATTGAAGCCAAAATAAATGCTTCAGAGTTCAAGTAACAGACACATCTCAACATCAACTTTTCAGATGAGCCAGAGTGAATCATGTCTTCATGGTTGAATTGCTGCAAAGAAACCGCTACTAAAGGACACCAATAAGAAGAAGAGACTTGCTTGGGTCAAGAAACACGAGCAATGGACATTAGACCGGTGGGAATCTGTCCTTTGGTCTGATGAATCCAAATGTGAGATTTTTGGTTCCAACCGTTGTGTCTTTGTGAGACGCAGAGTAGGTGAACGGATGCTCTCCGCATGTGTGGTTCCCACCGTGAAGCATGGAGGAGGAGGTGTGGGGGTGCTTTGCTGGTGACACTGTCAGTGATTTATTTAGAATTCAAGGCACAATTAACCAGCATCGCAACCCCAGCATTCTGCAGCGATACGCCATTCCAAGCTGGCTTGTGGGACGATCATTTGTTTTTAACTGGACAATGACCCAATACACCTCCAGGCTGTGTAAGGGCTATTTGACCAAGAAGCAGAGTGATTGAGTGCTGCATCAGATGACCTGGCCTCCACAATTTTTTGGTTACTACATGATTCCATGTGTTATTTCATAGTTTTGATGTCTTCACTATTATTCAACAATGTAGAAAATAGTCAAATAAAGAAAAACCTTTCAATGAGTAGGTGTGTCCAAACTTTTGACTGGTACTATATGTAATTTATTGTCATAAAGAGTTTAATGACAACATTCACCTAGTGAATGCCACAGGACTGAAAATGAATGAATTCAACAACCATCTCTCTGTCACTATCAAATACAGTCATGGGTGATAACTCTACAATTCACTTGAAAAAGCAAGGCACGCTAGGATATATTCAAATTAGACTTTACAACATACAGTGTTAAAACAATGCCCAAAAACAAGTTACTGTAAAAGTACTGGTGTTAATTTCCTAACACTTAGAAGGTGTTACAGCATCAGCACCAATGACTGTATATTAATGGACAAAGCCATCGATCACGTGACACCATTCATTCCTATGTCAAGACTCAATAGCGCATTTGAAACCAAGGAAGTTGGTTAAAATGGTGTCTCATGAAGACATAACTTGCACAGTTTGAGCTACTCCAGGAAGTGACGTTGCAGGCTACTGTAGCTCAGTACTGCCCCCACTCATTGAGTATCTCAAATTGAAGGCTGACCGGGGTACATTCGCAACAAAATGATTCTTATAACTTATTCTGTGTGCAGTTTAAAAATATTTGATTGAAGGACGTAAAACTAGTGAAATAGAAGCAATGATTGTCTTCGAAAAATGTGTTTATTTACACGAAGATTGCCATTTTCTCATTCACTATAATGGGATCCTGTTTTCTGAAAATAATGCCTGCAGTACTGAGGTCAGTCTTGAACTCCATGGCTTCAATGAGAGGGTGCAGTCGTTCTCCCCTGGTCAGCACTAAGCACAGTATTCATTTAGTACTGAAAAGTGTAGACCTGGATAGACACTGGGACAGTGTTAAATTGATTCAAGTGTTTACTTTTAGTAAAAACATATTTCGTCTTTTATGTACTGTTTTGATTATCTTTTATCCATCTAAAGTTATTGGACTAATTGTTATTGGATACCAGTTTTTGTTTTATAAATAATTGTCATTAAATATTTTGTCTTTCTTTAATGAAAATGTTGGTAGATCCATGTTGAGTCTACAACACCCTTGCTGCGACCATATTGTTGATACACCATGGCATATTTTGCATAAATGTACATGTAAACAATGTTATTTCAGAGATTTTATATTTGACTCGGTTTCAGTTGTTTGTAAATACTACATTATATAAAAAATATTCTGATTGTTGAATGATTGGCAGATATCAATTCTCTGAATAATTATTACATTGCAACATATCAATTCTCCTGCTTTCATCAGTTACAAAGAAGTCTGTTGTAAAGGAATAAAATTAGCTGATGAAGGCATACCAGAACATGTTAGTTTTATTAATGAAGACTTTATTTTTAAATGTTTTTACCCCCCATTTTGTGATTATGATCTTGTCTCATGGTTGCAACTCCCCAAAGGGCTCGAGAGAGGCTGTAGTGACGTGCAACACTGCAATGCACTGCCTTAGACTGCTGCGCCACTCGGGAGGCAGAATACTTACTTTTTTAAACAAACTTCTGTTTTCCTAAACCATGAATTTGGCCTGACTGCCATTATCTCAATAAACGCAGTGATTAATAACACATCCAATGCAAGTACCCGGATATTTCTACAGTATCTCAAACACAAGCAGAGCAAACACGGGAAAGCTGGGGAAATGATTTTCCATTAACATTGACTTATTTAACATGCCTCCATCTCTGAAATATAAACATACTGTAGATGACCCATGTTTGCTCAGACCTAGGTCAAGTACATACCGACATGTCACTTTAAAATCCTAGAAATTATTTTGAGGTGTGCAGCTCTTGATTTAGCTTAGTGTTTGTACTTTTGGGACTATTCTATATGTGCATTGTTGTATTGCTACTCTATTGTACCGGGAAAACTAAATGACAAAGTATTTGATGTGTATCAGACCCAGGTCTGGTGAGGTGGTTGAGAAGTGGTTTAGTCCTTGTGGGGTACTGTAAATGCAGCCTCAATCCACCTGACAGGTGCTTCCAGGAAATAGAACATAAGGTTGGAATGGGATAGTTGGGACGTGGGTGAAATAAAGTCTCTGAAGTCTGAAAGCCCTAATTATAGCCTATTTAGGGAAATTCTAGGCGGAAATTCAAACGGGTGGTAAAAGATCTCTATTGGATCCCTCATTGTCACAACAGTCTCTCTTACTGTCTCTCTTGTCCATGTGTTAGTGTTGTAATGTATCGACCATATACTACGTTGTAAAAACACCAGAATGCATTTGGTCATGATCCCCCATTTGGTTTACTGCTGCTGAAATAGGACACTTTATTTGGACAGCCGAGTAGTACAGTTAGGCCATCCCCACACACTACACTGCTGTTGTTGAGGGGTGGAGTAGAGGAGTGTCAATGCCCATAACATCTTCATAGCCCACGGTATCTTACAGCACTGTCCATTCTTAGCGGTCAGAAAACAAGACATCTTTGGTAAGATACCTTTTAGTTTTTTTCTATTCATATTGCAATGTTTTTGTGAATTATATGAGACAAGACAGAAAATCATTAGTATATTTAATGTAAAAAACATGTATTTGATCTCCTATGCTCAATTAATTTTACTTAGGAATTACCATGTTTTTCTACAAAATTCGAAGACCATCTGTTGGTGGAAATTTGTGTTCTATGAAGAGTGACTCATGAAATTGAAAATGATGATTTAACAACCTGTTATGCTTACACAATTGCTTTTTCAGATTTGACCAATTCTACTTAGTCTCGTCAACAAGGTATATATGGTAAGTGTTTTTGTTTGCTTACTGTTGTGTTAGTTCAAAGTATTGCAAATACATCAGTGAAATGGACCACACAAGTTCAGGTTGACTTGGGATCGTTATCCAATGATGGCCACTTTTGGCCAGGGTTCTTCAGTAGCTACCTAATGTACCAATGGCCACTTTTGGCCAGCGTTCTTCATTAGCTACATAATGTACCGATGGCCACTTTTGGCCAGGGTTCTCCAGTAGCTACATAATGTATCGATCAGTGGAGGCTGCTGAGGGGAGGACGGCTCATAATAATGACTGGAACGGAGCAAATGGAATGGCATCAAACCATGTGTTTGATGTATTTGATACCATTACCACGAGCCTGTCCTCCACAATTAAGGTACCACCAACCTCTTGTGGTAACGATGGCTACTTTTGGACAGGGTTCTCCAGTAGCTACATAATGTACCGATGGCCACTTTTGGACAGGGTTCTCCAGTAGCTACATAATGTACCGATGGCCACTTTTGGCCAGGGTTCTTCAGTAGCTACATAATGTACCGATGGCTACTTTTGGTTCTTCAGTAGCTTGCTACATAATGTACCGATGGCCACTTTTGGCCAGGGTTCTCCAGTAGCTACATAATGTACCAATGACCACTTTTGGCCAGGGTTCTTCAGTAGCTACATAATGTACCGATGGCTACTTTTGGTTCTTCAGTAGCTTGCTACATAATGTACTGGCCAGGGTTCTTCAGTAGCTAGCTACATAATGTACTGGCCAGGGTTCTTCAGTAGCTAGCTACATAATGTACTGGCCAGGGTTCTTCAGTAGCTAACTACATAATGTACTGGCCAGGGTTTTTCAGTAGCTAGCTACGTAATGTACTGGCCAGGGTTCTACAGTAGCTAGCTACGTAATGCACTGGCCAGGGTTCTTCAGTAGCTAGCTACATAATGTTTTTGCCAGGGTTCTTCAGTAGCTAGCTACATAATGTACTGGCCAGGGTTCTACAGTAGCTAGCTACGTAATGCACTGGCCAGGATTCTTCAGTAGCTTGCGACTGTACAGGCAAGGGGTCTTCAGTAGCTAGCTACATAATGTACTGGCCAGGGTTATTCAGTAGCTTGTGACTGTACTGGCAAGGGTTCTACAGTAGCTAGCTACTTAATGCACTGGCCAGGGTTCTTCAGTAGCTTGTGACTGTACTGGCAAGGGGTCTTCAGTAGCTAGCTACATAATGTACTGGCCAGGGTTATTCAGTAGCTAGCTGCTGTACTGCCAAGGGTTCTTCAGTAGCTACATAATGTACTGAAGAAAAAGCTAATAACCTAACAAGCATATTATTTCCAATTAAGAACATCTAATTTCATTTCAAACTTCAAGTTGTTCACTCTATGGAGATTGATTCATTAAAAGTGCAATATGACAGCAAACAGCTCCCCTGCTGTGGAATCAAGTATTCACTTGTTCATCCAGTTCACTTCTTTGATTTGATTGTAGAGGTCTTCTTCAGCTCGTTATGAATATTTCTAACTATTTGATTAGATGATTAAAAAGACAGAGGTCCACTTACATATAATGGTGGTTAATTTGCATAGTGCTGTAATACCATAAGCATGGTAACATGGATAGGGTGGGTCTAACCCCACCCACCTAGGACAGGGTTTCATCGGGGGAGACCTGACTTGAAAACCCCTAGGTAGTCAGGTAGACTATGTTAACTGATGGGGCTCTAGCTCAGAATAGTAATGTCCATCCTCAGTCCAATCCCTATACATAAATGTAAAAGGACTCCAATCACTTTGTGTCAGAAACTTGAAATAAATCAGACAGACAGACATGGTCTCTTTTGGTTGGTGTGACTCGTAATGGGTTTCAGCCATTGAGTAAATACAGCCAAATGCAATCAATCAAGCAGTGGATTGTCCCATAGGCCTATTTGCATTGGTTGATTACTGTTTGTGCAGATTGCCTATCAAGTCAGAAGAGAGTTGACACTGGTAGTAGAGTGGAGTAGTCATCACCTCTTAATCAAGGAACAGGAGGGGACAGCTGTAAATACAAATAGCAGATGCATTGAGTTATACATGAATCACTGATTCTTTGTATTATTACTTGAATGAAGTTAAGGGAGATCTTTTTTTTTTTTTTTTACGTAGGACAGTAGTCAGTCAATGTGTCTCTTCTTCTGGCAATTCTACTCATTTCATTTCATTCATCCTTTCTCAAACCTTTGAGGTCATTATGACCCATGTGAACTTGAGTGTAGATGCATAGATGCAGTAAAGAGGTCACTAGAATGCAGACCGTGGGGAATAGAAGAAGGATGCAGGATTGGTGCACATTCAACAAATCTGATCTAACAAAGTGGATATTCGTCAAATCCGTCATGATTGATGTATTGTAACAGGCCCAGTGTGGTTACTAAAGTCCGATTTGGATACATTTGGCTGCATAACATTTAGAAGTGGTCTCTTCAGGTTTAGAAGAAGTGACTTCTAAATGCTAACTCCCATTCATATAAGATGGTAGCATAGCTAGCATAGAGAAATCGGTGGTGGTAGTAAAAGTTGTTTTTAACTATAATGCAGTTGATTGGTGACGAGGAAATTAACATGTATTGGTTGACATCCATACAAGCATTATACTCCAATTTTACCTCAACATAGTGTGAAATACACAAATAAACAATAGCCTAAATCTAGGCTAATGTTGAAGGGGGGCAATGAGGAGATTCGGGATCTTTCCCCCACGGAATCTTTCCCTCACGTGTTTCCATGGCATTTCCATTGTTTTGGTCGAGTTCCATTGACCTCTTTACCACATCTATGGGAGAGTGTCTCAGATCATAATCAAATGAAGATTGTCTTCCCATTAGCTTTCATTTCTTCAAAATAATATGAATCCATCATCCTCCTCAAATTTGAAGTCACCAACTGCCACTAAAGTAGTCTTCACCCCCTCTATCTAGTCACCCATGAACTTGTAAATCCAGTCGCTCCCTTATATCAACATTTTTAATGACTAAACATAGTAGAAGAATTGAAGACCTTGTGGTAATAGCCTTTCATTTGACCTGTAATGCTACAGCAAAGGACAATTGTTAACATTAGCTAACCAGCAGCATTCTCAATATGTTTTTTTTTAACTAGGCAAGTCTGTTAAGAACAAATTCTTATTTACAATGATGGCCTACTCCAGCCAAACCCTAACCCAGACGATGCTGGGCCAATTGTGCACCACCCTATGGGACTCCCAATCACGGCCGGTTGTGATGCAGCCTGGAATTGAACCAGGGTCTATGTAGCAGAATTGAACGTTCAGTTGATTCAAATTGTGTGTTTTTTCGATCAGCACATACCAGTAAACTCTTGGTACTTAGACAAAGGAATGCACAACAAAGCAAATTGTGGGGACATAGCTTTGCTGAAGAGAGGGGAAGATAATTTTCTCAAATCTCACACCTGTGCTGAGATCCGACTGAGTCAGAGGTTGAAAGAGATGTTATATTGCTTTTCTCCTCAAATTATATTTTCCTCAGAGATGAAACCAAGGAGAATTTAGAGAATGATGACTCTCCATGACACCGGCTAGGGTTATCAAAGTGAGTTTGTGTGTGTTTACTTCCGCGATAGCATTGATTGCAAACATGTATGAACACAGACTACATTACAGTAGCCTAACCATCTGGAAGGGACTGATTAAAGTACAGAGTGTCTATGAAGAACTTCTCATCTTGAGAAGAACCTTCTGAAAAAGTTTCAGTTTCACAGAAGAGGATAGCATGGAGACAGAGCTGCATAACATCCCACTAGAATCGCCCTTCTGATGCCAAGATTTCCCCTCTGCAACCAAACTTGCTAGCTAGATTATAGTTTGATTGTGCAAAACATTTCCCCCCATGTCTGTCCCACAATGACACATTTTTAGGAAATGCAGGCAATGTATTCTGTTCCCTCTGTTCACCAGTTGTTATTTATTTCCCACAGGCTTCCTACAGAGGCAGTGTGAAAGACTTTGTCAACTTCAATGCCAAGCAGGATGCTGAGCTCTTACACAAGGCCATGAAAGGCATAGGTAAGTTAGATGCACTTAATTAAAGTTATAAATATAAAAATACAACATAAGGCATTTAGCAGACACTTTTAAAGCAATTTACAGTACAGTGAGAGTAAACATATTAGTATGTGGCCCCAAAGGGAATTGAACTCATAAACCTGGGGTTTCTATCTCCACGCTCTTTCCAACTGAGCCGCAGATATAAACTCTACCAGAGAAACTGCAGTGGAATATGTATTTATACTGTAAACATTTTTGTATTAAGCTGTATTTACAGAGTATTTATTGCTTAATTACAAATGTTTTGCTTAGAAAAACTGAATTAGCTGTGCAAAGTGTCAGGCTGCTACTATAACAACCTGTACTTAAATATATTGTACAATACTTTATTTTCCCCTAATGCCACTGTAATGGTATGTTTTTATGGAACTTCTTACTCTCCCTTTCAACTTCATTTCCCTCTCAAATGACCTGGAATTCATCACAGCAGTACATATAGATATATTGTAGGATCTTAATTTGAGCCAGTTTGCTACAGCAGGAAAATAATCCTGCAGCAACAGGAAATGTGAATTATTATGTGGATTATAATTTTTTAGGGGTCAATACATTTTTAGTTAGGGCAAATCAAGTCTGGAAATTAAAGTTTTGAAGATTTTTTAAAATTCAAATACACTACAAGTTTTAATTTCCTGCCTAGCAGGAAAAATCTCAACAACAAAAGAATAATCAAATTAAGATCTTACATCTGTAATGACCACCATAACGGCAATTTCCTCCATATGTCATTGGTTTAAACCAATTGTCCCAGTGTTGTGATTCATTTGATGACCTTGAACCCAAAAGACACAACGTTGTACAGAGGAAGTAAAGGGGAAGATGATCGTAAAATGGAGGCATATCTGTGAATTATAGCTTGACTTATAGTTGGAGCTCAAAATCAATCTGACCTCTGATCTTTTAACCAGATAACATTATTAGCGGTGACTTGCTTTATGGCATAATTTAGTCTGGATAACAATTCTATTTCAACGTTGCCCAGGAAATGCCGTGAATTGTCTCAGCCCTGATATTAATTTGCTGTATCCAAGAGTTATTGATGCCGTTTAAAAGTATTGGTATTGATTGTTTGTGCGTTGGTCCATTTGTCTCGTCATTTCTCTGGTGAGAATAGGTCTATATGTTGATCTAGTGCTTATTAAAGGGACAGTTCATCCTCCAGATGAAATTACATGGGTGCTAATCTAATTGAGGTCTGTAGATTTCCTTGAATACATATAGCGTGGTCCAGGCCAACATAGTTTGTCCATGTTTGTTGTTGCCTTTCAAACCACAATGACCAAACTATCTTTATGGAATATGGACTCAGCTCAACAAAGGGCATGGAAGTCACTGATAAACATAGATTTTGGGGTGAATCATCCCTTTATCGTTGTAAACACAAACCGAATTTCTTTACTTGGTTCACTACACCATTATAAATAGACAATGTGGTAACTAACTAGTTATTCCAAACTGGTAGGGGTGGCTTTGTTTTAACGAGTTCTGCAATTCATGATCAAGACAGGTTCTCATGTCACTGATTTAAGATGAATTGCTGTACGTTTGTCATCATGTTTGACAGGTACTTATGAGGACACCATTCTCATGCTCTTGACATCGCGCAGCAACAATCAACGGCAGGAAATTAAGGTGGAGTACAAGAAGGCCCACGGAAAGGTGAGACAGGAAGCTTACAGTTCTGATTGAAGCCTACAGATCATGTCACCAACCCCATCACTCATCAGCCAAAACAAGGGTTACCTAAGGGAAAACAGCATGCCATTTGTTCTACTGTTACTGAAGAAGAGTAGAGCATATGCACGCCCAATGGCCTTGTGCAGGATATCCAAGTATGAATTTCAATAAGAAGAATCCATCCACATACTGCCAAAATGCTTTACTGTTGTTCTCAGATGTGGGGTTTATTAGTAGGGGCAGATTAGCATGACGGTATTGCCATTGCGCAGATGTCACGTAGCTAGCAGCACTGGGACTGGGAGAGGTTTGTGACTTATCTGTAATGAATAGCATCTGTCCAATACCTACAGTATAGGCCCTCATGAGAGTTCTGAAATATTATCCACCCACACATGCCATAAGTTGTTTTACCTGCCACCCACCTACCTACCCACCCACAATCTCTCCATCCACACATATCCCTCCTCCCCCTCTTTCTCCTTGTCAGTCTCACTTTCAAATTGTTCTTTATTCATCCACCCCTCTCTCTCGCGCTCTCTTTCTCTGGCCTCTGCTTATTCAGATCGGCACTTCAAAAATACCCAAATCTATGGTAAACGGCTGATAAAAATCTACTCCGATGTACACTTCTGTGAGTCAGGTGTTGAATTGTCTGGTGGTTTAACATAAGAGGAAAGCCAACAATAAATGTAGTTATCAGGGTGTCTGATAACTCTCGCTCTCTCTCCAGTATACTGTATGTACTAGGAGTGACTCAACTCATGTTTTTTATTGTCAATACTAATAAATTGAACTCTCGCTCATAAACCAAGTATTTTACACTTCTATGTGCATGTTATCAAAACACCCGTTAATCATTCAAATGCATTGATTGAGGTAAGGATTTCTGCTCTGTTATTCTTTGTTTTCATTTTACTTTAAACAAACACTTCTTCCATTGTCAAAGTTATCAGAATATGAATCATACAAAATTGTAATAATTTTTATAAATTGATTGAGGTAAGGAATTCGGCTTAAATATTTTTTGGTTTGTTTTTTAAAGGTCCAAATCAAACACTTCTTCCATTGTTCAAAGTTAAATTGTGAAGAATTCAAATGTATTAATTGAGTAAGAGATTTTGGCTCTATTTGTCTAAAGCAAGCACTTCTTCCATTGTCTAAGTTATCTTAATATTGACTTTATTTTTCCACAGGATCTTGTGAGTGCTTTAAAGTCGGAGCTGGGAGGCTTGTTCGAGACGCTCGTTGTGGCGTTGATGATGCCTCCCATTTCCTATGACGCCTCTCAACTCCATAAAGCACTCAAGGTAATGTACAGCAATGTATAGTCTATGTTTGGTTATGGCTCCAATAATAAGCCATGTATTGTGCAGCCAAACGTGAGTCTACATAGAATGAAGGTAAAGTACAGTTTAAGGTATGTAGAATTAGGAATTGTAATGGTATTTTTACAATCAGGTACAGTATGTGCAGGATATTGGTCATGTGTCAAGATTATTTCAGGTGAACGTTAACATGCCCCATCAGTTAATGGTCTTAAACCTAGCTCTCCTGAAATATTTTCTTCTTTCCCTGCAGAAGGCCAGTCCATTATAGGTTACACTAATCAAGTGTAATATGTGTGGCCATGTTTTTCATCTTCTACGTAGCCCTGTTAGGTTTGTCCAAGACTGATTGAGTACTATGGTACTGCTAGGCTTTGGCAGGGTCAGGGGTTAAAGGAAAACTCCACCCCCAAAAAATATTTTGGTATTTCTTTCATTTGTCCATTGTTGATTTAGTCCCAAAATGTTTTGCATGTCAGTGGTCAAGTTTTCAAGATATATAACTTTCAAAATACAGAAATAAAGCTGGTATTTTACATTAAAAAGTCTGTATATCTTGAAAACTTGCTGACATGCAAAACATTTTGGGACTATATCAACAATGCACTAATGAAACACTTCAGAGGCATTTAAACACACACACACACACACACACTAATGCAGCTACTTGAGAGGCAATTAAACACACACTTACTTGTTCCATCAATATTGTCCAAGTTGGTTTGTGTGACATCGGCTTTACACATGTCAGGTCTGTATATTACATTAATATTTCTATCCATCCGTTGCACACATGTAATTGTCCATATAACAAGCCCTAGAGGTACACTCTGGGGCTTGTTATTATGGGCAATATGTGACATGGTGAGGTTGGACCCAGGTGCAGAGAAGAGACCAGACGAGGTATCAGCGGTTAAGGATAAACATAATACTTTACTGAGAAATGGTAACGGAAGGATCACAGTAACACTGGGAAAACAAAAAACACTAAGTCTCGAAAACTCACTCAGGAGACAAACGCACATGGCACATAATTCAAGCATCAGCAAAGGACAACAGAAAACACATCTATTTTAACAGGGAAATCATAATGAGTAAATAGGACACACCTGAGTGTGTCTCTAGGACGGTCTCTGCCACCCTCTGGTGATAGGTGGAACCATGACTGTACCCCCCTTCTAGGAGCGGCTCCAGCCGCGGAGCCAGGGCGACCACCATGTCGTTGGTTGAAGTCCCGAACAGGTACCGGATCCAGGATGTCCCGGGCAGGCACCCACGCCCGTTCCTTGGGCTGTAGCCCTCCCAGTCCACTAGGTACTGCAGGGTGCCTCGGACCCGACGAGCCTCCTACAGATGCCGGGCAGTGTAGGCCGGGCGACCATCGACAAGTTGAGGGGGCAGAGGGGCAGGTGTGAGGGAGAGAAGGGACTGGTCCTTACCAGCTTGAGATGGGAGACATGGAAGGATGGACAGACCCTCATAGACCTGGGAAGCTGGAGACGATAGGTGACTGGGTTGATACGACTCAGGATCTTGAATGGTCCTATGTAGCGTGGAGCGAGCTTCCTGGAGTCCACCTTTAAGGGAAGATCACGGGTGGACAGCCACACTCGTTGACCCGGTTGGAGGAGCCGAAGAGGCCTTTGGTGCCGGTTTGCCTGGTGTTGGTGTTGGTGTCGGGCAGATGAGTGGAGCAAGGAGGATCGCGCTCTGATCCAGGTGCAGCGACGTCATCAAATGAACGCCTTGGCTGATGGCACCCCCACTTCGGCCTCTTGTTCAGGAAGCAGGGGGGGGGGTGACGAGTTTGGCACTGTGTTGTGAGCATACTCCGCCCAGATGAGAAACTTGCTCTAGTTGCTGACCTTGGTGGACGAAACAGTGGAGGAACTTCTCCAGCTCCTGGTTGGCCCTCTCTGTTTGCTCATTTGACTGTGGGTGGAACCTCGAGGAGAGACTCACCGACACCCCCAACAGGGAGCAAAAGGCTTTCCAATACCATGCAACGAACTGGGCCCACGATCCGAGACAATGTCCTGGGGAAGTCTGTGTAGTCGAAAGACATGTGTAATCATGAGGTCAGCTGTCTCCTTCGGGCAACTTGGGTAAGACAATGAAATGGGCTGCCTTGGAGAACCGATCAACGACCACCAGAATAGTGATAAGCCCTTGGGATGGAGGTAACCCTGTGATAAAGTCTACGGACAGGTGGGATCATGGACGACTGTGTATGGGCAGAGGTTGGAGCAACCCAGCAGGTCGCTGTCGTGAGGACTTGCATTTGGCACAGGTGGAACAGGCCGCAACAAAGGATCTCACATCCTCAAACGTGTTGGGCCACCAGAATTTCTGCCTCAGGAACTCTAGTGTCTGATTAACCCCTGGATGCCCAGTTAAATTAGAGGAGTGTCCCCATTGTAGCACTCAAGAACGGGCTGATCGCGGAACATAAAGTCTGTTGGTGGGACCCCCGCCGGGCTCAGGTTCTCGGGTCTGGGCTTGTCGTACCGTGGTCTCTATACTCCATAACACGGGAGCCACAATGCGGGAGCTGGGGATGATGGGCTCGGAGTCCCTCTCCTCATTAGAGACATCGTGTTGGCCGGACAGGACATCTGCTTTCTGATTCTTGGATCTTGGACGATAGGCTAGAGTGAAGTTGATCCTGTTAAAAAACAGAGCCCACCTTGCCTGGTGAGTGTTCAACCTCCTGGTTTCTTGAATGGAGACCAAGTTCTTATGGTCCGTCCAGATCACGAAAGGATGATATGCCCTCTCTAACCAGCGTCTCCACCCCTCAAGGGCCCACTTGACTGCCAAGAGCTCCCGGTTGCCTACATCGTAGTTGCGTTCCGCTGGCGAGAACCACTTGGAAAGAAAGGCACATGGGTGCATTATCTTGTCCCCCTTGTTCCGCTATGAAAGGACCGCCCCTGCTCTGGTGTACGTGGCGTCCACCTCTACAACAAAGGAACGAGTAGGATCAGGATGAACGAGGATGGGTCCGGAGGAGAAACGTCCCTTGAGCTCCATGAATGCCCTGTCAGCCTCGGGGGTCCAGCCAAAACAGGTCTGGGACTTGCAGGTTAGGGCCGTGAGAAGCGCTGCCACCGCATCAAAGCACCGTATAAAATGCCTGTAAAAATTGGAAAACCAGAGGAACCGCTGGACCTGTTTGAGTGAGGCGGGATGGGGCCAGTCAGTGACCCTCCTAACCTTAACAGGGTCCATTTGGATGCCAGCGGTAGAGATAACGTGACCCAGGAAAGAGACTAGAGATACATGGAACTCACACTTTTCAATCTTGACATATAGTTGACTCTGCAGGAGTCTCAGGACTTGTTGGACATGCAGGATGTGTTGTGGAAAAGTCTTGAAGATGATCAGGATGTTGTTGAGGTAAACAAAGACGGACCGATTCAACATATCCCTAAGAGTGTCATTGACAAATGCTTGGAAGACTGCCGGTGAGTTTGGTAATCCGAATGGCATGACTAAATACTCATAGTGGCCACTAGGGGTGTTAAAGGGAGTTCCATTCATCTCCCTCCCTGATTCTCACCAGATTGTAAGCGTTGCAGAGGTCCAGTTTGGTGAATAATTGGGCCCCCTGGTCCAGCTCCAAGGCGGCGGACATCAGAGGTAGGGGGTAACGTTTCTTAATTGTTTTTTTATTTAAAAAAAAACTATTAATTTTTTAGCAGATTCTCTTATCCAGAGCGACTTACAGTAGTGAATGCATACATTTCATACATTTTTTTTTCTTCCATACTGGTCCCCCGGGGAATTGAACCCACAACCCTGGCATTGCAAACACCATGCTCTATCAACTGAGCCACACGGGACCAATTGTGATCCTGTTCAGCATTCAGTAGTCGATGCAGGGATGCAGACCTCCATCCTTCTTTCCCACGAAGAAGAAACCTGCACCAGCTGGGGATGTTGAGGAGTGAATGAAACCTGCCTCCAGTGACTCCCGGATGTAATTGTCCATGACTGCAGCTTCAGGGAGGGAGTTAAGATGGGTTATATGTCGATGAGGAGAGAGGGTGGTGGCTTGCCTCTTACTGAAGGCCTCCCGGAGGTCGAAGTATTCGGGCAGGGAGAGCAGAGAAGTCTTGGTCTTCAATGGATGCAGGGGGACATGTCGAGGCTCTAGGTGAGATTCTTAGACAGTTAGTCTGGCAGTTCTTACCCCAGTCTAGTAGGTGTCCCGTGGACCAAGAGAGTAGTGGGTTATGTAGCGCTAGCCAGGGGAACCCTAGGATAAGGGGGATCTCGGGAGCCGTGATCAAAATAAAACTAAGTGTCTCTGAGTGATTCACCCCAACCTGCAGTAGAATGGGCTTGGCCTGATATGTCACCTGGCCAGAGCCAATAGGGCATCAATTGAGGGCTTGAATCTGCAGAGGGATGGGACATTTCACACAGGGGATTTATAATTCTCTGGCGAAGTCTTGATCAATGAAATTATCTGCGGTCCCGGAGTCCACGAAGGCTTGAATCTGGTGCTGACGATTGTCCCAGTGGAGGTTTGCGGGTTTGCACTGAGATGGCTGAGACCTCCGCAGTAGAGGCAGCAGCCTTCGCGCATGCGCCTGTCACTGTCCCGTGGGCTCAGACGTGTGTGTCCCAGCTGCTTGGGCTCCTCAGTGCTGGGTTCAAGGGGCTTGGGGTGCTCAGGACACCGGGATACTGGGGTGGTGTCAAAAAAGCACTGTCTCACGCATTCTCCTGATTGCCAGCATTATCAGGGACTCAAGGTCCTCTCCCAGTTCCCAAGAGACCAGTTCATCCTTGATGGAGTTAGACAACACCTGGTGGAAAGTGGTGACCAGTGCCTCCGTATTCCACTCACTGGCGAAGTCAGCCACTGATCTGGCCCCTTGGCGGATGTTGAACAGTCGGCTAGCCACTTCTCATCCGCCGAGTGGGTGGTCGAAGACTCGTCGCAGCTTGGCAGTGAAGGCTAATATGGAGCTGCAGGATGGTGGCTGCTGTTCCCACATCACCATCATACCGCTTGGGGGCTGGGATCTTGGGATCCCGGTGCAGGTTCCCTGGAGGAATTACGGCGATGCCTGTAGCACTGGGTAATGAGACTTGGTCTTTGGCTCCTGCTGGGTTGGGGTTGGACTGTGGTTGGAGGGAGTCAGTAAGGGCCCGGAGGGTTTCTGATATCTGGAAGAGTTGTTCTTGCTGACGCCCCAGCAGTGCTCCTTGGTGGGTTACAACATTCTTGATCTGGGTGATGATTGTCCCATCAAATCCCTGAGCCGACAAAGTAAATAATCTGTCGTTCTGTACCTGAACAAAGCAGTTAACCCACTGTTCCTAGGCCGTCATTGTAAATAAGAACTGGTTCTTAACTGACATGCCTAGTTAAATAAAGATAAAAACAAAATCATGTTTAAAGTGGTGTTTAAATACAAAACAAATTAACAATACAACTTTCTTAACAGTTACATACAAAGAGACTGGCCTTACTGGATTGACAGGAACATTAGCCTGAGCTATTTAGGAGGGATATCACACCTGGCACAAATGACTGTCTAGTTGTGTTTTTCCTGCCGAGGTGTCCCTAATACCTGCACCCAGAGGGGAGTAGTTCAACGTCCAGGTACAGGGAGTGGCTTTGGTCTAAAATGATTTTGTGATCCTTGCGGAGGGCCCTGATCTTAAAGATCTCATCCAGGTCTGTCTGTTTGACTCCAAGTACCTTGCTTGCTGTGGTGATAATCCTTCTCAGCATATTTCTTTGGCTGACATTAAAATATCCCAGTTTTTTGAGAAAGTACAGTCTCTGTTGACTCTTTTTGTAGATCAGGTCTGTACATTTACACCACTGAAGCTTATTGTCCAAGAGGACACCCAGATATTTGTTTTCCTCTACAATCTCTATGTTCTGACCTCTGATAGATGTTGCAGAGGTAGGTGTGGTACGCTTCCTGAAGTCTATGCACATCTCTTTGGTCTTGTTGGTATTGTGGACCAAGTGTGATTCCTCACACCACTCTACATAGTAATTTAGGACCGGGCCATGGTGTTCCTCGTTTTTATGCAACAAGCTGATCAAGGCAGTGTCATCAGCAAACTTAACGAGGTGTCTGTCAGGATGCGAACTAGTACAACTATTAGAGTACAAGATGTACAGGAGTGGGGACAAAACACATCCCTGAGGAGAGCCTGTGTTGGTGGTGCATATGTCCGACACGTGGGGACCTATTTTGACCCACTGTGACCGCTGGCTCAGGAAGTCTAACAGCCACAAAACCAGCCCCCCATCTAAGAAGTCCCGAATGAGTCTGTGCCAGAATGTAAGGCTGGATTGTGTTGAAGGCAGAAGAAAGTCAACAAGGATGGTCTCTGCCGCCATCTGTTGACAGGTGGAACCACGACACAATAAAGGTGCTAGTTAGAAACAAATATGGTTATTGAGAGCGATGTCATAGGGGAACCATTTTAGGGTCTCTGAAAAAACAAATTGGATAGTTCTTTGAAGAACCATAAAAAAATCTAAACCAGAAATGTTTGGTCCTCCAGGACCAGAATTGAATGGCCCTGCTGTAAGGTTTCAAGCCTTATTTGCATATTTCCCAGGGTGCCTTTCGAGTGAATTTGAGTTACTGGTACCACCTATGACTGTGTTTGCTAGTGACAGAGACATGGTTGTTGCATTCAATCATTTTCTTAACTATGGCTTTCACCAGGTGAGATCCTAAATAAATATGTTGTCATTATAATGTTATTATTTAAGACTTTACGTATTTCATAACGCCTTTCTTTTGAGCGCCTAGTTTTACGCTTATATAGACCTGCAAGTCACATTATGCTGGTTTGCGAAATTATGCGGAATTCCTATTGGAATCGAGCCAGAGAGGGGATATCCAACATTTGGAAATTGTATTCACCTGTAACCTGCATTCAGAATAACTGCCAGGGTTGGGAAGATTAAAATATGAGACTACCTTAAACATCTAAACTGGTGGGTTAACAATCCTTTCCATAATGGGTGCAATAAACCCAAGTAACAGATTGGAATAGTTTAGAAAAATGTGTTATTTAATTAATTAATCAATGTCCATGCAAAACATAGATATTGAAACAAGCAATTCTAAAAATCAACCTGAAGAAGTGCATGCTGGGAAATATGATAATGATGGGCATGGTTTTGGTTCAACTCTGGTTATAAACACTAACACTGGGGTTCTTTTACACCACTGAGTATTAATTTAACTATTTACAGAGTTAATTTAATCCTCCTGTTGTGTTCATTTCATGTTAATTAATTCTGTGTTCCCGGTCCAAAATGACCGCCAAATTATAGCTGATTTTAAATCCATATAATCCATATATTATCACATAATGTTGTGTAAGATCTTTTAATCAACTTAAGTTCTTGTGAACATTACAAGTTTGGAACTTCTATTTACTATTTATGGCCCGTAGGCCTCATTGACCTGAGCTCATACAACTAGTTTTTGAGTTTAAAAAAAGCATAATGTATGGATTATATTGACTCTAACAAAAACTCAGATGAAACATTTTGTGCTATTTATCACAGACTACTTTGTGTCAAAGTCTAACAAGGACTCTCTCCTCCTTACCAGTGTCATGATCAAAGATATGATCAAGAGCCTCACATACAGTATATCGTTTGGTCACTGTGCTGCCACAGAAGGAATTGTGAGCAAGGCCTTAAAAAAGTTTTATATACTAGAGCTGCAAGAAAAGATCTAGATATTATTGAAACAATATTGCGATTGTTTGTGAGAATGCCAACATGTGTTTCCCGTGGGGGAAAGATTCTATTGGGGAAAGGTTCCCATGGGGGTTTCCATGGATGCCAAGAAGGGGAGTGAGGTGTGTGTGTGTGGGCTCAAACACACATTCAGGTGGGGTCTGGGAGAGGAAGTGTGTCCATCTGATGAATGGGCATGTGCCTGAACACAATTTTAGACACTAATTGTAGTCTCACCCATTTATTTGTAATGACATTTTTGACCGGGAACACCACAGGTGTACCAAAGTTAAATAAAACACCCAAAATGTAATGAAAATCATCAAAATGTATTTTGTGTGTTCAGATGGCCTGTGTGGACAAAGTCATGGAACTTTATGACAATCAGATTAAATTAACTACATTTTTCAGAGAGAAAACTTGTAAATCGTTCCAATTCGACCGGAACACAGCAGGTGGGTTAACTATTGAATCAACACTAGAAATGTTACACTTAAAAATCAACACTAGTTAACACTGGCCAATTTGCTGTGTGCTATGAAAAGGACACATCTGCAGGCTTCCATATGTTTCAAGAAACTTTTAGAATTCTTAAGAACCTTAGATACAACATCAAGAACCCCACAAGAACTCAAAGGTTCTTTATCGGGCAAGAGTTCTCCAAGGAACCTTAAGAGCTGAGGAAGAACCATTTAAGAACCTTTATTTGTTTCAGTGTAGGGCAAAAGCATGTATGTGTATGTTAGTGGCTTTCTCACAGCTACATAAGGGCTATTTTTGTAAGGTCACTATCCTTCTTTGTTCATTCTGGTTACACTGTCCTGCATCAGCTCACTGTTTCTCACATTAGTGGTGGCTCTGATGGCTCAGTTGATAGGAGCACGGCCCTTGCTACACCAGAGATGTGGATTTGGATCCTGCATTGGGAGTGTGTAGGTGATATGGAATTCACAAAATCTCTCCACTGGTGCTGGGCCACAAAAGACTGATAGTTCTAAAAACCCACACACTCCTATACATTCAGTACCATTCAAAAGTTTGAGGTCACTTTACATTTTTTGTCCATTAAAATAAAATCTAATTGATCAGAAATACAGTGTAGACATTGTTAATGTTGTAAATGACTATTGATTTTTAATGGAATATCTACAGTGGGGGAGTGGGGGAGAAAAGTATTTGATCTCCTGCTGATTTTGTACGTTTGCCCACTGACAAAGAAAGGATCAGTCTATAATTTTAATGGTAGGTTTATTTGAACAGTGAGAGACAGAATAACAACAAAAATATCCAGAAAAATGCATGTCAGAAATGTTATAAATTAATTAGCTTTTTAATGAGGGAAATAAGTACTTGACCCCCTCTCAATCAGAAAGATTTCTGGCTCCCAGGTGTCTTTTATACAGGTAATGAGCGGAGATTAGGAGCACACTCTTAAAGGGAGTGCTCCTAACCGCAGCTTGTTACCTGTAAAAAAGACACCTGTCCACAGAAACAATCAATCAATCAGATTCCAAACTCTCCACCATGGCCAAGACCAAAGAGCTCTCCAAGGATGTCAGGGACAAGATCGTAGAACTACACAAGGCTGGAATGGGCTACAAGACCATCGCCAAGCAGATTGGTGAGAAGGTGACAACATTTGGTGCGATTATTCGCAAATGGAAGAAACACAAAAGAACTGTCAATATCCCTCGGCTTGGGGCTCCATGCAAGATCTCACCTCGTGGAGTTGCAATGATCATGAGAACGGTGAGGAATCAGCCCAGAACTACACGGGAGGATCTTGTCAATGATCTCAAGGCAGCTGGGACCATAGTCACCAAGAAAACAATTGGTAACACACTACGCCATGAAGGACTGAAATCCTGCGCCCGCAAGGTCCCCCTGCTCAAGAATACATATACATGCCCGTCTGAAGTTTGCCAATGAACATCTGAATGATTCAGAGGACAACTGGGTGAAAGTGTTGTGGTCAGATGAGGCCAAAATGGAGCTCTTTGACATCAACTCAACTCGCCGTGTTTGGAGGAGGAGGAATGCTGCCTATGACCCCAAGAACACCATCTCCACCGTCAAACATGGAGGTGGAAACATTATGCTTTGGGGGTGTTTTTCTGCTAAGGGGACAGGACAACTTCACCGCATCAAAGGGACGATGAACGGGGCCATGTACCGTCAAATCTTGGGTGAGAACCTCCTTCCCTCAGCCAGGGCATTGAAAATGGGTCGTGGATGGGTATTCCAGCATGACAATGACCCAAAACACACGGCCAAGGCAACAAAGGAGTGGCTCAAGAAGAAGCACATTAAGGTCCTTGAATGGCCTAGCCAGTCTCCAGACCTTAATCCCATAGAAAATCTGTGGAGGGAGCTGAAGGTTCGAGTTGCCAAATGTCAGCCTCAAAACCTTAATGAGAAGTTCTGCAAAGAGGAG
Source organism: Salmo trutta (assembly GCF_901001165.1). Lineage (NCBI taxonomy): Eukaryota > Metazoa > Chordata > Actinopteri > Salmoniformes > Salmonidae > Salmo > Salmo trutta. Next base: position 22,176,761 of record NC_042959.1, read on the forward strand.
TGGGACAAAATCCCTCCTGAGATGTGTGCAAACCTGGTGGCCAACTACAAGAAACGTCTGACCTCTGTGATTGCCAACAAGGGTTTTGCCACCAAGTACTAAGTCATGTTTTGCAGAGGGGTCAAATACTTATTTCCCTCATTAAAATGCAAATAATTTTATAACATTTTTGACATGCATTTTTCTGGATTTTTTTGTTGTTATTCTGTCTCTCACTGTTCAAATAAACCTACTCTTAAAATTATAGACTGATCATTTCTTTGTAAGTGGGCAAACGTACAAAATCAGCAGGGGATCAAATACTTTTTCCCCCCACTGTAGAGGCCCATTATCAGCAACCATCACTCCTGTGTTCCAATGGCATGTTGTGTTAGCTAATCAAAGTTTATCATTTTAAAAGGCTAGTTGATCATTAGAAAACCCTTTTGCAATTATATTAGCACAGCTGAAAACTGTTGTGCTAATTAATGAAGCAATAAAACTGGCCTTCTTTAGACTAGTTGAGTATCTGAAGCATAAACATTTGTGGATTCGATTACAGGCTCAAAATGGACAGAAACAAATAACTTTCTTCTGAAACTCGTCAGATTATTAAATGAAGGCTATTCCATGCGAGAAATTGCCAAGAAACTGAAGATCTTGTACAACACTGTGTACTACTTCCTTCACAGAACAGCACAAACTGGCTCTAACCAGAATAGAAAGAGGAGTGGGAGACCCCGGTGCACAACTGAGCAAGAGGACAAGTACATTAGAGTGTAGTTTAGAATGTAGTTTGAGAAAACAGACTAGTTTTTTAGAAAACAGACTAGCATTTTTAGAATGTAGTTTGAAAAAACAGACTAGTTTGTCTAGTTTGAGAAACAGACGCCTCACACGTCCTCAACTGGCAGCTTCATTAAATAGTACCCGCAAAACACCAGTCTCAACGTCAACAGTGAAGAGGTATCTCCGGGATGCTGACCTTCTAGGCAGAGTTCCTCTGTTCAGTCTTTTATTGGCCAGTCTGAGATATGGTTTTTCTTTGCAACTCTGCCTAGATGGCCAGCATCCCAGTTTGCCAGTTTGCGCTGTTCTGTGAAGGGAGTAGTGCACAGCATTGTATGACATCTAATATTTTCTTGTCAATTTCTCGCATGGAATAGCCCTTATTTCTCAGAACAAAAATAGACTGATGAGTTTCAGAAGAAAGTACTTTGTTTCTGGACATTTTGAGCCTGTAATCAAACCCACAACTGCTGATGCTCCAGATACACAACTAGTCTAAAGAAGGCCAGTTTTACAGCTTCTTTAATCAGTACAACCGTTTTCAGCTTTTTAAAATAATAAACTTGGATTAGCTAACACAACGTGCCATTAGAACACAGGAGTGATGGTTGCTGATAATGGACCTCTGTACGCTGTATGTAGATATTCCATTTTAAAAAATCTGCCGTTTCCAGCTACAATAGTCATTTACAACATTAACAATGTCTACACTGTATTTCTGATCAATTTGATGTTATTTTAATGGACAAAATGTTTTATTTTCTTTCAAAAACAAGGAAATGTGTAAGTGACCCCAAACCTTTGAATGGTAGTGTATTTAGGGTGAATAGTACACTAATTAAGTAGGTGGAGCAGCATATACCATGTACAGGCTTGTCTTTTTGAATCATGCGGACTGTTTCATGTCCACGTATACTAGCTGATTGTTACAGAATGGCCAGCCAGGTATTGAGTGGGCTTGTCTGAGGGTCTCTGATTGTTGTTCCCCAGGGGGTGGGGACGGATGACGACGTGCTGATTGAGATCCTAGCGTCTAGGACCTGCGCCCAGATTAAAGACATCATCAAAGTCTACAAGAAAGGTAAGAGGTTAAATGTGTCATGACACATTCATAACATATCCCACTGGGCAAAAACTGGTTGAATCAACATTGTTTCCATATCATTTCAACAGAAAAATCTACATGGAAAACTGATTGGATTTCAAAAGTCATCACCGTAAGGGAATTTCGTATTTTTAACCTGGGTGATATTTTTTGTTGATTTCACGTTGAATTCAAATTAGTTCAAAATTGAAATCAAAACTAAACGTTCAACTAAAGTATGTGCGCTGTGGGATTCATTCAACCTCTACAAGAAAGAGCTTAGGTTACTCATATAAGAGCACAATGCGAGACCCAGATGCTGACATGGGAGGCAGGTGGTTTGAGTCTTTGATATTTATTACATCCAAAAGGAGTAGGGAAGAGAATGGTCGTGGACAGGCAAAAGGTCAAAACCAGTTCGGAGTCCAGGAGGTACAGTGTGGCAGGCAGGGTCGAGGTCAGGGCAGGCAGAATGGTCAGGCGGGCGGGTACGGAGTCCAGAAAACAGGCAAGGGTCAAAACTGGGAGGACTAGTAAAAGAGAATTGAAAAGGCAGGAGCACGGGAAAAACACGCTGGTTGACTTGGAACATACAAGAATAACTGGCACAGAGAGACAGGAAACACAGGGATAAATACACCAGGGATAACAAGTGAAACCTGGAGTGGGTGGAGACAATAACAAGGACAGGTGAAACTGATCAGGGTGTGACACCTCAAGGAAAACAGGTATCACTTAAATGGGTGGTATACAGTACATAAGCATTCATAACACCTTTATGAGTGTTGCAATATCATTCGTAAAAACGTCCATTAGATGTTTATTCAACAGTGGAGAGAAGTTGAGCTGAACACAATCCACATGATTTTTTTCACAGTCCATCAAATAAAATTACACATGTTACATCCAATCTCCATAACCTGGATACCCTACTGCTTCTACTTTCAAATGCTGGATCGGTGCCTTGCCTTGAGCTAAAGCGATGAGAGTTAGACTCTCAGAATGCAGATTGGCTCGGTGAATAGCAAGATGGTGCAGATAGAGATGGCAGCTTTGCTTCTGGTCCTTAGGAAACTGTGCAGTATTTTGTTTTTTATGTATTATTTCTTACATTGTTAGCCCAGAAAACCTTAAGTGTTATTACATACAGCTGGGAAGAACTATTGGATATCAGCGAGACGTCAACATACCAGCACAACCAGCACTACGACCAGGAATACGACTTTCCCAAAGCGGATCCTTTGTCTGCACCTCCCAGGGCATTTAAACAGATTCCAGGGGCCAATCCAAAACAACGCCGCCGGAGGAGAGGGTGCTGGAGAGGTCTTCTAGTGAGGCTTGGGATGCACGCACACCACCCACCACTTCCGAGTATATTACTCGCTAATGTCCAGTCCCTAGTTAACAAAGTCGACGAAATCAGGGCAAGAGTTGCTTTCCAAAGAGATATCCGGGATTGTAACATACTCTGTTTCACAGAAACATGGCTACCTGGGGACATGCTGTCGGAGTCCGTACAGCCAACGGGATTTTCAGTGCATCGCGCCGACAGGAATTAACATCTCTCCGGTAAGAAGAAGGGCGGGGGTGTATGTTTCACGATTAACAACTCAAAGTGTAATTGTAACATCATACAATAACTCAAATCCTTTTGTTCACCTGACCTAGAATTCCTTACAATCAAATGCCAACCATATTATCTCCCAAGAGAACTCTCCTCAGATATCGTCACAGCCGTGTATATTCTCCCGCAAGCGGATACCAAGACAGCCATCAAGGAACTTCACTGGACTTTATGCAAATATATCCTGAGGCTGCATTTATTGTTGCTGGGGATTTTAACAAAGCTAATTTCAGAACAAGGCTATCTAAATTCTATCAGTATACCGTTTGTAGTACACGAGCGAGTAACACGCTCAACCGTTGCTACTCTAACTTCCGCGATGCATACAAGGCCCTCCCCCGACCTCCTTTTGGAAGATCCGACCGTGACTCTATCTTGTTGCTCCCCTTCTATAGGCAGAAACTAAAACAGGAAGTGCCTGTGCTTAGGTCTATCCAACGCTGGTCTGACCAATCGGATTCCACGCTTCAAGATTGCTTCGATCACGTGGACTGGGATATGTTCCGGGTAGCCTCAGACAATAACAATTGACGTATACGCTGACTCGGTGAGCGAGTTTATAAGGAAGTGTATAGGATATGTTGTACCCACTGTGACTATTAAAACTTTCCCTAACCAGAAACCGTGGATTGATGCCAGCATTTGCGCAAAACTGAAAGCACGTACCACCGCATTTAATCATGGCAAGGTGAATGGAAACATGGCCGAATACAAACAGTGTAGTTATTCCCTCCGTAAGGCAAACAAGCAAAGCGTCAGTATAGAGTCAAAGTGGAGTCGCAATTCAATGGTTCAAACACGAGATGTATGTGGTAGGGTCTACAGACAATCCCGGATTACAAAAAGAAAACCAGCCCCGTCGCGGACATCGACGTCTTGCTTCCAGACAAATTAAAAAAGTTATTTGCGCTCTTTGAGGACAATACAGTGCCACCGACGTGGCCCGCTACCAAAGACTGTGGGCTCTCCTTCTCCGTGGCCGACGTGAGTAAAACATTTAATCGTGTTAACGCTCGCAAGGCTGCCTGCCCATGCGGCATCCCTAGCCGCGTCCTCAGGACATGCGCAGACCAGCTGGCTGGTGTGATTACGGACATATTTAATCAATCCCTATCCCAGACTGCTGTCCCCACATGCTTCAAGACGCTTCAACCATTGTTCCTGTTCCCAAGAAAGCTAAGGTAACTGAACTAAATGACTATCGTCCTGTAGCACTCACTTCTGTCATCATGAAGTGCTTTGAGAGACTAGTCAATGATCATATCACATCCACCCTACCTGTCACCCTAGACCCACTTCAATTTGCTTACCACCCCAAAAGTCCACAGCTGATGCAATCGCCATCACACTGCACACTGCCCTATCCCATCTGGACAAGAGGAATACCTATGTAAGAATACTGTTCATTGACTAAAGCTCAACATTCAACACCATAGTACCCTCCAAACTCGAGACCTTGGGACTCGACCCCGCCCTGTGCAACTGGGTCCTGGACTTCCTAACGGGCCACCCCCAGGTGGTGAAGGTAGGATTCAACACCGGGGCCCCACAAGGGTGCGTTCTCAGCCCCCTCCTGTACTCCCTGTTCACCCACAACTGCGTGGCCATGCACGCATCCAATTCAATCATTAAGTTTGCAGACAACACTACAGTGGTAGGCTTGATTACCAACAACGATGAGACAGCCTACAGGGAGGAGGTGAGGGCCCTCGGAGTGTGGTGTCAGGAAAATAACCTCTCACTCAATGTCAGCAAAACAAAAGAGATGATTGTGGACTTCTGGAAACAGCAATGGGAGCACCCCACTATCCACATCGACAGGACAGCAGTGGAGAAGGTGGGAAGTTTTAAGTTCCTCGGTGTACATATCACAGACAAACTGAAATGGTCCACGCACACAGACAGTGTGGTGAAGAAGGCGCAACAGCGCCTCTTCAACCTCAGGATGCTGAAAAAATGTGGCTTGTCACCGAAAACCTTCACTTACATTTACAGGTGCACAATTGAGAGAATCCTGTTGGGCTGTATCACCGCTTGGTACGGCAACTGCACCATCCACAACTGCAAGACTCTCCAGAGGGTTGCGCGGTCTGCACAACGCATCACCGGGGGCAAACTACCTGCCCTCCAGGACACCTACAACACCCGGTGTCACAGGAAGGCAAAAAAAGATCATCAAGGACAATAACCACCCGAGCCATTGCCTGTTCACCCCGCTTCCATCCAGAAGGCGAGGCCAGTACAGGTGCATCAAAGCTGCGACAGAGAGATTGAAAAACAGCTTCTATCTCAAGGCCATCAGATTGTTAAACAGCCACCACTAACACAGAGAGGTGACTGCCTACCTACAGACTTGATATCATTGGCCACTTTAATAAATGGAACACTAGTCACTTTAATAATGCCACTTTCCCTGTGGCTCAGTTGGTAGAGCATGGTGTTTGCAATGCCATGGTAGTGGGTTCGATTCCCACGGGGGGCCAGAACAAAAAAAAAAAAAAAATGCGTGAAATTAAATGTATGCATTCACTACTGTAAGTCGCTCTGGATAAGAGCGTCTGCTAAATGACTAAAATGTTAAAAATGTAAGAATGTTTACATATCTCACATTACTCATCTCGTATACTGTATCCTTTACTATCTATTGCATCTTAGCTGTTCTGTCACTGCTCATCCATATATTTTCCACTTATACATTCTTATCCCATTCCTTTTCTAGATTGTGTGTATTATGTTTTGTTGTGTAATTCGTTAGATAATAGGTTTTGTTGTGGAATTGTTAAATATTACCTGTATGACACTGTTTGATCTAGAAGTATAAGCATTTCGCTGCACACGCAATAGCATCTTCTAACCATGTGTATGTGACCAATAAAATGTGATTTTGATTTGAATGCAATATGGCCTGGTCCCAGATCTGTTTGTGCTGCCTCCTATGGTCATTGTCACGCCATTGTCACAGCACAAACAGATTTGAACCAGGCTAATGGCACAATAGGCCAAGGATAAGAGCCACCCTGGCCTTCTGAGATGGACACCGGAGAAGGCTGATCCACCCGTTACCCTGCTAATCAAATCCCCCTGGCGGAGACCTTCGGCTTAACAGAGCACGTCCAATCTGGGTCGATTGCTGCCATTAGCAACCATTGTCCGATATAAGTGTAAACAATTTTCTGCCTTTTTCTTCTCCCTCTTCTCGTCTTTCTCAGAGTGCGGCGGGAAGCTGGAGAAAGATATCACCGGTGACACCTCGGGCAACTTCCAAAAGCTTCTAATAATGCTTCTGCAGGTAAACGAAGAGAGAAGGAGGGATAAGAGAGATACAGTATTTCCTTTCTGATAATGGGAGTGCTTTGGTGATGTCCTTATAAAGTCATGGGTGGTTCACGAAAGGTGAGGATGGAGTGAGAAGGAATGAGGAGGGAAGGGTACGTACAGTAAGTACATCATTGTCCTCTGGGTCTTGGTAACCTAACCCACCAGGTTGCCAGGTTGGGAGGGACGCAGAGATTAGGTCATGAAGGGTAGACATCACTCTACTCCCATGATGCACTAACCTTTTCCCCTCTGTTCTTTTTTCTTCCCCTTTGCTCCTCTGTTCTTTTGCGTAGAGGAGCAATGACGAAGGGGTGGATGACAACAGGATTGAGAAAGACGCAAAGGTAACAGAACCCAATGAGTGGGTGGATGATCGCTAAGTGCTACGCTATAGGGCAAGACATAATTACATTTTGTCTTCAGCGCTCAAATGTTAACATGCTCAGGATATGGCTCCAAACCATTACCATACAGTAGGCCTAAAGGACAAAGCAAGCTTCAAGTGTATCATAGTGCTCGCTGATAAATTATTGATATAAAAAATTGATTTAGTACATTTTCTTCCTGGAATGGAAAATCCCATGGACTTAAAAAAATAAAAAATTGTTTTATTAATTTTCATACTTGGATCAACATTGTAGGCTACAGTACATTGAATGATTATACACATGCATGTATAATACAGGTCCACTGAAGGGTCCCTTACCTTTGACATCCACTTCATTGAGCATGGCCTTATCATATTCAGTGAAACCAGTGACGGGCTCTAAAACATTTACATTTCTTCATAGATCATTGATCAAACTATGTTCTACTGCAACTAGTGAAGTAAACAGTTGATAGTATAAGACATTCTGAACACCAAAGACAGGATTTGAGGCAAACACTTGCATACCACAATTGTAATAACAGTGCTCAGTGCGCTTTAATAAACTGTTATGAGTGGGGTACTTGTATTTGTGTGTGTTTCAGGAACTGATTGCTGCTGGCAAGGGGAAGGTTGGCACAGACGAAGATAAATTCATCAACATCCTGGGCAATAGAAGCCATGAACACCTTCGACTAGGTGTGTGTGTGCCATTTCGTTCAATCATTATAACAGAATTGCATTCTGCACTTTTATTATAACATCAAATAACATCAAATTCTCATATGTATCTTGTTTTTCATTGCAAGTGTTTGACACCTACAAGAAGGTGTCTGGCAATGATATTGAGGACAGCATTGAGGGCGCGACTACTGGAAACCTGGAGAACTTAATGCTGGCAGTTGGTAAGACTCTACAATGATGACAAGTAGCAACAGTAAAGTAAAAAAAAGATTGGAAAAAAATATACAAAACTAAAATGTAACACAATTAAAGAATGACATTTCTGTATTGCATTTTGACAAATAAAACCTAAACCACCTATCAGTCAATACACCTTGTACATATTCCATACATGCATAATACATAATATTGAAACATGAGTTAATCATTTGGAAATGTAATCTTTCCTTTCCATAGTGAAGTGTGCTAAGAGTGTCCCAGCCTACTTTGCAGAGTCCCTCTACAGGTCTATGAGGGTATGGTGTTTGTGTTGTCATCTATCATCCCATGGAGGATTTACCAGAACGTTTCACTTACCAACGCATATCTCCAAAAAGGCTTTAGGAGGTTAGGTTTAGGCATTTGTAATTGTGATTGTCTATTGTTTCTTTGTTAGCGTGCTGGCACTGATGACCAGACTCTGATGAGAATCATGGTGTCGAGGGGTGAGACAGACATGCTGGACATCAGAGCCTACTTTAAGAAGATGTATGGGGCATCTCTTTACACCACCATCCAGGTACAGTGGGCTAGTCTCTCCTCTATCCATTCTGGTACAATAGGCTAGTCTCCCTTTTAACTATTCAGGCACAATGGTCTAGTCTCTCCCTTAACTGTTGGCATATAGGTTCGTTTTCAGGTACAGTGGACTAGTCTTTCCTCTAACCAGGTACAGTGCACTAGTCTCATCTTCACCCCGAACAACTTACCCTAATAATCCACTTCTATACTCAGCTATCACCTATCAAATGACACTAGAGAGCAGTGGAGGTTTCTGAGGGGAGGACGGCTCATAATAATGGCTGAAGTGGAGTCAATGGAGTGGGATCAACCACATCAAAGACATGGTGTCCATATGAGCCGTCCTCCCCTCAGCAGCCTCCACTGATAGAGAGTCATTAGATAGATTTGTGTCGCAGCCAATACACTGGGAAATCACCTGAGTGACAGGTCTATTATTCCAGCTGCCTCATCCACAAGCTCCCTAAATATTCTAGTAAGTCGGCCATTGTGACAATCTGTTACTCTCCTGAGTCTCCTCCTAGGTTTTTAGCTTATCAGTATCTGGATAAGAAGACTAAAATACCTGGTTTCAGCCCTGTTAACATGGGAGATGTCGATACCGCACTGGAGGCAGAATGATGAGGGCGTACTAGAGACTGGTGTAATGCCAAATGGATAGGACCAGTACAAACATGCAACCTCCTGTCATGCGTCCTTATTTCCAACCCCGCCATCTACAGCATACATCATCCATTCCTGACACTGTATTATTCATGACTTGGTAGTAATGAGCAGCCTTCCTCTGTGACTTGGTAATATTGAGCAGCTGTAACGGCTGTCGGGAGAGAGAGTAGACCAAGGCGCAGCGGAGTTAGTGTTCATCATTATAGTTTTAATGAAAAAAGAGAACATTACAAAAATAAACAAAAGACGACAGCAAAACAGTCCTGTCAGGATTAACTCTACACAGAAAACACTAGACAGAAACAATTACCCACAAAACCCCAACGGAAAAACAGGCACTTATGTGTGACTCCCAATCAGCAACAACACTCTACAGCTGTGCCTGATTGGAAGCCACACGGCCAAAATCAATAAAACAAACCAACATAGAAAAATGCACATAGAACGCCCACCCAATGTAACACCCTGGCCTAACCAAAATAAAGAACAAAAACCCCTCTCTATGGCCAGGGTGTTACAGCAGCCTTCCTCTCTGACTTGGTAATAATGAGCAGCCTTCCTCTTGGACTTGGTAATAATGAGCAGCCTTCCTCTCTGACTTGGTAATATTGAGCAGCCTTCCTCTCTGACTTGGTAATAATGAGCAGCCTTCCTCTCTGACTTGGTAATAATGAGCAGCCTTCCTCTCTGACTTGGTAATAATGAGCAGCCTTCCTCTGTGACTTGGTAATAATGAGCAGCCTTCCTCTGTGACTTGGTAATAATGAGCAGCCTTCCTCTCTGACTTGGTAATAATGAGCAGCCTTCCTCTGTGACTTGGTAATAATGAGCAGCCTTCCTCTGTGACTTGGTAATAATGAGCAGCCTTCCTCTTTGACTTGGTAATAATGAGCAGCCTTCCTCTGTGACTTGGTAATAATGAGCAGCCTTCCTCTGTGGCTTGGTAATAATGAGCAGCCTTCCTCTGTGACTTGGTAATAATGAGCAGCCTTCCTCTCTGACTTGGTAATAATGAGCAGCCTTCCTCTGTGACTTGGTAATAATGAGCAGCCTTCCTCTCTGACTTGGTAATATTGAGCAGCCTTCCTCTGTGACTTGGTAATAATGAGCAGCCTTCCTCTCTGACTTGGTAATATTGAGCAGCCTTCATCTGTGACTTGGTAATAATGAGCAGCCTTCCTCTGTGACTTGGTAATAATGAGCAGCCTTCCTCTCTGACTTGGTAATAATGAGCAGCCTTCCTCTGTGACTTGGTAATAATGAGCAGCCTTCCTCTCTGACTTGGTAATATTGAGCAGCCTTCCTCTGTGACTTGGTAATAATGAGCAGCCTTCCTCTCTGACTTGGTAATATTGAGCAGCCTTCCTCTGTGACTTGGTAATAATGAGCAGCCTTCCTCTCGGACTTGGTAATAATGAGCAGCCTTCCTCTCGGACTTGGTAATAATGAACAGCCTTCCTCTGTGACTTGGTAATAATGAGCAGCCTTCCTCTCGGACTTGGTAATAATGAGCAGCCTTCCTCTCTGACTTGCGTCAGGTTGACATTGTGCGGTATGACAGTCCATTTGTACAACTGATGTAGACGTTTGTTTACACAGCCATTGTGAAGACACTGCGCAATGGTTTTGTAGACCTTTTTTTGCAGACTAACTCTCCGTTGTATCACACAAATATCTGTCAAATGTGTTGTACATCAGCTGTACAACCTGAGTATACAAGACCTATGTAATCCATAGGCTGATTGTCTGTTTGGTAGTGCTGGCAACACCTTTAATGCCAATTTGTGTTTATTTGTTTACTTATTCCCAGGAGGACACCACTGGGGACTACGGAAAGGCCCTGCTCTATCTTTGTGGAGGAAATGACTGAGGACCCTTTGATGATGTGGTTCTGTATGATGATGCGTGATGGCGCCACAATGAGCTACACCTGATACTCTGTCCGTCAATTATAATTAATTCATGTTAGATTTTAATCTTCTATTCGACGATTGGCTTAAGTTACCACTTCATTGTATTGGCTATGTATCTTGATTGTCCACATTCAACACATACTGAACTCAGCACTGTGTGCCCTCTTTTTTCCCCATATTGTTCAAATACTCCTTTATTTGACTCTTATGGTCATGTGAAGCAAACTATGCTTTGTTTTGGTAAACATGTCTAATTTCAAGGAATAATGTGAGTAATATTGCTATATCCATTTGTTTTTGTTGCTTTCTTTGTTACCTAAATCAACACGCTATCTTATTCTATCTTGATTAATGCCTGTATGTGTCTGTGAGTTCTAAGAACAAAGTTGCTGTTCAATTATTAAAAGGTTAATGTCTACTATTATGTTTCACTCATTAATAACATATGAAGTTGTGAATTGCAATGGGAGTGGGCAGATAAAGGTATCAGTCACCTCTAAGATGAGTATATCTCCATGACATAGTAACTCATGTCATATCTAATAGGCCAGGTTTAGTCTTTAGTTTACAGGTCATCCAATCGAATGGCTGTGGAGTCTTTAGTGATGTTGATATTCTACCACTAGATGGGAGAAACAGCCAAAACAAGCAGGGAGTTCATATCTAGTGGACTTCCCTATTGACACCACAGTAGTTGTAGCATGTACTGTAGTTAGGTTGTAACATGTAGTGTAGTTATGTTGTAACATGAACTGTAGTTAGGTTGTAACATGTACTGTAGTTAAGGTTGTAACATGTAGGTCTGTTGTAAAAATGTACTGTACTTATATTGTAACATGCAGTTAGGTTGTAACATGTACTGTAGTTATGTTGTTGTAACATGTACTGTAGTTATGTTGTTGCAACATGTACTGTAGTTGTGTTGTTGTAACATGTACTGTAGTTGTATTGTTGTAAAATGTACTGTTGTTAGGTTGTAACATGGAGTTAGGTTGTAACATGTACTGTTGTTAGGTTGTAACATGTACTGTAGTTAGGTTGCAACACATACTGTAGTTAGGTTGCAACAAATACTGTAGTTAGGTTGCAACACATACTGTAGTTAGGTTGCAACAAATACTGTAGTTAGGTTGTAACACATACTGTAGTTAGGTTGCAACACATACTGTAGTTAGGTTGTAACACATACTGTAGTTAGGTTGCAACACATACTGTAGTTAGGTTGCAACACATACTGTAGTTAGGTTGTAACAAATACTGTAGTTAGGTTGCAACACATACTGTAGTTAGGTTGCAACACATACTGTAGTTAGGTTGCAACACATACTGTAGTTAGGTTGCAACAAATACTGTAGTTAGGTTGCAACACATACTGTAGTTAGGTTGCAACAAATACTGTAGTTAGGTTGCAACACATACTGTAGTTAGGTTGCAACACATACTGTAGTTAGGTTGCAACACATACTGTAGTTAGGTTGCAACACATACTGTAGTTAGGTTGCAACACATACTGTAGTTAGGTTGTAACACATACTGTAGTTAGGTTGTAACAAATACTGTAGTTAGGTTGCAACACATACTGTAGTTAGGTTGCAACACATACTGTAGTTGGGTTGCAACACATACTGTAGTTAGGTTGCAACACATACTGTAGTTAGGTTGTAACATCTAATTGTTAGGTTGTAACATGTAATGTAGTTAGGTTGCAACATGTAGTGTAGTATTTGTATTTATTAAGGGTCCAATTTGCCAGCTTCTCTTCCTGGGGTCCAGCGACATTAAGGCAGTTATATACAATTTAAAATATTACATGCCATTATATTTCATGACACTTTTCACAGCACATTAAGTGTGTGCTGTCAGGCCACTACTCTACTATGACATCTACAATACAAAATCTATGTGTACGTGTGTAATAAGCATGTATTTGCATGTGTGTGTGTGTGTGTGTGTGTGTGTGTGTGTGTGTGTGTGTGTGTGTGTGTGTGTGTGTGTGTGTGTGTGTGTGTGTGTGTGTGTGTGTGTGTGTGTGTGTGTGTGTGTGTGTGTGTGTGTGTGTGTGTGTGTGTGTGTGTGTGTGTTTCTTCACAGTCCCTGCTGTTCCATAAGGTGTATTTGTATCTGTTTTGAAATCTGATTCTATTGCTTGCATCAGTTACCTGATGTGGAATAGAGTTCCATGTAGCCTTGCATCATCTGTTCTTGACTTGGGGATTGTGAAGAGACCTTTGTTGGCATGTCTTGTGGGGTATGCATGGGTGTCCAAGCTATGTGCTAGTAGTTTAAACAGACAGCTTGGTGCATTCAACATGTCAACACTTCTTACAAACACAAGTAGTGATGAAGTCAATCTCTCCTCCACTTTGAGCTCTAAATGCATATTATTAATGTTAGCTCTCTATGTACACCCAAGGGCCAGCCGTGCTGCCCTGTTCTGTAGTTAGGTTTTAACATGTACTGTAGTTAGGTTGTAACATGTACTGTAGTTAGGTTGTAACATGTACTGTAGTTAGGTTTTAACATGTACTGTAGTTAGGTTTTAACATGTACTGTAGTTAGGTTTTAACATGTACTGTAGTTAGGTTTTAACATGTACTGTAGTTAGGTTTTAACATGTACTGTAGTTAGGTTTTAACATGTACTGTAGTTAGGTTGTAACATGTACTGTAGTTAGGTTGTAACATGTACTGTAGTTAGGTTTTAACATGTACTGTAGTTAGGTTGTAACATGTAGTTAGGTTGTAGCGTGTACTGTAGTTAGGTTGTAGCGTGTACTGTAGTTAGGTTGTAATGTGTAGTTATATCATGTATGAAGGTAAGACCCAGATGCAGACAATGTTGAATTAACAATAGTTTAATAATCCAACAGGGGCAGGCAATAGACAGGCCAAGGCAGGCAGGGGTCAGTAAACCAGAGGTGGGGCAACGGTACCGGATGGCAGGCAGGATCAGGGTCAGGATGGGCAGAGGTCAATAATCCAGAGGTGAGGCAAAGGTACAGGTCGGCAGGCAGGCTCAGGGTCAGGGGCAGGCAGAGTGGTCAGGCAGGCGGTCTCAGAGTCAGGACAGGCAATGGTCAAAACCAGGAGAGCGAGAAAAAGAGAGACTGGGAAAAGCAGGAGCTGAGACACAAAAACGCTGGTTGACATGAAAAACAAGACGAACTGGCAACAGACAAACAGAGAACATAGGTATAAATACACAGGGGATAATGGGGAAGATGGGCATCACCTGGAGGGGGGTGGAGACAATCACAAAGACAGGTGAAACAAATTAGGGTGTGACAGGCCGTGTTGAAGGTGGTCTTCCACTTGTCCGCCTCTCGTATTCGCACCAAGTGGTAGGCGTTCAGTAGATCCAGCTTGGAGAAAACAGTGGCCCCCTGGAGCGGCTCGAAGGTCGAGAAAATGAGTGGTAGCGGATAACGGTCGTTCACAGTAATGTCATTCACTTTTTCTCCACGAAGAAGAAACCTGCGCCAGCGGGCGAGGAAGAGGGACGGATAAATCCTGTAGCTAGGGAGTCCCCAATGTAGGTCTCCATAGTCTCTGGTCACGACAGAGAATAGAGACGTCCGCGGGATGGCGTGTAGTTAGGTTGTAACGTGTGGTTAGGTTGTAATGTGGAGTGTTGTTAGGTTTTAACATGTACTGTAGTTCGAGTGTAGCTTGTTCTGTAGTTAGGCTGTAATGTGCTCTGTAGTTAGGCTGTAACGTGTACTGTAGTTAGGCTGTAATGTGTACTGTAGTTAGATTGTAATGTGTTCTGTAATTAGGCTGTAGCGTGTACTGTAGTTAGGCTGTAGCATGTACTGTAGTTTGGTTAATGTGTCCTGTAGTTAGGATGTAATGTGTACTGTAGTTTGGGTGTAACGTGTATTGTGGTTCGGTTGTAACGTGTACTGTAGTTTGGTTGTAACGTGTACTGCAGTTTGGTTGTAATGTGCAGTTTGGTTGTAATGTGCAGTTTGGTTGTAAGGTGTAGTTAGGTTGTAACGTGTAGTTAGGTTGTAACGTGCAGTTAGGCTGTAACATGCAGTTAGGTTGTAACGTGCAGTTAAGTTGTAATGTGCAGTTAGGCTGTAACGTGTAGTTAGGTTGTAACGTATAGTTAGGTTGTAACGTATAGTTAGGTTGTAACGTGTAGTTAGGTTGTAACGTATAGTTAGGTTGTAACGTGTAGTTAGGTTGTAACGTGTAGTTAGGTTGTAACGTATAGTTAGGTTGTAACGTGTAGTTAGGTTGTAACGTGCAGTTAGGTTGTAACGTGCAGTTAGGCTGTAACGTGCAGTTAGGCTGTAACGTGCAGTTAGGTTGTAACGTATAGTTAGGTTGTAACGTATAGTTAGGTTGTAACGTATAGTTAGGTTGTAACGTGTAGTTAGGTTGTAACGTGTAGTTAGGTTGTAACGTATAGTTAGGTTGTAACATGTTAGGTTGTAACGTATAGTTAGGTTGAAACGTGTAGTTAGGTTGTAACGTGTAGTTAGGTTGTAACGTGCAGTTAGGTTGTAACGTGCAGTTAGGTTGTAACGTGCAGTTAGGTTGTAACGTATAGTTAGGTTGTAACGTGTAGTTAGGTTGTAACGTGTAGTTAGGTTGTAACATGTAGTTAGGTTGTAACGTGTAGTTAGGTTCTAACGTGTAGTTAGGTTGTAGCATGTATTGTAGTTAGGTTGAAACATGTAGTTAGGTTGAAACATGTAGTTAGGTTGTAACATGTATTGTAGTTAGGTTGAAACATGTAGTTAGGTTGAAACATGTAGTTAGGTTGTAACGTAGTTACATTGTAGCATGTAGCAACACAGGATGTTTTTGTGCTGGTCAAGGGCAGTCAAGTCTGGGGTGCCAAGGGCTATATCTGTTCTCATCCAATTCTTCTACATTTTACGTAGGAGAGACTAGGGTCAGTGGTCCTAGCAGTGGCTTGGTTGGGGAAGGGGGCTTGGATGATGGTTCAGGAGTCCAACTGGAGAAAGGTTGGCCTGACTTTGAGAAGTCTACTGTCTGGATTATGACCACTGAGGAATTCATAGGTTTAGCACAGTGGTGGTCAATCCTAGTCCTGGAGGACCGCCTTGTGTGCATGCTTTTGTTTCAGCCCTGCACTAATACATCGGATTAGAAAAATAATAAGTATTCCATTTAGACCATCCTTGAGCTAGCATTTTTCAGAGTTGCCATTTGTATTATGAACAATTGATAGGCCTATCGTCATTATTGAAATGATCAATTTAGGATTGCTTGATTAGTTTACATTTCATTATTTGTTTACTTGTTCAACTGATTCAATCATTCAAGACGTCACCACATGCCTAATGCCCTTCAACAGATACCCTCTCTAATCCACATTGTATTGTACTACCCTACTCTGGTATGAACACATTGCATTGTACACCTCACACCAACAATGAATTGTTTGTAGGCTGTAATAATTCCTGGTAGTCATGAGTACAGCGGCCCCAGCCCTAAACCTATTTATTAACCAACCAACCCCCTGGCTGGCAAACACACCATGCTCCAAATCTCCTGCTTAGGGTGTGTTATTTATGTTTGGGGTTGCTCGAGGCCTCATTTTTCAGCCAATCAGGGACCAGGGGGAATCAGGCCACCTCGGTCCAAACCAATTATGTATATAAACCCACACAGGAACAATACATTAGGCTCCGCCCACCAACAAGCACAGCAGGAAGTGGACATGTCCTGGGTTGGTGGGCAGCACGTGAGATTTGGCAGGCGGTGGGTAATGTTCCCAAATTTCAAGATGTGGGACCGACACGGAAAGGGAGGGAAGGAAAGTTTTTCTTAATCTCATTCTGGTAAATTGTATTATGTGGAAGTATTTAAATGTTTCCATGGTAGTTCAGTATGAAATAAACGATATAGAAATATGTATTTCTGTGAATATATGCCAATGCCGTTGGGGTATCGGACTAATCTCCTTTATTTTAAAGAAAACGAGTAGTCCTGCACAAACACTTGTTGAATGAAGTGGCTGTGAAATGATTTGTTGAGCAATGGCAGCATGCATTGACAGTGAATAATGTCACCTTTTCATGTTATCAGTTACGAGAGAAATGTGAATACACTGTGATATACCAAACAGCCAGGAATGTGAACCCACCTGTAGAGATGTCTCTATATGCATGAATCTCTAATTCGTGCTTTAGAACAGCCTGTCAAGACATTGTTTTGATGACTAACTACATGTACTGTACAATGTACAGAATCAAAGCACTGCACGACTGAGGCAGCAGACACTGTAAATAAACAGCTGTGCCAAGATAAAAGAGTAGGGTGGGACATCCATAGTACCACGTCCATATATATATATTTATATAGCCTATGGCTCTGGTGGTTAGAGCAGGCATGTGAGGTTCTTACTGTAAATCAAAGGCATGAGGAAGGATTCATGTATAGCTCTATAGATCTGAGGAGAGGAGAAAGGGATGTTAATGTTAGGTGAAGCCATGGATGAAGTAAATGTCTACTTAACTTGTGTACTGTGAAACAGGTGGGATACGGACTCTATGGGAGGCATGGCATTGCGGTCACATCATGTCTCACAACATTCTGTTCCTCAGAAAGAAAACATTGTTCACTGGCTGCTATTGAGTTTCTAGATGCATTATGGTGCCCTGTGAGGCATAACAATGAGAAAAAGTTCATGTTGACTCCCGGTAAATGAACCGGCTTGGGACTCTGAGAGATCAGAGGGAAGGATTTCTATCCAAATCTATTCAATTTGATCTGTATCCATAGTGAGGGAGTATCCTCACGGATCCACCTTACAATTAGGTGTGCCAGCGGTGGTTCAACTACTGAGGGAATGTGCTTCCTGTGTTGTGTCATGCCACAATGCAATCGTGCGTATCAACTCAAATTCACTGGAACATCCTCCTCAGTCTTTCTTTCTGTAACGCATTGACAGGTGCAACAAACTTTACAAGACCAAATGACGTTCAAAAGCACTTGGGTGCACTGTTGATATTCTACCACATTACTGTGGCATCCATATATTCTTTTTTTATCTGATTTCCGCTAAGTCACGATGACATTTTTTTTTCTGCAATCCTGAAAAGGAAACTGTCTCATCGTAAAACAGCGTTATTTGTTTTGGTTAATCACTAACCTAAAGGTGGTTTCAAAGCAAAGACTAACATTGATGTAATTGACTATCAAGATGGATGAATCATATTGCAAATAGCACGGTGATAAAGAAATCACACTTGAGGAATCTCCTTTAAAGAGATTGAATGGGATCTTAAGCACTTACAAATTCATAACATATCATCCGAATTGCTGGAAAACTACATTTTTGGGTGTAACGTAACATATCATAGAAATGGATGACGTTGTACAATTGTGCAACATTTTCAGGGACCTGTTTTGGCTCATACTTTCAAAACTACCGGCTGAAATGATCCAAAACCTTTAATGCATATTTTAAATTTTTCCATCCTCTCAGCAGCTATTTGCCTGCTGTTTGAAATCATGTGGCACCCACCTTCTGCTTTCAACAAAATTGGTATCTATCTGGTGACAAATGGTACGTAACTGTGTTTATTTTAATTAATCATTAATAAATAGAGTAATTACTTAATTATTACATAAATGCCCTTTTACAATTTGATGTCTAGATAAATACCAGATTATAAGTAAAACAACAAATAACAGAGTTGTGTCAAGGAGTAGTCTGTATGATTCGCCTTATCCTACTCTTCTTTTTTGCATATCTGATTCCAATCAAATATTTTTCCTGCAGTCTGAACAGCACATGGAATCGGATAATTTTCAATCAGATTCAAACCACATTTATAGGTGGTTTGAAATCAGATACTAATCCAATTCCTGACCATGCGACTTGTGTTTGAATGGACAAATCGGATTTATTTGCCCTAAAGTGTTTTGTAGACTGCTATTTGGCATATCTTGTTGCGTGCTAGCTACTCTGTTGACAGTTTGACAAGAAAATGTGGCAACTAAATAGCTCGTTTACAAACAAAGTACTGAGTTTCTCATGCTAGCAAGCTAAACAGCTAGCTAGCTTGTTGACTGCTGAGGCTAGCCCAAAAGTACTTGTTTTGAAAGTTGGATCATCTTATCCTTATTCTTATCCAGGTACAACCCCAAATCCGTAAACATGGGCACCCTGATAGATATCATCCAAATACACCTCTGCTGTTTTCAACCAAGATCTCAACGATTACTGCCTCATTGCCTGCATCCGTAATGGGTCTGCTGTCAAATGACCACCCCTCATCACTGTCAAATGCTCCCTAAAACACTTCAGCCAGCAAGCCTTTCTAATCGACCTGGCCCGGGTATCCTGGAAGGATATTGACCTCATCCCGTCAGTAGAGGAGGCCTGGTCATGCTTTAAAAATGCCTTCCTCACCATCTTAAATAAGCATGCCCCTTTCAAAAAATGTTGAACTAGGAACAGATATAGCCCTTGGTTCTCTCCAGACCTGACTGCCCTCGACCAGCACAAAAACATCCTGTGGCGTTCTGCATTAGCATCGAATAGCCCCCGTGATATGCAACTTTTCAGGGAAGTTAGGAACCAATATACACAGGCAGTTAGGAAAGCTAAGGCTAGCTTTTTCAAGCAGAAATTTGCATCCTGTAGCACAAACTCAAAAAAGTTCTGGGACACTGTAAAGTCCATGGAGAATAAGAGCACCTCCTCCCAGTTGCCCACTGCACTGAGGCTAGGAAACACTGTCACCACCGAAAAATCCACTATAATTGAGAATTTCAATAATTTTTCTACTGGCCATGCTGGCCATGCTTTCCACCTGGCTACCCATACACCGGTCAACAGCCCTGCACTCCCCACAGCAACTCGCCCAAGCCTCCCCCATTTCTCCTTCACCCAAATCCAGATAGCTGATGTTCTGAAAGAGCTGCAAAGTCTGGACCCCTACAAATCAGCAGGGCTAGACAATCTGGACCCTCTCTTTCTAAAATGAACTGCCAAAATTGTTACAAATATCAGGCTCATCACTTGATAGATCTTGGTGTCAAGTATAATATTCCTCAGCCTTGGCAACAGTTACCCTTGTGGCAATACCATGCCCTAAAACACTGCAAGGAATGCAAGTGATGCAGCAAGTAGCCTTGTAGTTGTAGAATTTTGTAGGCTTTTTGATGGGTCTCGAAGGCCCTCTTATTCAGATCTCATACGAGAGACTAACTTCTATGGGTTTCCAGTCCTACTATCAGTCTTTTACTATCTGGCTTTTTATTTTATTACCCATGGTTTTTCTTTTGACAAATTAATCTACACATGGACACCATTAGACCAACTATTCTGGGGATCAAATCAACACAACTTTCTCTGCACCCCTGTATAATTCTACATTTGTTGGCTCATTTCCATGTATACTAAATTGTGTACCTACCATTCCTCTCCCATCTAATGAGCCCAACATGCTGGGAGAGGAAATGTGGACAAATATCCGAATCGTCTATAGTTTATTCATGCCTCCGGTCCCAGACATGCCCATTAAAGGTTTGTTGATTGCCAAAAATGTTACACTATAAAAAGGCACAATCTGTAAGATGTTGTGCTGGTCATTTAAACAAGGTATGTTTATCATGTTGATCTCACAGACCTTGCATCCATAGCTCCTTCTAAGAATTTGAGAGTGGTTATATTTCCCCCGTTTCCATTTCTCTGCTTACCAAACAAAGTGACTGGGTAAGGCTGCTGAACTTGCAGATTGGGCCTTTAAGAAATTACTCAAATCTGGAGGGCTAATTTGAACCACATCCTAAAGTACACATGTATTATATACTCATGTCTACATGAAGCCCTGTACTAGATTCACTTTTGTACCTTTTCTATGTTTTTCCAGGGAGCATGACGAGGGATTGTCAAGTGCTGATGTGGGTCATGTAGGTGCTTGTCTGAGTGTGTGGTGCAGTGTGGGAGTACCTGTAGTGAAAGAAAAGTCTTTGAGATAATGACTCCTAAAGAGAGAAAGTGTCTCTGCTTCACCTCTGTTTTTTTCTGACCACATTTTTGGGATTTTTGTTATTTTTTTTGTAGGGGGGGGTTACAGATACATTATGCATTTCAAATAAGTTTAGAAAACCTCTACCCATAGGCTGACACTCAAAAAAAATAAGAGTAATTGGAAAAAGTAGTTTAATAATCAATAAGACATTCAGTATAAACAGAAAAAGAAAGAAAAAAAGTGGACCTCCACCCCCAACCTCCCATCCCATTCCCCCAACCTCCCATCCCATTCCCCCAACCTCCCATCCCATTCCCCCAACCTCCCATCCCATTCCCCCAACCCCACCCAGCCAACATGTCTTCATCCAACCCTCCACTTCTGGTAACCATGTCTCCCACCCACCCCCTAGCAACCAGGGTTGCTCATCTGCCACCCCAGCAACCAGATAAAACCCTCCCCTAACACCCCTTCCCCATGGGCCCGAAAGCAAAGAAAGTAAAAAAAGATTAAAATACAGTATGGATGGATAGATAGACAGATGCTGTATGCATAAATTTGTTTGCATCCCTATTAGTGAGGATTTCTCCTTTGCCAAGATAATCCATCCACCTGACAGGTGGCATATCAAGAAGCTGATTAACCAGCAGGTGCACCATGTGCTGGGGACAAAAAGCCACTCTAAAATGTGCAGTTTTGTCACAACACAATACCACAGATGTTCCAAGTTTTGAAGGAGTGTGCAATTGGCATGCTGACTGCATGAATATCCACCAGAGCTGTTGCCAGAGAATGTAATGTTCATTTATCTACCATAAGCCATCTTCAATGTCGTTTTAGAGAATTTGACAGTACGTCCATCTGGCTTTACATCCGCAGACCACGTGTAACGACACCAGCCCAGGACCTCCACATCCGGATTCTTCACTTGCGAGATTGTTTGAGACCATGCACCCGGGCGGCTGATGAAACTGAGGAGTATTTCTGTCTGTAATAAAAGCCCTTTTATGGGGAAAAACTTCCAAGTGGGTGGGCCTATGCCCTCCCAGGCCAACGCGTGGCTGCGCTCCTGCCCAGTCATGTGAGATACATTAGTGTCACATCCTGATCTGTTTCACATGTCCTTGTGATTGTCTCCACCCCCCCTCCAGGTGTCATCCATCTTCCCCATTATTCCCTGTGTATTTATACCAGTTCTCTGTCTGTCTGTTGCCAGCTCGTCCTGTTTGTTTGAGACAACCAGCTTTTTATGTCTCAGCTGCTGCTTTTTCTAGTCTCGCTTTTCTTGCCCTCCCGGATTTGACCCTTTTCTGTCCTGACTCTGAGCCCATCTGCCTGACCACTCTGCCTGTCTCTGAGCCTGCCTGCCAACCAGTACCTCTGCCTCCCTCTGGATTACCAACCTCTGCCTGCCTTGACCTATCTACTGCTTGCCTCTGTTGGAACATGAAACCGTTGTTTATTCGACGTGGTCTGCATCTGGGTCTTCCCTTCATACCTGATACATTCGAGCCTAATGAATTTATTTCAATTGACTAATTTCCTTATTTGAAATTTAACTCTGTAAAATTGTTGTGTGTGTACACATGTTTGGATATATGTGTTGGGCTTTATCTGAGATTATTCTTTAGAGTCAAGTATATTTGTCCAGGCCTCAATTTTTCCTTGACTAGCACCATTCATTCTTGCTGTTGATAATTCTGTTGTAACTTCTAATAGTAACTGTATCCACTGGCGAATTGGGAGAGAGTTAGGTGATTGCCAGCTAAGAGCCAATATCTTTGTTTGCAGCAGTGCTGCCTGCCAGCAGTAATCATCTCTGATTGAGAGATGCAATGTGCTATCATCGTTAAGTAACAAAGTTGCAAAGAAGTTAATGTTTATATTCATGCACTTCAAAAATTATTTTGTGACTTTGCCCCAGAAGTATTTAACTGCAGGGCAATCCCATCATGTGAAGGAATGTGCCTACCTGATTTAGGGGACACAGTGAACAGTTGGGAGTTGGGGCCAATCTCAACGTAATATCTTTCCTTTGTGTTAAATACAGTCTGTGAACAAACTTTAAATGTATAAATTGATGGTTTGGATTACGGAATGTCAAGGTCATATTTTTCCATAATCTGTTCCAGTTATAAGGTTGTTCCAATTGAATTAGATATGTGGACCATACTTTAATGGTTAGCTCAGAATCTGAGCTTTCCAAAAGTTGTTTATATACTGCTCAAAAAAATAAAGGGAACACTAAAATAACACATCCTAGATCTGAATGAAATAAATAATCTTATTAAATACTTTTTTCTTTACATAGTTGAATGTGCTGACAACAAAATCACACAAAAATAATCAATGGAAATCCAATTTATCAACCCATGGAGGTCTGGATTTGGAGTCACACTCAAAATTAAAGTGGAAAACCACACTACAGGCCGATCCAACTTTGATGTAATGTCCTTAAAACAAGTCAAAATGAGGCTCAGTAGTGTGTGTGGCCTCCACGTGCCTGTATGACCTCCCTACAATGCCTGGGTATGCTCCTGATGAGGTGGCGGATGGTCTCCTGAGGGATCTCCTCCCAGACCTGGACTAAAGCATCCGCCAACTCCTGGACAGTCTGTGGTGCAACGTGGCGTTGGTGGATGGAGCGAGACATGATGTCCCAGATGTGCTCAATTGGATTCAGGTCTGGGGAACGGGTGGGCCAGTCCATAGCATCAATGCCTTCCTCTTGCAGGAACTGCTGACACACTCCAGCCACATGAGGTCTAGCATTGTCTTGCATTAGGAGGAACCCAGGGCCAACCGCACCAGCATATGGTCTCACAAGGGGTCTGAGGATCTCATCTCGGTACCTAATGGCAGTCAGGCTACCTCTGGCGAGCACATGGAGGGCTGTGCGGCCCCCCAAAGAAATGCCACCCCACACTATGACTGACCCACCGCCAAACCGGTCATGCTGGAGGATGTTGCAGGCAGCAGAACGTTCTCCACGGCATCTCCAGACTCTGTCACGTCTGTCACATGTGCTCAGTGTGAACCTGCTTTCATCTGTGAAGAGCACAGTGCGCCAGTGGCGAATTTGCCAATCTTGGTGTTCTCTGGCAAATGCCAAACGTCCTGCACGGTGTTGAGCTGTAAGCACAACCCCCACCTGTGGACGTCGGGCCCTCATACCACCCTCATGGAGTCTGTTTCTGACCGTTTGAGCAGACACATGCACATTTGTGGCCTGCTGGAGGTCATTTTGCAGGGCTCTGGCAGTGCTCCTCCTGCTCCTCCTTGCACAAAGGCGGAGGTAGCGGTCCTGCTGCTGGGTTGTTGCCCTCCTACAGCCTCCTCCACGTCTCCTGATGTACTGGCCTGTCTCCTGGTAGCACCTCCATGCTCTGAACACTACGCTGACAGACACAGCAAACCTTCTTGCCACAGCTCGCATTGATGTGCCATCCTGGATGAGCTGCACTACCTGAGCCACTTGTGTGGGTTGTAGACTCCATCTCATGCTACCACTAGAGTGAAAGCACTCCCAGCATTCAAAAGTGACCAAAACATCAGGCAGGAAGCATAGGAACTGAGAAGTGGTCTGTGGTCACCACCTGCAGAACCACTCCTTTATTGGGGGTGTCTTGCTAATTGCCTATAATTTCCACCTGTTGTCTATTCCATTTGCACAACAGCATGTGAAATTTATTGTCAATCAGTGTTGCTTCCTAAGTGGACAGTTTGATTTCACAGAAGTGTGATTGACTTGGAATTACATTGTGTTGTTTAAGTGTTCCCTTTATTTTTTTGAGCAGTGTATATTATAGAGATCAGTGCTTTCGGGAGCCCAGATAACGTATTTATTATTTATAAATCCCATCATTACATAGTTCGGTGGTTGGGTTTCCTAAGGGACTTCATAGACCAGCATAGTTGTACATAAATAAAAGATTTGTCTGGTAATTTGTATGTGTCTTTCAAATCTTGGAATGTTCTTGAACCATTACTGTCCATGATATCAGTAATGGTACGGATTCCACATTTGAACCATTGGGGGGCATGCAAAATACCACCCTCCAGATCGCAAGGCATTATTGTGAAATATTGGAGTATGGGCATGCCATTTTGGTTCCCAGTTACATTGTTTTGCAATTTTACAAGTTGTGTGAGCAACAATAGGACCAACGCTTAGCAGTGTTGAAGAGATACAATATATCAGTGAAGACCCCCTCTTCCAGGGCAATAGGAGACACCACATTTCTCTATATACTCAGCCAGGGTGTGGAAAAATCACGTATAAACCAATTTAGGATGGGACGAAATGCTAGTGCCTGGAAATACAATTTAAAGTTTGCTAATGTTAGTCCTACGTCTTTCCCCCAATTGCAAGTTTGTTTATTTTAATTTTAAAACAGTACTATGGATTTTATCCCAATAGCCAGAAGGGGGAGACAAAGGAAGCATTGAACTACAGAAATGTAGCTGTGGGAATATTAATTTTGACATTAAATATTCGTCCGGTTAAAGCAACTGGGATATTAGTCCATCTACTGAGGTCGAGTTTAATTGTTTTGAGCGTTCTGTTAAAGTTTCTGGCAATGGTTTTATCTAAGGAAGGATATATCTATTCCCAAATGTTTCAAATGGGAAACGATTGGGATTAGATAAGTAGAGATGGAGTCCTCCTTCAGGGTCTTGAGAGGCAGTAGGGCAGATTTGGTTAGAATCATTTAGTTTAGAACTTGAGACAGAGATTAATTTGTCTACGATCTTCAGGACAGGTCAGTACTACTAAGATACTGACCGGTTGCATCCTCTACAACCAATGTGATCATCGTGAAGAACAATCTGGCCTTAAATGGCCATGTACTCTTATAATCTCCACCAGGCACAGCCAGAAGAGGACTGGTCACCCCTCAGAACCTGGTTCCGTCTAGGTTTCTTCCTATGTTCCTGCCTTTCTAAGGACTTTTTCCTAGCCACCTTGCTTTTACATCTGTATTGCTTGATGTTTGGGGTTTTATGCTGAGTTTCTGTATAGCACTTTGTGACATCTGCTGATGTAAAAAGGGATTTATAAATATATTTGATTGACTTGGAGGGTTTGAGATATCTTACCTTATCCAGACAATGTATCGTGAGCGTATAACAAGATAACGTGATTTGTTGAATTGAGAGGTATTAATGGAATTTCTTTCGATTGTTGAATTGCCTGGGCCAGGGGCTCCATAGACAATAGAAATAGCAGAGGTGTGATTGGATCACCTTGCCTGTTACTTCTAGTTATTCTGAACAGAACAGATATTGCCTGTATTCCTGTTGTATCCCCAGCAGGAATACCAAAAAAATAAAAATAAATAAAAAAGTCTAACAAAGAGTCACTGACCAACAACCAAAACAAAACAGTTTTAGGAGGGGTTCTGAAAGACACTAGCAACACCTGGAACCTAAAATACACCCACCATGAGACACCCACCATGAGCGCTCACTAAATTTGCCCAAGAAGAGGCAAAACAAAAACCCATACCAAACTTAAAGACAGGACGCAAACTGAAATCAGATAAAGGATTGTTTGTCTAGAACACAAAATAGGGAGCGCCAACTAAAGGTGTAAAACCTCCGCATCTATCAAGAGCACTGGGCCAGCCACTCTTAAATAGCACCTGTGCCAGCACAGGTGAAACACCTTCCCGCTAACGAGACGGCAACAAGCACAGGTGTAACACATACTGACTTACGAGCTGACACCCATCGGTGCACCCTACGTGCTAACGAGCTATACATCCAACCTCAAAACATAAATGGAAAAACCAAAGCCTGTATGGCTGAAGGACTGGCATATAGTACTTTAATCATATTAATAAAATTGGAGCCAAGTCCCATATGTTCCAAAACTGACCATAGATATGATCATTCAAGTCTATCAAAAGCTTTTTCTGTGTTCTTTACAGAAACGAGAGAATCTTTGGTTAATTTATTTTGGTTCTCAGAGTAATTCACCTGGTTCAGACTCAATAGTTGCAATATCCGCTAATTGATCATTAATCCGAAGCTTGTTAGCCAGTAGACGACTGGGTTGATTAACATTGAACTAATGGTTGAGTCTAACTCGGTGGATGTAAATGTAAATGTAAAATGTAAATGATTGCAAATTATGCTGTCTGTCATATCAATAGATTTAGTTGTGTCTTGACTTTGAAAAAAGTAGTCGCTACCTTCTCTGAAAAAAGTGTTTGTTGAGAACACTGTCTTTTCCAATTCTAATATCTTCTTTCATTTTGACAAACATTTCCAAACAGTTCAGTTAATCAGTAAAACCTTTCATACATTTATTTAAAATGTACCGCCCACAAAATGTTGTGTTTTTGTCAAGCAAGTCTTTTCTTGTTTGGTAACCTCAATATTTGAATGACCATTTTGACAAGCTGAGTCAGAATGATGATGGCTGTCAATGTCGTAATAATACAGGTGACACACAGGTGTGCCCTCTACTTCTAGCCCCATAAAACACAAATAATTAGCATATCAAAACATTGGTAATAATACCATTACTGTTTGGGTCACTATGTGGCTGGAGACCCGGCTTCAAATACTATTTGAAATCATGTTAATACTTTGAGCGTTTGTTTTAGTCTGCCTGGAGTGCTAGGTGGGTGGGGTTTGCATTTCTGGGACTTTTCTATTGGTTCCATTGCAACTGGCAAGCTCAATTGAGCAAAGCTAAAGTTTTTGAAATGATTTAATATAGTATTTGAACTCAGGTCACTGTGGGGGATATCTCGTCAGCAATTATTCACTTGGCAGTGACCATTTGACCTCCAAGCCATAGATCAGTCAAAAAGAACTGCTGGCCAGTAGCAAGAAGCCAGTCAAAGAAGGCCAGTAACTGGAAAATTACATGTGGCATGTTGTAACTGGCTTTGTCAATAGACCTAACTAATTAACTTAATGGACCCAAGTTATATCACTGCACTCTATACTCCTCTGTAAACTGGTCATCTCTGTATACCTGTCGCAAGACACCCTGGTTGATGCTTATTTATAAAACATTCTTAGGCCTCACTCCCCCCTATCTGAGATATCTACTGCAGCCCTCATTCTCCACATACAACACCCGTTCTGCCAGTCACATTCTGTTAAAGGTCCCCAAAGCACACATCCCTGGGTCGCTCGTCTTTTCAGTTCGCTGTAGCTATCGACTGGAACGAGCTTCATCTCTTCATTCAAAGACTCAATCATGGACACTCTTAATGACAGTTGTGGCTGCTTCACGTGATATATTGTTGTCTCTACCTTCTTGCCTTTGTGCTGTTGTCTGTGCCCAATAATGTTTGTAAAATGTTTTGTGCTGCTACCATGTTGGGCTGCTACCATGTTGTGTTTCTACCATGTTATTGTAATGTTGTCCCCGCAGGAGGCCTTTTGCCTTTTGGTAGGCCGTCATTGTAAATAAGAATTTGTTCTTAACTGACTTGCCTAGTTAAATAAAGGTTAAATAAAATAAAATATATGCATATGGGTTTATGAAAATACTAGGAATCCGAGAACCTTGTAGTAAAATGACAATAAAAATACCAAGAAGGATGATTAATGAAAAGTTATTGGACCAAGACTAAAGAACCAGTGAAGAGTAAATTATATCGTCAATGAATAGGGTTGGGGTTCATTCCATTCAAATTCCTCTCAGTTCAAAGAATGATTGAAATCCAATTAATGGAGAGAAAAATGTATTCAAAGTATCTCCCCTTGATTGTCTGACAGCAATACTATTATAGTTATATCAAAAAGATCCATTAGCTATCAAGCACAGTTATGTACTTTTATAGACCTCATGATTGTGTGTTGTTGTAGTGTTCTATATGAAAGGCGTAGCTAAGTGTCATGGACTAGTATTTAGAACATGTGAATTGTATTTCACCTTGGAAAAAGCCCATTAAAATCCAGTAGTCAGTGAAGGAATGTGGGATAAATCTTCTAAAGGAACACTCTAACTGACTTGGTATAATTACAGAGTAATTACCCAACATGGTCAAACTCCTTATCATTGGGCAAATGCAATGCCAGGGTTGTGGGTTCGATTCCCACGGGGGGCCAGTACAAAAAGAAAATGTAAAAAATAAATAAATAAAAATGCATGAAATGAAATGTATGCATTCACTACTGTAAGTCGCTCTGGATAAGAGCGTCTGCTAAATGACTAAAATGTAAATGTAAATGCAGTGGAGTATGCACTGCAGGGGTGTGTGTGTGTGCGTGCGTGCGTGCGCGCACGCATGAGCATGTGTGCATAAGTGAGTGCATTGCAGGGTGGTACGGAATAATACTCTGTCTGCCAAGTAGTAGTAAATTATATAATAAGCGTTAGTCATTTGAAAATAATGAGGAATGAGTAATGCTATACACCATTGAAAATAATAATGGCCTAACTCCTGTCCACCCTCCTAGAAAGAATATGCTGCGTAAATGCTTCAACTACAAGTGCATATAAGATGAAGAGAAGAGTTGAGTACATAGTATGCAAAATATTTATTAAGTAGGCTACTGTAGCTTTACAATGAATACAAAACATAGCAAAAACATTTCGAAGGGTAAAGTGGTATGGATGGTATGCGTGCGGTTACATGCACACAATAATGTGGTTATTGTGGTCAGTCAGATTAATATAATGGTTCGATTAAACCGTTTACATGCTTTGCAAGAAGAACGAATTCCCTATTAATCCTGTTTACATGGACACATCTGAAATAGGGCTACCCGATTGCACTGATAAATGCAGCAAATCGTCAATCAAAATAAACGTTCTACCACAGCGAACATTTTATTTTTGGGAATCAGATTTGATTCTGAGTTCGAACGTATAAAGTTTGTATGTGAAAACTACTTCTAAGATGCATTCATCCAGCTGTTCCAAACACTCCGCTCGCACCGGAGGCTCGATCGGCTGGTACGAGCACGTTCACAGATCAAATACACCGCTGGAACACCGAGTTTACAAGTCCTAATAATTCGAAAGATGTGTTTTAATTGGCGTATGTTTCCTTAGATTTTGACTTTACGGCGACTACAACAAACAGAGCAAGGTGTTTGAGTGACTATTGCAAAGTCTGCCTACTGCCATAATCAGTTTCATATCGAATTATTAGTGTGCATGTAAATGTACTCAGAAATCTGTCTAAACTAGGTTCTCCTCACAATCCATCAAAATGCATTCATCTTCACCAGGAGAAGTAGCAACAAGTGTTAATTCATTTGTTTATGACAACCAATGGGGAAGGTGGACATGTAAATGCATTTCTTTTACGTTCAACAATCATCATTTTGGACCATGGAGAAAAAGAAAGTACACAAACTCGACCACGAACCCGCGCAATATTCTTCCGCCAGTCTCTTCTTATCAACTGTGCAAGATTTGGCACCCGATGGAGAGACATAAGGAGGAGAATGTGTCTGAATGGTAGTCCTTGGAACAACAACATCTCTGGGTGTATTGTTAAGTTTGAAATGGGCGTCATTGGGAGCTTTTCTGCACATACCTGCTTTAATCAAAGCGGTTGAGTCCAAGCATAATTTCTTCTGTTTCTTTAGAGCACGCGCAATCTGTTTCCAGTAGGCTTTGGCGTTGGACTCGTACCCAGGGCAAGTGGCTGGTTTGGCCACATATTTGCAGTCGAAACTTGTTTCCCCCTTTTTGCAGTTCACGCCAAGCACAAAGTCATCATCACCTGTCGCAACCCAAGTGCACTGCGTCTTGTCTTTGGCGGAGAATTTGCCCTTGAAAACACCCTTTCCTCTGGGGCTGCTGTCTTTATCCGCTGGAGACGGGACGGAGGGCTTTGGTCCCTCTTTTCCTTTCTTCTTCATCCCGCTTTTTTTGGATCCTTGACATTTAGCAACCATAAGCTGCTGAGATATGCAGGCAATAACCAGCAAGAAGGCTAAATTGGTAAGGAGCGCCATGTCCCGCTAAAATATCTGCAGAAATGGCATAGTTATTAGTACAGTAGGCCTCCAATTCCTTCCAATTCAAATAATTGATACTGTAGCCTGTTACAACATGGCAGCAGAGATTTATGGAGGATAATGGCAGATAATATTTAACACAACATAAGTGGTTATTTTAGACAGCTCACCTCTGGATTTGGGAAGATGGAAATGATTCAATTTCGTTACGACACCTGGGGAACGTGCATGTGGCATTTATAGAGCACCGACACACCCACCACCCGCTTATTCCCTCACGCCACTCACATGGAACATGGGCCTAAATGCGCGCGCGACACACACACACACACACACACACGTTTGTTTTACAATTGATTCCCATTCAAAATCCTATTTTTCCTAACCTAACCCTTAACCTAATCATAACGGTAACCCCAAATCCCTAACTCTAATTGCAACCCTATCCCTAATTGTAAACCTAACCCCTAAACCGAGAATAGTAATTTTACTTGTGCTGTCTGGTTTGCTTAATATAAGGAATTTTGAATTATTTCTACTTTTATATTTTAACAATTAAATGCACTTATAAAACTTAAGTATATTTAAAACCAAATACTTTTAGAATTTTACTCAAGTAGTATTTTACAGGGTGACTTTTACTTGAGTCATTTTCTATTAAGGTATCTTTACTTTTACTCAAGTATGACAATTGGGTACTTTTTCCACCGCTGGTATATGCACCCATTAACTGTTCTAGTAAAACTGCAGTGAGCAACGAATTGAAAAAAATATATATTTTAAAGAAGTTGATACAACAGCGTCACTTAATGGGGGGAAAAGAGGCACTGCACCTCTAAAAGGGTGTATTTAAGACAAAGAGAAACATTGTCATCAAAAACGGTTTGCCTGCTATTATTTAAAAAATAGTGAGAGAAAGGCTTTGAACCTAAAGCAAGGCATTAAGGAACACAGACACACTAAAAAGAATTAGAACACACATTTATTCATTACATACACATGTCGACATTCATTCATTGATTGTGACCTTTCAGTCCAATGAAGCAGTGGTAGAGCTGAATATGCCACTCTTACTATGTAAATGACACAACCTTATGCATTTCAATACATGGTTTATGGTGATACAAACATACACATAAACAAACATACAAAAAAGGCAAAACCAATGGCGTATCTGCCTTAGGAGAGTCCATTATAAGGTATCATAGGTTTGTCTGACACAAAAACCAAACTGTAAAAAAACTGTCACCAACAGTAAAAACTGTCAACCATAATGAGTACCATGTGAAAGATGATGGATTGAACTATCTGTCCATACCCGATCCACACATTCAGATATGGAGGCTTTAAGTTGTCATTGTGACCCTTGGAATTACGTTTTTGGTATTGGTCTCGATGGAACTTAATATTAAGTAACTGGTTTCACAGCTTATTTTTGTTTCCAAAATGTTTTGGTCAAAGTGTTACCTGAAATGAACATTTTTAGTTGGCACAAACTTAGCTCCAAAAATTAATCAAATTAAGATTGTGTTTGCTCAAATTGTCTCATATGTTAATTCAACTATAAATTATTATTTGGGTATCTTAACTAAAAAACTCTGTGGAACTAATCGCAACATCTTAGATATTTGACACACATGATTACATTGTGCATGTTCATTTATACAGTAATTCATATTCAACATGTGGGATTTGAACTCACAACCTCTTGGTTCACAGCATGCCAATCTTCCTGCTATGCCACCATGCCCGTCAATGGCTGATTTCACCTGTATTGAAACACTTTGTACTTCAGTAAGTAAATATCAGATCTGTTAAAAGTACATTCGAGAAAAAATATTTTATTTATCATAGTGATTAAGGAGTAACTTGCTCCAGAGTGGCGCAGCGGTCTAAGGCACTGCATCTCACTACAGACGCCCTGGTTTGAATTCAGGCTGTATCACAACCAGCAGTGATTGGGAGCCCCATAGGGCGGCGCACAATTGGCCCAGCGTCGTCCAGGTTTGGCCGGTGTTGGCTGTCATTGTAAATAAGAATTTGTTCTTAACTGACTTGCCGAGTTAAATAAAGGTTAAATAAATAAAACAATTAAAACAGAGTAACATGCCCCACCAACATTAGACAACTATACAGAAAAACATAAAATTGCTGAAATAACTAAGTTAAATCAATGATGAGAGAAAAGTCAGATTACCTGATAATTGACACTGACATGGTGGCATAGCAGGAAGATAGGAATGCCATGAACCAAGAGGTTGTGAGTGCAAAGCCCAGGAGAGGACATGCTGAATAATAATGACTGTATAAATGAACAATGTAATGATGTATGTCAACGTGCACCAGATATGTAAGTTGAAAACATTGTATGTTAAAACCACTATGTGTAACCAGTTGCACACCTTTATTAGTTAAGATTCACAAATAAGTTATAGTTGAATGAACATATGAGACAAGTTTTCTAGAGTTGGAGCTAAGTTGGGCCAACTATTTTTTTGTTTCTTGAGGTAACACTTGGACTGAAAAGTTCAGTAAACTAAAACAGACTATGTAACTAGTTACTTAATAATAATTTGTTGAAACAAGTAGTTTTTGTATTACAGTGCACCAATCATGGTGAAATGGCAGGCTGGAAAGTTGTTTGATCGATAGCAGTGTCAGCATGATCATTTCCACGAAGAGGGTGTTAGAACTCTCTTCTACCATTTATCAAAGTCATTTTCTGGAAAACCACTCTGAGCACCTCTTTAGTCAGACTTTTGAAGTAATCTTCAAAAGAAATCTAAATCTGGGAAAGAGGGAGCAAAAAGTAAATATAGTGAATAGGTTTACGTTTTCTACACTCGGTAAAATACTCAACATACTTTTTACAGACCTGAGTTAATTTCAGATATTTGATTGACAGACATACTTTTTCATACAAATGATCATCATGATAATATACAATGCTATGACTACAATTAAGAAAATATCAACAGCAAACTTTTTAAACTCACCTTCATTATTAGTTCTGAAACCAATCAATGACATAGGAACAGATGCCTTGGAGTGACTGCCAACAATACTCTTGTGCCAGCTGTTTGGCATTGCTCTTGACAGTGGGCTTAGTTGGTTTCAGAGCGGTTGGTTTGGGGGTCAGAAGCTTTTTTAGTACAGCTGTCTTGTTCACTGCTGGCTTGATTGGTTTTGCGCCTGCTGGTTTTGAAGCTGCTGGTTTTGCTGCTGCTGGTTTTGCGGCTGCTGGTTTTCCCTGCTCAGGTCTGGATTGCAGTGCCTTTGTAGGTGCTGGTCTTGCTTCTGTTCTGGCTTTTTCAGGTTTTGTAGGTGCTGGTCTTGCTTCTGGTTTTGCTGGCTCTGGTCTGGCTTTCTCTGGTTTAGTTTGCTCCGGTCTTGCCTGCTCTGGTCTTGCTGATTTAGCTTCAGGCTTGGTTGCGGCTGGCTTAGCCTGCTTGGTGAATGGTACCTTGGGGGTCTCTGGTTTTGCCTGGTTTGGCTCTTGGGCTTTCTCTGGCTTTTCAGGGATTGCTGCTGGTGCGGCCTCTGGCGTGGAGGAAGCAGAGAACACCATCTGGGCGTCTTCCGGTGCCCTCTTGCACATTTGAGGCTTGATAGCTTTGGGTGCCTGGCAGGCGTTCTGGAGTTTCCTCAGGTCCCACATGATCTGGGTGAAATAGTGGTGAGGGTTGTTGTTGTAGGGACGGCACATTTGGGGCTTACCCGTGTACTCGCACCAGTAGGTTCTCTCGGCACCCTGGCACGATATCCTCAGCCTGGTGACATTTCCCTGGCCGGTGACGCTCATGGTGCAGAAGTCCTTTGCCTTGTTGTTGAACTGGAT
The DNA here is from genome assembly GCF_901001165.1 of Salmo trutta. NCBI lineage: Eukaryota > Metazoa > Chordata > Actinopteri > Salmoniformes > Salmonidae > Salmo > Salmo trutta. Next base: position 22,211,709 of record NC_042959.1, read on the forward strand.
GGGGTCCTCCCAGGCACTCTTCCTGTTCTCTGCAGCAGCAATAGCAGCACCACCATTGCCTGCCCTCGTGTTGCCCTTCTCATTCTGTCCCTCCACTGCCCAGAGACAGCAGGCGAGGAGCAGCAGTGCACTGGCCCGAGTCCACATGGTTATACCAGATGCTTGAGTTTGAGAGAGGGAGTGAGATTGGGACTGTAGAAGCTGAGGGTCCTTCTTGCTATTTATGGGCTTTGCACACAAAGAGGGCATTCAGGTGAAAAAAAGTCTGGGTTACAAGAGCCCTCCTGAAGAGGGGAGGAGAGTAGTGCCCCCCTCTGCAATGTGACTATAATTTATGGTTGTCTAGCGACTGTCAATGAAAGCCAGGGCCACATGCAAAACCAATTGGGATGAAGCAAAATAGGCCGGGAACATTGATGCCCACACGTTTAACCAGGTTTTATATAATCGCCCATACTACAAATGTTTAATTGAGAAATATGTCAAGCACGACTTTGTGGACTTTATCGCTTGAGAACAATTCCCCAGACTGCCATTCATTTTGAGAAGCTTGGCGCACTGATGCCAACATAATATTTATCTAATCGTCCACCACGCCACTTTAATCATTCACCATGCCAATTTTTCCCCCTCAGTTTTAGAGACTGTTCAACTCAATACCACAACGTGTCTTAAAATGCTATCCTGCAAGGACATGTTGAATTGTTCAAGGTTCATTGCTGTTTTAAAGGTAGTTGAGGTTTACAACCATACAGCACAGTCTATAATTTCCTTCCAAATATAAACACAATAAAATCTGAAACTGGAGACTGGGGAGAAACTTGAGGAAAAGAATCCAAGAAGTTCCAAACAAATATGCATGTGGGTGGTGGTAGGCCAATCTAGCGTGTCACACAGGAAGTAATTACTGTGCCAGTTAAGAAAGAACAAGAATAACCCATAATAGAGTTGCTGACTCGAGACAACGGTATGTATATAACATGGCTGTTCAGCGAGTGTGTGTGTCTGTGACATAGTAAGGGGGTAGCAGGACATGCCTCTTGCAGCTTTATTTTCCTAGCAATCAATCCTAATGGGGAAGAAAGGGCTCCTTGTGAGTGACGCGGAATCTGTAATGTAAACATCCGGTGCAGGTTCGCTTCACTTTGTGGAATCAAAGGATCGCACTCTGTGGCCGCAAGCCAAACGAGGGACCAGGCATTTATCCATCCCACTCTCTCCCTCTGCATGTCAATGGTTACAGATGGGGCGGCAGGTAGCCTAGTGGTTAGAGCGTTGGACTAGTAACCGGAAGGTTGCAAGATTGAATCCCCGAGCTGACAAGGTAAAAATCTGTCGTTCTGCCCCTGAACAAGGCAGTTAACCCCCTGTTCCTAGGCCGTCATTGAAAATAAGAATTTGTTCTTAACTGACTTGCCTAGTTAAATAAAAAGATGCTTTGCAAAGGTGGTGAACCAAAATCACTGCAGACAGCCCGATGAACTAGGGTTGTAAAGGGAGGGTATATTACTGAGAACTTTTGAAGTTTACCAGTAAACTACCAGAATTTTGGTATCTTTCAAAGATTTTATGTAATCTATCACAATACATCTAGTGGCCCTTTTGGGTACTTCAGATTATAACAGGTGTCTGTCATTATCTCTGGACCTGTGTGGCCTTATCACATCTAAAATATATGAAATAAGATGATAAAAAAATGAATTACGACTAAGCTGTGAAACATTATCCTAAATATAAACCATAAACTAAGGGAATACCATTGCTGTTTAATATGAGGGTTTCAGCATTAAATATCCTTTACTTAATTTTTTACACTTTTATTTATTTTACTATTTCAATATGTATTTGTTGTCAATGTTTTGGTGTCAAACTGGTGGCAGTTGTGAAGAAAAGTGGCTACTGTAGTTGAAAGAGTTGCAGAGTTAATTGAAAATAATGCCATTGTTGATTAGATGCTTTTTCATTAATTAGGCTATTTTCTTTTGAACAATATGGTCTCTCTACTAGAAACTCATGGACAATATGGACACAGATATAAAAAATGAATACTATATATAATTGTTAAAAGTTATTCAAGTATAAATGACCAAAGTTACAATAGATTACCATAGATTTTCTGTTAAAAACAAAATTATAGAAGATTCCAGTAACTTTCGTAAATTACCAGTAGCTTTGCAACCCTAGCTACGGTTAAGAATCAAAATACAATTCCCTAAGATTTTAAATAAAATCAGCTTGAAAGTATCCAATGACTCCCTCTAAAGTATAAACGCATTACCCAATCTTCTTTAACCAGTTGCACATTTAGGGGGAGGGAGAAATGGTCATGTGGTATGTGCGGACTAGAAAATGTATATCTGGTCTCCACAGATGTAGGTGTGGGTGCCAAATGACTGTGAAAAACGTCAAGTCCTCCTAGCGCATTGGAAAAGATGATAATCTCCATTTCAAAATAGCGTGTACGTAATGGAGTACGCCATGTTCTATATCCGACAATGGAAACATATAAGACTGTGGTCTTTTTGGTAATATCTAAAATGTGTCAGCCCCACTGCCTCATGTCAAATGTTCCTGATCATATGTAGATAACATTTTACATAAGACAAAGGACATGGTGTCCAAAATAGGAGACCCCTTGCCCTGAAACACGTCCCGTAACCTGTGTTTTTTCAATTCGAGAATGTTTGGTTTCTCCAGCGGTCACTTGGTGAGACACATTTAAAAAAATAATTGTGTACAAGAATGAAATTGAATGTTTTATTCACAATTTATACACTTTCAGATCACCATCATGGACACTCATTTACAATGGGCACCAGCAGTGCCCCACTGTCCAGTGCCAACATGACAGTTTTACCCTTAAAACAACCAGTAAACATTGCACCCACTATCTAACCAGATGGTGCATACAAAATGTCTGTCGTAAGCACTCAGTAAGATAGCGTGTGATGTAATAATCATACACAGGTAAGCAGTCTGCAGGCATGTACTTAAGTAATAGTTATTGGGAAGTGAAGCCTCTGTCTGAGACGCAATGGGCAAGATCAGTTATGCAAACCATTAAGAAGTCCTCACTCCTCTCATCAACAAACCTCTACTGGGTTAATGCCATTTGATTGACAGCACATGGTAGTTAAGTAGGCTAATGACCCCCATCTTTACGAGGCAGACAGTGGGGGAGAAGGAACATAACCTGTAAACAAGTGAGAACAGATGGGTGATATTATCGTGGTGGCATGTACAGTACAGTATGTTCATGTTTTTCAGCATAATCCATCCGGGTGTCATCATTCACTTTCAGCAATACATCTCTTATATACAAACAACTCTTCAATATATTTACCCTTCTGTAGTTCCATAGGTACCAATAGCTATTGTGGGATAAAAAATGATAATATTGAAACAATATATTATGCATAACTGTTAAACAACTAAAGACCTGAGACCTACAGTAAGAATAGAATTTGGCTTCAAATAGCAGTTCTCCACTTCAAGGTTTGACCACTACAATAGCCAAAAAAATATCTTGATTAACATGCCGTGTTAGTTTACTCAACATGATACTCTGCATTATTGTTAATAAATTAACGAACTAAGGAATGTTATATTCTCCTGACATTTCTGTTCAGGTTCATGTGATATTCCACCTGTTATGCACTGATATGAGATATTTCCTCATATTTTACAAAATGGTGGTCATCAGTCAAAATGCTATGGTTAAACAGGTCTAACAGTCATCTGTCAGTATGCCTCAGCAAGGATAACAACCTCTGTCTGTCTTCTAATGTTGCAAACATACAAAAGTCATGCTATTTTGTAATTGTCCTTATATTATTCAAGCACAAAGATATAGGCCTACGATCTACGACCTTCAAGTCTGTTTCTACACCGAGGTTGTGTTTCAAACATCTCTCCTCATCTGTTAGTAAAACATCATTCAACTATGAGAAGAAATGGCAATGTTCTTGTAACAGCTCTACATGACCTTCAAAATACCTTTTCAGTTGCTTTTTACAAAACACAGAAGAGGTACAAAAGGTTTGAGAGTACACAGCCCTCTGAATTGTTGTTGTGTCTGCAGTTTGAACTCAGCCTCGGCTCAGACTAATGTAAACACAGGCACAACAGACAGCTGTGTGTGGTGAAGTACGAAGGTCAACCGACACTGTCTCAGATGTACACCTTCCTTATTGTTCCCCAGGGAAAATCAAAGGAAGAGTTGATGACAACACCTTGTGTAGTGTCTGAGGGGGTCCTATTGGACACTGGATATCCAGAAGAGGTTGTGACTGGGCAGGAGGATGTTGCCAGTAAATAGATCCGTGGAGATAGAGGAAGAGAGGGCCAGGTGAACACATACAAAAGACACCAGCTTCTTGTTAGGGGCTTCTTCTGCCAGTAAGGAATTTTTTTCTGAGCTTTGTCTTGTTCAAGGGGTGGGAAGTGGATGGGGTCCTAAAAATAGATGAAATATAATTCAACACGGAGTAATAATGCACTGATGTAAAATAATCTACATGGATAGCCAATAACGTGGTATGTTTCTACATGGATAGCCAATAACGTGGTATGTTTCTACATGGATAGCCAATAACGTGGTATGTTTCTACATGGATAGCCAATAACGTGGTATGTTTCTACATGGATAGCCAATACCGTGGTATGTTTCTACATGGATAGCCAATAACGTTGTATATTAATACATGGATAGCCAATAACGTGGTATGTTTCTACATGGATAGCCAATACCGTGGTATGTTTCTACATGGATAGCCAATAACGTGGTATATTAATACATGGATAGCCAATAACGTGGTATATTAATACATGGATAGCCAATAACGTGGTATGTTTCTCCACGGATAGCCAATAACGTGGTATGTTTCTCCACGGATAGCCAATAACGTGGTATGTTTCTCCATGGATAGCCAATAACGTGGTATATTTCTACACGGATAGCCAATACCGTGGTATGTTTCTCCACGGATAGCCAATAACGTGGTATATTTCTACACGGATAGCCAATAATATGGTATATTTATACATGGATAGCCAATAACGTGGTATATTTCTACACGGATAGCCAATAATATGGTATATTTATACATGGATAGCCAATAACGTGGTATATTTCTATGCTAAAAGTGATCGTAGAAAAGACTAACAGTATATAAAACATATAGTGGAAACGTACAATCAAGTGTTTCAGTTCCAGTTTCCGATGGCCCTGTAGAAGAGAAGATACTGTATCAGAAAATATATACATTTAATTGCATCAGATTTAATTGGATAATTCAGAAGCTTATTGCTTTTGCCATTGCGAGACTCAAGGGAGAAATGAAAGCAATGAAATGTGAGTTTTTAAATGAGAGAAGTGAGACTTTAGTCTTAAACTGTATAAGTGAATAGGAATAGCAAACACACACAGCGGGTCTGGTCTACAGTAAATTGACAAGTGGTTAGACACAAATACCATCAAACCATATGTGGTTTAAGGTTTATAAGTGATTCCAAAAACAGCAATCCACACTGTGAAGACTTTCTGCAAAGTCAGTGAAGCAGACATGCAAGCGCTAAAACAAGCTGTGAAGAGGGGGTAGCATAAGAAAAATAAAGAAGAAAAAAATGATAGTGTCAAGCAAAGGATGAGACAAGAGAGAAGAGACTGTGGGAGCTCTGGAGGTTTTTCAGAGTGGCAATACTATGCAGACAACCAGCAGGTTATGGCATGAAGAGAGAACAAGGCAGGGAGGATAATGCTGAGGAGGTGGATGGAGAGACGTCGTCCCAGTGATCAGTGGTTCTCAGTACCTTTCTGGAGCCGGTCAAAAAGCCCGGCCTTCTCTCACCAGTCGATATGCCTAGGGGGAGCTGAGGCCCTTGGGAACCTAGTCATAGTGTCATAGGCAGGGATGCTAGAGGCACAGGGGTACAGAGATGGGGGACAACATCAATAGCAGGAAAAGGGAACATTCGAGGGTCAACCATTTTGTAAGGCCCTGCCTCTTGCTTCCAGGTCCTTCACTTGACGAGAGCACCGGAGCAGGCGTTTCCCAAGACACAGAGAGCAGAACCACTCCATCAACACTTGCTGAAGGCTTGAGGCCAACCAGGGATGGCATGATGCATGCAGTCACCATACACATGCTGCATATGCACTGAACTGGAGGAATAATAACCACTCTATCCAAAATTATTTTCTATTGACTTTTAGAGACAAGCCAACCATGGTGAATTGCTGATTAATAGGTCGGTTGTAATAAGACAAGCCAACCATGGTGAATGGCTGATTATTGAGTTGGTTGTAATAAGACAAGCCAACCATGGTGAATTGGTGATTATTGGGTCGGTTGTAATAAGACAAGCCAACCATGGTGAATTGGTGATTATTGGGTCGGTTGTAATAAGAAAAGCCAAACATGGTGAATTGCTGATTATTGGGTCGGTTGTAATAAGACAAGCCAACCATGGTGAATTGCTGATTGTTGGGTCGGTTGTAATAAGACAAGCCAACCATGGTGAATTGCTGATTGTTGGGTCGGTTGTAATAAGACAAGCCAAACATGGTGAATTGGTGATTGTTGGGTCGGTTGTAATAAGACAAGCCTACCATGGTGAATTGGTGATTATTGGGTCGGTTGTAATAAGACAAGCCAACCATGGTGAATTGGTGATTATTGAGTCGGTTGTAATAAGACAAACCTACCATGGTGAATTGGTGATTATTGGGTCGGTTGTAATAAGACAAGCCAACCATGGTGAATTGGTGATTATTGGGTCGGTTGTAATAAGGCAAGCCTACCATGGTGAATTGGTGATTATTGGGTCGGTTGTAATAAGGCAAGCCTACCATGGTGAATTGGTGATTATTGGGTCGGTTGTAATAAGACAAGCCAACCATGGTGAATTGGTGATTATTGGGTCGGTTGTAATAAGACAAGCCTACCATGGTGAATTGGTGATTATTGGGTCGGTTGTAATAAGACAAGCCTACCATGGTGAATTGGTGATTATTGGGTCGGTTGTAATAAGACAAGCCAACCATGGTGAATTGGTGATTATTGGGTCGGTTGTAATAAGACAAGCCTACCATGGTGAATTGGTGATTATTGGGTCGGTTGTAATAAGACAAACCCTAGGTGGCAGGTTGGTTATTGTTCTTTTCCCTTTTCAGTCATTCTGTGGAGATGCTCTCTGTGTCTGGACACTGTTATAGTTTAAACATTTTGGCTGTCCAAAGAGATGTCTTTTGTACATTTCAATGAAAACCATGCCGTTAGAGGTTGTTAGAAGAAGTTAGTCACATGAGCAGTTGTCTCAGTACCACATAAAAGCAGACATGCTTGCCTCTCTTTTAGCCTCTCTTTGAGCAAAAGGATCACGTGTACATTCACAGCAGTTTGCCCAATTCTAAAGAAGACAAGACATGCAAGGAATTTTATGTCACTTGATCAAGTCATCATGCACAGAGCATGCAGTGGGTAAGTTAGTAATGCTCCAAAGGTCATGCCGAACCCAAAACACACAAGCCGTAAACAGTGGCCTAGCTACCTTGCTCACAACCTCCCAATGCTGGAGCCGCAACAAAGCAGATAGAGTCCAGCTGACCTCCAGATGTGTCTGAGGGGCTAGCCAAACCCCTAGGGCATGCAGTGTCTCATCCACCTTATTTAACCATCCCACTGAGTGACTGACTGCCCCCAGGCCAACATGCTGCCCCTGCCCCCATCCCTCCCTGAAACATGCCATGCAAATTGATTATTTCCGTAGGCCTGCTTTGTATTTAGTTTACCTTGTCATTACAGGGTTTTGGATACCTTGTAAACACTCATTATGATAACCATTATTACCAATTTCCATACTGAAACAAAACATTGCATAAAAAAACATGAGGTAAGAGACATGGCATGCTATCAACCCTCGGCAATAAAAGTATTTTCTCTAAATAGGAATAGGATTCTAGACGTAAACAAATGTTTCCATATAGAAAGTTGTGAATGTATAAACCACAGCATTTTATCTTACATCTTAACTTACAAAAACAGAGGTGGAATTTTGCTTTTGTAAGATAATGGTTGTAAGAGCCCTTAATGATCAACAAGGGTAATTTCTTCAAGATAGCACACAAAGGAAATCTAAAATGATCCATCAAGAGATGCATTTCATAGCAAAAACGTAAAACCAGCACCATGAAATCTATGTACAAAATCCACAGAAAAGCGCAGATGTACCAATGAGATATACTGGAAGGAGAAAGGAGAGGTAAAATGGGTAAAATGAATCTTACGTTTTCATGGGAATTGTCTCAATGCTACAAAGATACAAAAAAGCAAAAATGTTAATGAAATGCTCGGTAATAGAAATGCACTAGAAGGTTTTGGACACAATAGTACTGATCAGGTGACATCGATACACGTCGTTGATCAAGACACTTGGTGACTTGTCTATGGCATTTATTCACTACTGTAAGTGCCTGGGCGAGGCGAGGGCGACTGAAGGATGCATAAAACAACATGAATAGCATTCCACAACTCTTAATACGCTGTTTGTTTTCTTACAGTGCAAAGTGCTTGACAGAGAGAAATTAAATGAAAAATAAGGATGAAGAATATGGAAATAGTAGGAATGGTTATCACAAAGTAAAATGCCAAGTTCCAGAAACAGATGAACTGCAAGGGAAAAGAGAGCGAGACAAAGAGAGAGAATGAAGCAGTAGAAAGAGTTAAGTTACTGTAACTTGCTACTCCTATTAATACAACTTACTACTAAGTTACATCTATGTACTACTAAGTTACTACGACTGTAAAGCAATAGACAGAAGAGGGGGGAAGATAGTAAACAAGAAAGAAAGGAGTAGCTAGCACCACAGCACAGAAGCAATTCTATAACCTCGTATTTAACTTGTCGGTTGTGGGACTGAATCAAATTGTGTTAATTACCACTGACTCCTCCCCATTTCAGTCTCTTTAACACGTATAATAAGGGTCTTAAAAGGCAGTGTTTGACCTTGATTATTTTCGAGGCGGGGCGCAAAAGCCTCAAATCAACTGTATGGCCTCTTTAACCAAATAGGCGTGGGGAAAGTGATAGGTGTGGTGGGCCATTGGCAGGGAAGAAGGCTGTAATAAGGATCCCCATACATCAAACTAATCACTGGGTTGCACTACAAATTAACAGCAGGGAACTTCCAAACCTCAGCTACAGTGGAAGTCGGAAGTTTACATACACTTAGGTTGGAGTAATTAAAACTTGTTTTTCAACCACTCCACACATTTCTTGTTAACAAACTATAGTTTTGGCAAGTCAGTTAGGACATCTACTTTGTGCATGACACAGATAATAATTTTTTCAACAATTGTTTACAGACAGATTATTTCACTTATAATTCACTGTATCACAATTCCAGTGGGTCAGAAGTTTACATACACTAAGTTGACTGTGCCTTTAAACAGCTTGGAAAATTCCAGAAAATGATGTCATGGCTTTAGAAGCTTCTGATAGGCTAATTGACATAATTTGAGTCAATTGGAGGTGTACCTGTGGATGTATTTCAAGGCCTACCTTCAAACTCAGTTCCTCTTTGCTTGACATCATGGGAAAATCAAAATAAATCAGCCAAGACCTCCACAAGTCTGGTTCATCCTTGGGAGCAATTTCCAAATGCCTGAAGGTACCACGTTTATCTGTACAAACAATAGTACGCAAGTATAAACACCATGGGACCACGCAGCCGTCATACCGCTCAGGAAGGAGACGCGTCTGTTTCCTAGAGATGAACGTACTTTGGTGTGAAAAGTGCAAATCAATCCCAGAACAACAGCAAAGGACCTTGTGAAGATGCTGGAGGAAACAGGTACAAAAGTATATACAGTATGTCCACAGTAAAACGAGTCCTATATCGTCATAACCTGAAAGGCCGCTCAGCAAGGAAGAAGCCACTGCTCCAAAACCGCCATAAAAAAGCCAGACTACGGTTTGCAACTGCACATGGGGACAAAGATCGTACTTTTTGGAGAAATGTCCTCTGGTCTGATGAAACAAAAATAGAACTGTTTGGCCATAATGACCATCATTATGTTTGGAGGAAAAAGGGGGAGGCTTACAAGCCGAAGAACACCATCCCAAACGTAAAGCATGGGGGTGGCAGCATCATGTTGTGGGGGTGCTTTGTTGCACGAGGGACTGGTGCACTTCACAAAATAGATGGCATCATGAGAAAGCAAAATGATGAGCATATATTGAAGCAACATCTCAAGACATCAGTCAGGAAGTTAAAGCTTGTTCGCAAATGGGTCTTCCAAATGGACAATGACCCCAAGCATACTTCCAAAGTTGTGGCAAAATGGCTTAAGGACAACAAAGTCAAGGTATTGGAGTGGCCATCACAAAGCCCTGACCTCAATCCTATTGAACATTTCTTGGCAGAACTGAAAAGGCGTTTGAGAGCAAGGAGGCCTACAAACCTGACTCAGTTACACCAGCTCTGTCAGGAGGAATGGGCCAACATTCACCCAACTTATTGTGGGAAGCTTGTGGAAGGCTACCCAAAACGTTTGACCCAAGTTAAACAATTTAAAGGCAATCCTACCAAATACTAATTGAGTGTATGTAAACTTCTGACCCACCGGGAATGTGATGAAATAAATAAAAGCTGAAATAAGTCATTCTCTCTACGATTATTCTGACATTTCACATTCTTAAAATAAAGTGGTGATCCTAACTGACCTAAAACAGGGAATTTTTTACTAGGATTAAATGTCAGGAATTGTGAAAAACTGAGTTTAAATGTATTTAGTTAAGGTGTATGTACATTTCTGACTTCAACTGTATAGTTGAATTAAGAGGATGATCCAATGGTTCTTTCCAGATATAAACAAACTGTTTGTGATAGCATAATATTAAAAGTGGAGTAGAGATACTCACTCATCGTAAACATCCTCGGTGTCCATTCTACGGTAAAACTTTGCCAGTTTTACTGACAGGATGATGCTAGGAAGGAGGAACAGGGCACAGCAGCCTAGGCCAAACCAGAATGTGTTCTGAGGAACACAGAAAACAGAGATAATGCTGTGTCAGTGGATCCGATATCCAGGCATAAAGCAGCCCTGTGTTCACTTCATGTTCTCTTTAGATTTACCCCCACCAAATTGTTGAGTAAATTATCAAGACATATGGTATACTGGTTTATGAAATAAAGTATAGCAGTGGTTAGGTAGAACAAAATATTAAACACATGAATAATTTAATATTTCATTACTGGGTAACTTTTCAACACTGGAGCCTTAGGTATGACGTATAGCACCATACACTGCCTACACTTCTCAGCCCTGTAGATTCATAAAGGTCTTGCCATCATTTTGAACATCAATATCTGCAGAGTGTGTATCTGTGTGTGACTGTGCATGTTTGTGTAGAGGGGGCAGTTTAGCCAGCTCTAAATGAGAAAACCACTGAGTCATAAAGTCATCATAGCTATGACATAACAGCGCGTAACAGCCTCATAGTCTGTTTTAGAGAATGGACACTGTCATGATACATTTGGCTCCCCTCCAATCCCACTGATAGTCAAAGCGTCACAGCTTTGCTCTGTTTCCATGTTAGGTAACCAGCTCCATTCCTCCATCCTTACCAGATACACTGTGCTGTTGTGGAATGACTAGAAGCACTAACTCTTTCCTGTGTTCCTGTACCTTTGTTCCGGGACACCAGTAAAATTACCCACTGAGCTTTAACAAGCGCTTTGGTCAATGCTGAGTGTTCAGAAACATCCTGTTCCCAGTCCAAGTCAATTAGCTGGTGCTGGAACCTATGGAGTCCCTAAGTGGCTATTTGTTCCACTTCATTAGTGGAGGCAGAGATGCTTCCTGCCATTGGGAGTGTGTTAGTAACAAGGCCCCATGCCGACCGGACAGATGTCGGGATTATGTAAGGCTGGTTTTATTTCCTTCTCCTCTCTTTCTCTGTCTCTGTTTCTCGCTCCCCATCTCTGCAGCACTCTGTAGGGTGCCCCACTGTGAGCTGCCAGGTCTAACTAGCTCTCACTGATCATGTGCTGGATTTCGAGGCCTGACTTGTACGTTCTAAATCAGGCGAGGTTGGGGGTAATGGTGTGTAGGTGTGTGTGATTGGAGGGGGTGAAGTGTGTAGGTGTGATTTGAGGGGGTGGGGTGTGTGTGATTGGAGGGGGGTGAGGTGTGTAGCTGTGTGTGATTGGAGGGGAGTGAGTAGCCAAAGTACTGTAGCCATCTTTTGCCTTGATGACAGCTTTGCACACTCTTGGCATTCTCACAACCAGCTTCATGAGGTAATTACCTGTAATGCATTTAAATTAACAGGTGTGCCTTGTTAAAATTTAATTTGTGGAATTTCTTTCCTTCTTAATGCATTTGTGCCAATCAGTTGTGTTGTGACTAGGTAGGGGTGGTATACAGAAGATAGCCCTATTTGGTAAAAGACCAAGTCCATTGTGACCCGATTCAGGAAACGAGGCGTATGTCGCAAGTCACGAATTCACAGGAGAGCCTTTTGAACGTTATTTATTTTTTAAATCAAAATGTGTTTTTGGGCAGAAATGCCTTCTCAAACGTGAACTTTCATGTGCCTTAATATCAAACTTGTATGTCATCTGTAAATACAAATACAATTGTTAAATTACGAGCCTAGTTGGCTTAGCCACAGAAAAAGTGAGCAACCTTCCCGCTAGCCGTGATTGGCTGAGATAATGAGTGGGCTGGACATGCCGAGAGATGAGTTTGGATTGGTCGGTGTTGCATCTTGTGTCTATAAAATGAGCTGCTCGTAATGCATAAATAATCGTTTCTACTGCAGTTTTTTTTCTAAAGATATTATGTTAGCCATGGAGAACTGCAAATATGTTGCTACTGCTCTCAATAACATTGCTGCCCTGAATTTATCAGGCTATATCGACAAAGGTCAGTGGGAAAAAGTTGTGATGGACTACTTTCTGGACGATGATCGTGCCATGCAATGCTGACTCTCTCATTTCATAGCACGTTTTGAAATCAGTGGAACACAACGGGCCAAACAAGCTGTGCAAACTAAACGGAAACAACACATGATGTCTTATGAAAGGGGTTGCAGTCTGCCGTGAAGCTTTCATCCATGTACACAGGTAAGAATCTTGCTACAGATTCAGATATTATACGTTTCTAATTTTGTCAGAAAGTTGTTTTCATTGCAAGCTTAAGCTTGCTGTTAGCTAGCTAATGTTAGCTGAGGTTAGGTGGCTGGCTTGCTAGCTAACATTAACTTATGTGTATGAAGTGTGTGTAACGTTAGTGATGTTTTCTCAGAATGCCATTTCACATTGCTAGTTATAGCCTAATGTTAGCTAGCTAACATTGAACTTATTGCTTAACTTTAGCTAGCTATGACAATCGGTTTGTATTGCTAGTTAAAGCTTGCTGTTAGCTAGCCAGCTGACATTAGATGGCTGGCTCGTTACGGTAGCTAACATTACCTGTATGAACTGTGTGTAGTGATGATATCTCAGAATGCCATTTTGCATCTATTGTATAATAATGCTAAAATATTTGTATCTGGAATTTGTCTTTCAGCATTAATCAGTATACCATTTCTTCAACTACAGAGTTGGGAAAACACGTGTGGACCTGAATTGTGATAACTGCAGTGGCCAAAACAAGAACAAGTTTGTGCTCTGGTATTGTGCCTGGTGGACCATGCACAAGCTCCACCACAATCTGGACCTTTCACCTCCTGATCACAGGCCACACCAAGTTTATCCCCGACTGGTGCTTCGGCCTCATCAAGCAGCGCTTCAGAAAGACCAGAGTGAACACTTTGTCTGAGATTGCTGGTGTTGTGAAGGACAGCACTGTGACAGAGGTCAACATCCCACAGCTAGTTGGACTGGAGGACGGTACGGTGCTGGTGGAAAGCTATGGCTGGCAACAACACCTGACTCCGTACTTCAGGCCACTGCCACAGATCAAGCAGTACCAGCACTTCAGGTAAAAAGTAATTTTCTTTGTATGAGGTTATTCTTATCTAAACTTGGGAGGTGAATTGATGTTGTGCAGGGTTGTAATGTCTTCAGATTTTTTATAATTCTCAGTTTTACAACATCGATGCTCTGGAGCCTGGTGTTGTCGCCAAGGAGCATTCAGACTGTCAGGACCAGGTTTCAGCTGCTGCGCAACGCTGACATCCTTCCTCCCATAGATGGTCTATCTGTAAAAGCACCAGCTGGACTGGACACAGCTAGACAAACTCTTTTTGACAAGATCAGGGAGTTTTGAGACGAAGAGGCTATGGACATCACATGTCCTGCACCAAAGTCAAGGGCAGGACAAAAACATGCTCTCCGTATATAGACTTCCTTGTTCACGCGTGGTTTGGATGGTCCAGTCATCAGCACTATCTGCAGTGCCTCTATTCACATGACTCTCTCCTAACACACACGCCATACGTTGCTCCTATTTTTTTTTATTTTTTTATCTTGCTGCTCAGCCATTTTACTCCTGATTGTATGCATATAACCACCTCGTCTATCACTGATATCGTTATTGTACATACTGTATATTTTATTTATAGACACTATCTATTTCTGATATTGCTACTATGCAAGTAACCATTTGGTTGTACAGTTTACACCTTCTGTATAGACCATCCACTTAGCAAGACTTAGCAAAATATTGCTTTATAAAATTAATATTGATATGTGTGGTCGTAACATGATTTTGTGACATACCACAACAATATCATGTGACCGTATCAAGTGTCCACCACTTAAATATGGCGCATGCATCTGTTTATGTACTGTACATGTGCACCTCACTCAGGTTTCAACTCAGGTTGCATGGCCTTAACTTATGTATGGAATACTGTGTGATAAGTGCAAGTGTAACAGTATATAAAGCATGCTAATGTACTGGTGTGAAGGCATTTGGGCAGTGATGTAAAGTACTTAAGTAAAAATACTTTAAAGTACTACTTAAGTAGTTTTTTGTGGTATCTGTACATTACTTAACTATTTATATTTTTGGCAACTTTTACTTCACTACATTCATAAAGAAAATAATGTACTTTTTACTCCATACATTTTCCTTGACACCCAAAAGTACTTGTTACATTTTGACAGGGAAATTGTCCAATTCAAACACTTATCAAGAGAACATCCCTGGTCATCCATACTGCCTCTGATCTGATTTGTAAATTATGTCTGAGTGTTGGAGTGTGCCCCTGGCTATCCATCAATAAAAAATAATAAAATTGTGCCGTCTGGTTTGCTTAATATAAGGAAGTTGAAATGGTTTATACTTATACTTAAGTACATTGTGCCCCTGGCTATGCGTCAAATTATATATATTTTCATACAATTGTGCCGTCTGGTTTAATATAAGGAATTCAAAATGATTTATACTTTTACTGAAGTATGACAATTTAGTACTTTTTCCACCACTGGATGTGTCTGGTGGTTATAGCATTTCTTTCACATGACCCATCAATTTAGACAACTGTATCTGGGTAAGCATCATCTAATAATTATAAATATTTTTATCTGGACACTTTCTGTTTACCTGGAATGTTTCCTTATTGTGTACTACCACTTTTTGTCTTCAGCACATGACCTCATGTGAATCCTTAAAGTGATGGGTGGGGCTGGCTTAAGAGGGTGTGAACAATGCTGAATAGGTGAAGACAAATGAGAGCTCTCTAGTACTGTAGGTACCAAAACATTCAAAGGCCCTTTTCTCAAAAGGGAGTTTACAAGTGTATCAACTTTGAAAGTAGAATTACGTTCCTATTGTTCCTCAAAAGTGCTATGTATGACATACCATTTTGTAGCTCTGAGTCTCTATTTTTATCCAATGTAAAAAACTAAAATAAAAATGTTGCTACATAAGACTAAATCCAGGTGGTGAGTCACATATTATGGCAAGAGAAACAACAGTCCATCATTACTTTAAGGCATGAAGGTCAGTCAATTCGGGAAAATGTCAAGGACTTTGAAAGTTTCTTCAAGTGCAGTCGCAAAAACCTTCTAGCGCTATGATGAAACTGGCTCTCATGAGGACCGCCACAGGAAAGGAAGACCCAGAGTTACCTCTGCTGCAGAGGATAAGTTCATCAGAGTTAACTGCACCTCAGATTGCAGCCCAAATAAATGCTTCACAGAGTTCAAGTAACAGACACATCTCAACATCAACTGTTCAGAGGAGACTACGTGATTTTTTTTATTTAATACATTTGTTTTATTCAACCTTTAACTAGGCAAGTCAGTTAAGAACAAATTATTATTTACAATGACGGCCTACCCCAGCCAAACCCTAACCTGGATGATGCTGGGCAAATTGTGTGCTGTCTTATGGGACTCCCAATCACGGCCGGTTGTGATACAGCCTGGAATCGAACCAGGGTCTGTAGTGACACCTCTAGCACTGAGTTGCAGTGCCTTAGACCGCTGCAACTAAGGCGCAAAGACATCACTACTAATGGACACCAATAATAAGAAGAGACTTGCTTGGGCCAAGAAACACGAGCAATGGACATTAGACCGGTGGGAATCTGTCCTTTGGTCTGATGAGTCCAAACGTGCGATTTTTGGTTCTGTGAGATGCAGAGTAGGTGAACGGATGATCTCCTAATGTGTGCTTCCCACCGTGAAGCATGGAGGAGGTGGTGTGATGGTGCTTTGCTGGTGACACTGTCTGTGATATATTTAGAATTCAAGGCACACTTAACCAGCATGGCTACCACAGCATTCCGCAGCGATACGCCATCCCATCTCTCGCCGACAGAGATGGCCGCCTCGCGTTCCTAGGAAACTATGCAGAATTTTTTTTTTTTAATGTGTTGATATTACTGCATTGTCGGAACTAGAAGCACAAGCATTTCGCTACACTCGCTTTAACCTGTTGGGGGTAGGGGGCAGTATTGACACGGCCGGATAAAAAACGTACCCGATTTAATCTGGTTACTACTCCTGCCCAGTAACTAGAATATGCATATAATTATTGGCTTTGGATAGAAAACACCCTAAAGTTTCTAAAACTGTTTGAATGGTGTCTGTGAGTATAACAGAACTCATATGGCAGGCAAAAACCTGAGAAGATTCCTTACAGGAAGTGCCCTCTCTGACAAGATCTTGTTCTTCTTGTCTCTGTTTATTGCAGACTGAGGATCTTTGCTGTAACGTGACACTTCCTACGGCTCCCATAGGCTCTCAGAGCCCGGGAAAAAGCTGAATGATATCGAGGCAGCCCCTGGCTGAAACACATTTGCGCTTTTGGCAAGGACAATGGGCTGAGGCGCGTGCATGAGTCGACCCCGTGCTTTATTTTCTTTCGTCTTTTTACCTAAACGCAGATTCCCGGTCGGAATATTATCGCTTTTTTACGAGAAAAATGGCATAAAAATTGATTTTAAACAGCGGTTGACATGCTTCGAAGTACGGTAATGGAATATTTAGAATTTTTTTGTCACAAAATGTGTCGTGCTCGTCACCCTTCTTTACCCTTTCGGATAGTGTCTTGAACGCACAAACAAAACGCCGCTGTTTGGATATAACTATGGATTATTTGGGACCAAACCAACATTTGTTATTGAAGTAAAAGTCCTGGGAGTGCATTCTGACGAAGAACACCAAAGGTAATCAAACTTTTCTAATAGTAAATCGGAGTTTGGTTAAGGCTAAACTTGCTGGGTGTCTAAATAGCTAGCCCTGTGATGCCGGGCTATCTACTTAGAATATTGCAAAATGTGCTTTCACCGAAAAGCTATTTTAAAATCGGACATATCGAGTGCATAGAGGAGTTCTGTATCTATAATTCTTAAAATAATTGTTATGCTTTTTGTGAACGTTTATCGTGAGTAATTTAGTAAATTTTTTGTAAATTCACCGGAAGTTTGCGGGGGGTATGCTAGTCCTGAACGTCACATGCTAATGTAAAAAGCTGGTTTTTGATATAAATATGAACTTGATTGAACAAAACATGCATGTATTGTATAACATAATGTCCTAGGGTTGTCATCTGATGAAGATCATCAAAGGTTAGTGCTGCATTTAGCTGTCTTTTGGGTTTTTGTGACATTATATGCTAGCTTGAATAATGGGTGTCTGATTATTTCTGGCTGGGTACTCTGCTGACATAATCTAACGTTTTGCTTTCGTTGTAAAGCCTTTTTGAAATCGGACAGTGTGGTTAGATTAACGAGAGGCTTGTCTTTAAAATGGTGTAAAATAGTCATATGTTTGAGAAATTGAAGTAATAGCATTTCTAAGGTATTTGAATAACGCGCCACAGGATTCCACTGGCTGTTACGTAGGTGGGACGATTTCGTCCCGCCGACCCTAGAGAGGTTAACATCTGCTAACCGTGTATGTGACAAATAAAATTTGATTTGATTTGTGCTTAGTGGGACTATCATTTCTTCTTCAACAAGACAATGACCCAAAACACACCTCCAGGCTGTATAAGGGCTATTTGACCAAGAAGGAGAGTGATGGTGCTGCATCAGATGACCTGGTCTTCACAATCACCTGACCTCAACCCAATTGAGATGGTTTGGGATGAGTTGGACCGCAGAGTGAAGGAAAAGCAGCCAACGAATGCTCAGCGTATGTGGGAACTCCTTCAAGACTGTTCACCTGGAAAGCATTCCAGGTGAAGCTGGTTGAGAGAATGGCCAAGAGTACGCAAAGCTGTCATCAAGGCAAAGGGTGGCTACTTTGAAGAATCTAAAATCTAAAATATATTTTGATTTAACACTTTTTTGGTTACTACATGATTCCATATGTGTTATTTCATAGTTTTGATGTCTTCACTATTATTCTACAAAAAATAAAGAAACACCATTGAATGAGTAGGTGTGTCCAAACGTTTGACTGGTAGTGTATATCAAGCCATTAGGGGCCGCTAAAACCTGGGGCCCTCAGAAAGAATCCCGCCCTGTCTTCCGGACCTTGGGAGCTAGTGGGTTTTGGAGGTGAACACTGAGGAGGCTGTGTGAATCCATCCCGGTAGAATGCACATGGTTGTGTGAACATAGTGTTCCGGTATAGTAACATGTGAGCCTTCTCCAGAGACCAACCCCCCCTCCAAGCAAGGCCCTTCCTGCATGCCTGCCTGTCTGTATACCAACCACCCAACTGACGTTTCAGGCATGTTTTCAAAGGACCCCTTATATTGCTTTTTTAGGCATGTTTTCAAAGGACCCCTTATATTGCTTTTTTAGTTACCAACGAGTCGACCAAGAAGCTGCAGGCTACGATCTCCACTGTGTCCACGATGTTGCTGAAGGGTTTGCAGGCTGCTACCTCCATGGTCAGCTGGGTAAACCATGCAGACAAAGGGCATCTGTTACAGTTATACCATTGGCGAACAATTATGAAAGTTGTCGGTTGGAATTTCTGGAAAATGAATGGATGTTATAGCTTTACACATGGATGATTGATGACTAAGTTGATTGCAAACAAGTCAGCAGAGCTGTTACTTTTGGCACAATTCAATAATGTTGTGAAAAGCAGTCTTTTCAAACAGTACAACAGTAATTTACCAGCACTCAGTACTGCTTTATCTAATTTCCTCCTTATGCTACAGGGTTCAAGGCTCAACAGGGGAAAACAAGGTTCAAGGCTCACAGAGGAAAACAAGGTTCAAGGCTCACAGGGGAAAACAAGGTTCAAGGGTCACAGGGGAAAACAAGGTTCAAGGGTCACAGGGGATACTAGGTTTAAGGCTCACAGGGGAAAACGAGGTTCAAGGGTCACAGGGAAAATTTTGGTTCAAGGCTCACAGGGAAAATTTTGGTTCAAGGCTCACAGGGAAAACAAGGTTCAAGGCCCAGAGGGGAAAAAACAAGGTTCAAAGCTTACAGAGGAAATTCCAAAGTTGGTTTCCATTTGTGTTCTTTCTATTTTTAGACCCCAAAGTCTTAACATTCTCAGAGAATGAGCAGTTGATAAGCTGTATGTCAACATAGTTTGGGAGCTAACACTAGTTTATCTTCTACGTCATAATTCTAATATAAGAACTATAATAGGCATTCAAAAACTGTTGGAAAACAAATACTTACGGAGGTCCTGACCCACTCTATGTATTGCCTGAAGTAACCAACAATGGTTTGCTTGTACTTTTCTGTTTCCTAATGGAGAAAGGGATAATATGTTACCTACTGTGTTTTATCCTAGCACTGAAATGTAAACAATGACTGGGAAGCCATCTTAGTCACCTGGATGACGACATGTGTTGCATTCTGGGAGATGAGATACTGGGCCGCTTCGATGGTCTTCAGCACATCAGTGATTTTGTTCTGGATAGGACACAGCATTAGAATGCTCAAGATGCTTTCATAACAGTCTATGGAGCTGTTACGTATTCTTTATTCAGTGTTTATGGATGCATTACGAATGCTTGATGTTGATTGAGACAGTGTGAACTGTTAGGGTAGATGGTTTGTAGGAGGCCCACTTACCGGCAGATCTGAGGCAGTCCTTTCGAGTAGTCTGATGCTCTGATTCAGCGTACTCTTTTAAGGGGAAATGCACAACACAAGTTAACACCCCAGAGATAAAAGGTCAGGGATTAGAGACAGTAATAACTCCTAAAACACACAACACTGAAACACAAGGGAGACTAGACAGGCACAAGCATCACCATGATGCTTGAAGATACGGTTCTAGTTTTATCACACACGGGGAAAGAAGAGCGGCATGCTTCCCACTGGAAGGAAAATGCTTCATATGAAAGTACAACAACAACAATAACAATGGCTATTTCATGTGGATTTTGGTCATGAGGAATGTGTTGCAAAATACAGTACTAGACCAAAAGTATGTGGACACCTGCTCGTCGAACATCTCATTCCAAAATCATGGGCATTCATATGGAGTTGCTACTACAACAGCCTCCACTCTTCTGGGAAGGCTTTCCACTAGATGTTGGAACATTGCTGCGGGGACTTGCTTCAATTCAGCCACAAGAGCATTAGTGAGGTCGGGCACTGATGTTGGGTGATTAGGTCTGGCTCGCAGTCAGCGTTCCAATTCATCCCAACGGTGTTCGATGTGGTTGAGGTCAGGGCTCTGAGCAGGCCAGTCAAGTTCTTCCACACCAATCTCAACAAACCATTTCTGTATGGACCTTCCCCAAACTGTTGCCACAAAGTTGGAAGCACAGAATCGTCTAGAATGTAATTGTATGCTGTAGCATTAAGATTTCCCTTCACGGGAACTAAGGGGCCTAGCCCAAACCATGAAAAACAGCACCAGAACATTATTCCTCCTCCACCAAACTTGACAGTTGGCACTATGTATTTGGGCAGGTAGCGTCATCCTGGCATCCGCCAAACCCGGATTCGTCCGTTGGACTGCCAGATGGTGAAGCGTGTTTCATCACTCCAGAGAAGGCGTTTCACTGCTCCAGAGTCCAATGGCGGCGAGCTTTACACCCCTCCAGCCGACGTTTGGTATTGCGCATGGTGATCTTAGTTTTGTGTGGCTGCTCGGCCATGGAAACCCATTTCATGAAGCTCCCGACAAACAGTTATTGTGCTGATGTTGCTTCCAGAGGCAGTTTGAAACTCGGTAGTGAGTGTTTCAACCGAGGACAGGCTATTTTTACGCGCAACGCGCTTCAGCACTCGGCGCTCCTGTTCTGTGAGCTTGTGTGGCCTACCACACAACAACGTCTAGGAGCCGTTGTTGCTCCTAGATGTTTCCACTTCACAATAACAGCACTTACAGTTCACTGGGGCAGCTCTAGCAGGGCAGAAATGTAACGAACTGACTTGTTGGAAGGGGTATCCACATACAATATATGGAAAAAAGTATGTAGACACCATAAACCAATTTTTTCAATACTATTTGAACAAGTGTAGACAAGTGATGACCAATACGTGGAAAACATGACAAAGGATTAAATCCATGCTGGTATACATACATGGTAATTAGTCAGCACATGCACCAGATTTGAAGTTGTCACGCCCTGACCATGGAGAGCCCTTCGTTCTCTATGGTGTTTAGGTCGGAGTGTGACTAGGGGGGTGTTCTAGTCAGTCTATTTCTATGTTGGTGAGTTGTATGGTTCCCAATTAGAGGCAGCTGGTAGTTGTTGCCTCTAATTGGGGATCATATTTAGGAAGCCCTTTCTCCCACCTGCTTTGTGGGATATTGTTTTGTGTATGTGATTGTTGCACCAGTTAGGTTGCGGTTCGTTGTTTGTTTATTGTTTTGTGGAAGTTTCACTGTATATTAAAGATGTGGAACTCTAATCACGCTGCGCCTTGGTCTGTCTTTCCTCATGATCATGACAGAAGTATAATTGCAGGATTAACAAATTACACAGACTAATCTATAAATCCTAAAGACCGATTTATTTTTTACATAGCCTGTAAAGGACCTAATCTTGCACTTTTTACAGTCATGTCATTCGGGTCTGAATCAACGTGGTGTACTAACGAATCTGGTAATGGTAATGGTCAGGGCATGCCAGGGAAGCCCCTTGGATTCCAGGTACAAGGAACATGTATAACTAATTGTGGGCACCAATACTGTAATTTGATATCGATATCGTTTGATATCGATATTAGCAAGGCATAGGCTTTCATTTATTTGAAAATAAAAAGTCAATATGAGCTTTAAATGATGGGAGAATGGAGCAGAGCCCTCGACAGTACAGACGGACAAAGATACATTTTGGAGACACATGCTTACCCTCGCTCTAACATATTTCTTGGCAGCCATTAATTGAAGTAGGAAGAGTTAAAGGAGAAATATAGAAAGAAAAAGATAAGACAGATCTCTAAAACTCAGCATTTCTACATGATATGAATGCAGTACTAGGAATGACTTGGAATATTTATGGGGATATTATGGTATTTTGGGTGAAACATATGTGCGCTACTGTGATGTGATGTGTATTTATATACACACATATACACAGTCGTGGCCAAAAGTTTTGAGAATGACACAAATATTAATTTTCACATAGTCTGCTGCCTCAGTTTGTATGATGGCAATTTGCATATACTCCATAATGTTATGAAGAGTGATCAGATGAATTGCAATTAATTGCAAAGTCCCTCTTTGCCATGCAAATGATCTGAATCCCCATCTCGTTAACACAGGTGTGAGTGTTGATGAGGACAAGGCTGGAGATCACTCTGTCATGCTGATTGAGTTCGAATAACAGACTGGAAGCTTCAAAAGGAGGGTGGTGCTTGGAATCATTGTTCTTCCTCATTCAACCATGGTTACCTGCAAGGAAACACGTGCCGTCATCATTGCTTTGCACAAAAAGGGCACAGGCAAGGATATTGCTGCCAGTAAGATTGCACCTAAATTATCCATTTATCGGATTATCAAGAACATCAAGGAGAGCAGTTCAATTATTGTGAAGGCTTCAAGGTGCCCAAGAAAGTCCAGCAAGCACCAGGACCGTCTCCTAAAGTTGATTCAGCTGCGGGATCGGGGCACCACCAGTACAGAGCAGCAGGAAAGTGTGAGTGCATCTGCACGCACAGTGAGGCGAAGACTTTTGGAGGATGGCCTGGTGTCAAGAAGGGCAGCAAAGAAGCCACTTCTCTCCAGGAAAAACATCAGGGACAGACTGATATTCTGCAAAAGGTACAGGGATTGGACTGCTGAGGACCAGGGTAAAGTCATTTTCTCTGATTAATCCCCTTTCCAATTGTTTGGGGCATTCGGAAAAAAGCTTGTCCGGAGAAGACAAGGTGAGCGCTACCATCAGTCCTGTGTCATGCCAACAGTAAAGTATCCTGAGATCATTCATGTGTGGGGTTGCTTCTCAGCCAAGGGAGTGGGCTCACTCACAATTTTGCCTAAGAACACAGCCATGAATAAAGAATGGTACCAACACATCCTCCGAGAGCAACTTCTCCCAACCATCCAGGAACAGTTTGGGGACAAACAATGCCTTTTACAGCATGATGGAGCACCTTGCCATAAGGCAAAAGTGATCACTAAGTGGCTCGGGGAACTTAGTGATCTATATTTTGGGTACATGGCCAGGAAACTCCCCAGACTTTAATCCCATTGAGAACTTGTGGACAATCCTCAAGAGGCGGGTGGACAAACAAAAACCCACAAATTCTGACAAACTCCCAAGCATTGATTATGCAAGAATGGGCTGCCATCAGTCAGGATGTGGCCCAGAAGTTAATTGACAGCATGCCAGGGCGGATTGCAGAGGTCTTGAAAAAGAAGTGTCAACCCTGCAAATATTCACTTATTGCATCAGCTTCATGTAATTGTCAATAAAAGCCTTTGACACTTATGAAATGCTTGTAATTATACTTCAGTATTCCATAGTAACATCTGACAAAAATATCTAAAGACACTGAAGCAGCAAACTTTGTGAAAATGTATATTTGTGTCATTCTCAAAACTTTTGGCCACAACTGTACACTACCGGTCAAAGGTTTTAGAACACCTACTCATTCAAGGGGTTTTCTTTATTTTTACTACTATCATGTAGAAACCAAAAAAGCGTTAAATCAAAATATATTTTATATTTGAGATTCTTCAAATAGCCACCCTTTGCCTTGATGACAGCTTTGCATACTCTTGGCATTCTCTCAACCAGCTTCATGAGGAATGCTTTTCCAACAGTCTTGAAGGAGTTCCTACATATGCTGAGCACTTGTTGGCTGCTTTTCCTTCACTCTGCGGTCTGACTCATCCCAAACCATCTCAATTGGGTTGAGGTCTGGGGATTGTGGATGCCAGGTCATCTGATGCAGCACTCCATCACTCTCCTTCTTGGTCAAATAGCCCTTACACAGCATGGAGGTGTGTTGGGTCATTGTCCCTTTGAAAAACAAATGATACCCCACTAAGCCCAAACCTGATGGGATGGCGTATCTTTGCAGAATGCTGTTCTAGCCATTCTGGTTAAATGTGCCTTGAATTCTAAATAAATCACAGACAGTGTAAGCATCCCCACACCATCACACCTCCTCCTCCATGCTTTACGGTGGGAAATACACATGCGGAGATCATCTGCTCACCTACTCTTCGTCTCACAAAGACATGGGGTTGGAACCAAAAATCTCCAATTTGGACTCCAGACCAAAGGACAAATATCCACTGGTCTAATATCCATTGCTCGTGTTTCTTGGCCCAAGCAAGTCTCTTCTTATTATTGGTGTCCTTTAGTAGTGGTTTCTTTGCAGCAAATCGACCATGAAGGCCTGATTTCACACAGTCTCCTCTGAACAGTTGATGTTGAGATCTGTTACTTGAACTCTGTGAAGCACTGATTTGGGCTGCAATTTCTGAGGCTGGGAATTCTAATTAACTTATTCTCTGCAGCAGAGGTAACTCTGGGTCTTCCAGTCCTGTGGCGGTCCTCACGAGAGCCAGTTTCACCATAGCGCTTGATGGTTTGAAATGTTCCATATTAACTGACCTTCATGTCTTAAAGTAATGATGTACTGTCGTTTCTCTTTGCTTATTTGAGCTGTTCTTGCCATAATATGGACTTTCTCATCAAATAGGGCTATCTTCTGTCTACTCCCCCTACCTTGTCACAACACAACTGATTGGCTCAAACGCATTAAGAATAAAATAAATTCCACAAATTCACTTTTAACAAGGCACACCTGTTAATTGAAATGCATTCCAGGTGACTACCTCATGAAGCTGGTTGAGAGAATGCCAAGAGTGTGCAAAGCTGTCATCAAGGCAAAGGGTGGCTATTTGAAAAAATTCAAATATAAAATAGATTTTGATTTGTTGAACACTTTTTTGGTTACTACATGATTCCATGTGTTATTTCATAGTTTTGAAGAACCCTTGAATGAGTAGGTGTTCTAAAACGTTTGACTGGTAGTGTATGTATATACAGTATGTCTTTTAAGGAGCCAAATACAGGTGCGAGGTATAGCTAAAGATATGATTGGTTTGCCCTGGTGAATGTATACATATGCATATATAGTGCCTTCGGAAAGTATTGAGACCACTTGACTTTTTCCACAATTTGTTACGTTACAGCCTTGTTCTAAAATGTATTAAATAAAAATCTACAAACAATACCCTATATAATGACAAAGTGAAAATAGGTTTTTAGAAATGTTTGCAAATGTATTAAAAATGTAAAACAGAAATACCTTATTTACTTAAGTATTCAGATCCTTTGCTATGAGAGTCAAAATTGAGCTCAAATGCATCCTGTTTCCATTGATCCTCCTTGAGTTGTTTCTACAACTTAAATGGAGTCCACCTGTGGTAAATTCAATTGATTGGACATGATTTGGAAAGGCACACACCTGTCTATATAAGGTCCCACAGTTGACAGTGCATGTGAGAGAAAAAAACCAAGCCATGAGGTCGAAGGAATTGTCCATAGAGCTCCGAGACAGTATTGTGTCGAGGCACAGATCTTGGGAAGGGTACCAAAAAATGTCTGCAGCATTGAAGGTCTCCAAGAACACTGTGGCCTCCATCATTCTTAATTGGAAAAAGTTTGGAACCACCAAGACTCTTCGTCGAGATGGCCGCCCGGCCAAACTGAGCAATCGGGGGAGAAGGGCCTTGGTCAGGGAGGTGACCAAGAACCCAATGGTCACTCTGACAGGGTTCTAGAGTTCTGCTGTGGAGATGAGAGAACCTTCCAGAAGGACAACCATCTTTACAGCACTCCATCAATCAGGACTTTATGGTAGAGTGGCCAGACGGAAGCCACTCCTCAGTAAAAGGCACATGACCGCCCGCTTGGAGTTTGCCAAAAGGACCCTAAAGGACTCTCAGACCATGAGAAACAAGATTCTCTCGTCTGATGAAACCAAGATTGAACTCTTTGGCCTGAATGCCAAGCGCCACGTCTGGAGGAAACCTGGCACCATCCCTACGGTGAAGCATGGTGGTGGCAGCATCATGCTGTGGGGATGTTTTTCAGTGGCAGGGACTGGGAGACTAGTCAGGATTGAGGGAAAGATGAACGGAGCAAAGTACAGAGAGATCCTTGATGAAAACCTGCTCCAGAGCACTCAGGATGTCAGACTGGGGAGAAGATTCACCTTCCAACAGGACAATGACCCTAAGCACACAGTCAAGACAACGCAGGACTGGCTTCAGGACAAGTCTCTGAATGTCCTTGTGTGGCCCAGCCAGAGCCAGAGCCCGAACTTGAACCCGATCGAACATCTCTGGGAAAGACCTGAAAATAGCTGTGCAGCAACGCTCCCCATCCAACCTGACAGAGCTTGAGAGGATCTACAGAGATTGGGAGAAACTCCCCAAATATAGATGTGCCAAGCTTGTAGCGTCGTACTGAGTAAAGGGTCTGACTAGTTATGTAAATTTGATATTAAAGTTTGTGCAAACATTTCTAAAAACCTGTTTTTGCTTTGTCATTATGGGGCATTGTGTTTAGATTGATGATATATATATATATGTTTTAATCCATTTTAGAATAAGGCTGTAACTTAACAAAATGTGGAAAAACTCAAGGGGTCTGAATACTTTCCGAATGCACTGTATGTCAGATATGTTGCACTTGGTTTGGTTTGCCTGGCACAATGCAACCAATGGAGTTAACCTACAGGAGAGTATCTCTCCAGGAATAAGGTTGGAGAGCCCTGGTCTAGCTCTATATTCTAGACGCTTTGAGTGAGAGATGAAAGCTTCACTGAGGTTGCATCGATGTCTGGCAATGACGTGTCAAATTCCTCCCGCATGTAAAGTTCAGAGAACACACACACACACACACAAGCATGTATGTACACATTTGTACACACACACACTACACTCTTAGAATAAAGGGTTATCTTATGAGGTCAGCTGAAGAGCCCTTTTAGGTTCTAGATATAGCACCTTTTCTTCTAAGAGGGTAGAGCATGGCCATGGCCATTTTTGCCAGTCGGGTGAAGCTGAGCACTGATGGGCCCAGACATGGATGTTAACCTAAAAAAGAATGATTGAAGATAGTTGATTACCATGGCCTGCTCCATAGGGATGACCAGCTGACTGTGGATCTGACGGAGACTGTTGGCGTGGCCCTTCAGAGAGGTCTGGAGGGGGCCTTTAGGCTAAGGACACACACATAGACAGAGGTTCAGACACACATACAAAGAGGTAATACTCATTATTAATTTGGGAGGGTGCTAATTTTTGTCCTACTACACACTTGTGGGTGTTCCTTGTACAAGTGTGTCACAGAAATGTGTTTATTGCATATCCAAACTGCCCCTGAGACACCCGCAGGGAGTGGGGTCACTACCAGGGTCACCATTGTCCAGAGTCCCTGGACATACATTCATGTACAGAATGTATACATTTACAAATATTTAGAGCAATGTGCAATCTGTGTAAAACTCTATAGTACACAGGCCTACACACAGCAAACCACTTAGTATAAGAGACTTAATCCCTTAATCAATGAATGTAATGCAGTATAAAAACTACATATTGAACCCATAGAATTACATGTAGAATCAAGTAATTTATATTATCTATATATGGGTGAACCATTATCAGTGTCCACTGTGTGTGTGTTCTCAATGCCAACAGAACATGGGGCACCAGGACAGATGGGCACCAGATGAATACTAGAGGGGCACATATCACCCCACAGAAGACCACTTTAAACTGGCTCCACTGCCTCCGAGCCCATGGCAAGTGGTGGAGGACCCAGAGTTGGCCCAACATTTTGGGTCATGAATGGGGAGCTTGTGTGAGCTTCCAACCCCTAAAAGCAAGGCAGTACATTAAAAAATGATTTCAGAGACTGCTTCAGTGTGTGTTTGTGTGTGTGTGTGTGTCGATAGCAAACCGCCGCAAGGCTATGCAGTTGATGAAGACACGAGGAGCTTTCACACAGTTTTAGATCTGAACTCCCATTCCATTGGCTCCCTGTCTTGGATCGTGGTGTAAATAAAGCTTCAATCTACTGGTACACTGAGAAAACATTGTGTGGTTGGTTGGAGCCGTGTTGTTTTTTCAGTATGAGATTTTTATTGGACGGTTGGTCGTATGTTGTTCTCACCATTAGGTCTGTCTGTGCCTCAAGTTCATTGGTGTATGACAGTAAGTCCACCTGAGTCACCCCTTTGTTGACCTGCAAATGAACAGAAATAGGATTATAATGTATTATGATGGTGTTATAAAGCATTACAAGACTTCTCATAAGCATGTATGACCCCCTTCGGTCTTTTCATCTTATAATAACAGTTGTACAACTGTGCACATAGAGACATAACAACAGTAACCTTTATAAGCCTTATAATATCACACTATAAAGGCTCATAGAGGCTTATAACAAGTCATAAAACATTATAGTTGTCGGTTTTAAGTAAAGAGTTATACAAGCTGCAGTAAGAGGCCATAAGACGATCATGTTCCTTAGAAAACTTCATGTTCTCCCCCATTCAACAGATTCTGATATAGAAGATGTACAGTTGATGTCGGAAGTTTACATACACTTAGGTTGGAGTCATTCAAACTCGTTTTTCAACCACTCCACAAATTTCTTGTTAACAAACTATAGTTTTGGCAAGTCGGTTAGGACATCTACTTTGTGCATGACACAAGTAATTTTTCCAACAATTGTTTACAGACAGATTATTTCACTTATAATTCACTATATCACAATTCCAGTGGGTCAGAAGTTTACATACACTAAGTTGACTGTGCCTTTAAACAGCTTGGGAAATTCCAGAAAATTATGTCATGGCTTTAGAAGCTTCTGATAGGCTAATTGACATCATTTGAGTCAATTGGAGGTGTACCTGTGAATGTATTTCAAGGCCTACCTTCAAACTCAGTGCCTCTTTGCTTGCCATCATGGGAAAATCTAAAGAAATCAGCCAAGACCTCCACAAGTCTGGTTCATCCTTGGGAGCAATTTCCAATCGCCTGAAGGTACCACTTTGATCTGTACAAACAATAGTACGCAAGTATAAACACCATGGGACCAGGCAGCCGTCATACTGCTCAGGAAGGAGACACGTTCTGTCTCCTAGAGATGAACGTACTTTAGTGTGAAAAGTGCAAATCAATCCCAGAACAACAGCAAAGGACCTTGTGATGATGCTGGAGAAAACAGGTACAAAAGTATCTATATCCACAGTAAAACGAGTCCTATATCGACATAACCTGAAAGGCCGCTCAGCAAGGAAGAAGCCACTGCGCCAAAACCGCCCTAAAAAAGCCAGACAACGGTTTGCAACTGCACATGGGGACAAAGATTGTACTTTTTGGAGAAATGTCCTCTGGGCTGATGAAACAAAAATAAAACTGTTTGGCCATAATGACCATCGTTATGTTTGGAGGAAAAAGGGGGAGGCTTACAAGCCGAAGAACACCATCCCAAACGTAAAGCACGGGGGTGGCAGCATCATGTTGTGGGAGGGACTGGTGCACTTCACAAAATAGATGGCATCATGAGAAAGCAAAATGATGTGCATATATTGAAGCAACATCTCAAGACATCAGTCAGGAAGTTAGGTCTTCCAAATGGACAATGACCCCAAGCATACTTCCAAAGTTGTGACAAAATGGCTTAAGGACAACAAAGTCCCGACCTCAATCTTATAGAAAATTTGAGGCAGAACTGAAAAAGCGTATGCGAGCAAGGAGGCCTACAAACCTGACTCAGTTACACCAGCTCTGTCAGGAGGAATGGGCCAAAATTCACCCAACTTATTGTGGGAAGCTTGTGGAAGGCTACCCAAAACATTTGAGCCAAAGTCAAACAATTTAAAGGCAATGCTACCAAATACTAATTGAGTGTATGTAAACTTCTGACCCACTGGGAATGTGATGAAAGAAATAAAAGCTGAAAGAAATAATTCTCTACTATTATTGTGATATTTCACATTCTTGAAATAAAGTGGGGATCCTAACTGACCAAAGACAGGAAATTGTTACTAAGACGAAACGTCAGGAATTGTGAAAAACTGAGTTTAAATGTATTTGGCGACGGTGTATGTAAACTTCCAACTTCAACTGTAGTCTGAAGTCTATATCTTATTAAACACTCTGTGCTTTTGGAAAGAGTAGCTATAAACTAATCAACCTCAAGAGATCCATCAGTGTTTCCCCTATATTCATATTTTTATTTTTTTAGCTATCTTGTAATCCTGAAAGTGTAGCCAACCCTATTAACAGATGTATAGATGTACACTACCGGTCAAAACCGGTCTGCATACACATGCGGAGACCATCCGTTCACCCACACCGTGTCTCACAAAGACATGGCGGTTGGAACCAAAAATCTAAAATTTGGACTCAAGACCAAAGGACAAATTTCCACCAGTCTATTGTCCATTGCTTGAGTTTCTTGGCCCAAGCAAGACTCTTCTTCTTATTGATGTTCTTTAGTAGTGTTTTTTTTTGCAGCAATTCGACTGGGTCCATTCCTGTGGCGGCCCTCATGAGAGCCATTTTCATCATAGCGCTTGAAGGTTTTTGTGACTGCACTTGAAGAAACGTTCAAAGTTCTTGAAATTTTCCGTATTGACTGACCTTATCATTTTAAAGTAATGATGGACTGCCGTTTCTCTTTGCTTATTTGAGCTGTTTTGCCATAATATGGTCTTGGGCTACCCTACCTTGTCACAGCACAACTGATTGGCTCAAAATTTGTGGAAAATAATTTCCAGAAATTAACAAGGCACACTTGTTTAAGCAGGTTGAGAGAATGCCAAGAGTGTGCAAATCTGTTATCAAGGCAAAGGGTGGCTATTTGAAGAATCTCAAATATAAAATATATTTTGATTTGTTTAACACTTTTCTGGTTACTATATGATTCCATATGTGTTATTTTATAGTTTTGATGTCTTCACTATTATTCTAAAATAATAATAAAATAGTAAAAATAAAGAAAAACCCTTGAATGAGTAGGTGTTCCAAAACTTTTGACCGGTCGTGTATACCCGAGGAAAACCCTAAGAAGACTTCATGAAGACCTCAGGAAGACCCCAGGAAGACCCCGGGAAGACACCGGGAGGACCCCGGGAAGACCCCGGGAGGACCCCAGGAAGACCCCGGGAGGACTCCGGAATGACCTCAGGAAGTACTCAGGAAGACCCCAGCTAAATCCTGGTTAGCCATAACAGAAGCAAATCCTAAATCCATCGTGGTATCTCATCTTAAATGTACACTCCAAAATTAGATAATATATGATTTGACAGTTAAGTTAGGATGCTTCTGTAATACCTACCCTGGTTAGTATACATTTGTCTTGCATACGGGAACTTAATCTTCCATTCAAAGATAAGTCACTAATGCAGGATATTGCTTGGAAGCAGGTTAGCGTTTGAAATTATAACTATCTTTAGTGATGTGTCATACAAGTATACTAGTGTGTCTTTTGAATGTATATCTGAAAAGTCTACAGTGGCTTGAGATGAAGGAGAGGAAGCCAAAGTAGGCTATTAAGACGATAGAGAGAAGAGGAGACAAGGAGAGGCCACCTTAGACTATTGAGATGAGGAGGACACAGGACTATTTAGATAAGGAGAGGAGGACACTTTAAACTATTGAGATAAGGAGAGGAGGACACTTTAAACTATTGAGATAAGGAGAGGAGGACACTTTAAACTATTGAGATAAGGAGAGGAGTCGACTAGAGGAAGTCACTTTAAACTATAGAAGTGAACGATAGGCGACCAGGGGAAAAAGTATTTTTAGATTGAGATGTCCCCTCAATGCCAGTACTCTACCTCCTCCAGATACGCTGCATAGTTGATCTCCGCGACGCCAGTCTCAGAGAAGTCAATGAGGCTCTGTTTCCCCTCAGACTCCAGCAGGACGATACCTCTCAGGTCAATCTTCACACTGTCAAACATCTTTGCCACTTCCTTGGTGTACTGGAAACACAGGGAGAATTGTCAGCTACATCGATAAAGATAAGTAATAGCTATGAATGTGGTATATATTGGTAACAAATGTGGGTTTATGAAGCCCTTATGGCAATTTTACACTTTCAAACATCCTCACCACCACCTTGTTGTACTGGAAACAGAGAGGGAGCCTAGTTACATTTCATATGTAATGGATGGGTTACAAATGTGTAATGAATTCCTTATGTAGGTACCCTTCAAGTTACAGGCGCAAATCTGTTTGTTTACACCAACCTTCATTGCACATGATTGTTACAAGAGCAAAAATGTGTGTTTGTGCAAAAGGTTTGTTTGTGCAAAAGGTTTGTTTTCCAACACTATTTTAGTAGCCTCTACTTTAGTAGCCTCGACCTCGGTGTTGAGGTCTGGTACCGCGAGAGTCCAGAACATAGAAATAGAATTCTATGGTCAAGACTATTTTAGAGAGCCTAGAACAAAATGGTGATCAAAACAAAGTTGTTTACTTGGTCATTCAGCATTACGTAAACAGATGGGTTTTTATTGATTTCCTTAGTGGTGGCGTGGGGTGGAGCGGTACCATAGACCAGGGACAGGGTAGGACTCTGTTACCCTACCTAGCAACACAAACTTTACAATGAGGCCCCTCTTAATTATTGCCTAGTAAGCAGGTCTTCCTGCTTACTAGGCAACCCCATTCATTGATACAAAGTACAGATTAAGACGGCCTGTTTTCTTTCTGTTATGTCTTCTACACTCATATAATAGAAGAACAGCTCGAGCTAAAACAACAAATCCTCACTAGCTAAGAGCCACATTGAAAAACAATAGATAAGCTGTAGAACAAAATGAATAACAAATGTCAATAACATAAACCTTTTTGTATTTGGTCTATATAAAAAAACTCCTAATTTGTGTAACCTAGCTAAATTTATGCTAGCCAGCTCTATCCATCCCTAACCCTAACCTAGCCTAACTTATGCTAGCCAGCTCTATCCATCCCTAACCTAACCTAACTTATGCTAGCCAGCTCTATCCATCCCTAACCCTAACCTAGCCTAACTTATGCTAGCCAGCTCTATCCATCCCTAACCCTAACCTAGCCTAACTTATGCTAGCCAGCTCTATCCATCCCTAACCCTAACCTAGCCTAACTTATGTTAGCCAGCTCTATCCATCCCTAACCCTAACCTAGCCTAACTTATGCTAGCCAGCTCTATCCATCCTTAACCCTAACCTAGCCTAACTTATGTTAGCCAGCTCTATCCATCCCTAACCCTAACCTAGCCTAACTTATGCTAGCCAGCTCTATCCATCCTTATTTACTATTCAATAAAAGAGGTGAGCTAATCTTGCCAGGAGGCTGGCTAATGCTACAGTTCACTGGCATACTTTTCGTTTTGGCAAGAACTCATTTTGTTAGCTAATGCTCATGAATCAAAATGTGGAAATGCACAGTGTTAGCTAAACACTTGATTTAGCTTGACCGGTGTGAAGTATAGGCATAGTTGACACTTTTGGGATTATTCCACTGGTTACATTGTTTTAGGCAAGTAAAATCAAACAAAAAATGGTCTGATTTGGTGTGAGTGTGATTACAGTAACTAAAGCGTATTATTTCCATGTGCGACCGTGTGCCGGTATGCAGAATACAGTAAGTATCCTACAGTGAGTGAGTGCACACTGCACAATGCATGTGAATACTGACCAGGCTGGAGTTTAGCAAGGTTGTGACATTGAAGACTTTATCCAGGCGCATGGCAGAGTAGAGACTTCTGTTATTTTTGCAATTACTGAGAGAGAGAGAGAAATGTGAATATTATCACTTCCATTCCATTCAATTCCTTGGTTAGTTAGCTCGCTCTGCTGCCACCCAGTGAATAAAGTTGTAACTCTATTCAGCTCTGTATCGCTGCCTTCCGGTCATTTTATAAGCTGTGCTCTTTCAAATCACTTTTAGAAAGCTTATCCAACACAAAGTATTAAGTCAGCATGCATGACTCACATTTCCCATTTAGGTCCATTGTTTGTAGTTACATAACTGAACACATTCAATGGTCACGTGGGAGAGTGAAGTAAGGGTAAAGGAATGGTCATGTCTGTACACACTATGTCATGGCTAACTCCCTGACTAGGCAGTAGCTGAGGCGACAAGTCTCTATAAGGAAACATAACGTGATGGTCTTAGAACAAAGCTTTGCTGCCTGTTCTAATCGAGAGATGATGAAAGTTGATGAAATCTGAGGCATAAAAGATCACTAAGCAATTCACGTATCCCTCTCCCTAGTTTCAATCCTTTACATCATTTATTATAAGCAATGTCGGATGGAATGTGAGGAGGTAGAATATGTGACATTTATTTAAATCAAACGCTGCCACAAAACAGGAATATCTAGAGTTATGACTTGGTTCTATCCATAAGTGATCAAGTTTAATTCTAAACTCAGCAAACCTGTCTAAACCGGTCTTTCAAAGATAATTCATAAAAATTCAAATAACTTCAGATCTTCATTGTAAAGGGTTTAAACACTGTTTCCCATGCTTGTTCAATGAACCATAAACAATTAATGAACATGCACCTGTGGAACGGTCGTTAAGACACTAACAGCTTACAGACGATGGGCAATTAAGGTCACTGTTATGAAAACTTAGGACACTAAAGAGGCCTTTCTACGGACTCTGAAAAACACCAAAAGAAAGATGCCCAGGGTCCCTGCTCATCTGCGTGAACGTGCCTTAGGCATGCTGCAAGGAGGCATGAGGACTGCAGATGTGGTCAGGGCAATACATTGCAATGTCCGTACTGTGAGACGCCTAAGACAGCGCTACAGGGAGACAGAACAGACAGCTAATCGTCCTCGCAGTGGCAGACCACGTGTAACAACACCTGCACAGGATCGGTACATCCAAACATCACACCTGCGGGACAGGTACAGAATGGCAACAACAACTGCCCGAGTTACACCAGGAACCACAATCCCTCCATCAGACTGTCCGCAATAGGGTGAGAGAGGCTAGACTGAGGGCTTGTAGGCCTGTTGTAAGGCAGGTGAGGCCGGTGTAAGGCAAATCTGGTGCAGTCCATGAGGAGGAGATGCACTGCAGTACTTAATGCAGCTGGTGGCCACACCAGATACTGACAGATACTTTTGATTTTGACCTCCCCTTTGTTCAGGGACACATTATTCCATATATGTTAATCACATGTCTGTGGAACTTGTTCAGTCTGTCTCAGTTGTTGAATCTTGTTATGTTCATACAAATATTTACACATGTTAAGTTTGCTGAAAATAAACGCAGTTGACGTTTCTTTTTTTGCTGAGTTTATATAGACGAGCCAGTCTATGTAAAACATAGGCCATCATTAAAACACACAGAAATGAATCCCCAGTACTAAGTGCTACATCCATACATCCAGTACAGTATTACCTGTAGAAACTCTCCACTGTCAGATCCAGGTCTGAGTCGTTGTACATATACCCTGGGATGAAGTTCCTCCACTCAGGGTTCACCAGGTGAGGAGTGTCCAAAACCTTGGACACAAATGACCAGTAAGACCATTATACAGTTCTAGACCACGATTATACAGTAAGCCCATCATACAGCAAGACCATCATACAGTTTTAGACCACGATTATACAGTAAGACCATCATACAGTAAGACCATCATACAGTTCTAGACCATGATTATACAGTAAGACCATCATACAGTTCTAGACCATGATTATACAGTAAGACCATCATAGTTCTAGACCATGATTATACAGTAAGACCATCATACAGTTCTAGACCATGATTATACAGTAAGACCATCATACAGTTCTAGACCATGATTATAGAGAAGGACCATATACAATACCGAAACATTGTCACCTTAATAAGAGTTATCACATCATAACTTGCCTTGAAGAGCTCCTTGGTGTGGAAGGGTTCACAGACCAGCTTCTCCACGTTGCCTCCGACCAGGAAGGTGGCGGTCACCACTCCCATCAGTATCCAAGAAAAGAGGAAGCTGAAACCCACACCGCTGTGGAGACACACATAGATAGAGCATTCAATCAATCAATCTACACACTCACACTCGTAGTGCTCTATATACTGCAGAAAGTATACATAGATAAGATAGATAAGATAGACAAACAGATACCCAGCCAGCCAGCCAGCCAGCCAGCCGGCCAGAAATACTTACGCCATGAGAAGGGTGCCGCCGGTGTTGGAGACACAGCCCCGTGTGGTGGGGGAGGCGTGCTTGTCATATCCCATGGTGCCACACAGTATGGCCAGGAAGTTGAAGGCCAGGATGAGAACCACCATGCAGCAGAGGCCAATACAGCAAATCCACCTGTAGAGGAACCCTGGAGTCAGTACACCAGTACACCATAACAAGTAACAACCAACCACTACATTAGGATAAGATGCCATAACAAGCAACAACCAACCACTACATTAGGATAAGATGTCATAACAAGTAACAACCAACCACTACATTAGGATAAGATGTCATAACAAGTAACAACCAACCACTACATTAGGATAAGATGTCATAACAAGCAACAACCAACCACTACATTAGGATAAGATGTCATAACAAGTAACAACCAACCACTACATTAGGATAAGATGTCATAACAAGTAACAACCAACCACTACATTAGGATAAGATGCCATAACAAGTAACAACCAACCACTATATTAGGATAAGATGCCATAACAAGCAACAACCAACCACTACATTAGGATAAGATGCCATAACAAGTAACAACCAACCACTACATTAGGATAAGATGTCATAACAAGTAACAACCAACCACTACATTAGGATAAGATGTCATAACAAGTAACAACCAACCACTACATTAGGATAAGATGTCATAACAAGCAACAACCAACCACTACATTAGGATAAGATGTCATAACAAGTAACAACCAACCACTACATTAGGATAAGATGTCATAACAAGTAACAACCAACCACTACATTAGGATAAGATGCCATAACAAGTAACAACCAACCACTATATTAGGATAAGATGCCATAACAAGTAACAACCAACCACTACATTAGGATAAGATGCCATAACAAGTAACAACCAACCACTACATTAGGATAAGATGCCATAACAAGTAACAACCAACCACTATATTAGGATAAGATGCCATAACAAGTAACAACCAACCACTATATTAGGATAAGATGCCATAACAAGTAACAACCAACCACTACATTAGGATAAGATGCCATAACAAGTAACAACCAACCACTATATTAGGATAAGATGCCATAACAAGCAACAACCAACCACTACATTAGGATAAGATGTCATAACAAGTAACAACCAACCACTACATTAGGATAAGATGTCATAACAAGTAACAACCAACCACTACATTAGGATAAGATGCCATAACAAGTAACAACCAACCACTATATTAGGATAAGATGCCATAACAAGCAACAACCAACCACTACATTAGGATAAGATGCCATAAAGAGTAACAACCAACCACTACATTAGGATAAGATGCCATAACAAGTAACAACCAACCACTATATTAGGATAAGATGCCATAACAAGTAACAACCAACCACTACATTAGGATAAGATGCCATAACAAGCAACAACCAACCACTACATTAGGATAAGATGCCATAACAAGTAACAACCAACCACTACATTAGGATAAGATGCCATAACAAGTAACAACCAACCACTAAATTAGGATAAGATGCCATAACAAGTAACAACCAACCACTACATTAGGATAAGATGCCATAACAAGTAACAACCAACCACTACATTAGGATAAGATGTCATAACAAGTAACAACCAACTACTACATTAGGATAAGATGTCATAACAAGTAACAACCAACCACTACATTAGGATAAGATGTCATAACAAGCAACAACCAACCACTACATTAGGATAAGATGTCATAACAAGTAACAACCAACCACTACATTAGGATAAGATGTCATAACAAGTAACAACCAACCACTACATTAGGATAAGATGCCATAACAAGTAACAACCAACCACTATATTAGGATAAGATGCCATAACAAGCAACAACCAACCACTACATTAGGATAAGATGCCATAAAGAGTAACAACCAACCACTACATTAGGATAAGATGCCATAACAAGTAACAACCAACCACTATATTAGGATAAGATGCCATAACAAGTAACAACCAACCACTATATTAGGATAAGATGCCATAACAAGTAACAACCAACCACTACATTAGGATAAGATGCCATAACAAGTAACAACCAACCACTACATTAGGATAAGATGTCATAACAAGTAACAACCAACCACTACATTAGGATAAGATGCCATAACAAGTAACAACCAACCACTACATTAGGATAAGATGCCATAACAAGTAACAACCAACCACTACATTAGGATAAGATGCCATAACAAGTAACAACCAACCACTACATTAGGATAAGATGCCATAACAAGCAACAACCAACCACTACATTAGGATAAGATGCCATAACAAGTAACAACCAACCACTACATTAGGATAAGATGCCATAACAAGTAACAACCAACCACTAAATTAGGATAAGA
Source organism: Salmo trutta (assembly GCF_901001165.1). Lineage (NCBI taxonomy): Eukaryota > Metazoa > Chordata > Actinopteri > Salmoniformes > Salmonidae > Salmo > Salmo trutta. The sequence goes on from NC_042959.1 coordinate 22,251,103, forward strand.
TGCCATAACAAGTAACAACCAACCACTACATTAGGATAAGATGTCATAACAAGTAACAACCAACCACTACATTAGGATAAGATGCCATAACAAGTAACAACCAACCACTACATTAGGATAAGATGCCATAACAAGTAACAACCAACCACTACATTAGGATAAGATGCCATAACAAGTAACAACCAACCACTACATTAGGATAAGATGCCATAACAAGCAACAACCAACCACTACATTAGGATAAGATGCCATAACAAGTAACAACCAACCACTACATTAGGATAAGATGCCATAACAAGTAACAACCAACCACTACATTAGGATAAGATGCCATAACAAGCAACAACCAAACCCTACATTAGGATAAGATACCATAATAATGGAGACTATAGCAGGTCTGTCTCAGGGCTCAATCAAATGTACTGTGTAATAATCACAGCTGGAGGGCAATACAGGGGGCCATGTATGCAGGGTCAGGTCCAGGGTACACCTAAAGGCTTACTGAATGAATATACTCTTTATTCATTATTACATTATGTCACAGTGACCTGTGCTGATGAAATAACTCCAGATGATATTCAGTAACAACAGATTATACTCTCTTTACGTCAATCTACCACAGACCAGGCAGGTGAAGACATTTATTTATTCTAAACCCTGAGCACATCATGGGCCCTGGTCAAAAGTAGTACACTATATAGGGAATAGGGTGCCATTTAATACACACAGTTTGTGAATAGGGCCCCAATTCCTGATTGTACCTGTAGAAGTCTATCTGATCGATCTCAGGGTAAGAGTCTTCTATCTTGGACTGTGTGTGACTGATGAAGTTGGTGAAGTTGGCCAGAGAGCTGTGTACAGGAAACACCTTGGAGAAGCTGCTGATGTTGGTGCTGATGACGTCCAACATGCCCCGGGCTCCTGGGAAGGAGAGAGTGGATATATTCAGGGACATTAGTGAAATAATGGAGTAATACAATGTTATATTTTGGGGTATTGGGGTACAACAGCTCAGGTGTAGGTCAATAATTGGAATATGGCCATTGATCTTATTTGGGCGTATAAGACATTACCTTCAATGAGCATTCATACCATATTGAACATGACTGACTTGGCAATGCAAAGTTGAACACTCAAAATGATATAACCCTTCATTTAGTGTCTATTGAAACTTTTTTGGGAGCATTAAATGAGGTTAAAGAGATGCCACTCACCCTCGACTACGTTCCTCATCTGGTCACTCACCATGCCTGGAGTGTCATTGAATGAGGAGAAGCCCTGTTTGGAGAAGGAAACACAAAGGTAACATTGATGATACAGTATCACAAATATCAAAGAAAACCCCACAACTTATACAGTACCTAAAGTTTATGCAACATTTCTAGACTCACCTTTTGAATGATATCGCTGAGGCCCGTTTTCAGCACCTGATTCACACTTTCCAGCTGATTGTTCACATCAGGTAACTGCAACACATCACACACAACATATACTTATATTGTGCTATATAAATCTAATTATTACAGAATTACTATTATTATCGTCTTTAATGAAGTGTGACAGCATACCCGGGTGAAGTTGGCGCTGACTTGGAGCTGTGCCAGGGAGCTGCGGATGGAGCGGCAGAGCTGGGCGGTGGTGGCATCTGAGTCCTCGTCACTGCAGCCCGGATCATTGAGGGTTCTGTTCAGGCTAGAGCGCACCAGGCTCAGGTTGAAGTGGAGCTTCCCTGTCGCCTCCTGGAGAACCTCCAGAGACACACTCACGTTCTCCAGGGCCTCCTTGGTCTCCCGCATGGCTGGGGATGGGGACAGGGTAGGATGGACAGGTGTGAGTATTTGGTATTTTATTAGGATCCCCATTAGCTGTTGTGAAAGAAGCAGCTACTCTTCCTGGGGTCCACACAGAACATGAAACATGACATAATACAGAACATTAACAGACAAGAACAGATCAAGGACAGAACTACAGACATTTACAGTGTGTGTGAGAGTGCACATAGTAGACACACATGTATGCACACGGTAGATTCACAAAAACACTCAATGTATGCACACACAAGCACGCACACACAAATCAAATACACACACATGCACATCCATACCCTGGCATTGATTACACACAAAATAACACACACATATTCACACAGGGGAAGCTTTTAGAATTGAACATGTGAACAATAGTTGCAGGTTCAATCCACTGTTGGAGCAAGGTTGGAACTTGGGAGGCCATATACTTAATATATCCATATCGATTCATAATTAAGATGGCACACAAGGTAGGTTTGGACAGTTCCAAATGGAGGCAGGTAGTGTATTGTACACACAGGGATGTCTAGCGATTTAGCCTGGTCCCAGAACTGTTTTTGCTGTCTTGCCATCTCCTATAGTCATTGTCACGGCAGTGGCACAAACAAATCTTGGCCCAGGCTACATACAATTGGCTCAAGAGCCAGGAGAACCACAAGAGGACCAATCACAAGAATGACACGAGGGTGAAGTCTCAAGGTCAAGGGGTCACCGGTCAAGGTTCATTTACTGTTACCTTTAATGGCCCTCTGAACTTTGACTTTATGACAACAAGTAAAAAGGAAAGAGAAGGATGTCTACTTCAGCCATTAAAGTACACCTTGTTATGAGCTAATTAACAAGATATTTCTATAAGAACTACAATGCTACTGTACTATATACAGTATATTCTTAAAAGATCCTTATAACTTGTGTCCAATTTGAGGACAGTATTGTCAGTGTGGTAGAGAGTAAAAACAATTACAGCATCTGCCTGAAAGAGGAAATGACATCATAAGGACTGGACTTACCTCCAGCCATACGCAGCACCCCGTCCAGTGCAGGACGCACCTCTGTGCCCAATTCCACATGAATATTCCCTCCAAGCAGAGGACCCACATCTGAGGATGGGGAAATTGCATCCTTACGTATCAGGGTTGGGGTCAATTACATTTCAATTCAGTTAATTCAGGAAGTAAACAGACGTTCATATTCAAAGTCCAATTTCTCTCATAGAAAAGCAATAGAGAAAAATGTGAATTTCAGTTGACTTCCTGAATTGACTGAATTGAACTGAAATTGACTCCAACTCTGTTATGTATCTAGGGGACCTGATATGGCCATAGATTCATAGTTTTCTGCAACAGACAATAGACTGAACAGAGACAATATGACATGTGGCTCTACTTACTATCTAGGTCAGAAATGACTGTGTACTTGGCAGTGGCGTATTGTGCTATTAGGTAATCAATTTGCTGTGAAAAGAAGAGCAGAATAAAGTTACAGAAACGCAGGACTCTTTTTTTTGTCAGAGATTGTGTTACTCTGTCAGCCTCTCTCTATCTCTCTCTCTCTCACGCACGCACGCCCACACACACACACACGAGGACGTTTAATCTATCCATCTCTTACATTCTCTACTTAGCCTTGTGTGCACACCTACAGTTAACTGTCATTGAAGCTACCGTAAAAAGGCTGTACCGTTGGCGTCTCATTGGCAAAGGTCTGCAGGTCCTTCAGGTTGCTGCTAACCAGTCTCTTCATTCCTTCCAGCTGAGAGCTCAGGTTCTGGTTAGCTGCATACGCACACAGTACTCCAGCCCTGCAGACAGACAACAAACACAACCACACAGAACATTAAACGAGATATAGGCTAGCACACACTAAGCTAAGAGTGTTTTAAATATTCTAATTCAGATATTTTAAGCTTTATGGCTACATTTATACAAATCTAATTTTATTGGTCACATACACATATTTAGCAGATGTTATTGTGGGTGTAGCGAAATGCTTCAGGCAGACCAATTGTGATATTGTTCCACTAATTGGTCTTTGGAACAATCAGATCAGCTCTTTTGCCAATAATTTGGCCAAATATCAGAATTGGGCTGCCTGTGTAAACACATCCTTATGATTTTATTGAAAGAGAATTCATGTCAAGCTTTCATTCACATCTTCTGTCAGTTGTGAATACTACACAGACCTCTAATCAGTTTACAAATACCACAAATAATCATTGGCGTTTAGTTGTTGTTGATACTTTGAACTAGTCCATTTAGCCAGCCGATGACTGTAAATGTAGTTTTATGCTGAATGGACGAAACGACCCAATGTGTGGCATTCCACTCAAGACCCACACAGCTTCAGAAAACTGTGACCAGCACCAGTATAGTAAAACTATGCACTGTGAGCGCTGCTTTTTTTGTCCTGTCATCTATTGCCTTTATTGCTTGCAATATTTGTATTATTTGTATGTATTTCATTGTGTTGTTTGGATTTGAATGTCCATCTCTCCTAGGCCACATAGCCAACTATTATGCTTTAGAAGTCTGGTTCGCCAAATCAATCTTTGTTTGCCATAGAAACCATCAATAACATTGTAAAACCCACAACATTCTAGAAACAGAATCAACATTCCCCCCACAAACACCTTAACCTTCTGAGAAGACAGGTAGTAATAAGACACTCAATGCATCTGTATGACAATGCCTACTAGTCTGACTCCAACTATCAGTCTGACAAGGAAGGGTCTGATCATGACTTGGGCTACGATTCAGGCTTTGAGTCTGACTTTGACTTGGATTCAGATGACCAGTTAGAACAGTACAGAGAGGTGAAGTCCCAATGGTCAGGACCAATGCCCTGAGGGATGAGGAGGACCAGGCAGTGGCTACGGCCCCTGTGGACCTAAAGAGCATGGTGGGCGAGCACCATGAGATCCTCCAGAGCTCCAGCCCTGAGAACACCAGAGGGCCTGCCTATGTCCTCCTTGCCCCTCAGGTGGTTCCATCATGGGTCACCTGATTGAGAAGCAGGGAGGCAGAACCAGAAGGACTCACCCAGCCAGTTCCCTGAGTGATGCTGAGCATCAAATTCAAAGTTTATCAAGAAAATATCATCACATACAATATTTGTGAAGACAGCTGGTTTCTTTTAGTTACTCTGGTTGTGTGCATTCTCTTTCATTCCGTAGGTTAGAGAGGTTTGGATGTGAAGTGTCTAGAGTCTCCCATAAGAGAGGACCAGATGGTTCCGCCCTCCAAGAGAAAGGGAGGACCATGGGTCACCTGTAAGAGGACCAGGGTGTCCAGCCCTTCTACTAACCCAGGCTGTTCCAACCAGAGGAACCATCCTGGAAGAAACAGAAGAGTTATTAGTCTATTTAAAAAAAATCTATTTTCAATCTTGTGTTGTTTTTTTTATCTTGTGTTTTACATTTTTGTGTCCTAGGGTGACTTGAAAGGTTCTTAAAATCAAATGTATTGTTATGATTATTAGGTCTGTTGAGGACAGTGACAGTGCCATCGTCCCAAGGCTCAACTGTAAGAGGACATGGGAATCAGACCTTTGCCTAGGAAGTTCTGAGTCCGAGGGAAACAATCGGAAGAAACAGAGGGTCTGAATAGGACACTAACTTAACTGATGTCCACCAATCTCAACTGAAGTTTCAAGTCAAAGGTCATGTCAGAGGTCAATATCAATAATCTGAGGGCCCATGCCAAACTTCACAACCTCCTGATGGGGAAGAGGCACTGTCGCTCCTTCTTCACGAACGGTCACGCGTGTGGACCATTTTAAGTACTTGTAAGATTTGGACACTCTCATCCCGCTCCACTGCAGCACCATCGATGTGGATGGGGACGTGCTCGTGCCCCCCCCCCCCCATTTCCTGTAGTCCATGATCAGCTCCTTGGTCTCACTGACGTTGAGGGAGAGGTCGTTGTTCTGACACCACACTGCCAGGCCACTGACCTCCTCCCTTTAAGCTGTCTCATCGTTGTCGGTGATCAGGCCCACCACCATTGGTTCGTCAGAAAACTTGATGATGGTGTTGGAGTCGTGCGTGGCCATGCAGTCGTGGGTGAACATGGAGTATAGGAGCGGACTGTATGTTGTATTACTTTTGGCTATATTATTAATAACATGCTTAAATTTATTAGCAATCTGATTTGTCCTCGTCTTTCTTGGTCTTGAGGTTAGGGTTAGGTACAAGGTTAGCAGTGTGGTTAGGGTTAAGGTTAGGTTTAAAATCACATTTTAAGGAGAGAAATTGTAAAAAATAGGCAGGGTTTATGACTTTGTGTCTATGGTAACTAGTGATGACCTAGAATTGGCTTGACCCGAGTTACTGCCCTGATGACACAGACGGCTTCATCAACAATGGTAATGTGTGTTATGTGACTTTTTAAAATAAAATAATTGCCAGTTTGATAAACTAGTAGGTTAATTACCCAGCCAAGCAGAATAATCTTGGTTGTGAAGTGCATTATCAAAAAGCAAAATGCAATTTACCACTTGTCTGTCTATTATATCACTCTGTCACACGCCCTCCCAGTCATCAACTCATAAGATGAGGAAGTACATTGGTAATGAGGATTGCCTGCCGCAGTTGTTCGAGAGATGTCCAGTTGCAGCTGAACATGCAACACAGAGGAGACCAGCAAGGCAACCCTCAGCATCACACAGTAAGCATTCCTATAAATGGAACAGGGAGGACACTTGAATCTGGTTGGTGACAAAACACTTTTGAGTTTGGTCCCAATTAACCTTCATAAGCTAGACTGGTGGAACTAGTCTGATCGTTGCGTTTACCATTCGATTTCACTTCACATATCATATCTAATGCTAATCATAACCATCAGTGATAATGTAATATGTGCTCTGTGTGTGTGTTTGTGTGTGACTGACCTGTATCTTTGATGAGGGGCCAGGAGCTGATCTACACCGCTATACCCATCAATGGGGCACTGGCAAAGACCTTACCTCCAGCTAGAGGGCTTCATGGATCCAAAAAGTCGGACCCGTTCAGAAATGGACCTGTGGCTTTCTCATCCCGACCCGATATGCATGAATAAAAAAATATAATATTGAGACTTGTTCCGAAATAGACCTGAGGACTAGACCCATTCTGTATAGAACTGGTCAGATCCATACCCGGTCCGATCTGAGTGAGGGAAGCATCAGATTTTCTTTATTAACCAGAGCTGATAAAGCGCAAGAGGGAGAGAGAGGTTGAGGCGCCACTCTAGGAGGCGGGGGAGGGGCCGTAGCCTACTGGGAGTAGTGACATGGGAAGCAGGGAGGGAGAGACGAGGGACAGCAACCAACCAAGTGGACTTGCGCTGTAGTAGACTAATACCTGCCATAGCTAGATTATTTATCATCAAATATGATTACGTAGTACCTGTCTTGACCGCAGCAAACCAGGAGACGCTAGCTATGATAGCTAACATTAGCTAGCTAGGCTAATTGAGGCTTCAGTGCATTCTCATCCTACGTTTATAAATAACAACAACTCCTTCCAGAATATTAAGTAGCAGCCTACCTGTTGACTCTTGTTCGTTGTAGCCTATCCATCTCCTTTAACTTTTAATTCAGTCAGTTTAATGTCATCTTTCATTGATTAGATATCTCCTAACTTTTGCCACACAAGGAGGCTGTATGACTGAAGGGGATTACTAATAACACAGTACAGCAGAAATGTCCAGTATTTGCAACACCCTTTTGATTCCATTTGTCACTAATGAACTCTACCTCAACTCTGCCTATTTCTACAGATGGAGAGGACTGTAGTTGCTTTTGCTAGAAGCCAGCCTCGTCGTTTGATGGGGAGACCATGATTGGTTAGGTTTTACCTGTTCTGACCTGTTCAAACTCTGTGTGTCAGATATTATCTATGCTAACTGCAATTGGTAAAAGAATAGTGACTGTGTGTTCACAGAAACATGTATGGAGCCAGCACATAGAGACTTGCAAGATGATGTGATGAAGTCCAGACTGACAGACGGGCTTGATACTGATGTCTCTAAATGGATGGAGACGTTGTACTCAGCATTTTTTTTAAACCTTTATTTAACTAGGCAAGTCAGTTAAGAACAAATTCTTATTTTCAATGATGGCCTAGGAACAGTGGGTTAACTGCCTTGTTCAGGGGCAGAACGACAGTGTACCTTGCCAGCTCGGGGATTTGAACTTTCGGTTACTAGTCCAACGCTCTAACCACTAGGCTACGCTGCCGCCCCATTAACATTAACATTTTACTAGACACAACTTTTACTTGTATTGTCTTTTTAAATTATTGAATTGAATGGTATCAGTCAATATGTGGAGGGAGAAACCCTGTCTATTCTGCACCAGGATCAGGGAACTTCTGTTGAATACGGGACACCATACAGGAAGGTATGACCACTCTGACATGTTTGCCAAGGTAGCCCCATTACGACCAGACAAAATGCAGATAGGCACAGTATCGGTATCGGATGGGAATGACAATGGAAGGTGAAAGGTGCACATTGTTATATTAGCAGAGCACTGCTTCTATGGTATTATGTAAAAGGTTATGTAAAAGGTTATGTAAAAGGTTATGTAAAAAAAGGTACATGGACCTGTTACTACGTTTGAAATATATCATAATGCTTAGTTTAGAATATCTACATAAATTCAGCAATTGCATTCTTTTCATATTACTCTGCAGGCTACTGACCTATTCAAAGCTTCCTCCGGCATCTCAGCAAACATCTGCCTTTATTTATTGAACTCAACCTGCAGGAGGTTTGCCTGTTGTGATTGAGTGGGGGGAAACCGCTGCAGGCAAGGTTCTGGCAGATGGGTGTGTCTTGGTGGTGGCAAGGACACACCCAAGAAACGCCCACCACACCCCCAAGCCAACTCACGTTTGGCTTCTGTCATGGCCGCCAGCATTTCTTGAGGAGCAAACCAAAAAACGAGGCCAAATCAGTGGGGTGCAGTTCCCCTTTAATGGAAGCCTTGTATGACCACAGCAATAGCATGAATGCCAGCAGGTGGCAGTACAAGTGCTTACAGCAAAACCTTATCTGTTCCACCAGCATCATAGGAATAGCATATAGGGCCTTCAACTGAATACAGTCTAACTGACCAACAGAACCTGCTTATGTTCCCCCTTTCTCTGGGATAGTTAACTAACTTAATATGAAAAATGCCCACTGAAATGGTTGAATGTGATATGCTGTGGCTCACAACTTGTATATCACACTCTTAACACAAGTGAAATGATTTGAGATCTATGCCTTACGCTCTCGCATGTAGCCCATTGTCTGTAACCGTTCAGGCAGTAAACATGCAAAGCACATTACTGCATATTATTAATAACTTACACATTTAAATAAGTGACTTCCATAATTCAAACAGTCTGTACAGTGGCTCTGTGTGTTAGTGTTAGTTAGCTCTAGGAACATCAAGTGGAACCTGTCCATGTATTAAGTCTTCATTTCCACGACTCATTCTATTCCTCCTGAATACTAATACTACAGTAGTTTCTGAAATGGTCAGAGTTGTTGAATACTAACACTAGTTTCTGAAATGGTCAGTTGTTGAATACTAACACTAGTTTCTAAAATGGTCAGAGTTGCTAGGTACTGTAGTGAGAGGGGGGCTAATAAGTAAAGGCCTTGAGAAAAGATAATGGAAGTCTCTCTCTATGCAGGTTGGACTACACAAACTATGGGCTTTTGGGCAAAATGTTAACATCGTTTTTTCTTTCTTCCAAAAGGCATTCTATTCCCTATATAGCCTAGTGCAGGGTAGAGCATAGGGTGCCATTGTGGACGCCTGGTCAAAGTGCATTACACAAACAATATTGTACTGTATCTCATCTGTAGAAATTGTAAATGTTTTCTAATAAATAGCAAACAGCTAAATAAAGAGACATTCTGACACATTTCTATGTGAGTCTGTTTTCCTATGGGTTTTGAATGTTTGATCTATTGAGAAGAATCAGTGCATATTGTAACTTTGGAGTGTGAGCTTCATGTCTGTGTTAGGACATTGAGAGCAATTAGAATGGATATTTTGAGTCACTCATAGGTGTGTACTGTACAGTGTGTTTGTGTGTGTGTGTGTGTGTGTGTGTGTATGAACATTGTACACTGAACAAAAATATAAACGCAACATGTGAAGTGTTGGTCCCATGTTTCATGAGCTGAAATAAAATATCCTATACATTTTCCATATGCACAAAAAGCGTATTTCTCTCAAATGTTGTGCACAAATGTATTTACATCCCTGTTAGTGAGCATTTCTCCTTTGCCAAAATAATCCATCCACCTGACAAGTGTGGTATATCATGAAGCTGATTAAACAGCATGCTCATTACACAGGTGCACCTTGTGCTGGGGACAACAAAAGGCCAGTTTTGTCACAAAACACAATTCCACAGATGTCTCAAGTTTTGAGGGAGTGCGCAACTGGCATGCTGACTGCAGGGATGTCGACCAGAGCTGTTGACAGAGAATTTGTACCATAAGCCACCTCCAAAGTCATTTTATAGAATTTGGCAATACGTCCAAGTGACTATTGGCTAACATGTAGGTTGTATGGACATTATGCTACTGTACTAGGGCAAGGCAGTAGGCATGGAGGCATGCGGATCAAAGGAGAATCAAAATGGCTCCCAGATGACAAAAGCCTCTTGTGCAACTCTCTCTCGCTCCTTCCCTCACTCTAATTTCCCATCTCACGTTATTTTCTCTCTCTTTCCGTCTGTCTCCCCAATTCATTCTAACTCTCTAACTCTCTCGCTCTCTTTCTCTCTCCAGCTCTCTGTCAGCGTTGTCCAGCAAGGTCAGCGGAATCTCTACCGATGAACAAAGGGGCTTTGAAGATGGCAGCAAGTGAATTCCCAACTCATTGTGAGTGAGTGTGGAAGAGAATGGACCCTGATCTAGTGCCTAGATTATAATCTGAAACTGTAGCTCTCACCAGAGCAGGGAAACTGCCAATAGACTACAGAGTGTGCTACCCCATTCAACGAGTCAACAAAACAAATATTTCAGTCGGAATGAGAAAAACGGAAACTCATCTTGAGATAGTTAGCTATACAGCAACTTGACAAAATATGCTGTGTGAAATGAATGCCTACAAGAGCAACAAAGTCAATGAGACATGAAAATATGACCACAGGAAACAAGTTATGATAACTGTGAAAACAAACAGTGTAGCGCTACCTGTTAGCCTATAGAAATTAATATAGGCCAGTACTCTGAGCAGTGTAGCATTACACGGTCTGGTGGCTCCATGGCTTTGCTTGGCCTAACAATGGCCTGTATTCAGCTGTGTTGTGCTAGGACAGGACAGTGCTTTCTCAGTCCTCTCTTTATCTCTCTCCAGTCTCTAGAGACCCCATTCCCTATTCTCTGTGAATGACAGGGGTGGTCAACACTCAGGATATGAAGCCCTATGCTCCAGCTAATTGAGCCAAACAAGATACTGACGAATAGCTGATCAACTGAATCAGGTGTATTAGAGCAAGGCTGGAGCAAAAGCCTGCATCCCCAGATAGTTCTCCGGGAGGAGGGTTGGCCATTGTTACTCTACAAGTAGGACTTCTTAACAGGAACTGACCCATAGTCTCACAAACTGGTCTACAAGATGTAGCACAGAGTAAGATGCACCACGGAGTAAGATGTAGCACAGAGTAAGATGCACCACGGAGTAAGATGTAGCACAGAGTAAGAAGCAGCATGGAGTAAGATGTAGCACGGAGTAAGATGTAGCACGGGGTAAGATGCACCACGGGGTAAGATGTAACACGGGGTAAGATGTAGCACAGAGTAAGAAGCAGCACGGAGTAAGAGATGGCGTGGAATAGGATGCAGCACGGAGTAAGATCTAGCACGGAGTAAGATGTAGCACGGAGTAAGATGTAGCATGGAGTAAGATCTAGCACGGAGTAAGATGTAGCATGGAGTAAGATGTAGCACGGAGTAAGATCTAGCACGGAGTAAGATCTAGCACAGAGTAAGATGTAGCACGGAGTAAGACCTAGCACGGAGTAAGATGTAGCACGGAGTAAGACCTAGCACGGAGTAAGATGTAGCACGGAGTAAGAAGCAGCACGGAGTAAGAGATGGCGTAGAATAGGATGCAGCACGGAGTAAGATCTAGCACGGAGTAAGATGTAGCACGGAGTAAGATGTAGCACGGAGTAAGACCTAGCACGGAGTAAGAAGTAGCACGGAGTAAGAAGCAGCACGGCGTAAGATGTAGCACGGGGTAAGAAGCAGCACAGAGTAAGAAGCAGCACGGAGTAAGAAGCAGCACGGCGTAAGAAGCAGCACGGAGTAAGAAGCAGCACGGAGTAAGATGCACCACGGAGTAAGAAGTAGCACGGGGTAAGATGTAGCACGGAGTAAGATGTAGCACGGAGTAAGAAGCAGCACGGTGTAAGAAGTAGCACGGAGCAAGAAGCAGCACGGAGTAAGAAGCAGCACGGAGTAAGAAGCAGCACGGAGTAAGAAGCAGCACGGAGTAAGAGGCAGCACGGGGTAAGATGCAGCACGGAGTAAGATGTAGCACGGAATAAGATGCAGCACGGAGTAAGATGTAGCACGGAGTAAGGTGTAGCACGGAGTAAGATGCAGCATGGAGTAAGATGTAGCACAGAGTAAGATGTAGCCTTTTCATATTGTGCTCAGAGGTTAGAGTACCCACTAATTATAGGCCATAAAATAACAGCTGTGTAACACAATACAAGTTAGATTGAACTCAATAGGTCTTGGTTTTGTTGATGATGTGATGTCTGGTATTTTGAAGCCGGATCACATGTATAATAAATAGCCAATAAAGTATTCTTCTTCTTTTATGTCACATTTACTGATATGACCTTTAGTCGAAAGGGTCAAACAAACAGCAAAACAGTGTAGCACCATGCTTTGTGTGAATACTGAACAATGCCATGAGTGTTTGGTTTAAAATGATGTGTAATGTGAATGGAAACTACTGGTATAGAGACACACAGCCTGCCCTACATACCACAGAACTGGGCTGAGCACTTAGGCTAAGGAAAGGAAGTGACTGCTATCATCTTTCAAAATGATTTAACCTTTAATAGCATTATCCATTTTGTTTTCATTAAAATACACTTTACTGTATGAAGGACCTGTATAAAGTGGTGCTATACTTCATGAGCTAGTAAACTATCCACTAGGCAAGAGGTTTAATGATTAATGGAGATGAATAAAATTACATTGTGAATGGCACAGCATGTCACTATTATCACTACAGACAACTATGTATAAAGGCAACAAGCACACACACACACACACACACACTACAAATTATATCAGGGGCCGGCAACAGGCGGCCCGAGGACTATAACAGTCCCGCAAGTGACTTTTTTGGGCCCCTCAATGTTTTTAGCAAAAAAAATACAAATAAAAATTGATCACCAGGAATTCAGTTAAAAATGTGTTAATTCAGGAAATCTGTTCCCAAGTATTTCCACAAATGAAAAAAAACAGATATGTGATCATGTCTCAATGTAATCAAGGTGTGAAATGATGGATATTTTCAAATACATTCTCTTTTTGGGCTTAGTTGTGGTCAATTTGTAGTGTACACCCCCCCAAACATCCGTTCCGATATAAAATCGGCGCGTAGCTGTATCTAGTTGCCTACCCCTGAATTATATCAACTATATTCATTTACAAAACATTTATTCCTTACTTTTGAGCACATTACTTTGGAATTCCATTTTTGAAAATAACAAAAGGTCACACTCAAAACCTGAGCGCAGCTCAGCAACATCTCCTATAAAGAATTAATCAGCTAGTGAACACATAATTCAGTGTTATGGTAGCTAAAAAGCTTTCACACTGCAACATGCAATTTAGCCCCCTAGTGTCGTGTCATGTAAGGACACATTGTCAGTTCAGAGCACCTAACACAAAGTAAAGTACACAGTAACATAGGTGTGTGTGTGTTTGTGTGCGTGTGCAGTGCACCTACAAGAAGCATCACATTCCTTCCCCTACAAGGACCCTGGGTAGTCATACTGTATAATGGAAGACAATGGGCGTTTCAGGCCTTGATATATAGTCTTAGACTGCAAGACTGACACCAATGCTAGCATCCATGACTCCATACCAAGTATCCTTGGTGGTTGGTTGCTCAAGGTTGTATAAGAGTTGTATCAACTCCTGTCCTAATTACGAATCCACTATTGAATATTGGTACCATCATAATGCATTACTTACCAGACTTGTCATAAGCACCTATGGTTCCCTAATACTGTCTTACTATCATAGTGAAAAGGGGCTTTAGTGTGGACATGGGGTGACCAGACTATTTACTTAGTCCTTATTAGGTTATTATCCCCAGCTTAACAAAGCTAATTTTGTGCAGACATACAATAGCAGCTGCTAGCTTAGCTTGGTCATGTGTCTTCTCTATCGGTAAGTCTAATGGACAACAAACAAGCCAAAGTAAAGTAAAGACTTCTTGAAACAATGGTGTTAACACTGCCGACACCACATGTTACAATAGGGTTACTTAATACTACCAACACCACATGTTACAATAGGGTTAACACTACTGACACCACATGTTACAATAGGGTTAACACTACTGACACCAAATGTTACAATAGGGTTAACACTACTGACACCACATGTTACAATGGGGTTAACACTACTGACACCATGTTGCAATGGGGTTAACACCACCGACACCATGTTACAATAGGCTTAACACTACCAACAGCACATATTACAATAGGGTTAACATTACTGACACCACATGTTACAATAGGGTTAACACTACTGACACCACATGTTACAATAGGGTTAACACTACTGACACCACATGTTACAATAGGGTTAACACTACTGACACCACATGTTACAGTAGGGTTAACACTACTAACACCACATGTTACAATGGGGTTAACACTACTGACACCATGTTGCAATGGGGTTAACACCACCTACACCATGTTACAATAGGCTTAACACTACCAACAGCACATATTACAATAGGGTTAACATTACTGACACCACATGTTACAATAGGGTTAACACTACTGACACCACATGTTACAATAGGGTTAACACTACTGACACCATATGTTACAATAGGGTTAACACTACTAACACCACATGTTACAATAGGGTTAACACTACTAACACCACATGTTACAATGGGGTAAACACTACTGACACCACATAGGACAATGGGGTGAAAACTACAGACACCACATGTTACAATAGGGTTAACACTACTGACACCACATGTTACCATAAAAAAAAAAATATTTCACCTTTATTTAACCAGGTAGGCTAGTTGAGAACAAGTTCTCATTTACAACTGCGATCTGGCCAAGATAAATCAAAGCAGTGCGACACAAACAACAACACAGAGTTACACATGGAATAAACAAACATACAGTCAATAATACAATAGAGAAAGTCTATATACAGTGTGTGCAAATGAGGTAGGATAAGGGGGGTGAGGCAATAAATAGGCCATAGTGGCGAAATTATTACAGTATGGCAAATTACATTTTACATTTTAGTCATTTAGCAGACGCTCTTATCCAGAGCGACTTACAGTAGTGAATGCATACATTTTAAATTAAACACTGGGGTGATAGATGTGCAGAAGATGAGTGTGCAAGTGGGGCGGCAGGTAGCCTAGTGGTTAGAGCGTTGGACAAGGTACAAATCTGTCGATCTGCCCCTGAACAAGGCAGTTAACCCACTGTTCCTAGGCCCTCATTGAAAATAAGAATTTGTTCTTAACTGACTTGCCTAGTTAAATAAAGATAAAATATATATATATTTTTTTTAAGTAGCGGTACTGGGGTGCAAAAGAGCAAAAATAAATAACATAAATAACAATATGGTGATGAGGTAGTTGGATGGGCTATTTACAGATTGGCTATGTACTGGTGCAGTGATCTGTGAGCTGCTCTGACAGCTGGTGCTTAAACACCACATGTTACAATGGGGTTAACACTACTGACACCACGTTCCAATGGGGTTAACACCACCTACAATAGGGTTAACACTATTAACACCACATGTTACAATGGGGTTAACACTAATGACAGCACATGTTACAATGGGGTTACTTAACACTACGAACACCACATGTTAAATAGGGTTAACACTACTGACACCACATGTTACAATGTGGTTAACACCACCTACACCATGTTACAATAGGCTTAACACTACAAACAGCACATATTACAATAGGGTTAACACTACTGACTACACATAGGACAATGGGGTGAACACTGCAGACACCACATGTTACAACAGGGTTAAACACTACTGACACCACATGTTACAATAGGGTTAACACTACTGACACCACATGTTACAATAGGGTTAAACACTACTGACACCACATGTTACAATAGGGTTAAACACTACTGACACCACATGTTACAATAGGGTTAAACACTACTGACACCACATGTTACAATAGGGTTAAACACTACTGACACCACATGTTACAATAGGGTTAAACACTACTGACACCACATGTTACAATAGGGTTAACACTATTAACACCACAGGTTCCAATGGGGTGAACCCTACTGACACCACATAGGACAATGGGGTTAACACTACCAACACCACATGCCACAATGGATCAGATGCTCTGTGTGCATGAAAGGGTTGGGAATTGTGTTTCTAGAAAAGCCATAAACACACAATGTCTCTTTAAGACTGTACTATAAAACATAAAGAATAAGTTAGCTATCTAACTTACATTGCTCAAGACATAACTATATTGCTGTGATTCCAATAGCACTGTAAATTAGATTAGAAATCACTGCATATAGCTACCGTAGGGATAGATCGGTGGATTCTAATGTAATAAGTAGTGCACTGTTCTGAAACATGCAGTGTGCTGACAACAAGATAGTGTACGGTGCATTTAGTGTGAAATGTCTCTTTTCATAAGAGAAAGCACACACACACACGGTCCCTAAGGTTCTCTCTCTCCCGTGAGAAGTCCCTCCTAGTCAAGCGGAGGACTGGTGTCACTGTGATGTGGTCTATGGTCACTCACTGGGCCAGCCAGAGCCCAGTATAGCCGCACGCAACCACACAGAGGCAAACATGCAGGCCTAATACATTCACGTTAGGAAATTCCTGCCACATACAGTACCGTTCAAAAGTTTAGGATAACTTAGAAATGTCCTTGTTTTTGAAAGAAAAGCACATTTTTTGTCAATTAAAATAACATCAAATTGATCAGAAATACAGTGTAGACATTGTTAACGTTGTAAATGACTATAGTAGCTGGAAACGGTGCCCATTATCAGCAACCATCACTCCTGTGTTCCAATGGCACGTTGTGTTAGCTAATCCAAGTTTATCATTTTAAAGGCTAATTGATCATTAGAAAACCCCTTTGCAATTATGTTAGCACAGCTGAAAACTGTTGTTCTGATTAAAGAAGCAATACAACTGGCCTTCTTTAGACTAGTTGAGTATCTGGAGCATCAGCATTTGTGGGTTCGAGTACAGGCTCAAAATGGCCAGAAACAAAGATATTTCTTCTGAAACTTGTCAGTCTATTTCTTGTTCTGAGAAATGAAGGCTATTTCATGTGAGAAATTGCCAAGAAACTGAAGATCTCGTACAACGCTGTGTACTACTCCCTTCACCGAACAGCGCAAACTGGCTCTAACCAGAATAGAAAGAAGAGTGTGAGGCCCCGGTGCAAAAGTGAGCAAGAGGACAAGTACATTAGTGTGTCTAGTTTGAGAAACAGACGCTTCACAAGTCCTCAAATGGCAGCTTCATTAAATAGTACCTGCAAAACACCAGTCTCAACGTCAACAGTGAAGAGGCGACTCCAGGATGCTGGTATTTTAGGCAGAGATGCAAATTAAAAGCCAATAAAAATAAAAGACTAAGATGGGCAAACGAACACAGACACTGGACAGAGGAACTCTGCCTAGAAGGCCAGCATCCAGGAGTCGCCTCTTCACTGTTGACGTTGAGACTGACAGTAGCTCTTGGTAGATGGGTAGTTGGACTTGTGGTCTTGAAATAGCAGCATTTGTATAGTAGATAAAGACGTCTTTCATTCCTTTGTGTAACTTGTTGTCTTTGTGGTCCGATAGCAGCTCTGCTTCTGATCCCCACATGTTACAGTTTGGAACATACAGTGGTTCTGTTCAACCCTTTATGTGCCCAGGGTGTTACAGTTTGGAACATACAGTGGTTCTGTTCAACCCTTTATGTGCCCAGGGTGTTACAGTTTGGAACATACAGTGGTCCTGTTCAACCCTTTATGTGCCCAGGGTGTTACAGTTTGGAACATTCAGTGGTCCTGTTCAACCCTTTATGTGCCCAGGGTGTTACAGTTTGGAACATACAGTGGTTCTGTTCAACCCTTTATGTGCCCAGGGTGTTACAGTTTGGAACATACAGTGGTCCTGTTCAACCCTTTATGTGCCCAGGGTGTTACAGTTTGGAACATACAGTGGTTCTGTTCAACCCTTTATGTGCCCAGGGTGTTACAGTTTGGAACATACAGTGGTTCTGTTCAACCCTTTATGTGCCCAGGGTGTTACAGTTTGGAACATACAGTGGTCCTGTTCAACCCTTTATGTGCCCAGGGTGTTACAGTTTGGAACATACAGTGGTTCTGTTCAACCCTTTATGTGCCCAGGGTGTTACAGTTTGGAACATACAGTGGTTCTGTTCAACCCTTTATGTGCCCAGGGTGTTACAGTTTGGAACATACAGTGGTTCTGTTCAACCCTTTATGTGCCCAGGGTGTTACAGTTTGGAACATACAGTGGTCCTGTTCAACCCTTTATGTGCCCAGGGTGTTACAGTTTGGAACATTCAGTGGTCCTGTTCAACCCCTAGCCTTATTAGATGGGGTTTAATGACAATCTGCGCTAACTTGGGCCCTCCCCTGTCTGTCTGTGTGTGTCTGTGTGTGTCTGTCTGTGTCTGTGTGTGTCTGTCTGTGTCTGTCTGTGTCTGTGTGTGTCTGTCTGTGTCTGTGTGTGTCTGTCTGTGTCTGTGTGTGTCTGTCTGTGTCTGTGTGTGTCTGTGTCTGTGTGTGTCTGTCTGTGTGTGTCTGTCTGTGTCTGTGTGTGTCTGTCTGTGTGTGTCTGTCTGTGTGTGTGTGTCTGTCTGTGTGTGTCTGTCTGTGTCTGTGTGTGTCTGTCTGTGTGTGTGTGTCTGTCTGTCTGTGTCTGTCTGTGCCTGTCTGTGCCTGTCTGTGTCTGTCTGTCTGTGTCTGTCTGTCTGTGTCTGTCTGTCTGTCTCTGTCTGTGTGTGTCTGTCTGTGTCTGTCTGTGTCTGTCTGTGTCTGTCTGTGTCTGTCTGTCTCTGTCTGTGTCTGTCTGTCTGTGTCTGTCTGTCTGTGTCTGTCTGTCTGTGTCTGTCTGTCTGTGTCTGTCTGTCTCTGTCTGTCTGTCTCTGTCTGTCTGTGTCTGTCTGTCTGTGTCTGTCTGTCTGTGTCTGTCTGTGTCTGTCTGTGTCTGTCTGTGTCTGTCTGTCTGTGTCTGTCTGTGTCTGTCTGTGTCTGTCTGTCTGTGTCTGTCTGTGTGTCTTTGTGCCTGCCTGCCTGTCTGTCTGTCTGTATCTTGTTAAAGCAGGTGCTTGGCTCTTTGCGCTACAGTACAGTGGTGCCACTCTTTCATATCACTCCCCCATGACAACAAGGCCTAACGGCAGGAGTTTAGTGCCTTGGCAACGGCTTCTGGGGAGCTCTGTTGCCGAGGTGCGGTGCAGTAGAATCTCCATGTTGGCTGAGAGAGGTGGCTGTGGAGGGATATAACCATCTGACAAAAAAGCAGGGAGAGGTAGTGTGTGTCACAGCCATACTGTTCTCTGTACATATCATGTGAACGATCCATATGTTATATTTCATAAGTGAAACTCTATCAAATATTTGAATGGGCGCACATAATGATTAAAATATGTGTGTGCTTACGCGCATCTATGTGTGAGTGTGCGTGTCTGTCTGCCTGCGTCTGTGTGTTCAGCTCACCATGGCGTGTGACACCGCACTGACAGTGTTCTGTGCACCCGGAGAAAGCAGGGCAGTGATGAGAAGTTGTTTCCACATATTAATTGGGTCACTTCGTCAATGATTCATCATCAGCACACACAAGGTAGAACGAGGCACCCCATACTGTACAAATCAGAGAACATCAGTCTATGTTAATACTTCTAGACAGGGAGAGATGGATACTTGGGTCAAATACATGATCAAATACTAGAGGCTGCACTTTTGGGACTATTCTATTGTTCCCATAGTATGGGGGAAACGGTCTATTAATAGATTAGTGGATCGCATCATTGGTCCATTATGAGACAGGGTACCTCTCTTACTGCAGTACGGATAATCATCTTTACACTGAAAGGTTACTAAAACCATAGTTTGTAGTGATACTTTTCTTTTGTAGTCCTAACTTTAATCTGTAATCTACATCTGTTGCATTCTGAACAATAGATTCATTTAAAATGTAAGGCAAAAGGCTTGCTGTTGTGTTCTGCACAGTAGCCTATGAACTGTCATGTGGCATGACTTCCAATGACATAACAGAACTCATTAGAAAGTTGTGGCGGCTGGAACTGATATTGGAAACGACATAATTCAAACATTTACAAAGTTATTAAGAATGTATGGTGAAGACTTGACAGTGCTGCTCTATTTCAAGCCTGAGATAAATATGAAATGGACAGGGCAGTACACAGAGGACAGTACACAGAGGACAGTACACAAGGACAATACACAGAGGACAGTACACAGTGGACAATACACAGAGGACAATACATAGATGATAATACACAGAGGACCGTACAGAGAGGATAATACACAGAGGACAATACATAGATGATAATACACAGAGGACCGTACAGAGAGGATAATACACAGAGGACAATACATAGATGATAATACACAGAGGACCGTACAGAGAGGATAATACACAGAGGACAATACACAGAGAACAAGCATTCTTATCCTCTTCATCCTCTAGCATCTTTCCCTCGACTGCAGTCAGTGCACCTGTCTGTCTGGTCAGATGTGTGGCTTTAGACGAGACATTGAGCTCACTGTCCCTTCAAATGTTTTATATCTGAACCAGTCGAACCTCATAATAGTGACACAACTAAAGGCAAATAGGAGTATTGTACCAAAAACATACACTACATGACCAAAAATCATGGGCATTCAAATGGAGTTGGTCCCACATTTGCTGCTATAACAGCCTCCACTCTTCTGGGAAGGCTTTCCACAAGATGTTGGAACATTGCTGCAGGGACTTGGTTCTATTCAGCCACAAGATCATTAGTGAGGTCAGGCACTGATGTTGGGTAATTAGGGCTGGCTCGCAGTCGGCGTTCCAATTCATCCCAAAGGTGTTTGATGGGGTTGAGGTTAGGGCTCTGTGCAGGCCAGTCAAGTTCTTCCACACTAATCTCGACAAATAATTTCTGTATGGACCTCGCTTTGTTTGTCACATGCACCGAATACAACAGGTGTAGGTAGACCTTACAGTCCTTAACCAACGATGCAGTTTTAAGAAAAAAAGTGTTAAGAAAGTATTTACTAAAATAAACTAAATAAATAAATAAAGGAGCAACAATAAAATAACAGTAGCTGATGTTGCTTCCAGAGGCAGTTTGGAACTCGGTAGTGAGTATTGCTGAAATGGCTGAAATATCCCTTATCTACTAATTTGAAGGGGTGTCCACATAGGTTTGTATATATAGTGTACCTTTCAAACCACAATGTGATGCTACACCTAAGTTTCGAAGACATCTTTGGCATACCAACCTATAATCCATACCAGAATGCTTTATAGGCCTACACCTTAAAAATACACTTTCACATTCAATCAAACAGCTCTTGGAAATAGTGTAATACACCACCCATGTCAATTTTATGTCTCACCCTCTCTCTCCCTCTCTGATAATGTGCCTGCAAGCCTTACATATTCAAATTAGAAAGTTTCTGGGATACCACCCCCTGTAAAACGTCTCATCCTTGCCCCATAGCTGTCAGCGATTACGCTCTTTTGGTAATACCCTGTGTGTGTGTGAGTACTATGTGTATGCGCTGTACGGGCGCATGTGACCTAAAGGTAACACACTCCCTGTCCCTCAGCTCGAGAGGTGGTCTCCACATCCCTGTGCCCAGTGTAATTGCATCATTAGAATCGTTGTGGCGTCTTCGCCTGGTGGCCGGGGAGATTTAATAAGAGCTCTGGGTGGTTTCTCTCTCTCAGACACTTGTCTCCGTGGAGCTAGGTTTCCCCTCTGGAATTTGTAATAATGCAGCACTCTCTCTCCAACAAAGCCGTAAAGACAGGAACATCAAACAAAGAACAGAAGCTTGGTGAATCCTCTCTCCTCCACCGTAGAGCCAAAGGCAAGCCACAGATACTGTCTATATTGTGTCTGTATATGGCTATTTCTACTGCCTAGCCAATAATGTGCTGTAAGTACATTTGACCATTTGTTTCTCACAATCACCACTGGATATCTAAAGTGATGGAAGTCAGTAGGTGATGTACTGTGTTCGGAAAAGATGCTGAGGGAGAACACTGAAGCAGGAACAGCATTAATTGAGTCAAAAGACTCTTGAATAGAGACACTATAAAAATGCATATTATGTAAAGTATTAATACCCCTTGACTTATTCCCCATTTTGTTGTGTTACAGCCTGAATTCAAAATGTATTAAATATATCTCACCCAACTACACACAATACCCCATAACGACAAAGTGAAAACATGTTTTTAGAATTTATTCCAAATTTATTGAAAATTAAATACAGAAATATATCCACACCCTTGAGTCAACACATGTTAGAATCAACTTTGGCAGCTATTACAGCTGTGAGTCTTTCTGGGTAAGTCTTTAAGAGCTTTATACACCTGGGCCCAGATTCACAAAACCTTCTTAAGAATAAATGTATTCTTAACTACCATTTTTCCCTTAACTATAGACTTAAGAAGAAAGTTAAGCAAAGTTGCTATTCCTCAAAAAGGTTATTGATTTTTTTTGGTGTTATTTCTTATGTTTCTCCTTAAGCAAAAAGTTAAGATGAAATTAGATTCTTGAAAATAATTCTTAATCCCAAAATAGCTAAACTATTGTCTTAAACTCAGGGCAGTGAGAGAAAAAGTTCATAAAAAAAATTGACCATGTTTAATTCACTCAAACTTCATCTGAAAGTTTCAGTATTGATTATTTTAAACCCAAGAACATGTTTTAGAACATTAAAATATGCTAACACGATTGCCATTGCTAGTTAAACGGTTGCCTAGCAACAAACCTCTTAAGAAGATTTGTAAGAAGATATTTGAGAAGTTTGTAAGAAAATCATTAAATCTTAAGATATTGTTGAGGAAAAGCACTTACGAACTATCTTATGAACTTCTTTTCTTAAGAAGCGTGTTACTTTTTGCGTAAGAAGTGTTTTGTGAATCTGGGCCCTGGATTGTACAATATTTGCACATTATTATTTTTACAATTCAAGTTGGTTGATGATCATTGCTGGACAGCCAATTTCAAGTCTTGCCATAGCTTTTCAAGCCGATTTAAGTCAAAATCGTAACTAGGCCACTCAGGAACATTCAATGTCGTCTTGGTAAGCAACGCCAGTGCAGCCTTGTGTGTTAGGTTATTGTCCTGCTGAAAGGTGAATTTGTCTCCCTCTCTGGAAAGCAGACTAAACCAGATTTTCATCTAGGATTTTGCCTGTGCTTAGCTCTATATCCTAAAAAAACTCCCTTGTCCTTGCCGATGACAAGCATACCCATAACATGAGGCAGCCACCACCATGCTTGAAAATGTGAAGAGCGGTACTCAGTGATGTGTTGTGTTGGATTTGTCCCAACATAATGCTTTGTATTCAGAACATAAAGTTAATTTCCTAGCCCAATTCTTGGCAGTTTTACTTTAGTGCCTTTTGGCAAACCGGATGCATGTTTTGTAATATATTTTTTTCTGTACAGGCTTCCTTCTCATCCAAAGTGTAATTAATAACTTCACCATGGTCAAAGGGATATTAAGCACTATTATTGCACACAGAGTGAGTCCATTCAACTTTCTATGACTTGTTAAGCACATTTTTAATCCTGAACTTATTTAGACTTTCCAATAACAAAGGAGTTAAATACTTATTGACTCAAGACATTACAGTCTTTCATTTTTTATTAATTTATAAAAATGTCTAAAATCAGAATTCCACTTCAAAATTATGGGGTATTGTGTGTAGGCCGGTGACACAAAATCTCAATTTAATACATTTTAAATTCAGACTGTAGCACAACAAACTGTGGGAAAAGTAAAGGGGTGTGAATACTTTCTGAAGGCACTGTGTCTATGTAAAATGTCCATTCCACCTTGTTTATAAATTATCATAAAAAACGTAGTAGTTGGTCTTTTGAAGAAGATTTCCAGGGGGGTCTCTTGATATAAGCTGTGATTAATGTGTGGTTGTATTGTGTTACATTTATAGTAGGAGGACTGAGGTAGCCAAGGCGGGCTCAAACCTTCTAGTGTAGCCTTCATATTTACCCAGTGTTTTCCCTAGATTATAATCCGGACGGAGCACAAAGGCACCCTTAAATGACATCCAAGGCCTGTTTGAACAACATTTTCAATTGAAAACCATTTAGGTCCAATGCTTTTAGGCAGAAGGGGACCAGAACTAAGTGAACCCTTCCCGCAGATTTAGTTCATTTCCACCAGTGAGTATGGTTACATGCACACATAAATAGGATTATTGTGAATAGTCAGATGAATATAATAGCTCGAAATAAATGTTTACATGCTTTGCAAAAATAACAATTTCCCTAATAATCTTGTTTACATGGACACATCTGAAACCAGGCTACCTGATGATTGGACACAGATACACGCAGAAAATCGCAAATCAAAATAAACTTTCTACCACCTTATTTTTGGGAAGCCTATTTGATTCTGAGTTCGGACATATAAAATTTGTATGTGAAAACAATTTCTAAGATACATACTTTCCAAACTCACTTCACTCGCTCTAAAGATGGAGGCTTGTGCTGCTGGTGAGGGTAGACGCACAGATCAAATACACAGCTGAAACTCTGATTAAGCTGTTTACATGTAGAAAGATTGCTCAGAAAACCAGGTGTTTTAAACGGCGTATGCTTACTTCGATTATGACCTTACGCTGATTAAAATAAGCAGAGTAAGGTGTTTACATGACTATTGCAATACCCGGCCTACTTCCATTATCAGTTTAATATTGAATTATTAGTGTGCATGTAAACGTACTCGGTGATACATGAAAGTAAGATATTAACAGATGTGGACTTACGTGATGATGAGCGAGGTGGCGAAGAGCAGTGTGGTGAGCAGGCCCCGTTGGCAGTCAGCGTTCTTCCGCTGGCGCTGGTGCATCTCGCCGCCGCAGTTTTCGCAGCAGCGGCACAGGCAGAAGAAGAGGCCAACCAGGGGAAGTAGGACCATGAAGAGCAGGCCGAGCACGGCACACACCATGAAGCCTGTCTCATAGTAGATGGCCTGGAGAGAAGAGGAGCAGTAGATGGGAGGAGGGAGAGGGTGAAGAAAAGAGAGGGAGTGAGGAGAGGGGGAGAAGTAGAGAGGGAGCAGTAGATGATTCCAGAATGATGATGAGAGCCCACAGTTGGCATTGACACTTTCCTTAAATGTCATTTCATACAGTACATAGTAGGCTTTTCCATGGCCATGTAGGTAGGCCAGTTGAGAACAAGTTCTCATTTACAACTGCGACCTGGCATTGATGGCTGTGGAGATATTATCCTCAAAATCAATGCCAAATGTGTGACACTTTAAGCCAGTAGGCATGGCACAGTGATACCGTTTGACGTCATTTCTGAATCAGTGTGATTTTGATACTATTTGCATACTATGCCGCAAAAATGCAAACGATAACAGGAATAACACCATAAACCAGGGTTTCCCAACCGACGGCCGACGGGTGGATTTATTTCACCCGCAAGTTTTCTGAGCAAAATAAAATAACAAATACATTTTCATTGTTGGACATAAAAGACTGTAAAAACACCTGGAAATCAGCTCCAATTGATTTTAATTTTGGAAATCTCTTCCCAAGTATTCTCAAGCATTATAGAGACACGTGTATACAAATGAAAGCAAGGTTCGAAATTATTATGTTTTAGTCAAATATTATATCTGTTTGGGAATCTTGTGGTCAATTTGCAGTATACAAATTATTTGTAATTATGTTCTGGCCCCCCGACATTCAGCTCCAGAAAAAAATTGGTTGAATCTACACTACACTACCGGTCACTTTTTCCTTGTCACAATTTCCGAGTTTTTGAAAGAAAAGCAATTTTTTTGGTCCATTAAAATAAAATAAAATTGATCAGAAATACAGTGTAGACATTATTAATGTTGGAAATGACTATTGTAGCTGGAAACGGATGATTTTTAATGGAATATCTACATAGGCGTACAGGGGCCCATTATCAGCAACCATCACTCCTGTGTTCCAATGGCACGTTGTGTTAGCTAATCCAAGTTTATCATTTTAAAAGTACCCGCAAAACACCAGTTCCAATGTCAACAGTGAAGAGGCGACTCTAGGCAGAGCAGCAAAGAAAAAGCCATATCTCAGACTGGCCAATAAAAAGAAAAGATTAAGATGGGCAAAATAACACAGACACTGGACAGAGGAACTCTGCCTAGAAGGCCAGCATCCCGGAGTCACCTCTTTACTGTTGACGTTGAGACTGTTGTTTTGCAGGTACTATTTAATGAAGCTGCCAGTTGAGAACTTGTGGGGTGTCTGCTCTCAAACTAGACACTCTAATGTACTTGTCCTCTTGCTCAGTTGTGCACCGGGGCCTCACACTCCTCTTTCTATTCGGGTTAGAGCCAGTTTGCGCTGTTCGGTGAAGGGAGTAGTACACAGCGTTGTATGAGATCTTCAGTTTCTTGGCAATTTCTCGCATGGAATAGATTGACGAGTTTCAGAAGAAATATCTTTGTTTCTGGCCATTTTGAGCCTGTACTCGAACCCACAAATGCTGATGCTCCAGATACTCAACTAGTCTAATGAAGGCCAGTTTTATTGCTTCTTTAAACAGAACAACAGTTTTCAGCTGTGCTAACATAATTGCAAAAGGGTTTTCTAATGATCAATTAGCCTTTTAAAATTATAAACTTGGATTAGCTAACACAACGTGCCATTGGAACACAGGAGTGATGGTTGCTGATAATGGGCCTCTGTACGCCTATTTAGATATTCCATACAAAAATCTGCCGTTTCAAGCTACAATAGTCATTTACAACATTAACAATGTCTACACTGCATTTCTGATCAATTTGATGTTATTTTAAATGGACAAAAAAATTGCTTTTCTTTCAAAAACAAGGACACTTCTAAGTGACCCCAAACGTTTGAACGGTAGTGTATATAGTTGATGATCCCTGCCATTAACAATGTCAAATCAATAGAAACATACATTGCATGACATTTTGCATCAACAATTGCTTTAAATGTGGGAACATCAACACAAAGGACATGCATGTAATCAACAACAAAAAAATAAGACAAATGATTAGTTCAATAGGTGCCATTAGTTTAACGAATATGAGACTAATTCTAGTGAAGGGCAAAGAAAGAATTAGTGCTTCTAATGTTGCTTCAGAAATAGCAATGCTACTTCAGTTAGCTACACTCTTAGAAAAAAAGGGTTTTGGTTTGATTTGATTTATTAGGATCCCCACTAGCCGACGCCAATGGCGACAGCCAGTCTTACTGTGGTCCGACACATAACGAAAAATACATTACAGACCAAAAAAGTTACTTTACAATTTACGAAAGGGTTCTTCGGCTGTCTCCATAGGAGAACCCTTTTTGGTTCCCAGGTAGAACCCTATTTAGTTTTAGGTAGAACCCTTTTGGGTCCCATGTAGAACCCTCTGCAGAAACGGTTCTACATGAAACCAGAAATAGTTATTCAAAGGGTTCTCCTATGGGGACAGCCAAAGAACTGTTTTAGGTTCCAGATAGCCCCTTTTTTTCTAACAGTGAAAGCTACAGTGGGGGTAGCTAGGTGAGATGGAGTAGAGGTCATGACCATAGAGGATTAAGCACATGGACCAAACTTTCGAGCACTCAATGGACCTAACGTTAGAGCACTCAATGGACCAAACTTGAGAGCACCCAATGGACAAAACTTTCCAGCACTCAATGGACAAAACTTTCCAGCACTCAATGGACCAAACTTTAGAGCACTCAAGTTATCATGTCAGTTATCATGAACACTGTCTCCCACCTCCCCTTATTATATAAGGTCCCTGTCCCACTTATCTGTTCCTATCTCAACTGAACTAAGCGAGGGTGTTAAAAATTTTGACATTTTTATAGGAATCAGTAATTCCCGCTCTGTATGTAACTTGTCACAATGACATTATGCTGCTTCATAATATGAAAAGGGTGAAAGCGGCAGCTATCAAAACGTCTGAATGACTCCTCTCATGGCTGCCCCTACTGATTCACAGTAATTTTAATCTTCTTAACCCAGCGACCCTCCTGCACTGGAGACCTGCTGCTTTGCCATTTAGCACTCTCCAGGACCCTCTTGAAAAAGAGATTTCAAATCTCAAAGAGCCCTTCCTGGTTAAATAAAAGTTAAAT
The DNA here is from genome assembly GCF_901001165.1 of Salmo trutta. Lineage (NCBI taxonomy): Eukaryota > Metazoa > Chordata > Actinopteri > Salmoniformes > Salmonidae > Salmo > Salmo trutta. Next base: position 22,279,557 of record NC_042959.1, read on the forward strand.
CAAAAATGTAAAAAACTCAGACTCAAATCTATTCTGAACTGAACTTTTTTTCCACCTTTCTCCTTTTCTCTTCTGCTCGTTTTGAAAACTTTGGGAAAAGTTTCTAAATCTCTGGCTGCTCAGTTAATCCAACTTCTAAAGCCACTCTTTGGCTGAGTAAGGCTCACTGGGTGTCAGTCAGGTAGTTCCTGGAGGCTATGGATAAAGAGAAATCCTGTCTTAGCTAAAGCCCCCTTGCCCTGGCTTCTTTCTCTCCACATTATCAGAGGTGGTAAATCTCAGAGCCGGAGGGAATGTGTGACTTTTACTATAATGAACAAAGCATCCATCCATGTCTGACCAGTTATTTGACGGTTTGGCCTTTTCTTTTGCCTTTACACGGTTCTGTTTGTCTTTGTTAAGGGTTCTGCACGTCCACCACAATCACTGTTAAATAGATTTTTCCATCAAATGCTTCCCACAGCTGTTTGAACTGGGTGGAAACTTGCAAGGGCACATTGTGTACCTCAATGCTACGTGATCGGATTAATTCTCAAGGTTAAGATTCCAGGTGGGCCGTCCGCTACTCACTTTCTACTGGCATTTGTCCAATTAGGAGTGAAAACACACACACACACACACAGCCATTCTCTCAGTGCATAACAAGGAGAGAAAAAGTGACTTTTCTCTCCAGAATAACTGTCAGATTGCGAGAGGTTGTATGATGGGATGGTATTGGTAGCAGCAAATTGTCATCTCTGTCCAATCCTTACCACCAGGCATATAATCCCTTTACATGGTTAAAACATCCCTCTAAAGACTGCCCTTGCCCGCTCCTACTTCACTCCAGTAGCACTCACTTCACGAGGTCAGGGCATGCCCAGTCCAGCATGCATTTGTAGTCTACTTGTGTGTTGCTATAGCCCCTTGCTTTAGCCACTGTCATGGAGTTCACTAAATATTTCCATAAAGAAACTGATAGAACACACAGGTGCTAAATCAAGGTGACTTACAAAGATGAGGACCAAGAGCAAGAGTGGGAGTGTGTCGATGTAGTGTCCACATCTAAAGAATCATTGTGGAATCTGAAAAGACACTTATCCCGAAAGCATGATAGTGTACTTACTACGTGCACATGCTAAAAGTAAGGAACGAGGTGGGTAGAAAACTAAGTGTGTCATTGTAGCAAAGTATTTATACAAAAAAATCGGATTTTGGCCCAATAGGCCTGGCATATTCCCACGTTCAAAGACCTTTCCGTTTTGAATGGGTTATTTTGCCTAAAACCTTTTAGGCCTACCTATAGAAAATGTTTAAAAACAACTCTGCATCTCTGCCCAGCCTGGCAAGAGTGACCTTATTCTAAAATGGATTAAACAGTTTTTCCCCGCCTCATCAATCAACACACAATAGCCCATAATGTCAAAGCAAAAACAGTTTACAAATAAAACACTTTAATATTACATTTACATAAGTATTCAGACCCTTTACTCAGAACTCTGTTGAAGCACCTTTGGCAGCGATTATAGCCTCAAGTCTTCTTGGGTATGACGCTACAAGTTTGGCACACCTGTATTTGGGGAGTTTCTCACATTCCTCTCTGCAGATCCTCTCAAGCCCTGTCAGGTTGGATGGGGAGCGTCGCTAAACAGCTATTTTCAGGTCTCTCCAGAGATGTTCGATCGGGTTCAAGTCTTGGCTCTGGCTGGGCCACTCAAGGACATTCAGAGACTTCTCCCAAAGCCACTCACACACACACACATTGTCTTGGCTGTGTGCTCAGGGTCGTTGTCCTGTTGGAAGGTGAACCTTCGCCCCAGTCTGAGGTCTTGAGTGCTCTTGAGCAGGTTTTCATCAAGGATCTCTCTGTACTTTGCTCTGTTCCTCTTTCCCTCAAGCCTGACTAGTCTTCCAGTCCCTGCCGCTGAAAAACATCTCCACAGCATAATGCTGCCACCACCATGCTTCACTGTAGGGATACTGCCAGGTTTCCTCCAGACGTGACGCTTCGCATTCAGGCCAAAGAGTTCAATCTTGGTTTCATCTGACCAGAGAATCTTGTTTCTCATGGGCTAAGAGTACTTCACGTGCCTTCAGGAAAACTCCAAGCGGGCTGTTATGTGCCTTTTACTGAGGAGTGGCTTCCATCAGGCCACCTCCTGGAAGGTTCTCCCATCTCCACAGAGGAACTCTGGAGTTCTGTCAAAGTGACCATCGGATTCTTGGTCACCTCCCTGACCAAGGCCCTTCTCCCCCGATTGCTCAGTTTGGCCAGGCGGCCAGCTCTAGGAAGAGTCTTGGTGGTTCCAAACCTCTTCCAGAGGCCACTGTGTTTTTGGGGTCCTTCAACGCTGCAGAAATGTTTTGGTACCCTTCCCAGATCTGTGCCTCGACACAATCCTGTCTCGGAGCTCTACGGACAATTCCTTCGACCTCATGGATTGGTTTTTGCTCTGACATGCACTGTCAACTCTGGGACCTTATATAGACAGGTGTGTGCCTTTCCAAATCATGTCCAATCAATTTAATTTGCCACAGGTGCACTCCAATCAAGTTTAAGAAACATCTCAAGGAAGATCAATGGAAATAGGATGCACCTGAGTACATTTTTTTTCGAGTCTCATAGCAAAGGGTCTGAATAAGTATGCAAATAAGGTATCTGTTTTTTATTTTTAATACATTTTAAAAAATGTCTAAAAAACTATTTTTGCTTTGTCATTATGGGTTAGTAATAATTTAATCAATTTTAGAATAAGGCTGTAAAGTAACAAAATGTGGAAAAAGGGAAGTGATCTGACTACTTTCCGAATGCACTATATGAAAATCAGTATGACCCAACCTCTCCAGTCGTATGGGAATGTGATATATGAGGGTCTTTATGGACTATGACTGTACTGAATATATCAGTGTCTTGGGATTAAACTGTAGTTCTGGCCTCAGCACCACAACTAGGGCTCAAGTGAGGCTCAGCATGGCAATGGTTTGACTGGCTGGCTGGGAGAGAAGAGGAAAATCACACTGCAGAGGACTCAGCCTGACTGAATGGTTGCCATGGAAATCCCTGGTCCTAAATACATTTGACCCTTTTGGAAATTGCTCATACACAGATATGAATTGTGCCTGTCATTGTATGACTGGTATGATCACATCAGAGGAGGCTGGTGCAAGGAGCAATAGGAGGACCGACTCATTGAAAAGGCTGGAATGGTACCAAACACATCAAACACATGGAATCAATGAAAATGTATTCCATTCCCGCCATTACAATGAGACCGTCCTCCTATAGCTCCTCCCACCAGCCTCCTCTGGATCATTTAATACATTACAGTAAAAGCCCATATAAACCCATTGGTTATATCCTGACTGTCCTAGAACTTTGAATCGAATTCCAATGATGACCATTTACCTTAAGTAGTTTTTAGGACCCTCACCCCAGCGGACAACATTTGTCATGGGAATAGACAGTCAAGTTATGAAATCTGGTTTCTGGTTGAAGAGATGTCAGATAACTATATTAGAAGCAGATAAAGAGGTATTTTTATAGACATGTAAACAAAATGTCCTGTGTACAACCTCACGTTGTCATTGCAACATCTGATCTCATTGCAACGAGTTTTGCCCGCTGGGTCACTTCAATAAATGTGATGGCAGAGTGAGCTAAAGATATGCTAGATGGGTGAGGGATAGTTGGGGAAAGACTGGGACCATACAGGTGGGTGAAGGTAAAGGAGGCTAGGTAGTGTGCAAACTTTACCTGGAGCGTCAGCACAATGTTCTCTGGCTGAGGGTTGCCCAGTCAGATGAAGAAGGCATGCAGAAGACAAAGGCAACGCAGAGTCAAAGAAATAATGTGGATGAAGCAGAAAATCAAACTTAAAATTCACATGCATATTCAGACAGTTGCACATACAGACAAAGAGCATCTACAGGCTCTAATGTATAGTACATTCCATTTAATGTTTTGACCTGCAATTGACTGGAGGCTTCAAAACAGTTTGATCCTGATCAATAAATAAATGCTGTCTGGAAACATTCAAACACTTTTCTTCTGAAGATTCAGGAGAAGCCTAGATCTTCAAAGAAAAAATGAGTTGTTAATTTAAGGTGTTTATTAGACAAAAACACGACTGATTTCTCCCTCAGTTTGCAGTCGTACACATTGCCAGAGGCAATTACTGTTCTTCCAGCGTACTAACACATAGGAAGGTCTCGCCTTGGATTACAAAAGCAATTAACACATTACTTTAGAATAGATAGAGTGGTGCCAATCGCACAACATCTCAAATATGAGTCATTTCCGTATCATAAATAACTGCGTGACACTAGTGAGAAAGTCAAATCATAAAAATCTAGGAAAAAGCACAGATAAACATAAAGTGTGTACACAAACAGACTCACCTTCTGATACTCCGACTGAATGGCTCCAAATTTATCCTTGGCGACTTTGACGACGAGATCTGAAACGACATGGAGGAAACAGACAGTGTGAGGTCCGCTTGTCGCAGTTCAGCGCTGTCACATTTTGTTACGCAACATCATGTTCCCCCATGAGTACAGTACAGAAACGTTCACAACACCACCCCCTGAGGACCACCTTTCAGCTCTAAATTGTACAGTAGTAAATTACTTACAGTACTGTGATGCTATAGTACACAGAGAACCAGCTACACAATATGATGGCTAATAATTTGTTATTTACAGTATATCATATCCATGGGTGTTCAGCCAGAGATACATGATAGTGTTCTATTTAATTCTGTGTGTCCAGCAAAGCTACCCACTGATCTAGAAACAGGCTATTGCATCTTCAGTAGTGGTGGATGATACCGTATAGTAGAAATGTAGAACTCTAGACATCTAGTGGGCAGCAATATTTGATATGTGTATATACAGTATACTGTATACTGTATACACATCACATGCGACTCGCAATAAGACTAAGCCATTAGCCTACTCAAATGTTTATCTGACTCCATAAAGATAGGAATATGCAAGAGACTATGGTTGAGTTACAGTAATAAGCAATGAAGAAATGACTGAGAATGGAATTCTAAATACAAGTGTATTTAATTACTTTGTAAAATGAATGGATTCACATACAAGGCATGAAGCTTAAGTTACAAATCATTAACAAGTATTACAAGGCATTATTCTAAGCATGGTCAGAGACAAAGAGAGAGGGACAAAGAAACCATGGCTTGTGCCGTCGTGGCCCATAGCTCATGGGAGAAGGAGAGAAATAGTGTAGGTATCTCACCACAGCAGGTCAGGAACATAAGAGAAAGAACAATGAATCTTTTCTAAACATCTCAGTTGTTTGGATTCAAAATCTGAGTTGATGACCAATACTATTACTGTAAAGTTAACCTCCAATCAGATATCAAACCTACATGATGTAAATCTCTCAGAGGTGTGACAATGGGAGTTGGCAAGATCAACACAGAGAATGCTGAATTCTTTTTTTTATATATGCTTTGTTTTTATTGTAGGAACACAAAGAAAGTACAAATAAAGTAAAATAAAAAGAACAACAAAAAAGATCTGGCAGTTATAGTGCACGTCATACTGTCATCATATTAGTTACATTGACATCTTTGAATTAGACCTTTTCCAAGTACGAAACCCATTTTCCCCAGTATTCCTGACCTCTCTCCTCTTGTGTTCTTAAAGCAAAGGTCATACGCTCCATGTGGTGTATTTCTTTTACAATGTCTATCCATTGTGTCACTGTGGGAGGGTCTTTTTGTAGTCATTTCCTAGTGATAGCCTTTTTACTGGCTGCCAGTAGGACCTTCAAGAGGTACTTTTCTCTGTTGTGTAAGTTATCAGGTATTTCACCCAAGTACAAAGAAATGAATGTTTGTTCTATGTCAAATCCCATTATTTTTCCAATGTTAGATCTTATTTCTCCCCAGTAGGTTTCGATTGCGGGGCAAGTCCAAAAGATATGAGTGATCCACCCTCGATAGGCCGCATTTGATCTCTCTGTCTAATTTATTTTGCTTAACTACCCTATACCATGTCTTCAGAGAGAAAATCCACTGATTTTGTCTACTGTATATTTCTATTACCATGTCCTTATTTCCCAAAACTGACTGTATGGGTGTCTCTGTCAAAGTAGTCTCAATGTCTTTCCATTTGGATTCATATTCTGAATTGCACCAACACACCAGAGGTCTCATTGGGCTGACACATAATAATATTTTAGGTTTGGTAAGGCCATACCCCCACAGTTGTTTGGTAATTGTAATGTTGTATATATAATTGTTGGTCTCTTACTGTTCCAGATAAACCTTGATATCCGTTTATCTCTAAACTGTTTAGGCGGGATTTCTATGGGCAGTGATTGGAACAAATACAGTAACCTCGGCAGGATGTTCATTTTGATTGTTTCAATTCTACTACTAAGATCTAAGGGAAGTGAATTCCACCTGTCTAGGTCATCATTTATTTTCTTGTTGATGTGATCGTAATTCATGCAATAAAGTTTGGGTGTATCTTTTGGTAAAAATAGTCCAAGATATTTAATGGATGAAGAAGTCCAGTGGAAGTTATACCTACTCTTCAGCTCTTCCTGTGGGGTATAATTATATACTAGGGCTTGGGTCTTGAGTACATTAAGCACATACCCTGAATATGTTCCAAATGTTTGTAAAACATCCATCAATCTAGGTACACTTGAGCCTGGGTCTTTAAGGAATAACAGAACGTCATCAGCATACATGCATATCTTATGTTCACGGCCTCTTATTGTTATCCCCTCTAAGGTTGGGTCCTGTCTTATTGTTATTTCCTCTAAGGTTGGGTCCTGTCTTATTGTTATTTCCTCTAAGGTTGGGTCCTGTCATAGTGTTATTCCCTCTAAGGTTGGGTCCTGTCATATTGTTATTCCCTCTAAGGTTGGGTCCTGTCTTATTGTCTGTGCTAATGGTTCGAGGTACAAGGAGAAGAGCGTGGGTGAAAGATTACAGCCTTGTCTTGCCCCTTGCTCTAATTCTATCGTTCGTGACAAATGTCCATTTATCTTTATTCTAGTGGTCGGACATGAATACAGTGTTTTGATGCACTGTATCACTTCTTTGTTGAAACCAAATCTTTCCATAACTTGGAATAGGTAATCCCATCCCACTGAATCAAATGCTTTTTCTGCATCTAGACTGATTAATATTGCACTTGTCTTATTCTGAGTAATGTGGTCCATGACATGCAGTGTTCTCCTTATAATGTCCTGTGTCTGCCTATTTTGTATGAAACCAGTTTGATCTCAGTCAATCAATTCTGGGATTATGTTCTCCATTCTTTTGGCTATTATTGATGCATATAGTTTATAATCCGTGTTAAGAATTGCGATAGGTCTATATGAAGTGCATTCCTTCTTATCTTTACCCTCTTTTGGGATTACAGATATGATGGCCTCCCTCCCTGACGGTGGGAGACCCCCCCTCCCGCAGAGTCCAGTTAAAACAGGCCTTAAGTAGAGGTGTTAGTTGTTCTCTGAAGGTCTTGAACCATTCTGAAAGGAAGCCATCAGTGCCTGGAGACTTGTTTACTTTTAGTTGAGATATTGCTTTATTAATTTCTTCGGTGGATATTTCCAAAGTTAGTCTATCATTTTGCTCTGTCCCAATTGAGGGGAGATCAAGTGAGTTCAAAAAATGCCCTATTGTCTGTGCATCTTCCTTCTCTGGTTACTTGTACAGAATTGTGTAATATGATTCAAATGCATTCTGTATTTAATCTAATTTGAATGTGATCTTCTTTGTTTTGGGGTCTTTTATTTTGAAAATGGTATTCTGTGCTTGTTGTTTCCTGAGTCTCCATGCTAGTAATTTGGTTGCCTTTGAGCCTGCTTCATAATATCGTTGTTTCAGGAACCTGAGCTTTTTCTCTACTTCTTCAACATAAATCTGGTAAATTTCCTGTTTTACCTTTTGAATCTCTCGTAACATAAGAGGATCTTTGTATTGACTATGACATTGTTCTAAGTTTCTTAGTGTTTCCTGTAATTTCAGCAGTTTCTGTGCTTTAATCTTTTTCTTGAGAGATGATGTGACTATGATCTTTCCTCTAATAACCACCTTAGCTGCATCCCACAATGTAGCAGGAGATACTTCCCCGTTATCGTTATTCTCCAGATAGATGTTCGATTCCTTGAATGCTGGATCATTCAGCTTGCTTGTATTAAGTCTCCATAGAGTATTTATTGGTTTGCTATCAAGGTGTAGAGTAAGGTAAACTCGAATCATGATCTGATAAGTCGCTCTGCCCGATCCTACAATCCTTAAGCCTGTGTCTATCTGCACTGTACATGAAAAAATAGTCTAACCTGGAGTATTCAGTGTGGCGGGCTGAGTAAAAAGTATATTCCTTATCGGTCTTGTGGGTGTCACGCCATACATCGAGCAGTCCTAGATCCTGCAATATCCTATTTGATCTTTTTAGAACGCTGAATTCTTAAGACAAGACACTTTGGGGGCTGGGTTGCCCTACATGGACATGTTGAAGTAAACATGTTCTGTGCAGGTCAAATCTGAACACATATACAGGGCCTAGTTGTTCATATTGGAAAGATAAAAACAAAGCCACTGATTATATTTTGTCAGACTGACACAAGGTAAAAGCAAAGTCATGAGGTGAAAGGGTCAATCACCAAGTTTCCATGAGTTGAAAGGGTCAAGCACCAAGCTTCCATGAGGTGAAAGGGTCAATCACCAAGTTTCCATGAGGTGAAAGGATCAAGCTTCGATAATACGTCATATTACTGAGATACTGCTGAGGACTGAAAATACTGCGACAATATTGCCACTTCTCAAACCCTCTTGACACTCTCGCTGTGTGACATATTGGGAATGTGGTGGAACATGGCATGTAGCACTCTTCTCATCAGTTGTGTTAATTTCTCACAAATGATGATGACAGTGGCGTAAAGCGGCCTGGAATGCAAAAAAAGAGACAAGGGGCATGCTCTTGCTGCAATGCAGTTTTTTTTCACAGGCAAGTATAGCCAAAAATGTTAATAAAGACACCCTAAGGAGGGAGGTAATCGTTGACAGGCACTTTTTTAGTGAAGATGGACCATCTATTACTCAAAAGATGGACTGTGATTTAAGAGAGGAGGTTGCCTCAGGCTTCTCTTTCACCCAATTAATCTTGCTTTTATGAAGATCATTGCGACTAACTAACACATGTTCCATGGAAAACCAACTTCAATATCTTTGTCTTGACATTAAATTGTGTTGAAAGGAGGACGTGTTTGCATATGGATGGCTCGTACATGCCAGTCCTCACCAGAAAAGAGTCCTTAGTAAAAATAATTTTGACACATAATACAAATAGCAGAAGTTGCTCACACCTTTCACCCATTGGTTCCCCCAGGGTTGAAAATTCATCAAAGAAAGACCACTGGTTTCACTTTTCTGACAGCTCAATTTGACCTTGAATCGACCACTGTCAATATCCCCTCACATTCTGAGAAAGAGGGTTACCAGGATAGTGGGTTTTCGCATCAGAAGATTACTTACAGCTACCCTCTGTGAAATCACATTAGCTAGCAACAAACAGTATGGGACTAGGCTACATATCAGGGAAGAGGGTCTAGCCTGCATGGCAAGCAGCAGCTTAAAAGTAGAAAGCCTTGCCATCCTCCTCCGGAACATGGCAAACAGCCATAAACTCACAGTAGGCTCTGGGTTAGCATTCATAATATATTCCCATGGGAAGGTTTCAAAATAAATCCTTGAAACATTTCAAGTGAACTCTATAGACAATGCAATAATGCACCTGATTTGACACAAACTGTTATAATCTGTTATAACAGTTAGGCCTAGCGCCTGTCAATACAAATGAACACTGCCATTATCTGACACATGGGTTTCTACTTGGCTAGTTAGCTACCTAGATATAGTCTGATTGAAAATCGGAGTGACGTGTTACTATTATCTCTGTGCTTCACTGAACCTAATGCTGTGGGAAGAAGAGAAGGCATGCAATTAAAAAAGGTGACTAAGTGACCAATATTACTATTATAATGTTCACCCAATTAATTCCAAGTAGCATGTATAAACCCATGTCAGCCGCTGTGCTGCTAGCTGACTTGCTAATGGTATTAGATCGAGGGTACGCTCTAACACTAATTGAGAGGAACTGGCCAGCCACCTTTACCTCACTGACGGGGTTGAAAAGCGTATGAGACACACATGACCATCAACAAAGTAATAGTTCCTCATGCATTTCCTGTTCCACCTTGTGCAATGGAAAAACGGCTATTTTGGCAATGTACACAGAGACGGGTAGTTATTGGAGGGCCATGTCTGAGAGTCTCTCATCCTCATTTTGACCTTACAACATTGTACTGGTCTGCTCTGTATACTGACTTGGGAGTTTTATTTTAGGATGTAAACGCTTGTGCATGAATCAAAAACAATAGGTGTTTTTAGGTCCGTCAAAGATGGCGGGTCGGTGCAGGAGACTTCACCTTGAAGCTTGAAAGCCTCATGGCAAAGACAGTACAGCAGGGTTTGTCAACTGTGTTTTGCCTCCTGCCAAATGTTTTCTGAGCTAATAGTTGGCGGGCCAGAACATAATTACTATATAGTATTGGCACAATACATTTTCCTACACTACAAATTTAACAACATTTTTAACAAATCTGATTAGGCCATAATAAATTCAGTGACAATAACATAATCCTTTCAATCTGATTACACTTAAAATCGCCATGTCTCTATTCAATTATTATTTTTGTCTATTTCTCTGTGCATCGATTGGTGTGGAAAAACAGGTCTATGTAGCTTACTGTAGGCTACACAACTTTTTTTTACGTCAACATTCATTCAACACAATTAGCTTGATAGCAAGAGAAAATGTCGCTCTCAAAAAGTATTTAAAAACAAAAGTGGATAATGAAAATCAAAGTTTCAGGGAAGAATGTACAGAGAGATATGCGTTCATCTTACCATCTTTTTCCAATGCCAAGCCAGTGTGTCTTATTTGCAATGAAAATGTCGCTGTTTGCAAATAATTCAATCTAAGACGTCATTATGAATCTACGCGTGGAACTTTCAAAGTGGCCTTCCCACCCCAGAGGCCAGACGCAGAAACATTTTTGTTAACTGCAAGCTAAACACACGGCTTTTTTGGCTGACATATTCTGTCACTTAAATGGGTTAAATTTCCAGTTACAAGGAAGAGAGAAAACAGTCGTGGACATGGTGGAAAAACGTAAGGCCTTTACTAGGAAGCTTGAGTTGTTCGATTTGGACTTGACATCTGGAAGGCTTCTGCACACTGAACAAACGACAGGCCACAGCATGGAAGATTTCATCAAGCAGCTGAGGGACAACTTCTCCACCAGATTTGAAGACTACAGAATGCCCATGGATATCATTGTGTTTGTACGTGATCCTCTCACAGTCCGCCCAGGTGTAGAATTCTCCTCCCTTGCTAAGAAAACAATACCCTCGCTGGATGAGGCCCGCAATTCAAACTGAGCTGACTGAATTTGAGACATCGAGACAAATCAGGGATGCGCACAGGAGTGCCGAGTCCTTGTGTGTGTTTTGGGTGGCAGCTCAGAGGAATACAGCCAACAAAGAATCTTCCATTTTATGTGCTAACAATGTTAGAATCAATGTTTTATCTTTTATTTTTTTATTTTTTTAAATTAAATGTTAGAGTCCTCATTTTCCTCTATGAACGCAGTATAGACTCAGACAGTAACCGGCTTTCACATATGTCAATGGAGGACTGCCTGTGCACCAAAATCACAACCCTTTCACGCGAGATCCACAAGATCGTGTCCGAGGGGGGATGCAACTTTTCCCATTGAGTAAGTAACGCAGTGTCCTATATGACTGTATTTAGTAAATACTAACATTATTGTGAGCGCTTATCCAGGGATATTTAGGTCTCAAGCTGACAGTTTGTTCTGTCGTTACAGGAGCAGGCCATTCCGATACAGATATTCAGACACAGAGATCACCTTTTTTTCTTTAAATGTATTGTTTTATGTAGGTTGCTACATTTTTGGCCAGTTGCAATTGTAAGTAGGCCTAATAAAAAATAAATCCCACTTCTATTAGGCCATATATTCTTTGATTGTGAAAGATGCTGTTTAGCCTTATAGCCTACCCCAGCCAGTTCTTATTTTATATACGCCTAGGCTCAGAAGAAATAAACTCCATTTAACCTCTCTTGTTGTTTGTAAAGTCAAATTAAAATGAAGATTGTTGATGAAATGAATTACTCGACTTGTGTAGGTTCAACTCCTTTTGAATGCGCTGTGGTTGCAGCTTTACGTTTCAGCACCACAAAATGGTCTGCTGCAGGCTTTATTAGTTGACTGTGTCCTGCATTCTCTCTGATGAATGAAGTTAAAATGTAACTTTTGCATTATTTAGGTAGTGTAACTTCCTTCTTGGGACAATGCATTTGGGAGTTTTTGCATCTCGGGTCCGATAATTTTTCATTATTATGTTATTTTTTTAAATGAAAAAAATATTCATAATTAATTTGGGGGGCCACATAATATTGTTGGCGGGACAGATTTGGCCCACGGGCCGCCAGTTGGGGAACCCTGCAGTACAGTATGAAGATAGGCAGAAACTGCTTCTCCAAAAGAAATCCTGATCACGTTTGTGGATGATGTCATGGAGACGTTGGCTAGCTAAGCTCAAGCGCAGATACACGTCATCGGGTCTAAAGGCCGTCTCTCGTAAACTGCGTATGTGCATGCCGTCAAATCAAAGGCACTCCTTTCACTATAACGTAGTTATTGACAAAAATGTAAACGTGTCAGTTTGTCACTTTCACGAGGTTGGAGTAATAACATGTTCAACTACTTAAGACATTGGCTAGAATCTAGGTTGTGCCATTTGATTTTGAGAAAATGAACAACTAAGGAATACATTTTTCACTTCTCTCATTGACTTCTCAAACCCCAAACCCCAGCCTGGTGTGCTCGGTCTGCTTCGCAAGCCTTCCCGGAAGTCTCGTGTTGTTGCGCCTCTGGGTTTTGAAACTCTGTGCTCCTGGCATGGGTAACACAATCTGCAGCTGGTGTTGACAGTTGTAGTGACACAGCCTCAAACTGACCACGCAGAAGTAATACAGTCTGCCTTGACCTCCCATTGAACCCAAAATGAGCTAGACAGTTACTAAACATAAAAATGTAAACTCACAAAACATACTGTAGTAGCAGAACTGTTTGAAAAGCTTACATCTACACTGGAATTGTTATGTCTGGTTAAATATCCCAAAGCAACATTGTTTTTATCTTCGGTAAACAGTGATTAGGCATAATGAGGTTTTATTTTATTCATGCATATAATAAACCAAAGAGAAAATTATAGTTGAAATATAGGATATGTTCAGCATGTGTCAGTTTTCCAAAGTTAGAGATCTAGGGGATAACTCGCTACTTAAACACTATAATGTCATGAAGCATTACAATAGGCATGCATAGATACACTGATGAGGATGCAGTAGCTTGTGAACAGTATAGGCATACTCTTGTGGACTTGTCAGCAAGCTAGTTTACTGACCTAAAATGCTGCTCATGTTTCAGTATCTGTTCTCATCATAATCATAAAGAGTCATGACGACATCAGTTGTGCCTGACTTATTGTGACAACTATTATAAAGACTGAAAGGTAGATGAAACGCAGATGTCATAATATCGGGTTAAAGATACAATGTGTGTTGGGGTTAGGAGGACATAGTGATGCTAGAGCTATAGAAACAGGTCAGGAGGATATAGTGATGCTAGGACTATAGAAACAGGTCAGGGGGATATAGTGATACCAGGGCTATAGAAACAGGTCAGGAGGATATAGTGATGCTAGGACTATAGAAACAGGTCAGGAGGATATAATGATATTAGGGCTATAGAAACAGGTCAGGAGGATATAGTGATACCAGGGCTATAGAAACAGGTCATGAGGATATAGTGATACCAGGGCTATATAAACAGGTCAGGAGGATATAGTGATGCTAGGGATATAGAAACAGGTCAGGAGGATATAGTGATGCCAGGGCTATAGAAACAGGTCAGGAGGATATAGTGATACCAGGGCAATAGAAACAGGTCAGGAGGATATAGTGATACCAGGGCTACAGAAACAGGTCAGGAGGATATAGTGATACCAGGGCTATAGAAACAGGTCAGGAGGATATAGTGATACCAGGGCTATAGAAACAGGTCAGGAGGATATAGTGATGTTAGGGCTATAGAAACAGGTCAGGGGGATATAGTGATACCAGGGCTATAGAAACAGGTCAGGAGGATATAGTGATACCAGGGCTATAGAAACAGGTCAGAGGGATATAGTGATACCAGGGCTATAGAAACAGGTCAGGGGGATATAGTGATACCAGGGCTATAGAAACAGGTCAGGAGGATATAGTGATACCAGGGCTATAGAAACAGGTCAGGAGGATATAGTGATGTTAGGGCTATAGAAACAGGTCAGGGGGATATAGTGATACCAGGGCTATAGAAACAGGTCAGAGGGATATAGTGATACCAGGGCTATAGAAACAGGTCAGGGGGATATAGTGATACCAGGGCTATAGAAACAGGTCAGGGGGATATAGTGATACCAGGGCTATAGAAACAGGTCAGGGGGATATAGTGATACCAGGGCTATAGAAACAGGTCAGATATCTGCCGAGCTATCACCCTCCTATTCTGCCACCCCTTTGTGCGATGATGTTCCAAACCCAGCTGACCTGGATTGAATAGTGTGGCTGAATTCCCATTCCTCAAGCGGATGTAAACAGTCCCTTAGGCCCAGCGGTAAACAAGAGAGCTGTGTCTTTCACTGACTTAACAGGAAGAAGAGCCAAGGGGGCTAGGGTTCTATTACACAATAAGACAGGTAGGACTCAATGTCAGTAGGGGTATATTGGAAGGCATATATTAAATCAGTGATGGGAAAACACAGCAATGCAGGTCTCTTCTGAGAGCGAGATGATACATTCAGTGCCTTTGGAAAGTATTCAGAAACCTTGACTTCATTCACATTTTCTTACGTTACAGCATTATTCTAACATTGATTAAATAAATAAAAAATATCTGCAATTTACACACAATACCCATTAATGACAAAGCCAAAACAGTTTTTTTGATAAAACAATTACATAAGTATTCAGACCCTTTGCTGTGAGACTTGAAAATGAGCTCTGTGCATGCTGTTTCCATTGATCATCCTTGAGATGTTTCTACAACTTGATTGGAGACCACCTGGGGTAAATTCTATTGATTGGACATGATTTTGAAAAGGCACACACCTGTCTATATAAGGTCCCACAGTTGACAGTGCATGTCAGAGCAAAAACCAAGCCATGAGGTCGAAGGAATTGTCCGTAGAGCGCCGAGACAGGATTGTGTCGAGACACAGATCTGGGAAGGGTACCAAAAAATGTCTGCAGCATTGAAGGTCCCCAAGAACATAGTGGCCTCCATCATTCTTAAATGGAAGAAGTCTGGAACCACCAAGACTTCCTAGAGCTGGCCGCCCGGCCAAACTGAACAATCGGGGGAGAAGGGCCTTGGTCAGGGAGGTGACCAAGAACCCAATGGTCACTCTGACAGAGCTCCAGAGTTCCTCTGTGGAGATGGGTGAACCTTCCAGAAGGACAACCATCCTGGCAGCACTCCACCAATCAGGCCTTTATGGTAGAGTGGCCAGACGGAAGCCACTCCACAGTAAAAGGCACATGACAGCCCGCTTGGAGTTTCCAAAAGGCACCTAAAGAAACAAGATTCTCTGGTCAGATGAAACCAAGATTGAACTCTATGGCCTGAATGCGAAGCGTCACGTCTGGAGGAAACCTGGCACCACCATGGTGGTGGCAGCACCATACTGTGGAGATGTTTTTCAGCGGCAGGGACTGGGATACTAGTCAGGATCGAGGCAAAGATGAACAGTGCAAAGTACAGAGAAATCCATGATGAAAACCTGCTCCAGAGCGCTCAGGACCTCAGACTGGGGCAAAGGTTCACCTTCCAACAGGACAACGACCCTAAGCACACAGCCAAAACAATACAGGAGTGGCTTTGGGAGAAGTCTCTGAATGTCCTTGAGTGGCCCAGCCAGAGCCCAGACTTGAACCCGATCAAACATCTCTGGAGACCTGAAAATAGCTGTGCAGCGACGCTCTCCATCCAACCTGACAGAGCTTGAGAGGATCTGCAGAGAGGAATGGGAGAAACTCCCCAAATACAAGTATGCCAAGCTTGTTGCGTCATACCCAAAAAGATTTGAGGCTGTAATCGCTGCCAAATGTGCTTCAACAAAGTTCTGAGTAAAGGGTCTAAATAAGAGGTTGACCGATTATGATTTTCAACGCCGATACCGATTATTGGAGGGCCAAAAAAAAGCCGCTACCGATTAATCGGCCGATGTTTATAAATATATTTGTAATAATGACAATTACAACAATACTGAATGAACACTTTTATTTTAACTTAATATAATACATCAATAAAATCAATTTAGTCTCAAATAAATAACGAAACATGTTCAATTTGGTTTAAATAATGCAAAAACAAAGTGTTGGAGAAGAAAGTAAAAGCGCAATATTTGCCATGTAAAAAAGCTAAAGCTGGTAGTTCCTTTTAACATGAGTCTTCAAAATTCCCAGGTAAGAAGTTTTAGGTTGTAGTTATTTTAGGAATTATAGGACTATTTCTCTCTATACCATTTGTATTTCATATACATTTGACTATTGAATGTTCTTATAGGCACTATAGTATTGCCAGCCTAATCTCTGGAGTTGATAGGCTTGAAGTCATAAACAGCGCAATGCTTGAAGCACAGCGAAGAGCTGCTGGCAAATGCTGTTTGAATGAATGCTTACAAGCCTGCAGCTGCCTACCACCGCTTAGTCAGACTGCTCTATCAAATATCAAATCATAGACGTAATTATAATATAATAACACACAGAAATAAGAGCCTTAGGTCATTAATATGGTCAAATCCGGAAACTATCATTTCGAAAACAAAACTTTTATTCTTTCAGTGAAATACGGAACCGTTCCGTATTTTATCTAACGGGTGGCATCCCTAAGTCTAAATATTGTGGTTACATTGCACAACCAACGTTATGTCATAATTATGTACAATTCTGGCAAATTAATTACGGTCTTTGTTAGGAATAAATGGTCTTCACACAGTTCGCAACGAGCCAGGCAGCCCAAACTGCTGCATATACCCTGACTCTGCTTGCACAGAACGCAAGAGAAGTGACACAATTTCCCTAGTTTAAAGAAATTCATGTTAGCAGGCAATATTAACTAAATATGCAGGTTTAAAAATATATACTTGTATATTGATTTTAAGAAAGACATTGATGTTTATGGTTAGGTACACACTGGTGCAATGACAGTGCTTTTTTCGCAAATGCGCTTGTTAAATCATCACCCATTTGGCGAAGTAGGCTGTGATTCGATGATAAATTAACAGGCACCGCATCGATTATATGCAACGCAGGACAAACTAGATAAACTAGTAATATTATCAACCATGTGTAGTTAACTTTTGATTATGTTAAGATATATTGTTTTTTATAAGACAAGTTTAATGCTAGCTAGCAACTTACCTTGGCTCCTTGCTGGACTCGCGTAACATGTAGTCAGCCTGCCACGCAGTCTCCTCGTGGAGTGTAATCGGCCATAATCGGTGTCAAAAAAATGCTGATTACCGATTGTTATGAAAACTTGAAATCGGCCCTAATTAATCGGTTGACCTCTAGTCTGAAAACTTACAGTTGAAGTCGGAAGTTTACATACAGTTAGGTTGGAGTCATTAAAACTTGTTTTTCAACAACTCCACAAATGTCTTGTTAACAAACTACAGTTTTGGCAAGTCGGTTAGGACATCTACTTTGTGCATGACACAAGTAATTTTTCCAACAATTGTTTACAGACAGATTATTTCACTGTATCACAATTCCAGTGGGTCAGAAGTTAACATACACTAAGTTGAATGTGCCTTTAAACAGCTTGGAAAATTCCAGAAAATTATGTCATGGCATTAGAAGCTTCTGATAGGCTAATTTACATCATTTGAGTCAATTGGAGGTGTACATGTGGATGTATTTCAAGGCCTACCTTCAAACTCAGTGCCTCTTTGCTTGAAATCATGGGAAAATCTAAAGATATCAGCCAAGACCTCCACAAGTCTAGTTCATCTTTGGAAGCAATTTCCAAACGCCTGAAGGTACCACGTTCATCTGTACAAACAATAGCACACAAGTATAAACACCATGGGACCACGCAGCCGTCATACCGCTCAGGAAGGAGACGCGTTGTCTCCTAGAGATGAATGTACTTTGGTGCGAAAAGTGCAAATCAATCCCAGAACAACAACAAATGACCTTGTGAAGATGCTGGAGGAAACAGGTACAAAAGTATCTATATCCACAGTAAAACGAGTCCTATATCGACATAACCCGAAAGGCCGCTCAGTAAGGAATAAGCCACTGCTCAGCCCCTATTACAGGGGCTGAGTCACTGGCTTACTGGTGTTCTTCCATGCCGTCCATGGGAGGGGTGCGTCACTTGAGTGGGTTGAGTCACTGACGTGGTCTTCCTGTCTGGGTTGGCGCCCCCCCCCCCTTGGGTTGTGCCGTGGCGGAGATCTTTGTGGGCTATACTCGGCCTTGTCTTAGGACGGTAAGTTGGTGGTTGGAGCCACCCCTCTAGTGGTGTGGGGGCTGTGCTTTGGCAAAGTGGGCAGGGTTATATCCTGCCTGTTTGGCCCTGTCTGGGGGTATCATCAGATAGGGCCAGTGTCTTCTGATCCCTCCTGTCTCAGCCTCCAGTATTTATGCTGCAGTAGTTTGTGTCGGGGGGCTAGGGTCAGTCTGTTACATCTGGAGTATTTCTCTTGTCTTATCCGGTGTCCTGTGTGAATTTAAATATGCTCTCTCTAATTCTCTCTTTCTCTCTTTCTTTCTTTCTTTCTCTCGGAGGACCTGAGCCCTAGGACCATGCCTCAGGACTACCTGGCATGATGACTCCTTGCTGTCCCCAGTCCACCTGGCCGTGCTGCTGCTCCAGTTTCAACTGTTCTGCCTATGGAACCCTGACCTGTTCACCGGACGTGCTTGTTGCACCCTCGACAACTACTATGATTATTATTATTTGAACATGCTGGTCATCTATGAACATTTTAACATCTTGACCATGTTCTGTTATAATATCCACCCGGCACAGCCAGAAGAGGACTGGCCACCCCTCATAGCCTGGTTCCTCTCTAGGTTTCTTCCTAGGTTTTGGCCTTTCTAGGGAGTTTTTCCTAGGGAGTTTTTCCTAGCCACCGTGCTTCTTTCACATGCATTGCTTGCTGTTTGGGGTTTTAGGCTGGGTTTCTGTACAGCACTTTGAGATATCAGCTGATGTATGAAGGGCTATATAAATACATTTGATTTGATTTGCTCCAAAACCGCCATAAAAAAGCCAGACTACGGTTTGCAACTGCACATGGGGACAAAAATCATACTTTTTGGAGAAATGTCCTCTGGGCTGATGAAACAAAAATAGAACTGTTTGGCTATAATGACCATCGTTATGTTTGGAGGAAAAGGGGGGAGGCTTGCAAGCCGAAGAACACCATCCCAACCGTGAAGCACGGGGTGGCAGCATCATGTTGTGGGAGTGCTTTGCTGCAGGAGGGACTGGTGCACTTCACAAATTAGATGGCATCATGAGGATGGACAATTATGTGGATATATTGAAGCAACATCTCAAGACATCAGTCAGAAAGTTAAAGCTTGGTCGCAAATGGGTCTTCCAAATGGACAATGACCCCAACCATACTTCTAAAGTTGTGGCAAAATGGCTTAAAGACAACAAAGTCAGGGTATTGGAGTGGCCATCACAAAGCACTGGGAATGTGATGAAAGAAATAAAAGCTGAAATAAATCATTCGCTCTACTATTATTCTGACATTTCACATTCTTAAAACGAAGTGGTGATCCTAACTGACCAAAGACAGAGAATATTTAATAGGATTAAATGTCAGGAATTGTGAAAAACTGAGTTTAAATGTATTTGGCTAAGTTTAATGTAAACTTCCGACTTCAACTGTATGTAAATGTGATGTTGGTTTTTTATTGTTAATACATTGGCAGAATTTTCTAAAAAACATTTTTTTGTTTTGTCATTATGGGGTATTGTGTGTAGAATGATGAGGGGAAAAAACTATTTGATACATTTTAGAATAAGGCTGTAACGTAACAAAATGTGGAAAAAGTCAAGGGATCGGAATACTTTCCGAAAGCACTGTAACTGCAAGATTAATCAAATTGCGATATTGACATGTGCAATATCCACATCGTAAGTTAATACAACAAAAACTAGACTACGGCACCTCCTCCAATGAGATGCGCTAGACTCCATTCATTCACTCTCCACATGCACAGAGGATGCTGACCAATCACAAGCAGGCTCTCACTCTCTGCATGGCATGCACATGCTGGCCAATCACAAGCATCCCCACTTAGAGCGTGCAGTTAGATGCTGTTGAGGAGAGAAAGGGCTTTACCTGAGTTAGATGCTGGTGAGGAGAGAAAGGGCTTACCTCAGTTAGATGCTGGTGAGGAAATAAAGGGCTTTACATCAGATGCTGGTGAGGAGAGAAAGGTCTTTTCCAAAGACAGTACAGTATGAGGTTTACAAACTATGTGGCTTTACCTTAGTGTGTGTCGAAAACATGAGTGTTGCTAGAGCTAACGAGAACGTCGATTTGGTGTCTAAGAAGGGCGCCTCTTCAGTGGTATGGCAGTATTTCAGCTACAGGCAAACCGATGTCAACCAAATGCAAGTGTTGTGCAAAAAGTGCCTCAGAGTTGTGGCGACAACAAGAGGCAACACGCCAACGTCTTCAATCATTTAAAGAATAACCATCCCCTAATTTACAAAGATTGCATTGTAAAATAAGCTCCCTCAGCCACCTAAGTTAACCAGGTATTGATTGCCAATGCGTTTTCAAGTGTACCGCCCTACAAAAAAACATCCCGCAGAAACATAGAAATCACAGAGTCTATCACCTATCACATAGCCAAAGACATGGTTTGACGTCTACTCCTGCTCCCCCTCTACGGCACTTGATGTCGCCGGTCTACTAACCACCGGTCCTGGGAACCCATCATTACGCACACCTGGACTCATCACTACCCCGATTACTTCCCCTTTATCTAGCACTCCTTTGTTATCAGCCACCAGGCAATATTGTTTATGTTTCCATGTTAGACGCTTCCCTTCTTTTGTATCGTTCCATGTTCTTTGTCATTAAACTCACTAACTGCACTTGCTTCCTGACTCCCTGCGTCTACGTTACAGAATATTGCCTCACAAAATGGAAGCAGCAGCAAACCAAGACATCTCCCAGATGGTCAACGAACAGGGAGGCCTATTTCGCCAAAACCACGATCAGCTGGCGCAACTGGGAACGACGATGGATGAGGTCCTCCACGTTCTTCAACGTCTAGATCTTCCCCAAGGGTCGTCACCTCCAACAAGCGGAGGATCCTCTACCATGAGTTGACCCAGAGAGCCAGCATCCCAGCCCATTCAGCAGTCTGCCCAGGTAAGCGAGACCCGTTTGTCTCTCGCAGACAAATATGACGGGACTCCATCCAAATGCCGTGACTTCCTCCTCCAGTGCTCCCTCTATTTTGCTCCCGACAGGTCCAAGGTTATCACGGTTATTTCCCTGTTGACCAGGTGAGCGCTGGAATGGGCTACAGCCGTCTGGGAGAGAGGAGAGGATGAGCTGGGTTCCTATGGGAGGTTCATGGCTCTGTTCAGATGAGTCTTTGATCATCCACCGGAGGGCAGAGAGGGAGTGAGCGCCTACTCCAACTACGGCATGAGGATCAGACCACTGTGGAGTACGCCCTCACCTTTCGTACATTGACAGCATCCAGCGAATGGAATGAGCCGGCGCTCCGCACCTTATTCAGAAGAGGATTGCGTGAGGAGGTCTATACGAACCTGGCATGCCAAGAGAACACCCTCTCATTGGACGGACTCATCACGATGGCCATCTATCTGGATAACCTCCTTCGGGAGCGTCAGGACTCCCATCGCCTCTCTCCTTCCTTTGTTGACTGATCTGAGTCAGAGCCTGAACCCATGGAGGTAAGGGCCACATGCCTCCCCGCGACTGAGCGACGCGTCCCTACTGTGGCCAGGAGGCACACCAGCTTCAACTGTGTCCGCTATGTTCTAATCCGAGAAAACACACACACCACAGCACCACTCACCATCACCGTGGGACCCCTGCACCAAGAAAGCCTCCCCTTCCTCATCATCCAGGCACCCGTACACAGTCATCCTCTGCCTTCTGTGGCTCCAACACCACGACCCCACTATATCCTGGCCGAGGATGGCAATTACGGCCTGTGTGCCCGGAAGACCTGCTTTCCCTTACCTTGTGGTTCCATGTCGGTTGAGAGTCCTGTGGTTGCCTTCCAGGCCAACATCCCGGAGGTTTACCAGGATCTCAGGTGGTGTGAGTTTTGGAGAAAACCTCCCAATCTCCCTCCTCATCGCCCATGGGACTGTGTCATTGACCTGCTAACAGACTCTGCGCCTCCACATCTACCCCCTGACGGTGTTCCAGGCATTCATTAATGAGGTGTTTCGGGACATGCTTTGGTGCCAGGTGGTCGTGTATATCGACGACATCCTGATCTACTCAGCCACCTTGGAGGAGCACATTGCCCAAAATGTGGGTAGTCCTGGGACGCCTCCTGGATAACCATCTGTACGTCAAAGTGGAGAAGTGCCAGTTCCGCCAGGTCACCGTCTCCTTCTTGGAATCAGCCCACAGGGATTGGTTATGGAGAAAAGTAAGCTAGATGCGGTCAGGTCATGGCCAGTCCCAACCACCATAAAGCGACTACAACGGTTTTTGGGGTTTGACAACTTTAACCGCCGCTTCATCAGGAACTTCAGCTCCATCGCCTCTCCTTTTACCTCTCTCCTCAAAGGTGGTCCCTGTAAGTTGGCGTGGAATCCTGCAGCTTATGAGGCTTTCCGCCTGCTGAAGGGGCGTTTCACCTCTGCCCCATTGCTGAAACACCCAGACCCTACGCTGCCCTTCGTGGTGGAGGTGGATGCCTCAGAAGTCGGCGTGGGGGGCCGTCCTGTCACAACATCAAGGTAATTCACAAAAACTGTGTCTATGTGCATACTACTAAAAACAATTCTCACATCTACTCCCGCATCCCCGCTCCGGTGCTTGACGTTACCGGTCTACTAACCACCGGTCCTGGAAACCCATCATTACGCAAACCTGCGCCCTATCATGAGTCAGACCTGGACTCCATCACTACCCTGATTACTTCCCCTTTATCTTGCACTCCTTTGTTATTACCCACCAGGCAATATTGTTTATGTTTCCATGTTAGACGCTTCCCTTGTTTTGTATCGTTCCATGTTCTTCGTCATTAAACTCACTAACTATACTTGCTTCCTGAATCCCTGTGTCGGTTACACATGGTTCTTATTTACGCAGTCAGCAAAGACGGCTTCAAGAAGATGATAAACAAGCTGGACAGGAGATATAAGATTCCATCTCGCACATATTTCTCCCAAGTTGCCATCCCAACACTCTATAATAAAATTAAGGGAGAATTTGAAACATGTCACGTTGAATGACTGGGCCAGACTCCAATATCTTGTACACAGGCTTCCCCTTGCAATCGGTAGGCTGTGTGTTAAATGGTTTTAAGGAACTTTGACTTAAAATGTAAATTCTAATAGTGACGGAGCCTACTTCTACATACATAATTACACAACTTCAGCTTCCTATTCCATCTGCAGCCTATGACTGAAGAACTCAAAATGGTAAAATAGGAAATAGGAACACATTAGTGCTGCACTTATAGCACACTATATTTTGATGACCATGTTAAAAATGTATGTTTGAAGGCGCTGCGCTCGCTCACGATCCAACAAAGCTTAGGAGTCAGTCAGCAAGATGGCGGACTAAACACAGCTATGTAGACCACCTCAAGATAAAAACGTAATATTCAATATCGGTAAATTAGACTAAATATTAGCACTACACAATCTGGTGGGTAATAATCTTCAATCTGGATAACAACACAAAACAAATCATAAGACTAGAGAAATGAATTGTCAAATATTACGAAAACAAGCAATGCCCAAACATGACGGAGAGTAAGACAGGGGAACCTATTTCAAAACAAAAACATGACTCTTCTACAGACATAGGCAATTTTATATTTTCACCACTGATCTGGTAAAGGTCGAAACCGATTTGTTAAAATCAATAAATGACAAACTGGGTATACTTGAACTAGTCAGTAAGGATATACAAGAGTTGAAGGAAAGCCTCGGGATGAGTGACGAAAAAGCTGCGACATTAGAGAAAGACACAAACAAGCTAAAAGGGACAGTCAATAAGATTGAAACTGAAGTTAATGAACTTAAAAAGGAGAACATTGTTCTGAGAGTAGCCTTACTTGACATACAGACTAGATTCATGAGAGAGAATCTGCTACTTACAGGTATCCAAGAGAAAGAACAAGTTGTTCCTGAATCTGTAGTTAGAGAGTTCCTCCTTATAGCGCTTCAGATCCCACACGAAGCTATCAACAAAATCCAACACAAGCGTGTACACCGCTTCGGACAGAGAGGGCAGAGGTATGAACGCCCAATCGTTGCCAAATTTGCTTTCTTTAACGATAAAATAATGGTTAAAAGCCTGGGTATAAGACTTGCTGGCACGAAAATAGTAATGAATGACCAGTTACCGAAGGAAATTGCAAAACGGCGTAAAGTTCTGTATCCAATTTTCAAGGAAACAGATTGAAATGGAAACGAGTAGCTCTCGTGGTTGATTAAACTGTATATTGATAACCAGTTGTTCAGAGACACAAAGGGACTCCATGGCTATTTTAAAAATTAAAGTTCTCATTGGCAAATAATGAAACACACAATTCTAGCCCAGGTATGGATTGTAATAATACAAAAAAATATATAGCTTTTCTATTTATCTTCAAATATAACTAATTGGAACACAAAAGCACTAATTCAACATGGTGGAGATAAAAACATAGTAAACAGAAGGCACAGTATGTGTGGATGGATGGTGTGGTGTGTTTTTTGGTGTTTGGGAAAGTGTGGCATTGAGAGAGAAAGGAAATGGTTGCATATCCCAGAACCAATGTATTTCTGTGAGCAGGTGTTGTGAGAGAGCTTTCAATGTTGTGCAGATGAGGGATATACATTTTATAATGAATTATACATCTTATTTATTATTTGTTGTCCAATCATGGTGGAACAGCATTTTAAAATAAATTATACATCTAATTTATTTATTTATTGTCCTATCATGGGGAACTACATTTCTCAAATAAATTATACATCTAATTTATTTATTTATGGACCTATATTGACGGAACGGTCCACAACCCTATACACCCACCTGAACGACCCAGATACTAAGGAGAAGTCCCTATCTGTTTTATGGGCCTGCTGTAAGCGGCCTGTATGCAGCCAAAATGCGGTCAGAGACCTTCTAGAGCAGCACCGCCCCCTCAAGATTCTGAGCATGCTTGGCAGGGTTGGTCCTGCAAAGCCAAAGCCCCCTGATGGGAGAGCATAATATACAAGGACATTTTCAAAGCTGCTAATGAGAACCTTGACGACCTTGTACCTAGCCGGTGGGGATTCCGGTGGTGTGCCCCCACACAGGCAGTGGCAGTGCTGGCAACACTAGCTGCAGTAACCCATGGGGAGGGGGTCTAACTCGGACATTCAGAGAGGGGGCATATTATTGTGGCCCTGGTGGCACAAAATCAAAGGTCTGACTGCACAGAGATGCTTGGGAATATGGTCACTACGAGGGACCATGTTGTGGGTGTTTCAGGGGAAGGGGATATATCTGACCTCCATCATCTAGGATGTGACAATGGATAATCAAATTACCCCATTTCTGCCCATTTTTTGGTGGAGTTTTACAGGCCTTCTCATACAGCTGCAACTGTATATGCATTTGTAAATCAAGACCTTCCTTGAGTTGGGCTCTGGGATGGTGCAACTGTTAAGAATCTGAGTCTATGGTTGTTGTGGGGGAAAGGGGGAAAGGGGTTGAGTGGGTGTGTGTGTATTCCACAACTGTTGTGAGGGAGTAAAAGATGTGAGGGACAATATAGGATGATTCACAATAATTGTTTGCTAATATAATAATTGCTTGCCATAATGTAATTTTGATAATGGCGAGACTGGTGAGAGGTAAAATTCCTTTGCATAAATTTACAACATTACTACAAATATGAATAGCTAATTATGGAAAATAAGAAACAGGATTTTTAAGAGGGGTCGGGGGTGGTCTGCCGGGCATTGGGATGACAACCCAACTCGAGATGAGGAGGGCTTTTAGCGGGTGGAATAGTGGAAGGCTTACTTAGTAGCAATGCACATTTCATGGTACAGCTATACAGACACTCAATCATGTTACTTTTTAATGGTATGTTTACAAACATATATTTTGATAAATAGAATTGAAACTTGTGTCTCATTATGGTAAGTGGTGAAATAAGTATAGCCAGTTATAATTGTAATGGCTTAGCAGATAATAAGAAATGGCAATCAGTATTTCCCTGGCTAAAAGAGAAGGAATATAATATCTATTGTTTACAGGAAACTCATTCAACAATTTTAGATTAAGTTTTGTGGAAAAAGGACTGAGGGGGTGAAATATATTTGTCCCATGGGGAAAGAAATTCAAAAGGGGTGATGATATTAATTAAAGGTCATTTTGATCCAAATGTGCAAATTGTCCAAACAGATCATCAAGGTAGATGGATTATTTCAAATATGTTATTGGACAATAAACAGATAAGGCTTATTAACCTATACGGTCCAAATAATGATGATCCAAGCTTCTTTGAAAATATATATAAGAATTGATCAACTCTACAAGCAACACTAGACTCTATCATTATGGTAGAGCCTTTTAATACGTTTTTAAATACATCTATGGACCGTAAAGGAAATCACACTACAAACTATCACCCTCAGGCACTTAAGGAAATCATGGATGTACTGGAATTAGTGGATATATGGAGGCTTAAATACCCTGACCTAGTGAGATATACATGGCGGAGGCTTAATCAAGCTAGTCGTCTTGATTACTTTCTTATGTCATTTTCTCTGGCACCAAAGGTTTAAAAAGTGTTGATAGGGGACAGAATGCGGTCAGATCATCACATAATTGGCATATATATTACTCTTACAGATTTTCCACATGGGCGAGGATATTTGAATTTTAATCAAAGCCTACTGGATGAGCTTGTTTATAACTAGGTCAAAATAATTTATAACTGACTTTTTCCGACATAACATAGGTACACCAGATCCCCTTATTTTATGGGACACTTTTAAATGTGCCTTTAGAGGCCATGCAATTCAGTACTCATCTATAAAACAAAAGCAATTTAGATCAAGAGTCCATATTAACAAAGGAAATTGAAGGACTAACAGTACAGTTAGATAGCAATAAAAACTGTACCATAGAGCCACAGAATAAGTTAGAGGAAAAACAAAAAGAAATGGAAGAACTTATTCAAGAAAGATCGAGTGTAATATATTATAAAAATAAAGCGAACTGGATGGAATATGGGGAAAAATGCTCCAAATTCTTTTTCAATCTTCAACATAGAAATGCTACCAATTTTTTTTATTGAAACTTGTTACAAATGATAGTAGTCGCGCATGATTCACCGAATTATATTTTGAAAGAGGAAATAAAGTACTTTAAGAATATGTTTTTGTTTCAATCTCCTCCATCTCTACTAACTGAAGCTAAATTGTATGGATTTTTTCCCTATTAATAATGTAAAATTAACATCTGTACAGAAAGACTCCTGTGAAGGCCAAATTACA
The DNA here is from genome assembly GCF_901001165.1 of Salmo trutta. Lineage (NCBI taxonomy): Eukaryota > Metazoa > Chordata > Actinopteri > Salmoniformes > Salmonidae > Salmo > Salmo trutta. Next base: position 22,307,464 of record NC_042959.1, read on the forward strand.
GAGGAGGAAATTCTTGATGCAATTAAAGCCTTTAAGGCTGGGAAAACTCCAGGGCTGGATGGCATACCAGTGGAAGTATACCAAACTTTTTTTGAAATACTCAGAGGACCATTATTAGCATGTTTTAACAACTCCTATACAAAGATTAATCGGACACACAACAAGGTCTGATTTCATTATTACTGAAACAGGATCCAAGTGGTATAAATAAAGATCCAGTCCATTTAAAAAATTGGAGGCCTCTTACACTTCAGTGTTGTTTTGCAAAGATTCTAGCTAAATGATTGGCACATAGAATTAAAAAAGGTATTGTCAGATATTATTCATCCTAAATCAGACAGTTTTTTTTTTTTACATGTACAATACATTGGAGATAATATAAAACAAGTACTGGAAACAATAGAATACTATGAAATATAGGGGAAACCAGGCTTGGTTTTCATAGCTGATTTTGGAAAGGCTTTTGATAAAGTACGACTGGAGTTTATATATAAATGACTAGAATATTTCAATTTTGGAGAATCTCTTATAAAATGGATTAAAGTTATGTATAGTAACCCTAGGTGTAAAATAGTAAATAATGGCTACATCTCAGAAAGTTTTAAACTGTCAAGAGGAGTAAAACAAGGTTGTCCACTATCGGCATATCTATTTATTATTGCCATCAAAATGTTAGCTGTTAAAATTAGATCCAACAATAATATTAAGGTTTTATAAATCCGTGGCTTAAAAACAAAAATGTCATTGTACGCTGATGATTCATGTTTTCTTTTAAAACCACAATTAGAATCCCTCCATAGCCTCATAGAGGATCTAAATACTCCGGATTAAAACCAAATTATGACAAGTGTACTATATTACATATTGGATCACTAAAAAATGCAACTTTTACATTATCGTGTAGTTTACCAACCATTAAAATGGTCTGACGGGGATGTGACATACTCGGTACACAAATCCCGAAAGAAAGAAATGATCTCACTCCAATAATTTTTATAGAAAGTTAGCAAAAATAGATAAGATCTTGCTACCTTGGAAAGGAAAATACCTGTCTATTTGTGGAAAAATCACCCTGATTAACTCTTTAGTCATATCACAGTTCCCCTATTTGCTTATGGTTTTGCCTGCACCTAGTGACCTGCTTTTTAAATTATATGAACAAAAAATATTCCATTTTATTTGGAATGGCAAGCCAGACAAAATTAAAAGGGCCTATTTATATAACGAATATGAATTCAGAGGGCAGAAATGAATAAATATTAAAGCATTAGACCTCTCACTAAAGGCATCCGTCATACAAAAGTTATACTTAAATCCAAAATGATTCTCTAGTAAATTAGTAAGAATGTCTCACCCCATGTTCAATAATGACATTTTGCCCTTTTTTCAGATTACAACTGCTCACTTTCAGTTATTTGAAAAATCTCCAAAATATCGTTATTTTTTAAACAAGCCTTAGAAAGTTGGTTGCAATTTCAGTTTATTCCACCTGAAAAGACAGAACAAATAATACAACAAATGTGTTTTTTTTCAACAGCACAGTTGAAAAATATATGGCAAATAGAAATCCAAAATGGATGGTGTTAAGAGATAGATGGGAGAGGTTGAATGGAGCTGAAGGGTGGGACTAATAACAACAAGATAACCAATGTAAATCATACAGGGTCTGTAAAATGTATATATGTTCAGAAATGTTGTGAAATAGCACAGTTACAAATAGAAATCAAACTGGATGGACATTAGAAATAGAGGAAGGACTAAAAACAAACAAAATATAACTATTGTAAAATAGATTGTGTCTGTAAAATGTGTATATGTATAAACTGAAGGTAGAAGCCTAAGTGTTATTGTTTATTAGTTTACTCCAATTGGGGTAGGGGGGTAGGGTTTGCGGGGAATAATAAAGGTATATTCTAAAAAAACGCGTATATACATACCTATATATATGTATAAAAACATATATATGTTTTTATACATGTATGTATGTATGTATGTATGTATGTATGTATGTATGTATGTATGTATGTATGTATGTATGTATGTATGTAGATATATATATTTACCCCAAAAATATATGGGGGATTGGAAATGATGCAGACAATTACATTGATGGAAGCAACAATCTATCCTCAATATTAAAGCTGATCCCCCCCCCCCCTTAAAAGAAATACAAAACAAATGTAGGAGTGATAATAATATATATTATCATATGTAGCCTACAGTATAACAATTTGAAAAAGATTTGTTTCATTTGTTCTTGGATTCATTTAGCACAGTATGTATTCATTCATATGATCTCATGTTAGAAGTGATGTTCTCTACCCTGACAGTTGTTTTAACCATGTCTGTGGAATGACCATGTTTTCACCAAAGTGTTTGAAAATCACAATTGCAATATCTGGCCAAAATATCGCAATTAAATATTTTGTCCAAATCATGAAACCCTACGGAGGAGATATTCGGACAAGCTGTTGTGTAGTTGAGATGGATAGGATCCCCTATGGGCATCGACCTCTCCATTTTCAGAGGTGAAGGAAAACGTTTTATGGAGGCATAGATCAGAAACACTTTATACAAAGGAAAACATGCCAGTGAATCACTCACCTGATGACTAACCTCCAACCTGAGGACTAGCAAATGCCTATGCCTTAGCTAAGTGGTATTCCAGACGTTTAGGAGAGGCTTATGGATGTGTGGGCCCGATATGTGAATGAGTGAGAGTGTATGTGAGTGAGTGAGTGAGTGAGTGAGTAGCTCTGGAAGGGGAGAAAGAATAGAGTGAGAGAGAGCAATAAAGGGGATGTAATTGTGGAAGGGATCCAAGCCCGGGCCCAGTGAATAGAGACATCTAATCCTCCTCCATCAATGGTAGCGCAGCAGCTCACATTTACCTCTGATTATGTTTCCCACCCACGCCACTTCTCTCCGTCTTCGTTAACTCTATCTGCGCTAAGCGTGTGGAAGCCAGCTACCATCTCACCGCCTCCGAGCCTGAGTAAGTGAGAGACTGATTTGACCGCAGCAAATCCCATTCTCAGATGATATTAGCCTTGGAGATAAAGAAGAAAACTTTGATAAATATTTCATTGGGAGATTTCCCAGAGGTAGCTCCTTAAAATGCACAGCCGAGAATATCCTAAGAATCAAGTCTAATACTTTCTTTGTTCTGCTTAGGATCAGTGTGCAGCATCAACTGGTTGAAGTAGATAGGCTCTAACAAATAAAGAGCTCCTATAGCACTGCACTATGGCACTGCATCTCAGTGCAAGAGGCGTCACTACAGTCCCTGGTTCGAATCCAGGCTGTATCACATCGGGCCGTGATTGGGAGTCCCATAGGGTGGCACACAATTGCCCCAGCGTTGTCCGGGTTTGGCCGAGGTAGGCCATCATTGTAAAGAAGAATTTGTTCTTAACTGACTTGCCTAGTTATATATATATATATATATATATATATAAAATATATAATATATGCTACTGTATTCAAGAGGTGGGTTAAACAGGGTATGCTGCCTGCAACAGACCCTGCAAGAATGTAGCAAGTGGGCATCCTTAGGGGCTGGCTGAGTTACCTGGGCTAATTCAAGTTCAAGTCTGTTCCCTTTCCTAAGAGGAAAAGAAGTAACAGAACTGACGTATGAGTGGGATTATGATACACTGTCCATCATTGCCAGACTTCACCAAATGGCGTCTCCACAGAGCTACAAAGTTTCAGTGGCATCACATAAGAACTCACCTTATACTGTACTGCACCACTAGACCACCCTTTAAGGCCTACAAGGTCTATGAAGCCTTTATCAGGCCTAGGTTTACATTAAAACGTGTTGGTTGTTCAAAGTGGTACTGTCTAATTGATGCCAATAGAGAATGACTGCACCATCTAAACTATGATCACATCTCTCCAAACACCCCCAATGTGATGCTAATCCTCAGTCTCAGCCCCCTGGGTGTCCATGTAAAACAGAGCGTTTAGCGCAGCGCTTAATTTTTTTTGAGTGAACATCGAAGCCCACGCACTGGGGCACACAATACAACATGTACTCAATTCAGCAGCGCATGAATCATCTCGAAAGATAATCTGAAGGGAGCCTGGGTTGGTGATACACACAGAATGACGTAAACACACATTTATAATCAGTCTTTCTCATTCGAAGGAACTGTAATAAGCATTAAACGTATTTTTCAGAATCAGATGAGCATCATTGAGGAGGCAGGAAACAAACACAGATGGGAAAAATGTACTTTGCTTCATCAATGTCTCAGAGAAGCGTACAGAGGGACATATTGTGTGAGAAAGAAAGAAAGAAAGAAAGAACACATATGAGACAGGGAGAGAGACATATGAGACAGGGAGAGAGACAGTCTGTCAAGTCAAGTCCCATCACTCGTGTTTACCCATGAAGGCACTGTAACTGATGGGACCCTGGGTTACAACAAAAAAATGAATCAACGGACTACAAAAGCCAGCCGCACCGACAATATTCTAATATTACTCCAGCTTAAACCTTCTTACCCGTATAGGGGGGGCATCCATATAACAGGCTTACCGGTGGAAATGGTATACTGCAAATCTGTGATATAGGCCTACATTTCCAAGGCACTCTTCAATTTGCTCGACTCCTCCCTGCTTGTATGGCAGAGTAGAATGCAATGTGATTTTCTGGGACAGGGATGGCTTGAACAAACTTCTGCGTTCTCCCAAACAAGGCTATTGGTGGGCAAGCAGAGCCTAGTTCAGTGAAGTAAGCACAACCCGAGGTGTGGAATGCAATCTCTATTGCACTCTACACTGCCCTTTCCCACCTGGACAAAAGGAACAGCTACGTGAGAATGATGTTCCTTGACTACAATTCAGCGTTTAAAACCATAGAAACCTACAAGCTCATCAATAAACTAAGGACCGTGGGATTAAACACCTACTTCTGCAACTGGATCCTGGACTTCCTGACGAGCCTCCCCCAGGTGGTGAGGGTAGGCAACAACATATCCGCCATGTTGCCTAGTCACTTTATCCCTGCCTACAGTTGAAGTTGGAAGTTTACATACACTTAGGTTTGAGTCATTAAAAGTCGTTTTTCAACAACTCCACAAATGACTTGTTAACAAACTACAGTTTTGGCAAGTCGGTTAGGACATCTACTTTGTGCATGACAAGCAATTTTTCAAACAATTGTTTACAGACAGATTAATTCACTGTATCACAATTCCAGTGGGTCAGAAGTTTACATACATTAAGTTGACTGTGCCTTTAAACAGCTTGGAAAATTCCAGAAAATGAAGTCATGGCTTTAGAAGCTTCTGATAAGCTTGGCCATAATGACCATCATTATGTTCAGAGGAAAAAGGGGGAGGCTTGTAAGCTGAAGAACACCATCCCAGCCGTGAAGCACGGGGGTGGCAGCATCATGTTGTGGGGGTGCTTTGCTGCAGGAGGGACTGGTGCACTTCACAAAATAGATGGCATCATGAGGAAGCTAAATTATGTGGATATATTGAAGCAACATCTCAAGACATCAGTCAGGAAGTTAAAGCTTGGTCGCAAATGGGTCTTCCAAATGGACAATGACCCCAAGCATACTTCCAAAGTTGTGGCAAAATGGCTTAAGGATAACAAAGTCAAGGTATTGGAATGGCCATCACAAAGCCCTGACCTCAATCCTCTAGAAAATCTGTGGGCAGAACTGAAAAATCGTGTGCAAGCAAGGAGGCCTACAAACCTGACTCAGTTACCAGCTCTGTCAGGAGGAATGGGCCAATATTCACCCAATTTATTGTGGGAAGCTTGTGGAAGGCTACACAAAACATTTGACCCAAGTTAAGCAATTTAAAGGCAATGCTACCAAATACTAATTGAGTGTATGTAAACTTCTGACCCACTGGCAATGTGATGAAAGAAATAAAAGCTGAAATAAGTAATTCTCTATAAAAGCTGTCATCAAGGCAAAGGGTGGCTACTGTGAAGAATCTCAAATATAAAATATTTTTTGATTTGCTTAAACACTTTTTGGTTACTACACGATTCCATATGTGTTATTTCATAGTTTTGATATCTCCACTATTATTCTACAATGTAGAAAAAAGTAAAAAATAAAGTAAAACCATTGAATGAGTAGGTGTGTCCAAACTTGTACTGACTGGTACTGTGCATATCTACCTCAATTACCTCGTACCCCTACACATCAACTCGGTATTGGTACCCTGTATATATAGCCAAGTTATTGTTACTCATTGTGTATTTATTCTTTGTGTTATTATTTTTCTATTATTTCTATCTCTCTGCATTGTTGGGAAGGGCCCGTAACTAAGCATTTCACTGTTAGTCTATACCTGTTTACGAAGCATGTAATAAATACAATTTGAAAGGTGGTACACAAGGCAAATGTTCTTAAGCTTAGGCTATGTTTCAATTGCTGTCTTGTGTGTGTGTATGTGTGTGTGTTTTTTTTAACTCTAGAAGTCCCCACAAGTATAGTTAACGAACAAAAATGTGACCAACTGGGGACATTTTGTTAGTCCCTACAAGGTCAAATTCTATTTCTAGTTGGTTTAGGGTTAAGGTTAGAATTAGTGTTAGGGTTAGAATTAGGTTTAGGGTTAAAAGCTAGGGTTAGGGTTAGAGTTAGGTAAAATAGGATTTTGAATGGGACTGAATTGTGTGCACATGTGTGTATTTAGCTATATGCTGTTGCAGTAGTAGTGGATCAGGAGCTCTTGTGTGAAGCTGCAGGCAAACAGAGGTCTTACAGAGGCAGTGGAGGATCTTGGCCGCATCTGCCATGTCCCGACTAATGCTGTCTATGTGCCAACACACAGTATTACTCAGGCAATCAAATACACAAACAAACACGTACAATATGTATGGTACAGTATGCATGTTACAGTATGGTACAATGTGTTACAGTATGTATGGTACAGTATTTGTTACAGTATGTACAGTATGGTACAGTATGTATGTTACAGTATGCATGTTACAGTATGGTACAATGTGTTACAGTATGTATGGTACAGTATGGTACAGTATGCATGTTACAGTATGTACAGTATGTATGGTACAGTATGGTACAGTATGCATGTTACAGTATGTACAGTATGGTACAGTATGCATGGTACAGTATGCATACACACATCAGAATAGTGACAGTGTGCAGTTTGAAAGAACATTGGAGAGAACACACAGAAATAGGACACATGTACGAGTTGAGAAAAACACACAGTGACAGACAGACAGGCAAGACTGAAGTCAGGCACATCCAATTTTCACCATGCAGACGCATTCTTGCATACAATAACTAAAGTATTTTCTCTCTCCTTCCCTCCCTCCCCCACTCCTCCTTTGTCCCTTTTCCCCCAAGCGTGCTGAAGGAAACAGTAAACCAAGCTGGGTCTTTTGCCTTTCTTTCTCCTAGGGACACATTTCATCCACATAGCTCATCAAATGGCATCTTGTTGGGGCATTGGTGATCAAGGAAATGTTTTCCTTCATGTTTTCTCCACTCCATTGATTTGAGTGTTCCCCCAGAGGCAGTGTCATTGACAACATTTTCATAATAACTCCTTCTTTATATCCTTATTAAGAATAATCATTATGATCCACTGTGGTGGGTCGGAAGGAAGGGTAACAGGCCACAGAGAACAGAGCTTGATGGTAGAGTTCATTTTAGGAGGAAAAGGGGAGTGGTTTCAGTCTATTTTTTTTTTGTGGGGATATGACCTCCTGCTTGGTTTGCTACATGATTCACTCAAAGCACTTAAGTAAAACCAAAAGGAAGTCTGGGATTTTAAGATTGCCATGTAATTGGAATGGTTCTTTCAACTACAGCATTGGTATGGCATTATAACGTAATTCTGTAATATGCATCTAAAAGGCAGAGCAATCGAGTTAAAGCACACAGATGTGTTTACACATGGCAATGTGGACCGCTTTCATTTAATGGACCCAGACATAAGATGTGATACAGAACTGGATGAAAGACCATCAAATTTGTCAAACTAACATGAAAGCTCTTTGTTACACTACACGACCACACATGGTTCTGTCGGGATTGGACCCACAGTACAGTACAGTCAAAGGGTTAGGCCTGGGCCTACTGCAAGATTTGGAGCATCACACATTCCAAGTTTAGCCTAGTTTTAAGGATTTCCACTAGGGCTGGGCAATATTGCCTAAAAATGTTCTCTCTAAATAAGCTGTTGTACAATTAAAGGTCAGGTACACTGCATTTCAAACAGTCAGCAATAATGTAATGAATTCAGGGTTTGAGAAATTATACTTAGGCTAAAAAAGCCTTCCACAACCATAAGACCCACTAATCATTTAATGATTTGATCAAAACCTGTTGTTTTCTTTTTGCATTAGGGTTAACTGATCTGGCTTTCAAGTCTGTCTATTAAAATTACCTTTTCGTTACAAATTTAACCTGAACCATGCATAATGCACATTCACTAATAATGACTAACTTCTTCTAGCAGGCATTATAGAAAATGAACACGTCTCGAACAATCGGTCAAGCACAATCCCACGTGCTAGTGAGTATCCAGCTAATCTTTAGAGGATCTATTTGCTAGCTAACAGTTGAATTGTTATGAACACACCCTTTTGTCTATCTCTAACAGTTTGAACAGCATGCTAGCCTGTCCACTTTGTTCAGGTGTTGAAATCAAGTGGCCTACCTTATTTCTCTGAATGAGTTGCCAGTTCTTATATAATTGTGTTTCATGCTCATTGCACATTTATAAAACACAGACTAGACAGCTAGTATAACAGTCTTTGGCTAAAATGCTGCTAGCGGTATGTGGTACCGCAATGCCGCGCACCACAAACTGAGCAATAGTTTTTCAGGAGCTAACACCAGTGTCATGGCGACAATGACGGACAGTCAACTGTAACTACAGAGGGTGGGGGCCTATTGATCAGAGGAGGCAAGCTAAATCTACCCCACTCTGCCAATAAGACAGACAGAGCTGTGACATCATGTGTTGCTTGCTGTCAGGAGCACAGGTCTTAAACATGCGGCACAGGGGCAATTTTCTGTCCGCCATCTGATTTAAAGTGTACCCTACTTGTGGTCCGATCAATAGACTAACCTTCCAGATTATTTGACATTTCATGTCAGGATAAAAATGCAGTCCTGCACTCAGTGTCCGTGTGAAAAACTCCTTGATGGGTTAAGGATAGTTAGGCTGGGCCCTTAACCAATCAGCATTAAGATTGGTTTTTGAAAGACATATCCCTGACATCAACCAATCCCTGTCCTCAAGAGCTAAATGACATGCTCTTAACTTTGCCCCTGCATTGTGACATGCTCTTAACCTCGCCCCTGCATTGTGACATGCTCTTAACCTCGCCCCTGCATTGTGACATGCTCTTAACCTCGCCCCTGCATTGTGACATGCTCTTAACCTCGCCCCTGCATTGTGACATGCTCTTAACCTCGCCCCTGCATTGTGACATGCTCTTAACCTCGCCCCTGCATTGTGACATGCTCTTAACCTCGCCCCTGCATTGTGACATGCTCTTAACCTCGCCCCTGCATTGTGACATGCTCTTAACCTCGCCCCTGCATTGTGACATGCTCTTAACCTCGCCCCTGCATTGAGACATGCTCTTAACCTCGCCCCTGCATTGAGACATGCTCTTAACCTCGCCCCTGCATTGAGACATGCTCTTAACCTCGCCCCTGCATTGTGACATGCACTTAACCTCGCCCCTGCATTGAGACATGCTCTTAACCTCGCCCCTACATTGTGACATGCTCTTAACTTTGCCCCTGCATTGTGACATGCTCTTAACCTCGCCCCTGCATTGAGACATGCACTTAACCTCGCCCCTGCATTGAGACATGCACTTAACCTCGCCCCTGCATTGAGACATGCACTTAACCTCGCCCCTGCATTGTGAAACAGTCCGCCTGTGATCAATTTAACTTTGCTCTCTCTCAAATGTAGTAAGGCTAAAAGCATACTCTAAAACAGCCTGAGTGGCACTGAAGCTGATGCCACGCAGAGTGGGTAGTCCGAGTAGTCATCTCTGGCTTTGGCAGGCTGACCCTTAATGTAGCACATCTGCAATTACAACTCACCATGTCCCCAGTGCCAGCTCCCAGTAGGCACGATTGCGCCCGCCCATGAAGCAGAACTAAACGACGGAGAGGATACATGGCATGCCATCCATTCACCAGGAGAGCGGCATGCTCGCCTGCTCAGCTTCCAAGGCCTGATCCATATGACGTGCCCGAGCAAGACATAGCCCCAACAGTCTCTTCATGATGTGTCAGCTCTCTCTATTTCTCTCTCCAACACGCTATTTCATTCTTTGTCACTCTTCTTCTTTCGCTGCTTCTCTTCATCTTTAAATGTCTCTTCCTCTTTTATCTCTATGTACAGTTAGGTCCATAAATATTGGGACATTGACCAAGTTATTATTATTTTAGTTGTCTACCACAGCATATTGAAATTAAATAATGAATGAGCCGAAAGTGCAGACTTTCAGCTTTAATTTGAGGGTATTTACATCAAAATCGTAGGAACGGGGTAGGAATTACAACATGTTTTATAAAAGGTGTCGAACTTACTGAATAAAGTCGATCTGCTATATCTCTTTTCCATCCATAAATCATGCCACATAATTATATGTCCATGGTTTCGCATTGGGACAAGTAAACCAAAGGATTTCCTAGGATGTCGGGGCTTGCCAGACACTGGGTAGTCACTAGTTACCACAGCCACAAAGTCAGAAACCCCACCTATTCCTACAATTTCTTAAGATGTGATTTTAAACCTAACCTTAACCACACAGCTAACCTTATGCCTAACCTTAACCTTCAATTAAGACCAAAAACACGTTTGCGTTTCCATGGATATTTTCGGTATAGTCAATTTCAACTTCGTGGCTGTGCTATCTGGTGGAAACCGAGATAGTCATGCTAAAGTGAGTGACTCTGGTCTCATCAGTCAGTGCAGCCTACCGAATCACATCGGTGAGACCACCCTAAAAGTGGTCTCCTGATGAGGTTTATTAAGCACTGTTGTGGACTTAGAATCAGAGCATCCAATTTTGTCGTTTTTTTTTATTAAAAAAGTGTGATTTTGAGACTGAAAATATGATTTAAAAAAATTTAAAAAAGGAAACCTGGAAAAACTCAGAGAAAATGGAATTTGGGGGAAAAAAACTAACAAATCAGGCAAAAATAATGGCCTACTAAAGATATTTTATTAATAATGTAAAATCTGAACGATATAATACTTAAGACTGATATAGCCCTTGTATTATTTCCATTTAACCTTTAAATGTATTTTTCAAGATAATGTGGGCTATTTACTTCATTTGGTCTGTTTTAATAAAATACATAATTTGAAGAACAAACATCAATGTGGCAATTCATATCTTGCAGTAAAACTGCAAATTAGACTAATATCAAGAGAAGATGGTTTAAATGTTCTCTTAGTCTGGTCACATAGGCCTAGGCGATATCCATACACTGATTTCATACATTTTCAGTCATTTAAATTGGAAAGTCAAGTCTTTCTACACAATACCGCAACACATTTTTCCATTCTGGGAGGTAAACTCAATAAAGTATTCAATAATTTCGCTATGTATTCCGGATGGAATCAAGGCATTAGAACGTACCAGAGGCCACCAAAATGGAGCTCCTCCAGTAAGACATTTAGAACCCTCCGGGGGCACCTGGCTGGGTACTTTTTCTATTTGGCTGGCTACTCTATGCAGACAACACTGCTATGTTTCTTTTCCTGTCTGGTTCTTTGACTGTTTCACTTCCTATCTTTATGTGAATTTCCTGCCTTTTTACTGTGTTATGTGTGGTTCTCTCTCGGTCTTTCCATCACACTCCATTTCTAAGCTCTTTGGCAGATTGAATTTATGCAGATTGAAGCGCTGGTGTCATTATAGCATTACCTGAAAGCCTCAAAGTCCCAGGCCATCTTAATGCCATATCTCTTATCATCTGTTCCATTCTCATGTTGCTATTATGCCAACCTGGCATTTGGTATGGCAAGATTCAATTAATGAGATACAGCTTGCCTCTTGGATCAGAATTTCAGGAAATACCTTTTTTTTTATGTACTTTAATCAATTTGTGCCACTCCTGTTGAAGAGCATCCTCCTACATGCAGATTTGCTGGCAAATTGAATGGTCATTCACTTTACAGAGAAAAAGGTTTTACGTAACACATATTCTGGGGGCAATTAGGAGTCTTTCAGCACTGGGCACTCTCCGAGTTCAGCTCTTTGTCTTGCAGCTTGGACCAAATCCCATCCAAGGCTGTGTGAAAGAAAGTAGCTCTACTAAAAATAAGCACTTCATTCAGTACTAGCATTTTGGCTGCCTTCCCCTCGGGGGAATCGAGTACCTGCAGGGGTTCTGTCTTATATTCTTTAATACCACACTGATGTGGAACACTATGCAAAGCTTTTTTTCTGGATGGTTCAAATACAACCGTCACAAGGGGAGGGGCATGAGCCTGTACCTCAGACTTAATCTTGGATTCTCCAGCGTTGGCTTAAAGTCGAGGAGAAATTCATGTGTAGGCCTAGTTAGTTATAAACTGCATGGAAGAGAAGTGTTCTGCCTTCAAACTGCTTTGAAAAGTGGAGAACCGTGCCAATGAATTGTGTCTGCAAAAAAGGAGTGGATTTTGATTCCAGCGTTATTTCTGAAAGTGAGGAGGCGGTTTACTCAACCTCCATCTGATCTTTGAGTGTCATTGCATTTGAATGGGAGGAGTGACAGAGAGTTGATTTCAGGCAATATTGTAACTCATGCATATCAGATGTTGGCAGACTGGGCTTATGAATATATGCTATATTGCTGCTGGCCTCAAGGCATAGTTAAAAAGCCTGGCAGAATAGGCCTAATGCTTATAGGATAACCTACAACATAACCCAGTCCCGTGGAAGCGATTTATTTTACAATTATTTAACTAGGCAAGTCAGTTAAGAACAAATTCTTATTTTGATTTCATCCATTTTCGTTCTGCCTTGTCAGCGCGGGGATTTTATCTTGCAACCTTTCTGTTACTAGTCCAACGCTCTAACCACTAGGCTACCTGCCGTCCCATGGTGATGGTGGCACTAAAGGATAGAGCGATGGTGGGGGGTTTTGGCATTTGTGACCCAATTCAGGAAACTAGGCATATGTCGCAAGTCACGACTTCACAGGAGAGCAGTTTGAACATAAAAAAATATGTTTTATCAAAATCCATTTTTGGGCAGAAATGGCTTCTTGAACATGTGAACTTTCATGTGCCTTAATAACAAACTTGTATTCCATCTGTAAATACGAATAAAATTGTTAAATTATAAGCCTTGTTGGTTAAGCCACATAAAAAGTCGGCAACCTTCCCACTAGCCATGATTGGCTGAGATGAGTGGGCTGGACATGCCGAGAGATGAGTTCGGATTGGTCTGCCATATAGAAGGCTTTTGTCTATTCGAGCTGGTCAGTCTGTGTTGTTAATCAAGGTGAACGCAGCTTTTTTTTTAATGTAGCTGTATAAGTGTTGCTCTCCACTTTCTGGAGGATCAAGTTTTGAAATCAGTGGAATTAGAGTATGATAGCTAAAGAGATGGGAAAACACCTGTTTCCGGATTACCTCTTCAAACTAAGGGCATTTGTGGCATGGATCCGTGACAGGGAGACGCGTCCACCATGCATGATGATGTATACGGGTAAAATAGTCATTTTCAGATATTTCACGTTTCTAATTTTGACAGAAAGTGGTTTCATTTCAAGCTAAAGTGTACCGTTAGCTGGCTGGCTCCCTAGCTAAGGTTAGGTGGCGTGATGTGTGTGATCTTACATGTTGTTTACCTAGCTAGGTTAATTGTTTACCTAGGTAGCTAGCTACATGTCTTAAGCTTAAGTGTACAACATCTGTTGAATATGGCCGGTGTCAGTAAACGTCGGCAAAAAAGCATAATGAAATTGTTGCCAGCAGAGCTGGTTAGGCTGTTTACATGTTATCCAGAGGTAAACAAATCATCATCCAGAGCATCAAGTGTGCGCTCTGAACGCAAGGAGATGGGTGGGGCTAAAGCTTAAGAGGGTGTGAACGATGCTGAATGGGTGTAGACAAACAGGAGCTCTCTCACCGAAACACTAAAATGTCATTTTCTCAAAAGTGAGTTTACAAGTTTATAAACTTTCAAAGCCGAATTACTTTCCCATTGTTCCTCAAATACAGTGCATGATATACAATTTTGTAGCTCTGAGTCTCTACTTTTATCCAATGTAAAAAAAACTGAAATTCAAATTTTGCTACATAAGACCGAATCCAGGTGGTGAGTTACATTTGCTTTGTACAGTAGGAAGAAAATAACTTCTGCTTGGCTATTAGTCATGGTCCGCGACTCCATGTCCTCATTTCAAACAATTTATGTTCGATACTCCATTACAAATAAATGCCCTCTCTGCAGTAACACACAAAGCAAGGAGCTCATAAAAACAAAATGAACACTAACAGCTCAAAAGAAGTCGACTCAATGTAATGGGTCACCATTTATAATAGCTGTTCCAGTTGTGTCCCATCCAGAGCACCTTCAGTGTTGACTTGACTTTAAATACAGTATGGCAAGACAAGCCAAAGTAGTCACAAATCAACTTGACCAGATTTAGGCCTAAGTCATCCGAAAGGAAAGTAATAACTCCAAGCACCTGTCCCAGCCTTTGTTGGTGTGTGAGTGACTAGTTTCCTCACACTATCCGATTCTATGATTATCTATGATTATCTTCTTGAAGTTATTTAGTCAATTGGTTTGGCAGTATATCACGACCACAGTGAAAACTATTGTGTTATTTTGATATCAACGATGTAGTCACACCTGCTCCTACACAATGGAGTGGCAATACAGTGAGGGAAAAAAGTATTTGATCCCCTGCTGATTTTGTACGTTTGCCACTGACAAAGAAATTATCAGTCTATAATTTGAATGGTAGGTTTATTTGAACAGTGAGAGACAGAATAACAACAAAAAAATCCAGAAAAACGCATGTCAAAAATTTTATAAAATGATTTGCATTTTAATGAGGGAAATAAGTATTTGACCCCTCTGCAAAACATGACTTAGTATTTGGTGGCAAAACCCTTGTTGGCAATCACAGAGGTCAGACGTTTCTTGTAGTTGGCCACCAGGTTTGCACACATCTCAGGAGATATTTTGTCCCACTCCTCTTTGCAGATCTTCCCCAAGTCATTAAGGTTTCGAGGCTGACGTTTGGGAACTCGAACCTTCAGCTCCCGCCACAGATTTTCTATGGGATTAAAATCAATTTTTATGCCATTTTTCTCGTAAAAAAGCGATAATATTCCGACCGGGAATCTGCAATTAGGTAAACAGCCGAAAGAAAATATATCACTGGGTCGACTCGGGCACGCGCCTAAGCCCTTTGTCCTCTGATCGGCCACTTGGCAAAGGCGATTATGTGTTTCAGCCTGGGGCTGCCTCGACATCGTTCAGGTTTTTCCCGGGCTCTGAGAGCCTATTGGAGCCGTAGGAAGTGTCACGTTACAGCTAAGATCCTGACTCTTCAATAAACAGAAGCAAGAACAACAACACCTTGTCAGACAGGCCACTTCCTGCATGAAACCTTCTCAGGTTTTTGCCTGCCAAATGAGTTCTGTTATACTCACAGACACCATTCAAACAGTTTTAGAAACTTTAGGGTGTTTTCTATCCGAATCAAACAATTATATGCATATTCTAGTTACTGGGCAGGAGTAGTAACCAGATTAAATTGGGTACGTTTTTTATCCGGCTATGCAAATACTGCCCCCTATCCCCAACAGGTTAAACAGCGGTTGACATGCTTCGAAGTACGGTAATGAAATATTTAGAAATCTTTTGTCACGAAATGCGCCGTGCGCATGACCGTTATTTACCATTGGGATAGTGTCTAGAACGCACGAACAAAACGTCGCTGTTGGAACATAACTATGGATTATTTTGGACCAAACCTACATTTGTTATTGAAGTAGAAGTCCTGGGAGTGCATTCTGACGAAGAACAGGAAAGGTAATCAAACTTTTCTAATAGTAAATCTGACTTTGGTGAAGGCTAAACTTGGTGGGTGTCTAAATAGCTAGCCCTGTGATGCCGGGCTATCTACTTAGAATATAGCAAAATGTGCTTTCACCGAAAAGCTATTTAAAAAAAATCGGACATATCGAGTGCATAGAGGAGTAATGTATCTATAATTCTTAAAATAATTGTTATGCTTTTTGTGAACGTTTATCGTGAGTAATTTAGTAAATTGTTAGTAAATTCGCCGGAAGTTTGCGGGGGGTATGCTAGTTCTGAACGTCACATGCTAATGTAAAAAGCTGGTTTTTGATATAAATATGAACTTGATTGAACAAAACATGCATGTATTGTATAACATAATGTCCTAGGTGTGTCATCTGATGAAGATCATCAAAGGTTAGTGCTGCATTTAGCTGTCTTCTGGGTTTTTGTGGCATTAAATGCTAGCTTGGAAAATGGGTGTCTGATTATTTCTGGCTGGGTACTCTGCTGACATAATCTAATGTTTTGCTTTCGTTGTAAAGCCTTTTTGAAATCGGACAGTGTGGTTAGATTAACGAGAGTCTTGTCTTTAAATAGCTGTAAAATAGTCATATGTTTGAGAAATTGAAGTAATAGCATTTCAAAGGTATTTGAAAATCGCGCCACAGGATTCAACTGGCTGTTACGTAGGTGGGACGAATTCGTCCCGCCGGTCCTAGAGAGGTTAAGGTCTGGAGACTGGCTAGGCCACTCCAGGACCTTAATGTGCTTCTTCTTGAGCCACTCCTTTGTTGCCTTGGGCGTGTGTTTTGGGTCATTGTTATGCTGGAATACCCATCCACGACCCATTTTCAATGCCCTGGCTGAGGGAAGGAGGTTCTCTCCCAAGATTTGACGGTACATGGCCCCGTCCATTGTCCCTTTGATGCGGTGAAGTTGTCCTGTCCCCTTAGCAGAAAAACACCCCCAAAGCATAATGTTTCCACCTCCATGTTCGACGGTGGGGATGGTGTTTTTGGGGTCATAGGCAGCATTCCTCCTCCTCCAAACACGGCGAGTTGAGTTGATGCCAAAGAGCTCCATTTTGGTCTCATCTGACCACAACACTTTCACCCAGTTGTCCTCTGAATCATTCAGATGTTCATTGGCAAACTTTAGACAGGCATGTATATGTGCTTTCTTGAGCAGGGGGACCTTGCGGGCGCTGCAGGATTTCAGTCCTTCACGGTGTAGTGTGTTACCAATTATTTTCTTGGTGACTATGGTCCCAGCTGCCTTGAGATCATTGACAAGATACTCCCGTGTAGTTCTGGGCTGATTCCTCACCGTTCTCATGATCGTTGCAACTCCACGAGGTGAGATCTTGCATGGAGCCCCAGGCCATGGGAGATTGACAGTTCTTTTGTGTTTCTTCCATTTGCGAATAATCGCACCAACTGTTGTCACCTTCTCACCAAGCTGCTTGGCGATGGTCTTGTAACCCATTCCAGCCTTGTGTAGGTCTACAATCTTGTCCCTGACATCCTTGGAGAGCCCTTTGGTCTTGGCCATGGTGGAGAGTTTGGAATCTGATTGATTGATTGCTTCTGTGGACACGTGTCTTTTATACAGGTAACAAACTGAGATTAGGAGCACTCCCTTTAAGAGTGTGCTCCTAATCTCAGCTCGTTACCTGTATAAAAGACACCTGGGGGCCAGAAATCTTTCTGATTGAGAGGGGGTCAAATACTTATTTCCTTCATTAAAATGCAAATCAATTTATAACATTTTTGACATGCGTTTTTCTGGATTTTTTTTGTTATTCTGTCTCTCACTGTTCAAATAAACCTACCATTAAAATTATAGACTGATCATTTCTTTGTCAGTGGGAAAACGTACACAATCAGCAGGGGATCAAATACTTTTTCCCCCTCACTGTAGCTAGACTGAAACACTAACTGCACATAATGATAGGCTCTGAATGACAGACAATGTCAGAATAATTGAGATCTATTTGTGCTCATATTACATAATATGCAGTTTGAGCCCAATGGACAGAATGTCCACGTTAGTCACTTAATACTCTTTGTCAGCCTGTTTCAAGATGTGGCCTTATAGACTACTTCAGATGGCATAAAAGTAAATTAAGTCTATAAACAAAGCATAATGTAAATCATAAAACATATACATGAAATGGCTCAATAGGGTGCAGGAGAATACATAGGCCTACTAAGCTACGTGACAGAGTGGCACTTTGCCACGGGCGTTCAGCTGGCATTATGTTAGGCTATGCCCATGGCTGTCTTGGAGCATTACCACGCCATGGGCACCACAGTCACCACAGTGACATGACTGTTTGTGACAGGCATAAATACACACCAGACAAACAGCTCCATACATCCAGCCCACTCGCATCTTGACTTCCTGTTACGGTAAGCAGAGCTATAGATACAGATATTCCTACATGTAATGGGGTGATATGCAAGTGACAGATGTTTTGAATGCAACCCACTCACAAAGGAGCGTTATCTGAATGTGAAGAGCAACAGACTGACATGGACAGGATGAACCATAGTAGGACTTTGATGTACAGTACTCAGGAAGTAGGCTATTATCGCCATTTCAGACGCACAACGCAAAGCAACTGGGAAAAGGGGGCATGTTGTTTTCAGTCAGTAAATAAAGAGAAAATAGTGACGGACAAAGATGCATGCTCCAGCTCCATATGGATGGATGAGTCATAGCCTCATATTTGTAGCTTTCTGCATAGGCTACGTCTCACTCAACAGTATCTTATACATACTGTTACTACACTTAGTAAACAGTACGTACTGTAGCAGGGCCATTCATACATAACCATGTTGTCCTGAGAGGATCCGGCAGAGCCAAGGGAGGGGATCTTTGTGAGGAGAAAACCACAGATGATGCCCATTTACAACGCCATCTGTGACCAATCTCTGCCCCTCTAAATTCCCCATCATCCCACAGCTGCCGTTCACATTCACAAAAACATAACTGCCATTTCAGACACAGCACATAACTGCCATTTCAAACACAGTGCCTTGTAGTGCACTGCAGAAGCATGACACACTGTTTGTAGTGTAGTGTATCATGTGTGAAGTAGGATTAGGCCCTGCTATCACCTAGGCCTATACCAAGAGAGCTAAAGAGGATATTAGTGTTAAAACCCATTATCTGTTATGGTTTAAATACCAGGCTCCTCTTCCCTAGTATGCTGTAAGGCCAGGGGCTACTGATACATAACACTTTCTCCTTCCATGGGTTAAACCAAAAATCCATCATGTCAACAGAAACAATGTATTCTATAGAGACACTCAATACTGGGATTGAAAGGTGCTGCTTCTCTCAGCGAAGCACCTCCAGCACAGTGGAAATATGGTTTGCTAAAACCGCTAAAATGCAGTAGTTGCCTCCAAACTCTGTCTCAGTTCACACTTCATATTACACGATCCGTGCAGACATATGCAGGGCAAAAAGAGGGAAATCAAAAATAGGTGCATGTGTTTCCCTGGCAACTGTTCCCTAGCCTTAACTAATGCCCGTTTCCCGCCGAAGCGCTGTGTCCATGGAGTCAATATTACACCTGTCATAGCTACTTCGGGGAGAGGGTATTGCAAGCAAACGTGGCGAATTGAGCCGTTGATGAGAAAACTTTCTATTTGTCACAGAGCACTTTTCAACTGGGATTTGCATGGCTGTAGTTAGTATAATCCCTCTAGCCTCACACCAACAGACTTGGGATGACAGCAGGAACTGCATAAGAAAATCTTGTCTCAAGTGTAGGGTGACTTATGTTACATAACAGTACTATTACCATAAGTCAAATGGTTTGAAATGACAGCAAGTGGAGGAACAACATAGATTAGTCATTTGCTTTACTGGTTCTATTGCTGTGTGACTATGTGTGGGTGATGTGCATGTGTTTGGCCATGTGTCGGATAGCCTAGCGCTTGGTTGCGTGAGTGGGTGGGAGTGATAGACAAGTTGACAACTGTTGCTATATTGCTAATAACAGCTCTTACAGGTTGGCAGGCAGTAAAGAAAAGCTGTCATTAACAACTGAATGATAACATCTTGTAGTTTAGCAGTGTGATGTAGGCAATTCCATAAATCCTAACAAAATGGATGTTTTGGAAATTCGACCTTATCTCTTGCAGTTGTAACAGCACCAGTTGGTGATGGAAAAAAAATACTAGTATTTTTTTATTTATTTTTTATTGTCACATACTGTACACCGGATAAGTGCAGTGAAATGTTTTGTTTTACAGGGTCAGCCATAGCAGTACGGCGCCCCTGGAGCAAATTAGGGCTAAGTGCCTTGCTCAAGGGCACAGACAGTTTTTCACCTTGTCGGCTCGGGTATTCAAACCAGAAACCTTTCAGTTACTGGCCCAACACTCTAACCGCTAGACTACCTGCCGTACTATGTAACTGTCACACCCTGATCTGTTTCACCTGTCTTTGTGCTCGTCTCCACCCCACTCCAGGTGTTGCCCATATTCCCCATTATCCCCTGTGAATTTATACCCGTCTTCTCTGTTGGTCTGTTGCCAGTTCGTTTTGTTCGGGAAACCTACCAGTGTTTTGTTCCCCTGCTCCTGCCTGTGTTTTGCTCCTGTTTTCTAGTCCTTCCCGGTTTTGACCATTCTGCCTTCCCTGACCCTGCCTGCCGTTCTGTACCTTACTGGATTATTGACCCCTGCCTGGCCTGACCCTGAGACTGCCTGCTGTTTTGGACCCCTTGCACCCTCTCTGGATTATTGACCCCTGCCTGCCTTTGACCTGTCGTTTGCCTGCCCGTTTTAGATATAAACGTTTTCTTGAACACTGTCTGCATCTGGGTCTTACCTAAAAACGTGATAGTAACCAAGAGAAGACTGTCACAGAAGTTAGGGTTTACTCTAATGTGCTAGGGAGGAGGACACCCCCTAACCACACCTTTGCCAGTGCAAGAAATGTTTCCCTTACCATTACTAAGACATGGTGGGCTCCCCTACCAGTAGTATCTGTTGATTCCCACCTGAACTATTTGGCCTTCAAATGGGATATTTGGCCTTCGAATGGGATATTTTGGAAGTTTACAGCCCTGATTGTTGATTTTGGAGCCCTGGCGCATCACCAAGAAATGAATAGAGAAAAACAGGGGGTACAATAGATGTTATATGGCATTAAGAAATCAGTTTTGGTTCAATACATTTCTCTCTCTGAAAATTGCACAATGCCACACTAAGTTTTATGGCAGTCACAACAGTGTTACAGGGAAGCATAGAGGCTGGTACACTGTGTAGCCCTGAAAGTCCCACAGGGTTTTTCCATAACAGCCTGTCCCCTCTAATCAAAATAGGCCTGACAGATTGCTGGATTATCATGCTAAATCTCCATGCGTGCATTATATTGTCCCAATTAAATTGGCGAACACGTGGCTATACAGTCAAGGCAATTCAGTTCCCCAGAATTAAAAAAAAGTTAAACGTAAGATGAATTTGAAAGAAATGATGGAACCCCCTACAGTAATATGTCTGGATGTCTAAAATATATTTAGCTAATTGGTCACGCACACAGTCTAATTCATGGTCATATAATTCATTTGGGTGTTCAATTTAACATTCATAGAACCTTTTTAATGCACTGTCCAGAAGAAGCCAGATTTTACCATGCAAACCTCATTATCTCTAACATGGGATTTCAACTTTCCTTATAGATTTCTAGGTATTACTGCACTGTTGGAGCTAGAAACAAGAATTTCGCTGCACCTGCAAATCTGTGTAAACGACTAATACACTGATTTGAGATGTGTAATAGAACCCAAAAGTTCAATTATATCCACTGAACAAATTGAACATGTATTCCATTGAGTAAGTGAGTTTGAGCTATATCAATTAGTGACTGACAACCCTGTAAACTAAAAGCACAGCAACATATGGCATTCCAGATTATGGGATTACCTAATTAAATCTGTGATACAGGGAGCCACTCCTAACCTCCAGATTTACCAATTGATTATGAACACAGATATAGGGTAGTCTTGTCTACTAACACCTCTATTCAAGTGACCACCCAATACTCACTTTAAAGACATCTTATTTGAGTATATGGAAAGTTAGTCCTAATGCATTCAAATTTAATTGGTCAAATGGACCACCTCCCAACCCATTTTATGGCGTTTTCTGGTGCATTGGGTGCTCAAACTATTTAATGGCCCGTGACCACATGATGCACACAGTCAGCAAGAGGTCAGTGACATTTTAATTATGTTGACACAGGCTCTGGGCAGTACACTATAGACAAAATACTGCCTTCAAGTATACTGTCGGTTGTGGACACATACTGTACATGTCTTTGCATGAATGAATTTAAGGCACAAGATAAATATTATGCAAATAAAGACAGTTTTAGGGATTTGATGGGCATGTTTTGCATAAACCAGTGACATATTCACAGCAGCCAAATACATCAAGTGTTTCGTGGCATGACTTGAAAATCTCATACAAAATAGCTTATTTTGCCATTACCAAACATTACAAACGACAAATGACAGTGTTGACGCTAAACGAGGAAACGCTATTACGAAATCTTAAGGGACAGCTCAATGGGCATCAAAACAACATTGCACTAACGATGCCTTACCTTCAGGGAAAGGGTTGGGCTGCACAACGTATAGAAAAGCGTGCACCATGTGGAACAGTATCCCTATTACTCCAGGTTCGTAATAGGCGAGGGTTTTGTAAACTCCCTGGGGCACATAGCCAAAATCCAACTTTCCCGACGGTGGTTGATTTCGGGGCTCCGGCTCCGTTGCTTCTTGCTGGAATTCACTGGATGTTAATAGTCCCCAAAAGAGGAGAAGGAGCCCGGTTTTCCACATCGTGTCAAGACGCTCTACCCTTAATGTACGGGGTTAAAAATATCAAAAGGGAGAGATAGTCTACAAGGGTGATGGTACAGAAATTTCGCTAACGTTAGGTCAGTATCTCTAGAGGTGGAAATAAAATGGGAAGGGGTGAGCAGTGGGACTGCAGGTTAAGTCCTTCTGTCCGGGGAAGAATTCGTGATTATCATCGTTTCCACGGTCAGTGGTTCCTCATACCGCTCCGTTCCCCTCCGAAATGAGACCAACTGACAAGTTGGCTCGCGCATCTGTGCGGGAGAGCTGCTGGAAGGGTTGGCTGCCTGCTGCTCAGTGCTATCCGGGATCCTTTGGACGTTCTTACCCAAACTCTAACCCTAACCCTTGTCTTAATTATTTTAAATGTCAACTTCAATCAGGTAAGGGACGTCCCAAGGATCCCATATAGCACATATAGTGCGGAAGCGCGCGCATTCGGTCTACTGACTGTGGGAGCCCCGGGAAACAGTTGGTCCAATGGGAAGCGCTCCGCCTGTCGGGGGAAGGAATACTGGAAGATTATCGTAGAAAAGATGGAACATGACCTTTCATTTGTTTTGATATGTAGCCTAGTAAGATGTAGGCACTCTTTCATTCCTTTAGCTGGTTACCCTAATACTCTTAAAGAATACATTTTTTTAGAACAGTTTTATTGCACCAAATGAATGCATAATCTCCAACAACCATGGAATATGTATTAAGATTAAAAACATATGAGTAGACTATTTTTGACTGTATAGCCTACCAATGGTGTAGCCTACCCATGGACCAATGTCCTAACCTACACCCAAAGTGTCCACTTTCAGATAAACAGATGCCAAACTGTCTTGAACCCCCCCCCCCCCACCTCTCTGCCCCCACATCACAGGTGTTCAATGACCTCCCAAACTCTGACCCTGCCCCCACCTCCCCACGCCTCGAGGGTAGACACAAGATACCTTGAGACCACAGCCCACAGATCTAGAAGCACTGTGATTGGTGGAGCAGAACCCAGGTAGGCTCACACCCAGCGTCCCCATGCACAATGCGGTCCTTGTTGATGTCCCAGAACGGGGCAGGGCCCCTCTGGACAGGCTCCATGTGGGCAGGGCTTTGATCAGGGCTACAGGACTCCATACTTCAGCGCATTCACAACACTCATTAGATCCGCACTGAGAGAAGCAAACCAGATCAGGTGAATGAAAAAAGCCTTTGAATAGGGGTATGTGTTCTATTTCAAATGTGGTCCCTAAGTAGGCAAATACAGGGGGTCAATGTTGTGTAACTACAGTAAATGTTTTTTTCTTCACATCAGGTAAATGTGGAGATGTTGTCAGTGCTCTGCTGCATATGATATGTAGATTAACAAAATTTAGGAAATGTCCAAAACGCCATGTTCATAAAGTGGGATTGGTTATGTACAGTATTCAAGTTGTTTGAGGGAATTCCTGCCAGAAGACTCCCACTGGTCCACTGGAATGAGAAACAGTGCAGTCTTTGGCAGATAAATGTACACTCATCCTTTCATGTTGTTTAGACAATATTCTACACTGAACAAAAATATAAATGCAACAACTTCAAAGACTTTGATTTTGCTGAGTTAGTTCATATATGGAAATCAATCAATTTAAATAAAGTCATTAGGCCCTAACCTATGGATTTCCCATGACTGAAATAAAGTTAAGCATCTGTTGGTCAGATTCCTTAAAAACAAGCTAGGGGCCTGGATCAGAAAACCAGTCAGTGTCTGGTGTGACCACCATTTGCCTCATGTAGCGCGACACATCTCCTTTGCATAGAGTTGATCAGGCTGTTTATTGTGGCCTGTGGAATGTTGTCCCACTCCTTTTCGATGGCTGTGCGAAGTTGCTGGATATTGGCGGGAACTGGAATATGCTGTCGTACACATCGATCCAGAGCATCCCAAATGTGCTCAATGGGTGATCTATCTGGTGAGTATGCAGGTCATGGAATTTTATTCAGCTTCCAGGAACTGTGTACAGATCCTTGCAACATGGGGCCGTGCATTATCATGCTGAAACATGAGGTGATGGTGGCGGGTGAATGGCACAATGGGCCTCAGGATCTCGTCACAAGATCTATGTGCATTCAAATTGCCATCGATAAAATGCAATTGTGTTAGTTGTCCATAGCTTATGCCTGCCCATATCATAACCCCACTGCCACCATCGAGCACTCTGTTCAAAGTTGACATCAGCAAACCGCCCGCCCACATGACGCCATACACACTGTCTGCCATTTTCCAGGTACAGTTGAAACCGGGATTCATCCGTGAAGAGCACACTTCTCCAGCGTGCCAGTGGCCATCGAAGGTGAGCATTTACCCACTGAAGTTGGTTATGACCCCCGAACTGCAGTCAGGTCAAGAACCTGCTGAGGACGGCGAGCAAGCAGATGAGCTTCCCTGAGACGGTTTCTGACATTTTGTGCAGAAAGTATTCAGTTGTACAAACCCACAGTTTCATCAGCTGTCTGGATGGCTGGTCTCAGACGATCCCGCAGGTGAAGAAGCCGGATGTGGAGGTCCTGGGCTGGCATGGTTACACGTGGTCTGCGGCTGTCTCTTTGAGAGAAATAAGCTTTTTGTGTGTATGGAAAATTTCTGTCAAAAGTTTGGACACACCTACTCATTCAAGGGTTTTACTTTATTTTCTACATTGTAGACTAATAGTGAAGACATCAAAACTATGAAATAACACAAGGAATCATGTACTAACCAAAAAAAGTGTTAAACAAATATCAATATATTTTAGATTATTCAAAGTAGCCACCCTTTGCCTTGATGACAGCTTTGCACACTCTTGGCATTCTCTCAACCGGCTTCATGAGGTAATCACCTGGAATGATTTCACTTAAGAGGTGTGCCTTGTTAAAAGTTAATTTGAGGAATTTCTTTCCTTCTTAATGTGTTTGAGCCAATCAGTTGTGTTGTGACAAGGTAGGGGTGGTATAAGATGGTCCTATTTGTTAAAAGACCCAAGTCCATATTATGGCAAGAACAGCTCAAATAAGCAAAGAGAAACGACAGTCCATCATTACATTAAGACATGAAGGTCAGTCAATACGGAACATTAAGAACTTTGAAAGTTTCTTCAAGTGCAGTCGCAAAAACCATCAAGCGCTACGATGAAACTGGCTCTCATGAGAAGTGCCACAGGAAAGGAAGATCCAGACTTAGGATAAGGATAAATTCATTAGTGTTACCAGCCTCAGAAATTGCAGCCCAAATAAATGCTTCAGAGTTCAAGTAACAAACACATCTCAACATCAACTGTTCAGAGGAGACAGAGTGAATCAGGCCTTCATGGTCGAATTGCTGCAAAGAAACCACTACTAAAGAACACCAATAAGAAGAGACTTGCTTGGGCCAAGAAACACGAGCAATGGACATTAGACCGGTGGGAATCTGTAACACGTTTCCATGTGTTACTTCATAGTTTTGATGTCTTCACTATTATTCTACAATGTAGAAAATAGTAAAATAAAGAAAAACCCTAGAATGAGTAGGTGTGTCGAAAAATTTGACTGGTACTGTATATATTACATCTCCACCACCACTAATATGTTTCCAGCAAATGTTGCCTTCTGTTAAGTAACACAAATTTCAACAGTACATTGTCAAAAAAACCCCACAGGAAACAGGAAATCCCCAAATAGCCAGAATAAGTGTGACAGACAACATGGTTGCGGAAAATAAACTAGCCTTCTTTCAATGTTGCACTAAAGTCCTGCTAAACTAGTGACCTTCAGGGGCCATTACAATACAAACTATAAACTAGAAGACTGCTTCTTGGGACACTAAAGACATTTGTCAAAATATATCAATTGTTGTTTGGCAAGGCAACAGAGTTGAGGTGATGTGCTATGTTTACCCGATGAGCGATTCTGTTCATTCTTCACAAAATAAGACAAACACACACATAAGCATGTGGCTTATGCAGTTTGAGTCAACATCTTGAGGATCAACACAGCATCTTTATCAGGACTAAAATAGATTGTCATCCATAATCGTTGTGTGCAGTTGTTTTCATATGATGAACATTAGCCTAACCTCAGCTGAGTCCACTAGTCTTGTACAGTCACAGCTGAGTCCACTAGTCTTGTACAGTCACACTCTAGGACAGACAGGTTTCCAACTAGCAGCTATTTGGCCCCCCAAATTCTGAGGAAAAAAAAAAAAAAAGAAAAGAAACTGCATATTTTTTTTATTGTTGAAAACAAAAGGACTGTAAAAACATCAGAACATCAGCTACAAGTGTTTTGAATTTTGTGGTCCAAAGTTTTACCATGCATAATAGAGATGTGATCGTATACAAATGGAAGTAAAGTTTGAAATGATCGTTTTAGTCAAATATATCTGTTTGGTCTTCTTGCTGTCTCCAAATTATTTGTAATTAATTTCTGGCCCCTGACCATCCGCTCAATAAAAAAATTGTCCTGTGGCTGAATCTAGTTGATGACCCCTGGTCTAGGACTAGGGTTGCTCTAGCGTGAGATTATACATATACCTTGTCATCACTTGTCCTGCTCCAGCCAGACCACTACCAGAGGACTGCATACCTCAAGCCTGAAAGAGAGGGCATGGGCCGGCTCAGCCTCCAAGGTAAGACGCTTAGCCCTCTCATACATGCTTGGCTGGGGGTGGATTTACACTACCTGTCTGAGTCAGCACCCTCTTCTTCTGTAGGAGGTAAGATCATTACTGGTGTGAGTGTGACAGTCAGCTTACCTCAACTGTAAACCTCTACAGGGGCTTGCTGGTAACAGAAGAATAGGAAGGGAGTATGGAGGAGCAGGAATGAGTGGAGATGCTCAACTCAGGCTTTGGATCATCTGATGAAATGAGAGAGAGGACGAGAGACAGTGAGAGAGCGAGAATCACCCCTCAAACTGTACATGTTGGACAATGACAACAGAAGTACAAAATAACTTTTATTCATCATCACCCCAAAAAGAGGGCCATTTCATATCACGGTGAAGTTCTTATGAACCAAACAGATGAGATTAAGTGAACCGTTTTTCATCATTGCATCAGAACAGTACAAAACCCCTGGAGATGGTTCTGTGGAAGTTCTATGCGCAAAATACTATCAAATATTATAAAGTCTACACCTGTTGTATTCAGCACATGTGAATTAGGTTTGATTTGATCTGGCAGCTCCAAAAATAGAACAATCTTCCTTATAACAAATGGTAATGAACATTAAAAACAGCTATTTCTTCAAAGTATGATCAATGCTGATATGCGTGAGTATGTTACACTTTACATATTTTCATAATAGCGAGAAAAATATGGCATCCCTTTACATTACATTATACCAGAGTACCTACCGTACCAGAGGAAACATAGCTGTCATTAATATCCTGTAAAGGTTGTGCAATACTTACCAGGGTTGGGGTAAATTCTGTTTTCAATTCAGTCAATCTAGTTCATGAACAAACTGAATTGAAAATGGAATTGAGCCCAACCCTGGTACGTACCATTTACAGTAAGCACTCACTTGTTTCTTTACTTGGAATACAGAGAGCAGTGGTAACTGCTTGTGCTAACATACTGTACACCATGTAAAGTGTTGCCTAAAGACCCTAAACAGCAAGACCAATGAAGTGCTATGTCACTTTGCATCATTTATTGATTTCTACTCTGTTCTACTCAATTGAGGTTCAGTGGCTTCCATTTCCCAACACATATAAGCACAGCAGCTGTAACCTTATGGCCAGGTGTTTAAATATAGTATAAAATGATACAATATGGTAACTAAATAAAACATTATGTTTCACTTATCACATTCTAATAAGATGGGCACCAAATCAGAATCAGGCCTGTCTAATATACATTTTGGCCACTGGTATAGCAAAAATACCAGTGAGTTTATAATTAACTGTAGCAATAAAATACAAAAGGCCAAATCAAAGCAAAACAAATTCCCTCAAGCCATGGTAATATAACTGAATTAAAAAAGCATGGGCAAAAATATATGCACTATGTTTAGGCTATATTGCTTCTGAAATGCTCAGGAAGTAAACATTAAAACATTGCATGACTGTGAAATGAAGAGAAATAGCTAGAAAAATATGTAGCATATTTAAGACAATACGGTACATCAGTGCAACATTCATAACAAAAATCCCCAAAGGTTTGACAACCCAGAATACAGCAAAATAGGGATTATTGTCATCATAAAACGCTATTATGAACTTTCCACAATTTTTATTTATTTATTTTACCTTTATTTAACTAGGCAAGTCAGTTAAGAACAAATTCTTATTTTCAATGACGGCCTAGGAATGGTGGGTTAACTGCCTTGTTCAGGGGCAGAACGACAGATTTTTACCTTGTCAGCTCGGGGATTCGATCTTGCAACCTTTCGGTTACTAGTCCAGCGCTCTAACCACTAGGCTACCCTGCCGCCCCAAAGGAAATATGTGTAATAATTGTGGTAATGGCGAACATAAAACCATCAAATGAAGGGTACCCTTGGCTCTTTTAAATCAAACTGAAGGATATTACAATATCTGTAAAAGAAAGCTCTCTAAATAGTCACATGTATAGATGTTCTTCACACTACCAAATGGAAGTCGTACCAAACGTGATAGTTCATAACACTAAATTCCAATTATTCGGGTAAAGCTTTTTGATGAGCAAATAGTTTATAATTTCAGTCATTTCGATCTAATATGTCCATATTAAACAGTATAACATTGACAGATAACTAATTTAACATGGTATTGTTTTCCTGTAAACCATAATGATCCAGAAACCTCATTTGCAGTTTGATTTTAGTTTGTTCATCTTTTGCTGGATGTTTATCTGAGAAGAGGCCCCATTTCTCATGTTTCACATTCGTGTCCGTGCACGCACACACGCACACACACAGGCGCACGACTGGGTTGGCATGGAAACAACAATACCACTCACATTCTTCCGTCACCCAACCGACTTAGTTCTCTTTGTCGGGCCCCAAAAAAACAACAGGTCGACTTTAATTAAACAGCCAGTCCCAGAGTCCACAATAGCTTACTGTATGGCAATAACTTACTGTCTGTCTAGCTCAATAAATACATGTTGCTTCCGCTGGCTTTGGCCCAGAGAGCCGAAGTGCTGGCGTGCGTCCAGCTCACTGCCTCTCCTGAGTGATTATCACTTTTTTGCGGAGGGGTCAATAGAAGGGGTTAATCGATGCGGTTCCCGCATATAGTGAAGCGGTCAACATCCAGCAGGTCCTTTTTAGGGGTCCTATGCTTCAGCTCTGTGCCTTCCATCCCTTCCTCCTCTTTCTGCTCAGGAGTGGCAGGGGGCGAGGTGGTGAGGGTGTCAGGGTCCGGGTCTGGCTCTGGGATGGGAGGGCTGGCTGGGGTTGTGGAAGTAGTGGGGGGAGGGGGTACGGTCTCTGGCCGCAGGGTGGGGCTGGCAGTGGGGGTAGGCTGGGCGGTGATGGAGGTGCAGGAAGGACTGGATGGGGACCGCTCGGACCACGGATCACCTGACGGGACAGAGACAGACAGAGAGACAGACAGAGACAGAGATTTAACACAAACAATACTTGGTAATTTCAGGTTTGGAGAAAAGTTAGTAACACTCACACTTACAGATAATAAGCAAGTAAACAAGAACATCGCAAACTTAATTTTTGATTAGATTTGACTGTAGAGATACAAAATAAACAGGAAAACCAACTAAATTAATTTATAGGAATGAAAACTCCTACTATATATATATATCGCTGGGTCAAAGAGACATCTACATTAATACCAGTAGATTTCTCAAGCTCCACTAATCCTGGCCTTAAATACCAGTATGCAGTGTAAATGGCGTACACAAGTTTGGTCGGCCAAACAGAATAATTCATGACCTCTGATATATTCAAATAAAGTTGAGTGAAGCAGCAGCAGCATATCAGCACATGGGTTACTACTCTACGGAGACAGCCATTTGCCCAGGGCGCTGACATGCCTCACTTGCATAGAAAAAAAGAGTGGGTTGCAAATTAGACTTTACCAGGCGAGCAGACTGCATGATATAAATGTGTGCTCCTTTACAGGCAACAACACAAGGGGATACAGCAGATCTGTGGTACTGAACCAGTGGTATAACCAACACGCATGTGGTCTTTATCCATTCTTTCCTCAACCAGCCATATGCTTTCACTGGAAGCTTCCATGACACAGCGTGAGGGAGACCAGTTGCTCATCAGTATATTCTCTGCCTCAGACAGTGACCTAGAGACATATGGCACCTCCAATTAGATCTTCATCCAAATGGTTATGAAGAACGAGAGACAAACTAGTCTGTTAGTATGGTAAGGCATCCATTGGAACCTGTGGGCTAAAACTAACCCATTTCTCCAAGGTGTTCATTAGGCACCAAACGGAATGAAATAGGGAGGGACTAGAGTTGCCACAATACAAACATTTTACTAATGATACGATACCAGGCCAAGTATTATGATAGAGTGGTACAATTTTGGGGGAAAATTCAGAGCGACCTAGCATCCTGTTCGCCCGTCTCCGTTTTCTAAATGTTATTCACATGTGCTACCCAAAAAACCTGTCATTGATATTCCCATTTCTGGTCAATACAACACATTTTGAATTAACTTAGTAGTAACTTAGTAGAATACTGCATAGAATGACTGATTTGCTCATATTTGCAAAGGCCTAGCTGTGATTTGGCTGGAGGAAGGAATATACTGTAAAGGCATAATTGTCTGCATGTCATTGGGTCAGTAGGGGGAAAACC
Source organism: Salmo trutta (assembly GCF_901001165.1). NCBI lineage: Eukaryota > Metazoa > Chordata > Actinopteri > Salmoniformes > Salmonidae > Salmo > Salmo trutta. The sequence continues at coordinate 22,339,113 of NC_042959.1, forward strand.
TTCTTTACTCTTCAGTTAGCAAAGGCATACTCCCTCCCTCTCGCAGTCTCTATCCCACACTCTGTCTCCCTCCGTCCCACAGTCCGTCCCACACTCCGTCTCCCTCCGTCCCACACTCCGTCCCACACTCCGTCCCACTCGCAGTCTCCGTCCCGCAGTCTTCGTCTCCCTCCTCGTCTCCGTCCCACACGCTCCCGCAGTCTCCGTCCCACACGCTCCCTCAGTCTCCGTCCCACACGCTCCCTCAGTCTCCGTCCCACACTCTCCCTCAGTCTCCGTCCCACACTCTCCCTCAGTCTCCGTCCCACACTCTCCCTCAGTCTCCGTCCCACACTCTCCCTCAGTCTCCGTCCCACACTCTCCCTCAGTCTCCGTCCCACACTCTCCCTCAGTCTCCGTCCCCCTCTGCATTCCTCCCCCTCCGCATTCCTCCCTCTCCCTCCCAACTTGAAAAACGTTAGGCAACAAACAGAATTTAATGAGCAGCAGGAAGAGACAGATTTTAATTTGTTTATACAGTTTAGTTTTACATTAGGCCTATATGAATCCTACCTTTGAAGTACATCTCATGAGTAGCAGACCCTTTTCCTTTCTTACCAATCAAATGTATCTAGACTTTCAAGTTGACCGGTTGTTAGCTAGCTAGGTAACATGACTGAACGATGTTTGTTAATATCAAACCACCAATTAGCGACCCGGGATTAGTTTAAAACAGCCTGTGACATGGTTTGTGAAATTTAATAAAATGCGCGCAAAATCGCTCAGGAAGAAAAAAAAGGTAGCTCTGGTAAAATGGGTCACTTTTTTTTTTTTTTTAACTGTCTCGCCTAGAGACACGCTGTTATTTTTTGGCTGTAAGCATGCCTGTCCATTTTCCAATCTGGCACTTCTAGGCTGCGTGACAGCGAACTTGCAATTGCAAAACCTACTCAGACTGGCCTGTGCTCTATGTTATACCAGGTGATGAAATTATACAACGTATCTACATTGCTCATTCTGATGCTGCTCATTCTGATGCTGCTCCAGTGTTACAACAGAAGACTCATTGGGGTCTGCATCCCTGCTCGCCATCACGGCTAAATTAGATTTAAAAACTGAGGAGGAACAGATGAGCAGGAAGAGCGGACGGAGAGAAGCAGGTGAGTGATGGCTAGTAGGGTGGACAGAGAGAAGCGGGTGAGTGATGGCTAGTAGGGTGGACAGAGAGAAGCAGGTGAGTGATGGCTGGTAGGGGATGCAGCTGGCTGATCACAGCTGCCACACGTGAGATGTGCATGAAAGTGAAGTGTATATTATTGGACTGGCGCATACTAGAGACTAGTTGCTTTTGCTTAATGTTTTTTACTAAATGTATTAACAAAACTGACTTTATAAACATTGTATAACAGGCACCAGTTGGTTATTTAGATCGGTAGCATCACATGAGACTGTACTAGGGTATTCTATATTGACGTTTTGGTACCATGATATTACCGTGGTACCGGTATACCGTGCAATACTGAACTCGTCCAATAAGAGACGCTTGTTTTCCAACCCAAAACATTTTGCCCTTATGAATGCAGCCCAGAAGAGACAGCCGGGTTGAGTTCAGTAGTTACAGATGGGCTAATTAAGAATAGCAGCGGAAGCGTTCAGGCTTCAGTGACCTTCTGATCCCACATGATATGGTTTGGTGCTTTACATACTGTACTACTGAATCTTTTCTCTGAAAATGTCGGTTCTGTATAAACACAGGAGTGAGGAAGATCTCTGAAGTGACGACGTGGCGCCGCTTGTCGCTCTAATGCTCTCAGCTTAGCGCAGCAGGCTCGTCTGCCACGCTGAAGATCCACACACACGCGCACGCAGAAACACACAACTAACAAGTTCTCTGTCACGTGCATCGAATTTCAATAGCAGTTTCGATGTGGATGACAGAGATTGTGTGTGTGTGTGTGTGTGTGTGGGGCACTGCGGGAGTTCAATTAACCGAGACGGAATACGCATCTGCTCGCTTGAGGCTGGGTATGGCAAGCTTGGATTGCTAAGAAGAATAAGTAATTTAATGTAACCAAGTGTCTTATTGAAGCTGGGTAGGCTGTATGTGACTGACTGGGTTCGAATCTGGGTCTCCTGCATGCCATAATATTGTGTTAGCACACTGAGCAAAACCCTAGGCATTAGCTCAGGAAGTCTTCATGGTCTTATGCAAGGTTTGTACCTGTAATACTGGGGTATTGTCTGTCGCTGGGTAATACTAGGGTATTGTCTGTCACTGGGTACCTGAGGGGGCAGTACCTCTGGATGTTTTCCTGGTTCTACTAGGCGTCTTCCCGGGGGCGGCTGTGGAGGGCCTCTCAAACAGTTTGTCCTCCATGTTGGCTCTCTTCACATACACACATGACTTCCCCAGTAGCACGATACTGTTCAGCACCTTCAGGGTCACCATCCTACACAGGGAAGAGAGGATCAGTAATGATATTCACCATCCTACACAGGGAAAAGAGGATCAGTAATGATATTCACCATCCTACACAGGGAAAAGAGGATCAGTAATGATATTCACCATCCTACACAGGGAAAAGAGGATCAGTAATGATATTCACCATCCTACACAGGGAAAAGGGGATCAGTAATGATATTCACCATCCTACACAGGGAAAAGAGGATCAGTAATGATATTCACCATCCTACACAGGGAAAAGGGGATCAGTAATGATATTCACCATCCTACACAGGGAAAAGAGGATCAGTAATGATATTCACCATCCTACACAGGGAAAAGAGGATCAGTAATGATATTCACCATCCTACACAGGGAAAAGAGGATCAGTAATGATATTCACCATTCTACACAGGGAGAAGAGGATTAGTAATGATATTCACCATTCTACAGAGGGAAAAGACGATTAGTAATGCTATCCAAGGTGAAGGGGACTATTTGTCATTTGCCCACAAGAGCAGAATACTGTAGTCATTGAGTGTTTTCATTGTGGACAGGTCTAGATTTGATTATATACTTAAATACAGATAAGGTATACTGGTATGGCCTTTTTGGCACATATTTGATATTCAATTAAAAATGGCCAATTCAAAAGGTTAGCTCAAAATCTCACCATATTAGGGAATAGCAACATTACCCACAAAGTATCCATACTACCCACACTGAGAATTAAGGGCTTTTACTGTGGAAAATTAAAGTTAGGCACCCCAAAAATACACGAACACAAAGTAATTGGCTTTATAAGACTCAGTACATGGACAAAAAAGGTCATCATTAACCAACAGCTTTAGGACACACTAGGCTTCTGCATATCTGAAGCCTGTGATGCATTTGAAATCCGATGGAGAGAGACAGCAACATCTATGTCTGTGGACCAAACGCCCTCAGAGGGTTTTTGCTGGGCTCGTGCTAGCCATATTGTGGTCTTTGCACAGACACCAGCGTCCGTTGGGGACACAGCTATTTTTAAAACAGACGTGAGGGGGTGGGTGGGTGGGCACTGGCGATGACAATGTTGTATTCCACCTCAGGATAACTGTTCAGTGGTCAATACCCCAGGGATGCAAACTGTTGAGGGCCCAAAAAGGTGACTTTTTTTTTTCTCTCTGAAACACGCAAAAAATCCCTGCTAGGGGTTAATGTAGGTTTTAACTAATTAAACAACAAAAGAATATGGTCTACATGATCAGTCTCTGTGTGTAAAATAAAAGTGGGTAATGTTAAACTAACTCACAGCTAAAACACGCAAGGAAAGCAACCCGATGTTATTTGTTGCCAGACTTTACTTTAAATGACACTCAAGTATTGAGAAAAAACAATACACTAATATTGCAGTTTGCCATGACAGCCTTTATAATAGAATGCTTGTGACCACACACACATCTAAATACGGCACTTGAGAAAAAAACATCTCAAGTAGAAACAGAATGAAACAAACAGGCATTCTATTTTGTATCTACTATAGTGGCCACTATAGTAGATATTGGTCAAGTGCACAAGGCTACATGTGTGCAAAATAACATGAACTGAGTAAAACATTTAATAAACCCCCTTCACTCACACAAAAGGGTTACTATAAAGTTCAACAACAAAAGCAATATCTTTGGGCTACACTGCACGTTAATACATTGTACACTTTCTGCCTGTGGAACATCTGTTGTACAATGTGCTAGCAGAGCATGATACCCTTTGCTGGCATAATTGATCTCTTTCAGGCAGAGAGTACACCTGGCATACCCCTTTCATTCACTGTATTGAAAGACAAAGTGTGTGACGTTTCACCTCTATTGGCCGAAAGCATAAATCAGGCCCAGCTCCAGCTACACTTGATCTCTGAATCCACTTGTTTAATAAGAAAAGCCTCATTTTCACCCAATTCTATCATTCTGAAAGTTAACCACATGCTGTATAGGGAAAACATTAGTTCACAGACAGTAGTTAGTTCGTTAGCTAGTTAACATTTCACACAGATTGCCAGGGTCCAGTAAGCAACTAAAACGCAGTGATGCCAATTTAGTAATTTTGTTGCTAGATTTAGCAACTTTTCAGACTACCCTGGCAACTATTTTTTCAAACAGCACCTAGAAACAAATTTAGCTACTTTAAAAAATGTATTTGGAACTTTTAGCAACTTTTGAAAGGTGACTCAAACGCTAAAATGCATGCATTTTCCCTCTAAATGACACAAACACGATTTTCTCTGTCACACCCCCGTGCCTGGCTGCAAAAGTGCATTGTGAGTGACGTCAGCAGCAGGCGCTCAGCTCGCGCACAGGCTGAGCAGCAATTTCAGCAAATGGCAAATCATTTTTGGCTGACTGGAGCAGCAGTAGCACTGGTTCGACGAGCCAAACCCAATGAATATAGTTGGTCACGAATGTTTGATCTTGAACAGAACTTACAACATCAATCAACATGTCTCAATCCAAATTATACAGCCAGAAGTACAGAAAAGAGTGGGAGTCTGTGCCTGATCAAATGTCAAATCATATTTTTGGCCGAGATGACCAGTCAATTTGACTAACGTTATTGTGTATTCTTCTAATGACGCAGTTTTACGTTATCACGCAATGACATCACAACGTCATTTAGCAACAAATCAACCTGCCTCTAGCAACTTACCCTGAACATTTTTTGTTGGCAACACTGCTAACACGTTTTAACTTGAGGAACGGCAAGGAGTCGTATACCAGTTAATACTATAGCGAATTGGTTAGGCTACTAACCTTAGCTAGCTGTCTGTCGGACTTTATTAGCTAGCTAATTTTCACAATAATTTGATTAGCTAAATTGGCTAATGTTGCTCAACATTTCTCTGGCTAACTAATGGAGAATTAGATCCAGCTACTATAGCAAGATACTTTACGCTAACAACACTTGTTGTTTTCCGGTTACAGCTCATGAAGTATGCTTCGTCACCTTCTCACCCCCGTTCGTGGTCAGGCTTCTCATCTACCTCTTCGTCATCATTCAGGGACGCGCTGCTGTAACTAACAAACTGCCTTTGCACCCTACTGCTGTCTTTCCAGAGCCCTCACTGAATCTGTAACTAGCAAATCTCTTCAATCCCGTGCTGCATTCTGTTGTTATGTGAACGGCTGGCTGAGCCTTGGATACAGCCAGTATTGCTCCAAACGCGCATCACTCGCTTGCTTACTAAAGCGCATCACTCGCTCGCTTTTTTCATCGGATCTACACTATTCACGTAGGTCACCTATTTTGGATTCAAAACGGCGAATTTCGCCGAAAGGTCACTAGTTTGCATCCCTGATACCCACGGTGAGAAAAAGAAAAGCCCTATCAATGCCAAGCAGAAGGCTCATGCTAACGTAACTCAATAGGATCAGACTGGCACGAAAATACACATTGCATAAAGTGGGACTACTACGCTAACAATTAATGCTACCTGTATTGCATGACTGACACAGCAAGTTAGTCTAGGAAACGTGTAAAGTGAGTACATTTACGTGGTGGAAGAGGTGCTATGTAAATGAAAATCATCATATATGACAAAGAATAAGAACTTGATTTGAGTCTTACCCCAAGTAGAAGAGCAACAGACAGGAGTAGGACAGGGCTCCCTGTACATTCACTGAACTCATCACCACGCGGATTAGCTGTCAATTACAATAGAAAATAAAAGCTTCAGTAGAAACATTGTTGCATGTGACAGTGGTAAGGAAGTAGTCAATTTAATACAACAAAATGGAGTTCTAAGTCAACTACACTGTCCTGAAACTAAAACAATTTCATACAATAAGGAACTGTTCCTTGATTGATAGCAATAAAACAAAGCATATAATTAGTGCCGAGTTGCACACTGTCCAACATACCCCTACGATTGTAACACTGCACTGGACTGTTGTACAAAGCTGATCTTACCAGGACTGCAAGAGGAAGAGGAATGAAGCCCATTCTTCTGGCTACAGAGTCGCTGTAGTCTGTGCAAGCCTGCCCATTGACAAAAATAAGAATCAATTACACCAGTGAACAAAACCCATTGATTAAAACAGCAGGGATAATGTAACTGGATGCCTAATCACTGTGTTCAAGAGATGCTACTACGTACGTTTTTCTGCCGACTGCTGACGAGATCGAAGGCCAGGCTGGCTCTGTATTCACTGTATACCTGTGGAAGAAAACAGCCACGTCATTATCACAGAGATACACCCTTATAGTTAATAGTTTATTATTACACTGTATCTCTATGGTTATGTTGTTTGATATGAAGCTTGTAACCATCTGCTATGGCTCTGAGAAATACATTGATAACAGTGGACCACAAGTGACCGACTGGATTTGAAGACCGTGTTAGCCGGCTGAAATGAAGCCTAGGTCATTTTCAAGTCTCAGGGAAGATTACTTATCACGCGAGCATGGTTCCCCGAACCGCCGCCATTACACTCCTCCCCCCTATGACCAACTCCTCCTCGCAGAGTCACGGGACCAATGTATCCGACTGGATTCATACCCGGGTTGCCTGATCGCCACAGGACTGTGTTAGCCCTTCGAGCTTCGGGTCTTAGGCAAGGTTTCTCACCACACAAGAGCTGGGAATGGGTCACGATTGACGGTGGGATATGGAGCAGCGATAATCCAGTTGATGAGGCTGAGGATGTGGCTGGCATTTGGTGTGCTAGCCCTGTAGGCCTACTGGGGCATAATGTGACGTGTTGTGATTTAGAAAGAGGGCAGAGGAGGGGAGGAGACCACGGCACGCCAAAGAGGTTGAGGCACACAGCAGAGTGAGGACGACTGGCTAAACAGTGCCACGCTATTTTTGCTGCCTAAGCCACCGTGAAATCCAACAAGGGCCAACCAACTAATCCTCCAGACTTGAACAGAGCAGACCCTCTCCAGTGAACATCCGTACATTTCACAGTCACACACCCATGTGTGTTTTCCGTAGGGTTGAGGTCAATTATGTTGAAATGTAATCAATTTATTCAGTAGATTAATTCAATTCCCATTCAAGATTTTGTTTTTAAGCGCCATTTATTCCTAATGGAGATTGTTGTTGTGAATGGGGAGTTTCAATTCACTTCCTAGATTGACCTCAAAATACACTGTTCCCTCTTGGTGTGCAACTGCGAACTGTATTAATTGTTTTCAGTTCATTGAACTCCCACTCATCAAATCATTAATGATCATCTTTGTGATCCGTCCTTACATCTGCCGTGATCTCGTTGAACTTGGTGATAAAGGCGTGTTTGATGATGTCCACGGCGATCTCTGAGGCGATAACCATGAAGACGTCAGGTAACAACACCCAGAGATGATCTGGAAACAAACAGACAAGATAACTGACTTGTGAAGTGAAACTAAATCTCTGGGTGGATAAGAACATTGAGCTGAATTCTAAATGTACACTATTCTTTCATTATCTTACTGAATGTCTGGTCTTTCTTTTTAATTGACTCAATTGTACATTTCATGATTCCTTGGTTTAATGATGCATCTTGTTTTAGGCTTAGTACAAATATGTTCCGTCACAGGAAGAAAAAGTATTTGATTTGACTTGAACACAAAACACAGTACAATCTTCATCACACTCACATCTGGGTCCGCAAGTCTGCCCAAATGTTTTTGGATGAGGTCTAGGTCATACCATAAGGTCAGACCCTGTCAGTGTACGACATTAGCATCATGACCACTGCTGACATTGGGAGGCTTTGGCTGTCGAGGGGGAATGACAGGGCCAGCTGACTGGATTAAGAGAGCGGTCAGAAAGTGCAGCCTTACTCTCATCATCACAATGACTTATCCACTATGGAGTGGATGAAACGCCTTTAAAAAGGGTACCAGGATTCAGGGTGATTGATGGTAGCAGTAACCTAGTATTACGGAAATCATTTCTTAGTTCAATACAGACTGTAGCCTACATGCTACAACATTGATGAAAAATGCACCTGTTCCTGTGAACATAATAAAATGGATCCAAGCATTATTGTTGCATGTTTATCTGGTTTTGAGTAGATGGGATACAGTTTTTGTCAGATTTGACTTTTCGTAGCAGGTTAAGAGAACTTACACTGCAGGTTAGGATAATTAACATAAACAGGTTAAGAGAATTAGGTTAAGGTTAGGGTTAGCAAAAATGTAATAAAATATATAAACAATCAATGTTAATTTGACAAAAGCTGTATTCCTTCCAGCCATGACCCGTTTAGCTGTAATGTGTGTGAAATGGTTACCTGGGTTCCATGAGAACTGCTCCATGTTCCTGAGGCAAACGATGAGCAGGAGCACATAGTTGGTGAACCGTTCCTTGATATCTAAAATGAAAAAAATAAAAAGGCATATTGGTTACTACTTATTACTTAGAATCATGTACCAACATAACAACAGTGAATATGGACTATCAACAAATAAGGTATCCATTTTCCCATGTACTTTCAAAGTTACACATCATTTGGCATAAATATCATATATTAAAATCGGAAATCGTGTGGTCTGGAACCAAGCGTAACTTGCTAAATTGACGGATCTTCAAAAGGTGTGAGCAAATTGCAAGAAATGATTCAAGCTTATTTTCGGATCCTTTCATTCATGCAGAATGACAGCGACAAAGATGAAAACATGCAGCCAACAGGCACAAAGAGACAGAGTTCAGAAAGCATTAAATCCATAGCGCATCTCTTCTGGGTTATCAAAGTTGAATGAACAGCTCTGATTGCCACTGGGTTTTACCCTACAGCATAGAAAGGCTCAGAGCACCGTAACAGGCTCAGCGCACTATAAAAGTTGGGTGTTTTGAACCAGAGAACTAGCTAATAGTGTTAAAGATACTGTCCATAGCACACTTAAATGTTCAGTATAATGCATCTGACATGTGTTACAGTAACTCACCACTGTTGGACATCTGAAAGAGGTTGTTCTTCTCAAACTTCTTGAACACACTTCCTTTGATCTCCACAAACTGTTCATGCAGGAAATAGAGGAAAAGGTATTTTAGTGTCCTCTAAACGTTAGCATTTCATGTGTGTGTGTGTGTGTGTGTGTGTACATGAGTGTGGGTGTACTCACGTTGTTGGACATCATGATGGTCAGCAGGGACTTATTGTGAGAGTTGAAAGCCACGTTGAGTGTTGACGCCTGGACCATGATGAGGATGGCATGCAGGACTGAAACAGAGGCTCAGGAAAACACTGAACATGGTGGCAAGAGCATCAGCTGCAGTAAGGGGTGGGTGTGGGTGTGTGTGTGTGCTCACATTGTTAAAGAAAAGGAGAGCCGCACACTCTAGGGGCTCAGATTGTTGACATATCATTGATAGTGGACACCTTTTCCAAAGACAAAAATAACACTAACTGAAAAGTGATACCTGCGTGAGGATTGAAGTTGAGAGATCCCAATTTCCTACAGCAGAGTACTTCCCGTGTATACTTCCTAGTTCTCCATTAAGGATACAGACGTAGAACACAGCCATGATGAAATGGGGGATGACCCCTATGCTGTCTCTCTTCCTCTCTTTGGGCTCTGTGGCCGTCCAGTAGAGAGCATCAAGGATGTCTTGGCCAAATGACGAGAACAGCCTGTCGGCAACCTAAAGAGGGAAGGTAAGTAGTTAAGTCAAGTTCAGCATGGGTTAATGAAGTGACTTTCGACCTGTAAGTGATATTATTGGTGGTAGACTATGACAGATTACAGCTGTAACACTTCTCTAGGCCTTAGTATGGTTTATATCAGCCTAACAACTCAAACCATGTTTTATAAGACGACATCACCTGCTCCATTTCAGACGAAATAGGGTATCTGAGGCCCTAATCAAATACTTCGGCCAATACTCATTCCTTTTCCTTAAACTACTCTCTGACCATACATGACTGGATCAGTGAGAGCTATAGAGTGGATCCATATTAGATCAGATTAGTACAACAGCTCTAAATACAACCCATTGTACCTCCAGCATGTTGTAGATGATGTAGAGTTTGATGACGGACTGTCCTCGGATCAGGTGGTACATCATGCTGTAGTCCACGTAGTGCATCATGGAGTAGCACAGCACCATTATCAGTCCCTTCAAGATGTCACACACCTGGGCCGGCTGCAGCAGGAGCGAGCCACTGGCAGAACACACACATTACGCATAAAGCCGAGTCATACACACACATTACGCATAGAGCCTAGTCTCACACACACACAGAGCCTAGTCTCACACACACACACACACACACACATTACACATAGAGCCTAGTCTTATCTATATGTATGCATGCATGCACGCACATGTATACACACACAAATCTAATTTATTCGTAAGCTTACTGTTAGTGGTCACACCGGTGTGCGATATGACATGGGGAGAATCTCAATTGCACACTCTTCTCAAAATCCATTGGAGTAGAAGGTCAGATGGGAAAGACCTTTGGATTTCTCATCCAATGGGTTTTGAGGAGTCGAGGAGAGAGGACGTGAGGAGTATGTAATTGAGCTTCTCCCACAGTGAACCTTGGGATGTTGGTTGACTGACAGCTTCATGCACTATTAAGCTATAGAAAGTCAGCGTATCATGTGTGAGTCAAAGTGGTTTAATAACCCCAGAAGAATGACTGTCCAGATATTTTGAACATCAATGACCATTTTTATTAAGCAGCATTAACAATATGAATATGAAACTTGTGTGTACTCAGGTTGATCAAGGTAGGATCAAACATTCAACACATAAGTAGACGGTTGGGGGAGGAGGGAGGGTGAAGAATGAAGTAGCTCACCAAATCTGTCACATGAACACATGCACATTATAATATTATTCATAGAGCCTGCCTTTTTAATGTATGTTACACCCATAATGAGTAGGCTAAATGAAAGGTGATGGCAGGCAGAATGAGGGCATGTTAGGGGCTTGAGTCTCTGTTAGGAAGTAGGTCAAGACGTAGCTGGTGAAAGGCTACTAAATAGACTGATCTACCGTACGTCTAAGCTAATAACTACAGTATACTAGTAGTACCCACCACTCAACGACTCATTATTCAAACTAAGGGCAGTATTCAAACAATTGCAGGTGGTGGATTTCTGAATAGTGTTTTCAAAAGTGTGTTTGATTTGTACAGCAGCCTGTCCCTAATGGAAGGAGTTGATGATGTGATATGCAGAAATCCACTACCGGCGATAGACTGAATAATGGCATAAGACCCCACGAATGAGACTATCCATCACCACCCTCACCTTAGTGAACTTAAAGAAGTTCCCAAAAAAAGCATCATTTCAAGGGATTGGAGAAAGAAAAAAGAAAAAAAAATCACCTTTTAAGATTCATCAATACTTGCAATAAGACTTGGAATAACTTAAGGAAACTGCTATAGAATGGCTAAAGCATCACAAGGAGAATGGCAGGGGAGGTGCAAAACAGCTCCATATCTCAGGCTGTCTGTCAGGAGGTTATTTTGGGAGGGTGGCAATGACGCTGGGATGAGACAAGGGAGCTCGAGTTCAGGAAGTGCAAATTAGAATTCTTAATCAAGTGTCTCGTCTACTTCCCAAATAGTGCGCAGTGAGGTATGAAAGGAAGCAAACAGAGTTTATCATAAAGATTATGGCAAGATGGACTTAAGATCATTGTTGATTGTTGATAAATATTGGGGGCCAGGAAGATTTGCTTTCACTTAATCATCTAGACCAGGGTTTCCCTAACTCGGTCCTGGGGCCCCCGCTGGGTGCACGTTTTGGGTTTTGCCCTAGCACTACATAGCTGATTCAAATAAGCAATTAATCATCAAGGTTTGATTCTTTGAATCAGGAATCGGCTGTGTAGTTCTAGGGCGAAAAACAAAACATCCACCGGGGGGCCCCAGGACCGAAAGTGGGAAACCCTGCTATAGATGACTGAATAAGTGAAAGCAAATCTAACAGAGATCAGACTCAAGGAGAGAAAGAATATATTATATGCCAACTCATACAGGGGTATGAACAAGATGAATTCACTGCTTGTGCTCTAGCACCATCTACTGGCGGGACTCAGACATAGCACTCAACCACATTCTATTAGATCTTTGCTGAGGAGTGGCCAGTGAGTGACCCATAACATCACACTGCTGAAGCTGTTCAAGTAAAATGTGTACTCTCTGTCCTGCCAGTGTATGCCAGGCCCTGTGCCACCCCACCCCCACCAGCCAGCACCATGAATCTGATAGTCCTAGCTGACTGACTGCAGCTCAGGCCAACAACAAGTGTGTGTATGTGTGTGTGTGTGTGTGTGTGTGTGTGGGTAAAGGTCAGTCATGCTGTGCTGCCATGCAGACAGACACAAAGGGCATGCAGCATCATCAAACAGATCCCACAAAGGCTACAGCCATCAGCGGTGAGCTGTACTGTGTGAGAGGAGCAGAGTTCTGGACAAAGTCCTGGTATACTGCTATTGGCATACAAAATGTGGTTGTTCTCGGAGGTGTGAAAACAAAAACCCCAAAAACTTTCTTGGGGCATCACAAATTTGAAAGATTCAGTGTGTCGACACAGTTGTTGCTCAGTTACGGCAACATTATCTTTGGACTACTACTGAAATTACAATACATTACCTTTGGCCTACTACGACTTCCAAAAATGACAGGGTAACGACCAAACCCCCAAAAACGACACTCAAAGATCAATAGGAGTGGACTTGGCAAATAACCTATGCAATTCATAGGCATTTTCTGTATGGGGTGAATCAGGTTAATTTGTTCTGATTTTTTCAAGCTAAGGCTTTATAAACCATGAAGGAGTTCAACAATATCCAATCCTCAACTCTGGAGGCTTATTTGAGATGTGGTCAATAATTATCAGATGTTTTCCAAGAAAAGACTTCAATAAAGCTAGCAGTCAGTCACAGAGCCTGATTACGACTTCTGTGTTCATGTGGGGATGGAGAAAGTGAGGGTGCTGTAATGAGGTTGTAGAGAGCTCAAGCCATCTGTCGACGCAATGTCTAACTGAGTATCTGCAGTGCACAGCTATCGCCCATCCACTACCACAACCTCCCCCCCGCGAGCTCCATTCTCAAATCAGCCCTTCAGTTAGGCCTATATAATATTCTGCGTACCGTACATACTCTGGATATAAATCTTTCACACAGGAGTCCTCAACCCAACAAGGAGAACTTCACATTGTTGGTGTGTTGTAATTTGATGTTAAGCATTTCAACAAGGCAGGAGATTTGTTAGGCCTATACCCTGGAAATCAGTTTGATGGGCCAGTCTTGTTGAAGAAACTATGTCCACTATGTACAGGGCCTATAGAAAATCTACATCCCCCTTCAACTTTTTTTCACATTTTGTTGCGTTACAAAGTGGGATTGAAATATATTGAATTGGCATTTTTGTCATCAATCTACACACAAAACTCCATAATGTCAAAGTGAAAAGAAAATTCTACACATTTTTACAAATTAATACAAACTCAATAACTAAAATATAGTCATTGCATAAGTACACCTCCTTTGTTTAAACAAGCCTAAATGAGTTCACAAGTAAAATGTGGCTTAACAAATCACATAAGTTATCTGGACTCTGTTTGAAATAATAGGGGTTGACACGATTTTTGAATGACTAACCCTTCCTCTGTCCCCCATACATACATACATACATACATACATACATACATACATACATACATACATACATACAACGTCTGTAAGGTCCCTCAGTCAAGTACTGAATTTCAAGCACAGATTCAACTACAAAAGACAAGGGAGATTTTTGAAAGCATCATAAAGAAGAGCAATGATTGGCGGATGGGTAACAATAGCAAATCAGACATTGAATATAAGGTATCTTCAAGCATGGTCAAGATAATTTTTATGTTGTGGATGATGTATTAAACCAACTAGACACATCAAAGATGCAGTCGTCCTTCTGAACTGAGCTGCAGGACAGGAAGGAAACTGCTCAGGGATGTCACCAAGAGGTAATTGATGATTTTGAAACATCTACTGAGTTCAATGGCTGTGATGTGAGAAAACTGTGGACGGATCGATGGACTCCACAATAATGACCTAAATGAGAGTGAAAAGAATAATACAAATATTCCAATATGCAACAAGGCACTAAATTAATACTGTAAAAAAAAAAACATGTCAAAGGAATACACTTTTTGGCCTAATTGCAAAGCCTTATGTTTGGGGCAAATCCAACACGTCACTGAGTAATGTCTCCTTATTTTCAAGAAAGGTGGTGGCTGCATCATGGTATGAGTATGCTTGACATTGGCAAAGACTGGGGAGTTTTTCAGGATGAAAAGAAACGGAAAGGAGCTAAGCACAGGCAAAATACTATAGGAAAACCTGCTTCAGTCTGCTTTACACCAGACACTGGGAGAGGAATTCCCCTTTCAGCGGGACAATAACCTACAACACAAAGCCAAATCTACACTGGAGTTGCTTACCAAGAAGACAATGAATGTTCCTGAGTGGCCAAGTTACAGTTGACTTAAATCGGCATGAAAAGACTTAAATTACTCTCTAGCCATGATCCCCAACACTTTGACAGAGCTTGAAGAATTTTGAAAATAATTAAAATGGGCAAACATAGCTCTTAAGAGACTTACCCAAAAAGACTCACAGCTGTAAATCGCTGCCAAAGATCTTTCTAACATGTATTGACTCAGGGAGGTGAATACTTATCGAATCAAGGTATATTAGTGTTTTATTTTTCATTAGTAAAAAAAAATACATTCTTCCACTCTGACATTACAGTATTTTGTATAGATCTTTGACTAAAAAATGACAATTAAATCCATTTCAATCCCACTTTGTAACACTATAAAATGTGAAGAAATCCAAGGGGGGTGTAGACTTTCTATAGGCCCTCTATCTGGGCACTTGCAGGGAAGTCGTACAATTTAGTGTACGTGTTGCCGTGGCTAGCACAGCCCTGTTTGTGAACACTACTAATAGTGGCTTTTGCATTGAGCATGAAGAATACAGCACAAAGCTGCATATCAGGATAAACAAGATGGAGATGGTGAAATCATAAATATAAATGATGAAGCTGTGGCAGGCGTGAGACGAGCATACCTGCTCCGATTGCAGTAGGGGCATACGTTTGCCCTGCAGGGAAAGAAGGCAAGGGAAGAGAGTGATCTTTGTACAGACCAGTCACAGGCAAACTGAGTGAGAACAATACTTACTGTGGAGTATAAACCTAGATAACGTACGGATCAGTCTCCAGAAAAGCCGAATCCTAACTAGAGATATGAGTAACTCCAGTTTTCATGCAAATCTCATTGATATCAGGGTGTGATTTCTGTGAATGTTTGAGTTAAATACTTAACGTTAGGATTATGCCCCACTTGGGGAACTAGGCCTATTTTGGGGGGAAACTGGGTGAGACAGTCCTATACATACTGCCCTATTAATCCCTTCTGTTGTAACAAAGAATCATTTATGTTATAGATAGATATGGTAGTGGTCACGTAGCACCCTTAATTCATATGTAATCATGCAGTGTTTTTTGGTCAGTGTCAGAGGTACGTTCAACGGGGCACACATTTACGAAACGTTCAGATAGAAATACATTTGGTAGACATGTATTTCAGATCTATTCACTGCATTTCTATCACGACCCAGAGAGTGTGTGTGTGTGTGTGTGTGTGTGTGTGTGTGTGTGGTGGTGGGGGGGGGGCTCACCGGAGGCCGCAGCAGGGCAGGGTGAAGAGGTGTAGCAGGGCCAGCAGCACTCGGAGGGGCAGCAGAGTGAACACGTAGAGGAAGGCATCCAGACACAGGAAGAAGCCAAAGATCATCAGCTGGAGGGTAGAACACAACACACACACACACATGTAAAACATGGCTGCTCAATCACACCTACAAATAGAGTAACTGTGTGTGTGTGTGAGTTTAAAAAGCGTCAGTGTTTGTTGGTCTCTCGATACAGAATGGCACGTTTTCATTTTCACAGGGCAAGCCATATAGTAGATTTTGAAATAGCATTTTCATGTTTACTGAACTAACTACTATAAATACTATATGCGCGCACACACTCACAGGTTAAACATGACCACTGTGTGTGTGTCTACAGTATGCGTGGCATATTTTCATTTTCACAGGTTATTGGCATGTTCAAAGATGACTTGAGTTGTGCTACTTTGAATGTAGTGTAAAATTTCCTGGTATGAGACAGCAAGATTGAGGTAGGCTACAGGCTAAAACACACACACACACATTAGGCTAAGTATTAAGCCATTTGTTTGGCTGCATATTATTCTATGATAATCAAAAAACATTGGTAGAGGTCATACGTCAACACCACACATCAGACTTGACCCACCGGTTTCTCTCAGAGGTTTGCATTTTACGAAAAGAGGAATACGCTACAAAAAAACAATCCATTTCAATCCCATTTTTACAAAATAATGTTTTCAAAATGTAATGATTAGCTTTCACCTTGAAAGGAATTGTCACAGTCTACAACGTATCACACTCAATACAACGTTTTAAGATAAATGAAAATATACACCTAAAATGCAACTTTTGAGGAAGCAAGGTTAAAAGGGCAAAAAGCCTGCAAACATGAACCCCACACATACCTTCTCAAATAGCAAATACCATCTGAGACCAGTCATCTCATGATGAGAGAGGTTATTAAGCGCGTGCCAGCTTCAGTAAGTCCTGCGTTAGTCTCACAAACAGCAGTAGTGATGGTGTTGCAACTCTTCCCGTTTCCCACCAGGAAGTGAGTAGTGGGGGTTGGGTTGGTTAAAGAGAGTCACAAGTCACTCTTTCATTGGTCGGTCCCTGACTGCTCTCTTCAGGTATTGTAGCCTACTTCAGGCAGAGCTTCTAGACCTAGATCTGTTTACACACATTCCTCAGATCTCCAGGTCATGGAATGCTATGGCTAACCAGTGAGGGTTGGAGTGGGGACATAGATTAACCTAGGTGATGACTGATCTACACTGATGTTCAGTCTCAGTGTTAAAGTCTGAGCTCGCACTGTTGCCCGAGGGCAAATTACAAATGAAAAATAGCAATGATGTTAAGGTTGTGGTCCATTTGATTTTTACAGTACTTTCAGAAAGTATTCATACCCCTTAACTTTTAGTTTGTACCCCTCTCCAGTGAATTTCAAACCCACATTCAACCACAAAGACCAGGGAGGTTTCCAATGCCTCACAAAGAAGGGCAGCTATTGGTAGATGGGTAAAAAGATAAAAATGAAAAGCAGATGTTGAATCTCCCTTTGAGCATGGGGAAGTTATTACACTTTGGATGGTGTACCAATACACCCAGTAACTACAAAGATACAGGCATCCTTCCTAACTGCCGGAGAGGAAGGAAACCGCTCAGGGTTTCCTTCCAGGGGGCCAATGGTGACTTTAAAACAGATACAAAGTTTAATGGCTGTGATAGGAAAAAACTAAGGATGGATCAACAACATTGTAGATACTCCACAATACTAACCTAATTGATAGAATGAAAAGGAAGCCTGTACAAAATAAATATATTCCAAAACATGCATCCTGTTTGCAACAAGGCAGTAAAGCAATTCACTTTTGGTCCTGAATATAAAGGGTTATGTTTAGGGCAAATCAAATACATGCAGCTGTTAAGAAATTAACTGTGAAAACGGTTAGAGCCCCCTAGATTTATGATTAATTGAACAATTGTATAGTTCAATTTAGAACAACAATTCCATTTAGTGACTATCCCTGCCAGCATGTTCCCCATTGAACACACCTCAGGTTGAGCTTACTTCACTGAACTAGTCTCTGCTTGTCCACAGATAGCATTGTTCGGGAAAACGCAGAAGTTTGGCAAAGCCATCCCTGTCCCAGAAAATCACATTGCGTTCTACTAGGACTGTGGCGGTCATGACATTTTGTCAGCCGATTATTGAAGGGTCTGAATAGTTATGTGAATAAGGTATCTGTTTTTTATTTGTAATAAATTAGCAAAAATGTCTTAAAACCTGTTTTCGCTTTGTCATTATGGGGTATTGTGTTGAGATTGCAGTTTAAATGTTTTTTTTTAATCCATTTTAGAATAAGGCTGTAGAATAACAAAATGTGGAAAAAGTAAAGGGGTCTGAATACTTTCCGAAGGTACTGTATGCATAAGCATAAGCTCTAATAAACATATGGATGTTTTGAATTAATCATCACCTTAGAAAGCACTGTCCATTTCCTTGTATATCTTTGAAACAACATCCACAACGACCACATTTTCCACCCAGTTTCAACCTGTTGTTGAACTTCATTCTTTAAATTGATCTATCAAGGTGAGGCGAGTTTTAAAAGCACAATACTGTTTTGATGATAAGTGTTTGATGTGATTTTCCATTGCAGTTGTATTGATGGGTAGGGACAATAGAGCGCTGAGTACCAGGCCATTAGGACCAGATGGTCGTTACCAAGTTGGGTTCTGAACGCATGTCCAGAGTGCATAAGAGGAGATTACCATGACTCCATGGTCAAGTGGAATTGGTCTCCGGTCATGACTCATGACTGCCGGTGTGGCGGTAATACAGTCACCGCAACAGCCCCAGGTTCAAAGAATTGCTGAACAGTGAACCATCATATTTCTGTATAAAATATATAATAATTAAAAAGGATTGCTGTTTTGAATTTGATCAAGTCTATTGTTATCCATTAATAACGATAAGCCACCGGGTACAGACAACCTTGATGGGACACTATTGAGAATGCCACCCCTATTTGCTATATCTTCAACCAAAGCCTAAAGGAGTGTGCATGTCCACAGGCGTGGAAGGAAGCTAAAGTAATTCCACTGCCTAAAAATAGTAAAGCACCCATTGCTGATTCTAACAGCTGCCCAATCAATTTGCTGCCTATTCATAGTAAATTGATGGAGAGAATTTTGTTGACCAAACACATTGCAACTTTCAGCATGCATATAGAGAAAGGCACTCAAATTGTACTGCACTGACTCAGATGACTGATGATTGGTTAAAATATGATAGTTGGAGCGGTATTGTTAAATTTCAGTGCAGCCTTTGATGTTATTGAAGAAACCCACTTGCTATGTCTTTACATCACCTTCCATAACACGGTTGGAGAGTTATTTATCCAATAGAACCCAGAGAGTGTTCTTCAATGGAAGCTTCTCTAACATCAGATACAGTTTATTAAAAGTAGTCCCAGAAGAGTAGCTATCTCAGAACGCGCACGCACGCACACACGCGCGCGCACACACCACACACACACACACGCGCGCGCACACACCACACACACACACACACACACACACACACACACACACACACACACACACACACACACACACACACACACACACACACACACCTTCTCAATGGTTGGGGGTTTTGAGGAGAGAAATAAAGGCATGGGTAAATTTACCTATTTCTGGTATCAGAATTTTGTTTATTTAGAGGTTTATTATTCCCAGGTGAGTTTACAGAGGTGAATTTATGGGAATCTTTGTAACATATTCCATTGAAAATGTAAACAACACCACCATCTGCTGGTTCTATAGAGACGCTGCATCATGTTATCAATGTAACATGTTACAACACCACCATCTAGTGATTGTATAGAGACACTACATCATACTTATTAAATACAAATCAAATGGTATCTGTCACATACACGTGTTTTGCAGATATTATGGGTGTAGCAAAATGCTTGTGCTTCTAGCTCCGACAGTGCAGTAATATCTAATAATGGCTGTGTTCGAATACCCATACTAACATACTACATACTTAATGAGTATATACTACATATTATTAGTTCATTTTAGTATACTGTAAAAGAACGGTATCGTTTCAGTTGAGTGTACTAGAACTTGCTGGCCTGTTAGCATAACAAATGACTAGCTAGACATTTTACGATTTCGGGTGTGTTCGTAAATTCAATCTGCAGTGACAGAGTGTGCTCTGGGCGTTCGTAAATCCAGAGCGCTGGACGCTTTGGCCCGAGGAGTAGGGTTAATCCGAGCGTTCAACGGCAGTCAAGCACCCAAGCTAACTGGCTAACATTGGCTAGCTACAGTGAGAACACCTCACTCTGACCATTTTACTCGCCATAGCAGAGCTGGTTAGGTTGTTTTCATGTTATCCAGGGCTTTGGTGACTGTAACTGTGCTACAGGCAACAATTTATTTAGCTTTTTTTGCAGACGTTTACTGACACCGGCCATATTCAACGGTGTGCGAGAGTGCTCCGAAATCGGAATAGGTAGCCAGAATTAACAATGTCCATTGAAACGCACAATGACTATACCACTTCGCTAAGAATGATGTGAATAATCCAGTCAATAAACGTTGTTTAGTTAGTTAATATACTGCCTGGCAAGTTCGATGTATTAGTATCCAACTAACGTTAGGTAGCTAGCTAACATACCGGTACATACTGCTGTAATGATATGCTATGTGGTTCATAAGGACAGCGTAGCTAACAAATTGTCAGCCAAGATAACGTGTAACGCAATTTATTTGAAAAGTCATTACTTTATTACATTGCTCAACATTTTCTTGACATTTGTCATTAATTAGTTCAATGAATTTGTATTCGCTCTCGTCGGACTTCGGCTGCATATTTTCTGCCATTTTCTTCAAATCTGAAAAGGTGAAGCCACGCCCATTTTCTGAAGAATTGCATTATGGGCCCTAAAAGTACGAAAATAGTGTCCTCTGCGTCTATACTTTGTATTTTGGCAAATTTAGTACGACATCCGGGAACTTTTGGCATACTACCTATATCCATACTATGACCAATATCTATCCATACTATGACCAATATATATATATATATATATCACGTCACAAATAGTATGGTTAGTATGAGTATTCGAACACAACTCATGTCTATGACAGCATACCAAAAAACATTATGGGCAATAACATTATAGGCAATAGCAATAAATGACAGAGAAAGAACCATGTAGGCCTACACACTATTCTCTGTATATCAATTTGTGTCAACTCTATAAAAAATGCGATGTGAATATCAATACAAAATTTGAAAATTAATTTCACTGGAAATACCAGATGCCCCAGAACATTACCAAGGGCAATGCAAAACAAACACTGTTGAACTGTCCTTTTTGTGTGGTTATCTCTGTGTGTGTGTGTGTGTGTGTGTGTGTGTGTGTGTGTGTGTGGTTCCCAGGGGGCCTCTACTGTACCTTTTCCAGTTCTCTGGGAATGCGCATGCATGTGTACACTCTCTCTCTGCGCTCCGTGTATTTTGCTTCGTTGTGCTCCAGGAAGTAGCCCCGGGTCAGCTCAGCACACAGGAAGCGTGCCAGCGACGGATCTGGAAAAACATTATGACAACACTTAGCGCTCTGTTACCACATGGCTATTGTCCCTCCACAGTCACTGTTCACACTCTTGGTGATCAACACAATGGCCAAAATACATGGCAGTGTTCTAACTGTGGTAAGCTCTGACACAGAAAACAAAATATAGCATGAATGAAAATGTGAGGGAAAGGAAATTTCTCTTTTGAAAATGAAAGAAAGAATTTGACACACCAATCATTGCCTAAATAAGACAAAGTAGCCTAACCATTCATATAGGATTGATGGCGACCCGTCATTCAGGGCAGAGCCCCACCTGTTTTGAACATTTTTAGGTTAACATTTTTAGCAAAAAAGAAATATAAAATACAAATACATATTCTTTTTTTTGGGGGGGGGGCTTGCCTGTTTTGCATGTTATTTTGGCATTAATATGTGTCACGTATCAGTTTGCAAACAATGTAAAAAAGAAAAAAAATTATTACACTACTGATCAAAAGTTTGGGGTCACTTAGAAATGTCTTTGTTTTTGAAAGAGAAGCAACTTTTTTGTCCATTAAAATAACATCAAATTGATCAGAAATACAGTGTAGACATTGTTAATGCTGTAAATGACTATTGTAGTTGGAAACGGCTGATTTTTAATGGAATATCTATGAAGGCTATTCCATGCAAGAAATTGCCAAGAAACTGAAGATCTCGTACAACGCTGTGTACCACTCCCTTCACAGAACCGCGCAAACTGGTTCAAACCAGAATAGAAAGAGGAGTGGGAGGCCCCGGTGCAAACTGAGCAAGAGGACAAGTACATTAGAGTGTCTAGTTTGAGAAACAGACACCTCACAAGTCCTCAACTGGTAGCCTCATTAAATAGTACCCGCAAAACACCAGTCTCAACGTCAACAGTGAAGAGGCGACCCCAAGATAGTGGCCTTCTAGGCAGAGTAGCCTTTAAAAATGATAAACTTGGATTAGCTAACACAACGTGCCATTAGAACACAGGAGTGATGATTGCTGATAATGGGCCTCTGTACGCCTATGTAGATATTTCATTAAAAATCAATTTCCAGCTACAACAGTCATTTTTTACAACATAAACAATGTCTACACTGTATTTCTGATCAATTTGATGTTATTTTAAGTTGCTTTTCTTTCAAAAACAAGGACATTTCTAAGTGACCCAAAACTTTTGAACGGTAATGTATATCATCGAGTTAATAAATTCGCATACAAACATGGTCTCTTTTTTGTTTTCTTGGGTAAGGCAGCTCCAAAATGCAGATGTTTCAGCCTAGCTCAGTGCTTTCTGTGGTGGTGGGCAAGCCAGCAGAAAATACGGAGCATTGCACCGTGATTGGCTCAGTGTTCTGTCACTCATGGGGACACTACATCACCACCAAGTCTAAGGGTAGAGCTAGAAAATTGGGTGCTGCCATAGTTACATTGGAAGTGCCCATCCAAGGCTCAAGGTCATTGGCCACAGATAAAATGACATCAAATCACATTATATCTACAATAACTTTGATTGGACTGATCATGTCAACATCATACTTTCAAACTCTTAGCTAGCAGTCATCATCATGAATCAAGTCAACAATCTACTGGCAAATACTTTTTAATCCTTGTCTTATGAAGAGAAATTATAGATAAAATGTATCAGTGCTCATCGGTCATTGGACATAAACATTACACAACAAGCTGGAAATCGCAAATTTAACAATGAGTGGTTTGGAAGAAATCAGTGACAGTGGCTAACTGCAAGCATTGCAAAGCAAACACTAGCCTGTTATTCAGTGGAGTGGCTGTGTGGTCCCAAATCTGGGATTATGGGGCTCTTTTCCAAGTTTAAAATGAAAACATTAACATTGGCCATGCTGTGAATGAAGCATGATTTGTGCCGTGCTCAAAACAACTTAGCTCGGAATTGCAAAAACTTCAGTAAATTCAAGACAACTGAGAAGTTGGGAATAAACGAGCTCCGACTGGAAAAATACGTTTTGAATGGTCATCCAACTCGGAATTGTAAATCCGGCCTCTTTTTATAGCTACGACCTGAAGATCAATGACATCATCATGATTCGACCTTGTTTATTTATAATTTTCTTTCCTCAAGAGTTCCCAGTTGTTTTGAAAGCACCATAAATTCAGAGAATGCCAGACTTTGATGACAACATTTTCCCACAAAGGACCACCGTGTCACCTTCCTGTTCAAGTGAGCACAGCACAACAAGGTGCGTCCAAAAATGTATTGTATGCTTCTGCATAAATTATGTAATATGACTGGGAGATATGTATACTGTAGCTAAGAAAGTAATACTAAGTGTATGTTGTGTAGTAAGATGTTAGTAGACCATGTGCCTCACCCCAATAATTTGGTCTATTTACCCTTCTTAATTTCGCTTACTGTTCTGACTTGGTGGTGCACATGTAGCCTATAACCTGTTTTAGAGAAATGTAATAATTGAATATTGTAAGAGCTTTCATTGTCTGCTTATATGCCCCTTTATTTATCCTACGGTTCTGACTTGGTGTACAGGGAGAACACTGTAAGAACAGCCCATGTTTTCAATTCTGTTGCTATACATTTAAAAAGTGCTAAACAAATAGTTATATTGACTACGTCCGTCCTAGCTCGCTCATTAATGTCTTAATCAAAATTACGGATTACCTCTTATCCGCGTGTCGTCCCCTTATGCCATAGTTTGTACATCTCAATTGTCAGCAAAAACCACATTTGTTTGAGCAAGAGCCATATCAGCTATGTTTTTTTAAAAGGCAGTAAATGAGGCTGTTTCGCTGGAAGAGGAGGCTCCGCTGATGTGTAGGTGTAGCAGTGGTAAGATGTTGGGACTGCTGTTGGGACAGCTTTATGTAGGCCGTTTGTGGGCACCGTTTGTCACCGTTATAGTGCAATTAATGTATTGTTTTGTGTTGTGTAGTGGCTTTGCTGGCATGCATTCCACTTTTTTTTCCCCCACCAAGATTGATATGCTATCGTTTCCACTGTATAGGCCGTCATTGTAAATAACAATTTGATCTTAACTGACTTGCCTAGTTAAATAAAGGTTCAATTAAAAAATAAAATAAAAATAGGACCTGAACCAACTGAATTGGTCATGTCTAGAATGGATGCAGCTTTTCTCAAATTGACATCAAAAGTATAATTAAAAATATATATTTTAGCTAACCCTAACCTATTTCTCACAACCTACTACGTTAATTCTCCTAACCTGCTGTGTAATTTCTCCTTAACCTGCTATGAAAAGTAAATCTTGACAATAGCTGTATTCCTTCTAGACAAAACCAACTGAATTTGAAGGCCACTTTAACCCTAATGGATTATCTAATACACTTGCTAGATATGACTTTTGGTATGAGGAAAACTTTCTGAGCTACAATGGCAGCACAATTAATTACCATCCCACTTATGAAGTTTTGGAGTATAGTAACTACGAGTATGCTGTGCTGTTAAATATACATAACAGCAGAATTGAAAACAGTCTCACATGAGTGAGCAGAGACTGTTCTTGTTTGTTGATGTGAAGCATAGGTCCCCGCCCCCCTTTTTACATTGACTTGAGGGCGTTACCCGAAATGACCCCATACAGTCTTGAAATATTTTCCAGTCGGTTGGAAATAGTGAGAACCTGTCAAACATGATATATTGAAAACAAAGATGATTTCCAACATAAATAATTGTCTATTTTGACCGGATTCCACAACGTTTTGTAGTAACTCGGCGCCCTACAGTTACAGTATGCATTGATGAATGCAAAAAGAAAAGGCAGCAAGCTAACGTTAGCCCAAACATTGACTTCATAGGTAACGTTAGCTAGAGAAACATTAACTTGTGCTAAGCAAAGAACGTAGCTACCTAATGCTAGATACTGTAGTTCACTATCTTGCTAGCTAGCAGGGTCTATGCCGACTTCAGTGACTGTTGCCCCCTCCACGTAGGCTAGCCCAATAATATACTAAAGGTAGTTAGCGTCTATGAATGGGGTACGTTAACGTACATGTCTCGTGCCTTGGCGCGGTTCGTGACATGCAAGCAAATTACCAGGAATTTTAAACGTCGTAAGTATTTAGTAGCTAAATGACAAATATTTGTAATGATCAGTTAGCATAAATATATTTGTCACGGGCTACTAATATAAAAGGTGAGAAAGCCTAACTGAAAGCCTCTATTGAAAAACAATCTTGCAAACCAGCTTGTTAGCTATGACAACAACATCGTTTGACAGCTAGACAATCCAATGGCTGTGCATTCTGTCGGGACAGCCCAACGATAACAGAAAATGTTGTGCCACTATGACATGTATTTTACAATGCCTTTCGTGTGATCGTCAGCTTCCAATGCATTATTAATCTACATATTAAAGAGGTCAGATAAAATGATAGCTAAACGATACCGCTTTGATCTGCGCAAGAGATCCAAGGAAACCCACCTGAGTTTTCGCGTTCACGTTGCTCCCGTCTGACAGCGTTTATATCGTAAAAGCCCAATGTTTCCGCCAAATCTGGAGTTGTAACGATTTTCTCCGACTTTGGTATGTCATCCCATGGCCGTTTCCCCTCCTTCTTGTCCTCATTTTCGGTTTCTTTTTCATCTGACGGCCCGGTCCCCAACAAGTCCGCCATCTTCACTATGCCGCCGCGCTGGTAACAACATTCAGAGACCAACGCAACGTCACCACATACTCACGCAGGGATTGATTCATAAAATATACAAACATATAAATATTTATCAAACACATTATCCACACCGATTATAGACCCACAAAAATCACCACATATATGTACTACAGGTATGTGATTTGAAATTTTTTGCCTTATCCAAAATAAGTATCACATAATCATAGGCTTTTGCAAAAAACAAAATAAGGTGACAATTTCAATTAAATCTCAATTAATTTAACCGCAATATTCAATCAATGGGAATAATAACATTTTGATGTGAATGTCAAACCAAATAGGAATATTCTATTTGGATAATCAATGTTCTTTCACAACCACACGATGGCGACAAAGAACCATCCAAATATTTCACACTTGGGGTGCGTTCGTAAATTCCCTCTGGAGTGCCAGCCTTGCACTCAGAGTGTGCTCTGGGCGTTTGTAAATTCTGAACATTGTCAGATTGTCCATTTGTAAATTCAGAGCATTTCGCTCTTGGAGCGTTCAGAGCACACACAGGACGCTCTGGAGTGCCAGCCTTGCAGTTCTGACCTCACATCGGTAGTCAAGCACCCAAGCTAACTGGCTAAAGTTAGACAGCTTGCTAGCCATTTCCAGACATAAATGAAAGCACACCTCACTTTGACCATTTTACTCACCCTAGCAGAGCTGGTTAGGCTGTTTTTATGTTATCCAGAGCATTGGTGACTGTAACTGTGCAGCTGGGAATAATTGAATTACTATTTTTTGCCGATGTCTACTGTCACCGGTCATATTCAACGGGTGTTGAGCGTTAGTAAATTCATCAGTTATTCTGCGCTCTGGCACACTCAGACAAGAGTGCTCTGAAATCGGAGTAGATAGCCATAGTGAATTTACGAACGCACCCTTGATATCCTACTGCTTCGCTGCCTTTAGTAACTGATGCCTGAATGATTGATTTCTGTCTTGATTCCTGTTCAAAGAGAAACAAATGGATTGGTGAACCAGTTGACCCCAGTTAACTCATTATATTGATCAAGGATCTAAGAAGAGGTGGCTTACATTAGCCACATTAGAAATTGGTCATAAAATAGGTTATTGTCCATCAATCTGTCACATTGGAAAAACGTTAGGATACAGCACAGTTACGCTGTAGTAACATCATATCGTATTGGCTACGTATTGATAGACACGAGGAAAGACAGACTAGAATAAAGGTATAGGAAAACAGATTAATGGAGAAACAGACAATCATGAACACAGAATGCACAGTAATCCATACAATTTCTGCAGAAACCCAATCGGAACAATCTTTAAGCACGGTTTATTGGCACACATAATGGCAAAGCATACATACCAGACATCAGATATGACACAAAACATCTCTGCGATATAATGTACAAATTGTGCAGAGTTTTAATAACACCAGGTTCAAATCTATTCAGAAATGTGTTAGCTTCCTTACAAATGCACAAATAAATACACAAAAGATCCAAACGTTGTCTTCTTGCCTTTAAGAAACAAAATCCAACAGAAGAGTAAACTAGAGGAGATCAGGGGGGAATCATAGTCAAAGAACAACTGGTAACACTAAAGCAGGGGTTTTAAAACTGCATTTCTGTAGGGCCTTGAGTATGCTGGTTTTTGCTCAATAATTTGCAAATGATGTATACTGAACGAAAAAATGTATGCAACATGCAACCATTTCAACGATTTTACTGAGTTACAGTTCATATAAGTAAATCAGTATTTTTGAAATAAATGAATTAGACCCTAATCAATAGATTTCACATCACTGGGCAGGGGCGCAGCCATGCGTGGGCCTGGGAGGCATAGGCCCACCCACTGGGGAGCCAGGCCGAATGAGTTTTCCCCCACAAAAGGGCTTTATTACAGACATAAATACTCCTCAGTTTCATCAGCTGTCTGGGTGGCTGGTCTCAGATGATCCCGCAGGTGAAGAAGCCGGATGTGGAGGTCCTGGGCTGGCATGGTTACACGTGGTCTGCGGTTGTGAGGACGGTTGGACGTACTGCCAAATTCTCTAAAACTACATTGGAGGTGGCTTATGGTAGAGAAATGAACATTCAATTCTCTGGCAACAGCTCTGGTTGACATTCCTGTAGTCAGCATGCCAATTGCAAACTCCCTCAAAAATTGAGACATCTGTGGCATTGGGTTGTGTGACAATTTTTTGTGGCCTTTATTTTCTCCAACACAAGGTGCACCTGTGTAATGATCATGCTGTTTAATCAGCTTCTTGAAATGCCACACCTGTCAGGTGGATGGATTATCTTGGCAAAGGAGAAATGCTCATTAATAGGGATGTAAACACATTTGTGCACAAAATTGTAGAGAAATAAGCTTTTTGTGTGTATGAAAAATTTCTGTAATCTTTTGTTTCAGCTCATGAAACATGGGACCAACACTTCACATGTTGTTGTTATATTTTTGTTCAGTATATCTTTAATATCTCTCCAATGAGACTAAAATGTTGTTTAAGATATGATTTCTGCATTAATTCAATGACTGAATATAAACAAAACAATAAATGTGCTGCTTATAGCAGCAGAAATCAGTCGGACAGACAACCAGAATCCAAAATGCCCTATAGAAATTTGAAACTCCTACAAATAAGAAAGTTTGTCAAAATACCTCCCATGTACAGTACAACATGGTTTCAGAATGGTGGCTAATCTTAAATGGATAAAATTGTAGTTCACATCTCTATTTACAGAGCACAGAGCTAGTTAGAGGACTCATCCTTATATCTGTGCCATTATAGAATCTGTGACAGCATGAGCAACCCATTGAGGCTACAACCCATAGAAATCCCTACCTAGTTGACTACTTTGACTACTTTAAAATGAAGGAAGCTGGAAGGCCTCAATGGCGCTGCTCCTGGTAAAACGGTCTCTATCATTCTCTATGTTACAGAGCTAGAAACCTTGTAACAGTGTTCCCAAACTGATGAATAAAATGGCTGTGTCACAAAAAGGTACATAATATACTGTATTTATTTATTTATCTTTTATTTAACTAGGCAAGTCAGTTAAGAACAAATTCTTATTTACAATGACGGCCTACCAGGGAACAGTGGGTTTTTACCTTGTCAGCTCGAGGATTCGATCCAGGAACCTTTCGGTTACTGGCCCAACGCTCGAACCACTAGGCTACCTGCCTCCCTGTACTGTACAGTACAGTACCAGTCAAAAGTTTGGACACACCTACTCATTTAAGGGTTTTTCTTTATTTGTACTATTTTCTACATTGTAGAATAATAGCGAAGACATCAAAACTATTAAATAACACATATGGAGTCATGTAGTAACGAAAAAAGTAAATATATCTAAATATATTTTAGATTCTTCAAATAGCCAACCTTTGCCTTGACAGCTTTGCACACTCTTGGTATTCTCTCAACCAGCTTCACCTGGAATGCTTTTCCAACAGTCTTGAAGGAGTTCCCACATATGCTGAGCACTTGTTGGCTGCTTTTCATTCACTCTGTGGTCCAACTCATCCCAAACCATCTCAATTGGGTTGAGGTAGGGTGATTGTGGAGGCCAGGTCATCTGATGCAGCTCTCCATCACTCTCCTTCTTGGTCAGATAGCCATCCGTTCTAATCTGCGTCTCACAAAGACACAGCGGTTGGAACCTAAAATCTCAAATTTGGACTCATCAGACCAAAGGACAGATTTTGACTGGTCCAATGTCCATTGCTTGTGTTTCTTGGCCCAAGCAAGTCTCTTCTTCTTATTGGTGTCCTTTAGTAGTGGGTTCTTTGCAGCAATTCGACCATGAAGGCCTGATTCACGCAGCCTCCTCTGAACAGTTGATGTTGAGATGTGTCTGTTACTTGAGCTCTGTGAAGCATTTATTTGGCCTGCAATTTCTGAGGCTGGTAACGCTAATGAACTTACCCTCTGCAGCAGAGGTAACTCTGGGTCTTCCTTTCCTGTGGCGGTCCTCATGAGAGCCAGATTCATCATAGCGCTTGATGGTTTTTGCGACTGCACTTGAAGAAACTTTCACATTTCTTGAAATGTTCTGTATTGACTGGCCTTCATGTCTTAAAGCAATGATGGCCTGTCATTTCTCTTTGCTTATTTGAGCTGTTCTTCCCATAATATGTATTTGGTCTTTTACCAAGTACGGCTATCTTCTGTCTACCACCTTTACCTTGTCACAATTGATTGGCTCAAACGCATTAAGAAGGAAAGAAATTTAAAAAATGTACTTTTAACAAGGCATACCTGTTAATTGAAATGCATTCCAGGTGCTACCTCATGAAGTTGGTTGAGAGAAAGCCAAGACTGTGCAAAGCTGTCATCATGGCAAAGGGTGGCTACTTTGAACAATCTCAAATATAAAATATATTTTGATTTGTTTAACACTTTGTTGGTTACTACATGATTCCATATGTGTTATTTCATAGTTTTGATATCTTCACTATTATTCTACAATGTAGAAATAGTAAAAATAAAGAAAAACCCTTGAATGAGTAGGTGTGTCCAAACGTTTGGCTGGTACTGTATATCAAACAAACAAAATTAAATCATGCAGGAAAAACCTTTAAACATCAGTTTGGGAGTAGGTCATTAAAGGGAAAGAACAAATTCCAAATGTGAAAGGCCTACTGATTGGCAAAGTACAAACATGATTGTAAAGTATTTTGGGGAGAAGCAAAAGAACACCAATAGACTACAAACACAATCAAACAGGTTTGCATGAAATAACAATTGGCGCTGATGCCTTAATTCAGGAAAAGCAATCATGGAACACGTGTCTCCCCACTTGAAGCTGTCCTTAATGGTGAAACAGAGTCACTTTCCTTTTCATTGAAAATCCAACAAAAAACAACAATGTAAACAAACCAACAGCCAAATTAATTTCCAATAAAAAGGCAAAAGCTCAAGACGGCGACGGCTCGGCCATCGCGGATGCAGTTTGGTGGCTCTATATAGGCTGAGTATAAACCTTGCCGGTTAGTTCTGATTGAGGCTGATGCCCTTAAAGGAGCCATTTTGTTTTTGATGTTTTGTTTTGACTTTCCCTGTCAACTGTCCCAGAGGTGTTGCAACCTGCAAATCAAAGGTCAAAAGGGCAACAACCACAGAATCACACTACAGTTAAAGCTCAAGGACTGAGAACGTGTCCATGAAGGACAATTCATATGAACACCTGCATTGTGTCATTCCCAGAGCTATCCCAACTCCCCTAACACTGAATTCCCACCAAATCCAAACAGAGGAATTCTAGGAAAAATTGAAAAAAAAAAACCCAGTATTGTTTATGTCATCATTGCAATGCATACAACCTGTATGTATTTAGGTGAAAAAGCAGTGTTATTCGTATGGATATTGCTGTGCAATGTTAGTCAGTTCTCTGTCTTTCTCCTCGATGTTACAGTGAAGTCGAAGAAGAATTGTTCTGGTATTTGGTGCAGATGATTGATCATGATGAGTGACAGTGACACCGTTGACCACGACGTGAAAAAAAATGCCAACAGGGTTCAATTCAGTACAATGTGAGGTTTTAGAGGGCGCCGCCCTAATGTGCCAAATAGGTACAGTTTTTTTAATAATTATTTTCCCTCTTTGTTTTACTGTGAGGGCAACATGGTCTCATTAGAATATGTCCAAAATAGTAACATTCAACCATTGAAGTTAAATGTCAGCTAAGTGGACATATGAAGGTTGGGGCACTGACTGTGCTCTCGGTGGCCTTGGTCTCTGTGTGTTCTACTGTGACGACTGCGGCGCTGTGCTCTCGGCCTTGCTGTCCTGGTTGTTGAGCGGCTTGCTGCCCCACGGGCTGTTGTTGCCGAGTGCTGGCGAGCCGTTGAAGTCATCCTCGTCGTCCAATCCGTTGGTGGCGTCATACTGCGTGTTCTCCAGACGTGTGATCAGACGCTCATCCTCGTCCCCGAACTCCCCGCCCATCAGGGTGGGCTCACCAACCACCATCACGTCCTGAAAGGAGAGAGGTTAAGGGCCAGAAATTAAGGACAGGTTAAAGGTCAGAGGTCAGAAATCTTGAATGACACATTGCTGCACATGTGAGAAATGCATGACATTCTGAGAGATACTATATGTACAATTGATAATATATTGGTTGTACTACAGTACCAGTCAAACGTTTGGAAGCACCTACTCATTCAAGGGGTTTTCTTTATTTTTACTATTTTCCCATCTAACCACTCTAACCCATTTAACCCCTCCAATCCATCTAACCATTCTAATCCATCTAACCCATCTAACCCTTCTAATCCATCTAACCATTCTAACCCTTCTAACCCATCTGACCCTTCTAACCCTTCTAATCCATCTAACCCTTTTAACCCATCTAACCCTTCTAATCCATCTAAACCATCTAATCCATCTAACCCTTCTAATCCATCTAACCCTTCTAATCAATCTAACCCTTTTAACCCATCTAACCATCTAACCCGTTTAACCCTTCAAATCCATCTAACCCTTCTAACCCATCTGACCCTTCTAATCCATCTAACCCTTTTAACCCATCTAACCATCTAACCCATCTAACCCGTTTAACCCTTCAAATCCATCTAACCCTTCTAACCCATCTGACCCTTCTAACCCCTCTAACCCTTCTAATCCATCTAACCATTCTAACCCATTTAACCCTTCCAATCCATCTAACCATTCTGACCCTTCTAACCCATTTCACCCTTCTAATCCATCTAACCATTCTGACCCTTCTGACCCTTCTAATCCATTTAACCCTTCTAATCCATCTAACCCATCTAATGAATCTAACCCATCTAACCTTCTAACCCATCTGATCCTTCTAACCCGTCTGACCCATCTAACCCTTCTAACCAATTTAACCATTCTAATCCATCTAACCATTCTAATCCATCTAACCCATCTAATCCGTCTAATCCATTTTACCCTTCTAACCATTTTACCCATCAAGTCCATCTAACCCATCTAATCCATTTTACCCTGCTAACCATTTTACCCTTCTAACCCATCTAATCAATTTTACCCTTCCAACCATCTTACCCTTCAACCATTTTACCCTTCTAACCCATCTAATCCATTTGACCCTTCTAACCATTTTACCTTTCTAACCCATTTTACCCTTCTAACCATCTTAGCCTTCTAACCATCTTACCCTTCTAACCCATCTAATCCATTTTAACCTTCTAACCATCTTACCCTTCTAACCCTTCTAACTCATCTAACCCATCTAACCCTTCTAACCCATCTAACCCTTCTAATCAATCTAACCCTTCTAACACTTCTAATCCATCTAACCATTCTAATCCATCTAACCCTTTTAACCCATCTAACCCTTCGAATCCATCTAAACCATCTAACCTTTCTAACCCTTCTAATCCATCTAATCCATCTAACCATTCTAATCCATCTAACCCTTTTAACCCATCTAACCCTTCTAATCCATCTAAACTATCTAACCATTCTAATCCATCTAACCCTTCTAATCCATCTAAACCATCTAACCCTTCTAATCAATCTAACCCTTCTAATCAATCTAACCCTTCTAATCCATCTAACCATTCTAATCCATCTAACCCATCTAACCATTGTAATCCATCTAACCCATGTAACACTTCTAACCCATCTAATCCATTTTACCCTTCTAACCATCTTACCCTTCTAACCATCTAACCCATCTAATCCATTTTACCCTTCTAACCATTTTACCCTTTGAACCATCTTACCCTTTTAACCATCTAAACCATCTAACCCATCTAATCCATTTTACCCTTCTAACCATCTTACCCATCTAATCCATCTAACCCATCTAATCCATCTAGCCCATCTGACCCTTCTAACCATTTTACCCATCTAGTCCATCTAACCCATCTAATCCATTTTACCCTTCTAACCATTTTACCCTTCTAACCATTTTACCCTTCTAACCCATTTTACCCTTCTAACCATTTTACCCTTCTAACCCATTTTACTCTTCTAACCATCTTACCCTTCTAACAATCTAACCCATCTAATCCATTTTACCCTTCTAGCCATCTAACCTATCTAATCCATTTTACCCTTCTAACCATCTTACCCTTCTAACCAATTTTACCAATCTAACCATTTTACCCTTCTAACCATCTTACCCTTCTAACCAATTTTACCAATCTAACCATTTTACCCTTCTAACCATCTTACCTTTCTAACCATCTAACCCATCTAGTCCATTTTACCCTTCTAACATTTTACCCTTCTAACCCCTCTAACCCATCTAACCCTTCGAATCCATCTTACCCTTCTAACCCATTTTACCCTTCTAACCATTTTACCCTTCTAACCCATTTTACCCTTCTAACCATCTTACCCTTCTAACAATCTAACCCATTTTACCCTTCTAATCCATCTAACCCTACTAATCCATCTAACCCTACTAATCCATCTAACCCTTCTAACCCTTCTAATCCATCTAACCCTTCTAATCCATCTAAACCATCTAACCCTTCTAATCCATCTAACCCTTCTAACCCATTTAACCATTCTAATCCATCTAACCATTCTAATCCATCTAACCATTCGAACCCAGCTAACCCTTCTAATCCGTCTAACCCTTCTAATCCATCTAACCCTTCTAACCCATCTAACCATTCTAATCCATCTAACCCTTCTAACCCACCTAACCCTTCTAATCCATCTAACTCATTTTACCCTTCTAATCCATCTAACCCTACTAATCCATCTAACCCATCTACCCCTTCTAATCCATCTAACCATCTAATCCATCTAACCCATCTAATCCATTTGACCCTTCTAACCATTTTACCATTCTAACCAATCTAATCCATTTTACCCTTCTAACCATTTTACCTTTCTAACCATCTTACCCATTTAACCATCTGACCCATCTAATCCATTTTACCCTTCTAATCATCGTACCCTTCTAACCATCTAACTCTTCTAATCCATCTAACCCATTTTACCCTTCTAATCCATCTAACCCTAATAATCCATCTAACCCATCTAACCCTTCTAATCCTTCTAATCCATCTAACCCATCTAAACCATCTAACCCTTCTAATCCATCTAACCATTCTAACCCACTTAACCATTCTAGTCCATCTAACCATTCTAATCCATCTAACCATTCTAACCATTCTAACCCATTTAACCATTCTAATCCATCTAACCATTCTAATCCATCTAACCATTCTAACCCACTTAACCCTTCTAATTCGTCTAACCCTTCTAATCCGTCTAACCCTTCTAACCCATTTTACCCTTCTAACCATTTTACCCATCTAATCCATTTGACCCTTCTAACCATTTTACCATTCTAACCAATCTAATCCATTTTACCCTTCTAACCATCTTACCCATTTAACCATCTGACCCATCTAATCCATTTTACCCTTCTAACCATCTTACCTTTCTAACCCATCTAACTCTTCTAATCCATCTAAACCATCCAACCCTTCTAATCCATCTAACCATTCTAACCCACTTAACCATTCTAGTCCATCTAACCATTCTAATCCATCTAACCATTCTAACCCTTCTAATCCATCTAAACCTTCTAATCCGTCTAAGCGTTATAACCCATTTTACCATTCTAATCATCTGACCCTTCTAACCATTTTACCCATCTAATCCATCTAACCCATCTAATCCATTTGACCCTTCTAACCATTTTACCCTTCTAACCAATCTAATCCATTTTACCCTTCTAACCATTTTACCCTTCTAACCGATTTTACCCTTCTAACCATTTTACCCTTCTAACCCATCTAATCCATTTTACCCTTCTAACCCATTTTACCCGTCTAACCATTTTACCATTCTAACCCATTTTACCCTTCTAACCATTTTACCCTTCTAACCATCTAACCCATCTAATCCCATTTACCCTTCAAACCATCTTACCCTTCAAACCATTTTAGCCTTCTAACCATCTTACCCTTCTAACCCATTTTACCCTTCTAACCATCTTACCCTTCTAACCCATTGTACCATTCTAACCATTTAACCATTCTAACCATCTAACCCATCTATTCCTTTTTATCTGTCTAACCATTTTACCCTTCTAACCCATCTCATCCATCTTACCCTTCTAACCATCTTACCCTTCTAACCATCTTACCCTTCTAACCCATTTTACCCTTCTAACCATCTTACCCTTCTAACCCATTTTACCATTCTAACCATTTTACCCTTCTAACCCATCTAATCCTTTTTACCTGTCTAACCATCTTACCCTTCTAACCCATTTTACCATTCTAACCATTTTACCCTTCTAACCCATCTAATCCTTTTTACCTGTCTAACCATTTTACCCTTCTAACCCATCTAACCCGTTTAACCCTTCAAATCCATCTAACCCTACTAACCCATCTATCCCTTCTAACCCTTCTAATCCATCTAACCCTTCTAACCCATCTAACCCTTCTAATCCATCTAACCATTCTAATCCATCTAACCCCTTTAACCCATCTAACCCTTCTAATCCATCTAACCCATCTAACCCATCTAATCCATCTAACCCTTCTAACCCATCTAACCCTTCTAATCCATCTAAACATTCTAATCCATCTAACCCCTTTAACCCATCTAACCCTTCTAATCCATCTAACCCATCTAACCCTTCTAATCCATCTAACCCATCTAACCCATCTAACCCTTCTAACCCATCTAACCCTTCTAATCCATCTAACCCTTCTAATCCATCTAACCCTTCTAATCCATCTAACCATTCTAATCCATCTAACACTTCTAATCCATCTAACCATTCTAATCCATCTACCCCTTTTATCCCATCTAACCATCTAACCCATCTAATCCATTTTACCCTTCTAACCATTTAACCCTTTTAACCCATCTAATCCATTTTACCATTCTAACCATTTTACCCTTCTAACCATCTTACCCATCTAATCCATCTAACCCTTCAAATCCATCTAACCTTTCTAATCCATCTAACCCTTTTAACCATCTAACCCATCTAACCATCTAACCCATCTAATCCTTCAAATCCATCTAACCATTCTAATCCATCTAACCATTTTAACCATCTAACCCATCTAACCCTTCTAATCCATTTTACCATTCTAACCATTTTACCCTTCTTACCCATCTAATCCATCTAACTCATCTAATCCATTTTATCCTTCTAACCATCTTACCTTTCTAAGCCATCTAACTCTTCTAATCCATCTAACCCATTTTACCCTTCTAACCTTTCTAATCCATCTAACCCTTCTAACCCATTTTACCCTTCTAACCTTTCTAATCCATCTCACCCATCTAACCCTTCTAACCCATCTAACCCATTTAACCATTCTAATCCATCTAACCATTCTACTCCATCTAACCCATCTAACCCGTCTAACCCTTCTAATCCGTCTAACCCTTCTAACCCATTTTACCCTTCTAACCATCTTACCCTTCTAACCATCTTACCCATCTAACCCATCTAATCCATTTGACCCTTCTAACCATTTTACCCTTCTAACCCATTTTACCCTTCTAACCCATTTTACCCTTCTAATCCATCTAACCCATCTAATCCATTTGACCCTTCTAACCATTTTACCCTTTTTACCATCTAACCAATCTAATCCATTTTACCCTTCTAACCATCTTACCCTTATAACCCATTTTACCCTTTTACCCATTTTACCCTTCTAACCATCTTACCCTTCTAACCATCAAACTCATCTAATCCATTTTACCCTTCTAACCATCTTACCCTTCTAACCCATCTAATCCATTTTACCCTTCTAACCATCTTACCCTTCTAACCAATTTTACCCTTCTAACCATCTTACCCTTCTAACCATCTTACCCTTCTAATCCATCTAACCCATCTAACAATTTTACCCTTCTAACCGTCTAACCCATGTAATCAATTTCCCCTTCTAACCATCTTACCCATCTAACCCATTTTACTCTTCTAATCCATTTAACCCTTCTAACCCATCTAATCCATTTTACCCTTCTAACCCTTCTAACCAATCTGACCCTTCTGACCCTTCTAACCCATCTAACCCTTCTAATCCATCTAACCCTTCTAATCCGTTTTACCCTTCTAATCCATCTAATCCATCTAACCCATCTAACCCATCTAACCCTTCTATCCCATCTGACCCTTCTAATCCATCTAACCCTTCTAATCCATCTAACCCTTCTAATCCATCTAATCCTTCTAATCCATCTAACCCATCTAACCCATCTAACCCTTCTATCCCATCTGACCCTTCTAATCCATCTAACCCATCTCACCCTTCTAACCCATCTAATCCATCTAATCCATCTAACCCATCTAATCCATCTAACCCTTCTAATCCATCTAACCCATCTAACCCTTCTATCCCATCTGACCCTTCTAATCCATCTAACCCTTCTAACCCATCTAATCCATTTAACCCTTTTAATCCATCTAACCCATCTAACCCTTCTAACCTTTCTAACCAATCTGACCATTCTAACCCTTCTAATCCATCTAACCCTTCTAATCCGTTTTACCCTTCTATCCCATCTGACCCTTCTAATCCATCTAACCCTTCTAACCCATCTAATCCATCTAACCCTTCTAATCCATCTAACCCTTCTATCCCATCTGACCCTTCTAACCCATCTAACCCTTCTAATCCATCTAACCCCTTTAACCCATCTAACCCTTCTAATCCATCTAACCCATCTAATCCATCTAACCCTTCTAACCCTTCTAATCCATCTAACCCTTCTATCCCATCTGACCCTTCTAACCCATCTAACCCTTCTAATCCATCTAACCATTCTAATCCATCTAACCCTTCTAATCCATCTAATCCTTCTAATCCATCTGATCCATCTAACCCTTCTAATCCATCTAACCCATCTAACCCTTCTAACCCTTCTAATCCATCTAACCCTTCTAATCCATCTAACCCTTCTAATCCATCTAATCCTTCTAATCCATCTGATCCATCTAACCCTTCTAACCAATCTGACCCTTCTGACCCTTCTAACCCTTCTAACCCTTCTAACCCTTCTAATCCTATCTAACCCTTCTAATCCATCTTAACTTTCTAACCCTTCTAACCCATATAAACCTTCTAACCCATATAACCCTTCTAACCCATCTAACCCTTCTAACCAATCTGACCCTTCTGACCCATATAACCCTTCTAACCCTTCTAATCCATAAACTGGTGTGGTTCAAATGTTGATGATGTGTGTTTGTTGTTTCACTAAAGGGGTAAAGCCCAGAGCATTACCCTTGGCCGTGTGTTTACCTTGTTTCCAAACAACCCCCTGCCACTTCTGCAATAACAGTTGGTGCATGGTGGGATTTTAAGGAGTGTGTGTATGGCTGGCGTGTATGGCGAAGCACCGTGAAGGCGGTGAACCCGTATGTACACGGTCAACCCCTGTCGGTACACTTTGAGCTAATGAAACCCCCTCCCACTGATGAAGTGGACTATCCTTCCTGCCCCTCACAGACCAATCAATTTGGGAGGCAGGTAGCCTAGCGGTTAGAGCGTTGGGACAGTAAGGTTACTTGCTTGAAACTCGAGCTGGCAAGGTGGAAAAATCTGCCGTTTTCCCCTTGAACAAGGTAGTTAACCCCCACAACAACTGCTCCCTGGGCGGTGATAACGTGGACTTCGATTAAGGCAGCCCCCGCAACTCTCCGATTCAGGGGGATTGGGTTAAATTCGGGAAGACACTGTATTTCGTTTGAATGCATTCAGTTGTGCAACTGACTAGGTATCTCCGTTCCCTTTCCCAATAGTGATCATGTCGGACATATTTTTATGATATGACCCCTAGCGTTGAGGTCACAGATGAGAACATAGGGAGTTTTATTCTGTGGTTGATTCTTTATTCGCAATGTGAGGGAATTGAATTGGGTGATGCTAACTCTCTATTTTGATAGGTACAGGTATAAAACTAACAGTGAGTATCTAGGAGATGCAATTGAATAATTTAAGCAATGTTAGATGATTGATTACCAATAGTTATGTGATCAAATTGACTATTTTAGGATAGTATTGGTTGTTCTAGGCAGGTTGAGTTGTATATCTCATCTCCCCTGGTCTGCTAAACCTTCTCTCTCCTCACCAGCCCACAACCTCCCACTGCATCTCGGGAGGAAGTCACACAGTTAAATGAAACACACGCTTCACTGCCCATGTGTGTCGATGTGGCGTGGCATGGTAGTTCTCGCTACCCTCCTCTGATGTGCAGATGTGTGCACATGTATGAACACACACACACACACACACACACACACACACACACACACACACACACACACACACACACACACACACACACACACACCAAAGAGGATCCGGATTGGGGGGGGCAACGTCTCTAAAACCCCCAAGCTACCGCCTCTACAACCTACTATGCCTTAATCAGACTAATTCATTTAGGTGAGCTTTTTGACTAAATGACAATATCCACACTGATTTGTCAATTTGCCTAGCTAATTAAGTCATTAGCTCAAAACGTGCTGATTGCCAACAAGCCTTGAATTCGCAATCTGTTCCTGCGGGGGTCGTTGTCAATCTACCTCTGGCCAGTTTGGGTGGTCAGACTTGGATTGGGGGAGTGTTAATTGTGATCTAATTAATAATGTTTGATCTACTCATCTCATTATCTTTAGCATTAGCTATCCAGTTATCCCTGAATGGGCCTATGGGCTGTTAAGACAGCTAAAAATGTTCATTTTCTGATCATAAGTTAGTGTATTAGCATCCTTTTTAGGTATTAGACAACCCCCTTCCCCTTGCCCCTACTTCTTCTGTGTTTGCTGATCTGAAGGAACTGGACAGGTGTAAGCAATATGGTAAATTCTCCTCTATGCCCATTGAAAGGCTGGGCTGAGCCTTCAGCATAAACCTATCTAGTCTCTTAAGATCTGCAAATACAGAATGTGTAGGTAAGGACCAATGAGGTGAAATGTTCAGAGGGATACAGACAGAAGCATAACAAATAGAGCTAACAACACATGTTGATTCACACATGTTCACACATTTTCTACCTGACAGACAACCATATCTGTTCTACACAATCCATTTCTATCTGAATGTTCCCAATGAATCCCCCAGCAAACACATAGGAGTATACTCTGCATGGTTTTCATAGTAGCACTCTACGTGGTTTCAATGTCATTTCAGCCCAGCAACCAGTAGAGGTCCCTGTTGAACAACACAACAACCCACTCCCCCTTCTTTCTCTATGCCCCCCATTCACCCACTCCCTCCCTTTCCTCCTTGTCCTCTCCTTATTGTCATTGGGCTCACGTAGGGCCTGTGCTCAGCCAACGAACGAACAACTTCTCAGACAAAGCTAGCAGGCGTGCAACATATGTAACCAGCATGTTACCGCCACCGCTCTTAAAGACGCATGTCAACATTAGCCATAGGAAGTGTGTGTTCTTAAAGAAAGGAAGGGGGATGAGGAGGGAGAGGAGGTTGTGTGTGGGAAGGAAAGGAGAGGAGAAGGGGGGTGTATACAGATATACTGATAATGAGTGATGGCACAGAGCCAAACAGCCTCCCACTGAGAAAACAATTTGTGTGTGTGTGTGTGTGTGTGTGTGTGTGTGTGTGTGTGTGTGTGTGTGTGTGTGTGTGTGTGTGTGTGTGTGTGTGTGTGTGTGAGTGTGTGTGTGTGTGTGTGTGTGTGTGTGTGTGTGTGTGTGCGTCCGAGTGATTGAGTAAGAGATAGAAGAGAGTGAGAGGTAGCTAGAGTTGGAGAGGGTGTGTGTCTATTTGTGTGTGAGAAAGGGAGAGTGAGGGAGAGAGATCGAGAAAGAGCAAGAGAGAGGGGGGAGCTTGAGTTGGAGAGGGTGTGTGTCTATGTGGGTGTGAGAGAGAAAAAGAGAGAGAGAGAGACATAAAAAATATATACATGGAGAAAGAAAAAGAGAGAGAAAAGAGAGACGCCTTGGGAATAAAAAGCCGGACCTGCGGCACCGTGAGGAACAACGTAACCCAAAACAAAGAGGGTTCAAGGTTCCCCAGTCTCCCTCCCTCCCTCCCTGCCTCCCTCCCTCCCTCCTACCCCCCACACCCCCACCCCCCCCATCCAAAGGGACTACAGTACTAAGCAGTCAGTATGACTCCTAACAGTCCATACAGCAAACCCTGGGTGTGATAGTGAGAAAGTACTATAGCCTGTCCAAACAATTGAGGCGCAATAGCACTTTATCCCCCGGGGTGATGTGAAGCGCGAGGTGTAACACTCAGTGGTTTAAGTAGGTGTTTAACCTCAAACTGTGTCAAGTGGCCCCATTGTATTGACATGTCGAGGAAGAAAATATGCTATGCATGGGATAGACTAGAGCCATGGAGTGCCAGATGATACAGCACTCCCCAGAGCAGAGGGTATGAAGCAACAGGAGAGGATAACTCTAGATGAATACTTGAATAAACACATTATGATGGTAGATTGATAGTCCTATATATTAATTGTTGTGTTTCATTACATACCTTCCTGCCTGCGTGCCTATAGTAGCTGTGTAGAAGGGGTGTATAGTGATGTATAGTGATGTAAGAAGGTGTATAGTGGTGTAAGAGGGTGTATAGTGGTGTATAGGGTTGTATAGTGGTGTAAGAAGGTATAAGAGGGTGTATAGGGGTGTATCGTGGTGTAAGAAGATGCAAGACGGTGTATAGTGGTGTAAGAGGGTGTAAGAGTATGTATCGTGGTGTATAGAGGTATATAGTGATGTAAGAGTGGGTCAAACCCAGTAGATCTGATGCTTACAGGTACCTGACTGGAAAGGCTGAAGTTGCTGGCAGGGCTTCTCTTCTTACTGTTGGCATTGCCCACGCTGCTGTTGGCACTGCTGGCAGAGTTCTTCCTTTTCCTCCTCTTCGTCGTCGTCTGTCTCGTTGGCTCAGCTTTGGCACGACCAGCAAAGGAAACAAGAGCCATGGCGGACAACATAATGCATACACCAAGGTGGGGGTAACTCATAAAGAAGATATGTGTATATTGACATGTACACACACGCACCCATGCAAGAATGCACAGACAGACAGACAGACAGACAGACAGACAGACAGACAGACAGACAGACAGACAGACAGACAGACAGACAGACAGACAGACAGACAGACAGACAGACAGACAGACAGACAGACAGACGCATAATACATACAACACGCAACAACTAAAAAATGATCCATGCTTTGTTAATATCAGAGGTGAAATCAAAAGGCATTATCATCTCCCAAGACATGCACTAGTTGGAAAGATCCCATGTTTCATTTGTATAAATGCTCAACAATAGAACGTGCAGCTTGACTTAATGTGAATGCCTTAAGGACCTTGGTGTTGTACAGTTCTCAAAAGCCTGCCCAACTTAAAACTACACTACTGTGAGAGATAACACCATCTTTTAGAAAATGACTCTACTGTGAGAGATAACACCATCTTTTATAAAATTACTCTACTGTGATAAATAACACCATCTTTTATATAACTACTCTACTGTGAGAGATAACACCACCTTGTCCCGCCTACTCCCATTCCCTTTCTCCGGTGCTCAACATCACCGGTCTACTAACTACCGGTCCTGGTAACCCACATTACGCATACCTGGCAACCATCATTATGCACACCTGCTCCTCATCGCTATGCACACCTGGACTTCATCATTTACTTGATTACTTCCCCTTTATTTAGCCCTCAGTAGCCTCTGTCTTCAGGCAGTATAGGTTTTGTTTTCTCTCACGTTCTGGACGCTTCTCATGTTTGTTCATCTGTATTGTTTCTTTATTAAACTCAATTTCTGCGCCTGCTTCCTGACTCCCAGCGTATATGTTACACACCTTTTATAAAACTAGTCTACTATGAGAGATAACACCATCTTTTATAAAACTACTCTAATGTGAAAGATAACACCATCTTTTATAAAAGTACTCTACTGTGAGAGATAACACCATCTTTTATAAAACTACTCTACTGTGAGCGATAACACCATCTTTTATAAAACTACTCTACTGTGAGAGATAACACCATCTTTTATAAAACTACTCTACTGTGAGAGATAACACCATCTTTTATAAAACTACTCTACTGTGAGAGATAACACCTTCTTTTATAAAACTACTCTACTGTGAGAGATAACACCATCTTTTATAAAACTACTCTACTGTGAGAGATAACTCCATCTTTTATAAAACTACTCTACTGTGAGAGATAACTCCATCTTTTATAAAACTACTCTACTGTGTGAGATAACTCCATCTTTTATAAAACTACTCTATTGTGAGAGATAACACCATCTTTTATAAAACTACTCTACATTGAGATAACACCATCTTTTATAAAACGACTCTACTGTGAGAGATAACACCATCTTTTATAAAACTACCATACTGTGAGAGATAACACCATCTTTTATAAAACTACTCTACTATGAGATAACACCATCTTTTATAAAACGACTCTACTGTGAGAGATAACTCCATCTTTTATAAAACTACTCTACTGTGAGAGATAACACCATCTTTTATAAAACTACTCTACTGTGAGAGACGACTCCATCTTTTATAAAACTACTCTATTGTGAGAGATAACACCATCTTTTATAAAACTACTCTACTGTGAGCGATAACACCATCTTTTATAAAACTACTCTACTGTGAGAGATAACACCATCTTTTATAAAACTACTCTACATTGAGATAA
Organism: Salmo trutta; assembly: GCF_901001165.1. Taxonomy (NCBI): domain Eukaryota; kingdom Metazoa; phylum Chordata; class Actinopteri; order Salmoniformes; family Salmonidae; genus Salmo; species Salmo trutta. The sequence goes on from NC_042959.1 coordinate 22,384,106, forward strand.
CACCATCTTTTATAAAACGACTCTACTGTGAGAGATAACTCCATCTTTTATAAAACTACTCTACTATGAGATAACACCATCTTTTATAAACCTACTCTACTGTGAGAGATAACACCATCTTTTATAAAACGACCATACTGTGAGAGATAACACCATCTTTTATAAAACTACCATACTGTGAGAGATAGCACTATCTTTTATAAAACTACTCTACTATGAGATAACACCCTCTTTTATCTTACTGTATCTATATTTGTCATTTATTATTATTTATTTGTATTGCTGTGATTTGTCTTTATGAGTCAGATTGTTTGTTTGTTTGCGTCACCATATGAAGCGGTGATGCACAGTGTGGTGTCTTAGCAAACATTTTAGGTCAATGGTTTAGAATTTCATGATGACTTAGCATGAAATACTGAATGTGACATGCAGTCATCTAATTTCGTCTTTAGGCAGTTGTTGAGCATTCATGACAAAAAGTACACAACAATGTATTTCATGGCATTCTGTTCAGAGAGAGAATAGAATACAATCTCCTAGACTACTTCTCTCTCTATTGAAAACTACAGGAAGACAGAAAAGGTACCTTTTTTGTGATTTGTGGGGAATATTTCCGTTTTGAAATTCTGTGGGTGTCCAGCTGAAACCAGAATCAAAATGAGTTTTGTTTATTGAAGTGATTAATTATTTTAAGTAATTAAATATCAGAGAGAGAGAGAGAGAGAGAGAGACCAGAACTTACAACAGAGAGAATGTAAGAGAAATGATAGCTGTACATTTACTGCAATGCACAGACAAATATATTGTCTAAATATTATTACTGTTGAGTAATATTTCGAAAAACATTATTACTAAGGTGTACAATTATGAAAAGATTTTTTTTCTAATTATGAGCCACACATTTCATTAATTAATGAATAAAATATTAAGTTAAATAAAGGGTATATCCTTGATCATTATTCTTGTGTAAAGTAATAAGATAGGTTAAGTACAGATCTTAGCAGTACTTATATCTGTTTCTGATGTACATAAATTATGTATTTAGCTATTTTCACCAAGTGTTTGTAAGAGAGAATGTTATTCCTCTGAATGTCAGTGTGGGAAAAACAACATTTCTGTGATCTTCAAAAAAATGTCTGAAAATGAATTAAATTTCTTATACTAATCACACCAAGGGAGATGCTTTAGTATTCAAAGGCAACCAGCGACGTATAATTTATCTGAAAAGATAACATAACTTAGGAACATACAGTGCATTCGGAAAGTATTTAGACCCCTTGACTTTTCCAACATGTTACGTTACAGCCTTATTCTGATATTGATTAAAAAAAAAAAATTCTCATCAATCTACACACAATACCCCATAATGACAAAGCAAAAACAGGTTTTTAGAAAGTTTAGCAAATGTATTAAAAATACAAAACAGAAATAGCTTATTTACGTAAGTATTCAGACCCTTTGCTATGAGACTCGAAATTGAGCTCAGGTACATCCTGTTTCCATTTATCATCCTTGAGATTTTTCCCCAAGAACATAGTGGTCTCCATCATTCTTAAATGGAAGAAGTTTGGAACCAACAAGACTCTTCCTAGAGCTGGCCGCTCAGCCAAACTGAGAAATCGGGGGAGAAGGGCCTTGGTCAGGGAGGTGACCAAGAACCCAATGGTCACTCTGACAGAGCTCCAGAGTTCTGCTGTGGAGATGGGAAAACCTTCCAAAAGAACAACCATCTCTGCAGCACTTAACCAATCAGGCCTTTATGGTAGAGTGGCCAGACGGAAGCCACTCCTCAGTAAAAGGCACGTGACACCCCGCTTGGAGTTTGCCAAAAGGCACCTAAAGACTCTCAGACCACGAGAAACAAGATTCTCTGTTCTGATGAAACCAAGATTGAACACTTTGGCCTGAATGCAAAGCGTCACATCTGGAGGAAACCTGGCACCATCCCTACGGTGAAGCATGGTGGTGGCAGCATCATGCTGTGGGGATGTATTTCAGTGGCAAGGGCTGGGAGACTAGTGAGGAGCAAAGTACAAAGATCCTTGATGAAAACCTGCTCCAGAGCTCTCAGGTCCTCAGCCTCTGGCGAAGGTTCACCTTCCAACAGGACAACCACCCTAAGCACACAGCCAAGACAACGCAGGAATGGCTTCGGAACAAGTCTCTGAATGTCCTTGAGTGGCCCAGTCAGAGCCCGGACTTGAACCCAATCGAACATCTCTGGAGAGACCTGAAAATAGCTGTACAGCGACCCTCCCCATCCAACCTGACAGATCTTGAGAGGATCTGCAGAGAAGAATGGGAGAAACTCCCCAAATTCAGGTGTGCCAAGCTTGTGCATTGAAGACTTGAAGCTGTAATCACTGCCAAAGGTGCTTCAACAAAGTGCTCAGTAAAGGGTCTGAATACTTATGTAAATGTGATATCAGGTTTGTTAAATACACTTGCAAAAATGTATAAAAACCTGTTTTTGCTTTGTCATTATAGGGTATTGTGTGTCGATTGATGAGGGGAAAAAACGATTTAATCCATTTTAGAATAAGGGCGTAATGTAACAAAATGTGGAAAAAGTCAAGGGGTCTGAATACTTTCCGAATGCACTGTACACCTTTTAAAAAAAATCAAAACTGTAATCTCTGCACCCAGAACCTGTCACAGTTGTCGTAAGGATTGGACCAAAATGCAGCGGGAATATGTATACTCATCTTCTTTTTATTTTGAAGAAGGAGAAACAAATAAATACGTATACAAAAAAATACAAAAAACGAAACAGTCCTATCAGGTGCACAAACACTAAACAAGGAACAACTACCCACAAAATCCCATAGAAAAACACCACTCTTCAAATCAAAAATCAAATCAAATTTATTTATATAGCCCTTCGTACATCAGCTGAAATCTCAAAGTGCTGTACAGAAACCCAGCCTAAAACCCCAAACAGCAAGCAATGCATGTGAAAGAAGCACGGTGGCTGGGAAAAACTCCCTAGGAAAAACTCCTGAGAAAGGCCAAAAACCTAGGAAGAAACCTAGAGAGGAACCAGGCTATGAGGGGTGGCCAGTCCTCTTCTGGCTGTGCCGGGTGGATATTATAACAGAACATGGTCAAGATGTTAAAATGTTCGTAAATGACCAGCATGGTCAAATAATAATAATCATAGTAGTTGTCGAGGGTGCAACAAGCACGTCCGGTGAACAGGTCAGGGTTCCGTAGCCGCAGGCAGAACAGTTGAAAACTAAATAGGACCTTCAATTAGAAGCAACTAGGAGCAGCTGCTTCCAATTGAAGGTCAACCCCATTAACTAAACATAGAATGAGACATACTAGATAAACATAGAAATATACTAACATAGAACATAGCCCAACAAACCCCGAAACACTCTAAACAAACACACCCCTGCCTCGTCCTGACCAAACTACAATAACAAATAACCCCTTTACTGGTCAGGACGTGACAGAACCAAATAAACTTCTCTATTACTAGTCAATTGTAATGTTTAAGGTTGTCACAAGAAACTATCAAAACGGTGACAAGTCTATTACCAATTCCCATCCACTACTTTGACAAGCCCAGGAACAGGAACACGATGTCCATTGTCAGAAACAACCTTCTCTGGCATCACAACTGTTTACGTCGATGTCGAACAAATGACGCACTGAAACTTGACCATTTCCATAAAAAATACTTATCAGTGCATAAATGCATCCGTACTTCCTTCCTCGCTAAAACAGAACCATTTTCCAGGTCTGAGAAGAATTGGAGGAAAGATGAAAAACTTGACTAATAAGGAAACCACAATTACACAATTATTAGACCAGCTTAGTTCAGTTTGGTTTCCTTTAAAAACACAGGCAGACAGACGAACTGTAGTGGCACACGAAAGATTTATGACCAGCAAAACTGATCCTAGATCTGTGTCAAATGATAAAAGCTACCATTCTAATAACCTGGCTATACACCCAATACAATGTTAAGAATAAAATCCACTAGTGAAACAGGTATTGAGTCAAGGCAATATGTAAAGACATATACAGAGGGTTCTGGATCCCAAAGCTGCTGTCAGCTCCTATACAGCTGATATGTTTGGCACCTTACATTTTTTTTCACTGAACCCTGATACTATACAACATGAAATTGAACAAAGGTTTATCTCCTTGTGCACAATTACACATTGACAGTTCAACTTCTCCTTTTCCAAAGTGTCTGTTCCAGATGATTCTACGCTCATTGACAGTGAGAATTCAAACCTCTTGGGAGCGATCAGCGAGGGAGTTGGATCTTGTAGTTTGATTACACCAGGCACCCTTAATTAAAGTTCAGAAGCCTTGCACATTACACAGGTCTGAGTCAAAGGATTTCTACTGGTGTTGCTTTTTTAAGACGTCTTGTCATGCCCTGGCGAACATTGCAGTAATTTGCAGCCCTTGAATATGTCAAAAACTCCAGCTTTAATATTGCACAGCTAGTTTAAGCCAACTATTTTTTAAGAACCACCCTTCGAACATCAATCATAAAACCCTGAAATGGCTGGTTACAGTCTATTCAAATAAAAATTCCAGAGGAAGTCCTTATAAATTTCCTGATTCCTGACAGGGAGAATAAATTTGAGGTATTATGCAATATAATAAATATTTCGAAATACAAATAATGTAATAGAAATGTATTACATTCTCTGTTTTCTAAACATGGTCTCTAGAAATTAGACAATCTAACCATTGTCATTATATCACCTCAGCTCTCCTATTACTATAGTCACTAAAATAACATTGGTTGTGTCCCATATGGCGCTGGTGAAAAGTATTGCCCTATACCGGGAATATGGTGCCATTTGGAACACAGTATTGATAGTTGCAGAACAGTGTGTTTGGTTAGTAAAGCCGTATAAACGTTACCTGGCGGGGCCACCATTCTCTGCCACTTCTGGAACAGGCATGTCTTCAGACAGTCCCTAGGGCTGAGGTTGTAGGTCTTGTGCCTGGACATGAGCTCCTGCATGGGCTCCAGGATGACACACAGCTGCAGATGATGGAAAAAAACGAACACACACAAACAAACACACACGCAAATGTTAGATTTGGTAGTATAAAAACGCAAATGCATATATAGTACATATACACATTGTTTTCCATGTTGGTGAAGATGGATCTGTAATTGTTGTGTGAGCTTCGCTCTGAAGGGTATCATTTCTACATACTGTATCTGAAACTCTGTATTACAGAATCCAACAAGGAGAATCCTCAAGTGATCTATGAATTCATCACAAAGAGGACACGTGGGCCAGTTTGTCAGTTTAAATAGGTAAGACACTCACAGCTATGTAACTTTCACATGTGGCAAACAGCCTCCCACAACAGTTATCTTCGGCAGCAACAAACATCAAAATGCTCATCCCTGCTGTCACACCAAAGCATTGTCATGCGGGTGCACAGACTTATAGCAACATCAGAACATACACTATACAGTATATACAAAAGTATGTGGACATCCCTTCAAATTAGTGGATTCGGCTATTTCAGCCACACCCGTTGATGACAGGTGTATAAAATTGAGCACACAGCCATGCAATCTCCACAGACAAACATTGGCAGTAGAATGGCCTTACTAAGGAACTCAGTGACTTTCAACGTGGCAACATCATAGAATGCCACCTTTCCAACAAGTCAGTTCGTCAAATTTCTGCCCTGCTAGAGCTGCCCCGGTCAACTGTAAGTGCTGTTATTGTGAAGTGGAAACGTCTAGGAGCAACAACGGCTCAGCCGTGAAGTGGTAGGCTACACAAGCTCACAGAATGGGACCCCCGAGTGTTGAAGCGCATAGCCCGTAAAAATAGTCTGTCCTCAGTTGCAAAGCTCACTACAGAGTTCCAAACTGCACCAGCTCGAGAGGTGTAAAGCTCGCCGCCATTGGACTCTGGAGCAGTGGAAACAAGTTCTCTGGAGTGATGAATCACACTTCACCATCTGGCAGTCCGATGGACGAATCTGGGTTTGGCGAATGCCAGGAGAACTCTACCTGCCTCAAATGCATAGTGCCAACTGTAAAGTTTGGTTGAGGAGGAATAATGTTCTGCCGCTGTTTTTCATGGTTTGGAAAGGGAAATCTTAAAGCTATAGCATACAATGACATTCTAGACGATTCTGTGCTTCCAACTATATGGCAACAGTTTGGGGAAGGCCCTTTCTTGTTTCAGCATGATTAATGCCCCCGTACACAAAGCGAGGTTCACACAGAAATGGTTTGTACTCATACAGGTGTAGGATCTTAATTGGATCACAACTGTTGAAGGAGAACCTTCGAGCAATGCAGGAAATGTAAAATTTGTAGTGTATTTGAGGTTTAAAAGGCTTCTCGAGTTTGTAATTTCCCCTTTTGCCTTACTAAAAATGTATTAACCCATACAAAAATGTCCATTAATTATAAACCACATAATAATTCACATTTCTTGTTGCTGCAGGATTTGTTTTCCTGCTGTAGCAAACTGGCTCAAATTAAGATCCTACATATCTAGGCCTATCAAAACAGACCTGGGTGTGTAAATATTATCAGTTTAGCCTTTTAGATCATAAGGAATAAGATTCACTATTACTACAGATCTATTTCCTAATGCCATTGGACTGTATGCAGGCGAAGAGAACATGCATGTAACACATGTAGCACACTAAGCCCATGTTGTTTCTCTGTTGCTGTCCTCTTGACACGGCTATATCCCCCCTAGCTCAGGGAACAATCCCTGGATTTGACCCTGAAAACAAGTGCTATTTTCAGGTTGAATGGTAGGAAGTCTGCTGCACGACTCTAACACATGGAAAGGCTTAAATACAGTGACCAAAAAAAAAAGCTTGTTTTGACCCTTGGCCAGGAAACCGTCAGTCTCTTTGGAAGAACTGATAGACGGTAGGAAATGCATGGGCGCCTTTTGAAAGACAATAAAGACTCCATTTATGTGAGGAAAGGGCGTATTTTATTTGAACAGCGACACTCTAAGATAGCAAGAGAGAAATCGTTATGGCTCACTGTGATGTGAGGCAGACCGATGATATTTACTCAAAGTACAGTATGAAATTGACCCCACCTCCAAAAGTCGGCCAATTCCTAATTTGCCTCAGAGCCAAGACTAGGATTATTTGCTGAAAAATTACAAGAGGTATTTTGTTTGGAATAAATTAGGTAGGTTGTAGGGTGTCATAAAAATGAAAACTCAAAGGAATAGCCTAGTAGCATTACACTAACGGCCATTAGTGAAATCTCCTATAGGTAATGGATGACATATTGTCATTAACTGGAAAGCACGTCTGTCTGCAAAATTTGAGTTATGTAAAATAACTAAATAATATACTGTAGGTGTGTTATGGCACACACTTCTCCAAAACTACACTCAATATATTCCATATGATCATTCCATATGCTTTCCATAATTATTTTCATGGTATGCTGCAAGGAATCTTAAAAAAACATTAATCCAACAAAATGTTAAGAACGGTCATTCGAAAATCTACCCAAAAGCCCTCTGTCTCTATCTCTGTCTCTCTCTCTCTCTCCCCTCTCTCTCCCTCCCCTCTCTCTACACATTCTTCATAATAAACAGCGGCTAAGCTCTTCGCCGTCTCTCCATGCTGCATTTCACAATTATGAGTCAACAGGGAGCATTCATTAATGTTATGCTAATTTTCTCAATCCAATTAATTCCCTCCCTCTCTCTTTTCTCCCTCACTCTTCTTCTCTTGTTCTCCCATTTGGAAATCGGAGCTGTCACTCAATCTTGGAATGAAAAGCACAAACAAAAGACATCTGAAATACTGACTAATGTATTCTGGTGCAGACTGCTGAGAAGTCCACTAAGTTTATGTTATAAATACACTGAGGACTGGAACCAAAAAGTAAAGAACATACATATAGGTGGATATTCACTGATGCATTTATGTATTCAGATTAAAATAACATATTGTGATAGCTGTCAATACTCTATTATGTATTCAGAATAATATAACATTGTAATAGCTGCCAATACTCTATTATGTATTCAGATTAAAATAACATTTTGTGTTATCTGTCAGTACTGTTTAAATGTATTCAGGTTAAAATAACATTTTGTGATAACTGTCAGTACTGTTTAATGTATTCAGATTAAAATACAATTTTGTGATATCTGTCAGTTCTGTTTTATGTATTCAGATTAATATAACATGTTGTAATAGCTGTCAGTCCTGTTTTATGTCTTCAGATTAAAATAACATATTGTGATAGCTGTCAGTTCTGTTTTATGTATTCAGATTAAAATAAGATATTGTGATAGCTGTCAGTCCTGTTTTATGTCTTCAGATTAAAATAACATATTGTGACAGCTGTCAGTTCTGTTTTATGTATTCAGATTAAAATAACATATTGTGATAGCTGTCAATACTGGTTTATGTATTCAGATTAAAATAACATATTGTGGTAGCTGTCAGTTCTGTTTTATGTATTCAGATTAAAATAACATATGGTGACAGCTGTCAGTACTGTTTTATGTATTCAGATTAAAATAACATATGGTGACAGCTATCAGTACTGTCTGTGAATGGAATTATATTGTATATTCCATCTTGACATTTTATAAATATTCATTTTCAGGTACCTAACAATTACAAATTGTGGAGGGTATGGTATGGTACCTATATCAAGGTGATTGATGGACTGAGTAGTGGTGTGTGTGTGTGTGTGTGTGTGTGTGTGTGTGTGTGTGTGTGTGTGTGTGTGTGTGTGTGTGTGTACGTCTTTGTGAGTGTGTCTATGTGAAAGGAAAAGAGAGAGAGAGAGAGAGAGCAACAGAAAGCAACAGAAAGACCCACACAGACACAGCCAGAGAGAGACAGGACAGAGAGAGACAGAAACAGAAGGACACAGACAGAGACAGCGAGAGACAGAGAGACAGACACAGAGAGACAGAGAGAGACAGCCACAGAGAGACAGAGAGAGACAGAGAGACAGACACAGAGAGACAGAGAGAGACAGACACAGAGACAGAGAGACAGAGAGAGACAGATACAGAAAGACAAACAGGAGGCAGAGAGCTCTTACCCTGAGGTAGTTGAGGGTGAAGTTGGTCAGCCCCATGCGGGTGATGTTTTTGGAGAGCTGTTCCAGAACCTGGGGGTCTTGTGCCTAAGGGTTGAAGGAGGGGGAGCAGGGGGGGCAACATACAGTTTGCATTAATATTAACCACTAATATTAATTTGTTAGAACTCTTTTATATAATAGATGTCTTCAGTCTGAAAATGCTGTGTGTTGGTCTAAACAAAAGACAGATGAGAAGCCTGGCTCTGCTTCCATTCAAAACACACTAATTTCCAGTTGAATCTTGGTGTAGAGAAAGTCAGGAAAGAAGGACGATGGAAAAAGATACATCTAAAAATCGGTTTATGTTAGAGTATGATTTGAAATGTGAAACTAAATATCAATATCAAGACGCCACCTGACTACAGCTTCGTGTTGTGAGAACCTGTGACTCCAAGAGGTGTCAAATACATTCTCAACGATGGTCATCAACAACTACATTCAATACCCATTCAAAAATTCTGTGTCAGAATACACTAGCCTTGAAATACCCACAGAACTGTCCCACTGGGCAGACGTCAGCTCAACGTCTAGTTTTGATTTACATTTGGTTGAGTTGTCAACTAACGTGAATTTAATGTGAAATCCAAAAATTATTTCATAATTTCATTGAATTTAGGTTAAAAGTTGGGTGACAAAAATATGAAATGGGCCTCCCGAGTGGCGCAGCAGTCTAAGGCACTGCATCGCTGTGCTAGAGGCATCACTATAGACCCGGGTTCGATCCCAGGCTGTATCACAACCAGCCGTGATCGGGAGTCCCATAGGCGCACAATTGGCCCAGCGTCGTTCGGGTTAGGGGAGCGTTTGGCCGAGGGGGCTTTACTCATCGTGCTCTAGCGACTCCTTGTGGTGGGCTGGGAGCCTGCAGGCTGACTGAGGTCGTCAGGTGAACGGTGTTTCCTCTGACAAATTGTTGTGGCTGGCTTCTGGGATTAAGTGGGCGGGTGTTAAGAAGCGCAGTTTGGCGGGTCATGTTTCGGAGGACGCATGACTTGACCTTCGCCCCCTGAGCCGGTTGAGAGGTTGCAGCGATGAGACAAGATCAAAATTGGGGAGAAAAAGGGGAGAAAATACAAATCTGTTTTCAAATCCAATCACTTTTCCACATTGATTCAACACCATCACATTTTATATTTTGTATGAAATGATGTGACAACAACATTGATTCATCCAGCTTTTGTCCAGTGGGGTGAAACTATGAAATACCCACAACACGTATTTTTCCAATCCAAAATGTGTGCTTTTACAAGAAATGAATGTTTCAGCAAAAAAAATATGTTTAGAATTTTATAACAAAGCCTGCAAAATGTGTGTGTTTGTGTGCGTGTGAGCACATACATCCATGTGCATGTGTATATGTGTGTATGTGTGTGTTTGTGTCTATGTCTGTGTGTGAATAACTGGGGGCAATGTGCATGCACACACGAACAAGCACAATTGTGTCTGTCTAAATTCAGTCTTCTCACTTCCACTCTCTCTACACTTTTCATTAGTCGAGGCTATGATCAAAAGAGCTAACTCACTTTTACACATCACTCGAATGCCTGTGAAATATCCGTCCAAGGCCCACAATACCCTACTCTCCTGAAATTAGTGGGAATACCCACAGGGGCCAATTTAATCGTGTGTGAATTTCATATAAAGATTTGGCAAAAAGAAGGAGGCAGCCTATTCAGGGAAAACTACTTCTTAAATACACCTTTAGGCCCATGGGGCTGAAGAAAAAGTTTCAGTGTTTCACACTTCGAGGTAGGTGTGTTTAGGTTATGATAGGTGACATGCAGACAGGGAATGTATTTGATGCAAACATATTCATGATATTAGAGTATGACTAGAGTATGACTGTGCACTACTGAATATAATATACTATGTATAACGTATGGAACTATGACAACCTATAAGTTGCTCACTTCACCATTCCCTCCGTGTGACTATTATGTTCATTACACTGGAATTAAACAGATTATTCATTTGACCTTGTTTTTTTTTTTTGCTCAGGCAAGGGCCCTCTTTCATCCAAGCCTTCCTTTGATGTCTGCAAATAAATTGGTTTATAAAATCCCTCCAAATTGGGACACTTTCCAAACTGCTTTGTATAGCTTTTAAATTCATATGCTTATGAATAGCGTCTAAGTGTCTTGGTGGAGTTGGGCCACTTAAGAGCCCGAGGAAGAGGATTCTCATTAACATTCGAGAATAGGATACACCTGGATGGAAAATGGGTGAGTGGTGGTTGGCGCATGTTGATGATGTCAAACCATAGAGTTGGATAGAGGGTATATGTTTGCATCTTGCCATAATGGCTTCTGTGACAGCATGGGCATCACCTTCTATCCAGCATGGTCATCACCCTCTATGCAGCATGGGCATCACCCTCTATCCAGCATTGACATCACCCTCTATCCAGCATAGGCATCACCCTCTATCCAGCATAGGCAGCACCACCTATCGCCGTGCAGTCGGCCCATGTTGATGATGTCACACCACTCACGTGCATGGCCAGGATGCTGCGGGGGATGAGTTCTCGGTATTGCCGGATGGTGAAGTGCCAGGTCTTGATCCTCATGAGGTCGTCAAAGGCAAATTCAAGAATCAGTCGGCCCTCTGTGCATACCTGTCCAACATCAAAGATGGGGAACACTTTATCTGAAGGGGGTATACATAAAGGCATTCATAACACCTGGATGAGAACAGGCATGACACCTTTCTGAGTCTTGTAGTATCATTCATAACAACCTTTGTAACAAATGTAGGCCTATAGTATTCAGCTTCATTCAAGAGCGCTTTTCAAAATAAAAGGCCCTTAGTATACAGTATAGTACGGTTTACATCACCTTCAAAATAATTCCCCATATTGATGTATTTCTTTTACGATCAGTCATTTTAAGCTAGCTGGCACGCGGCCGTCTGTTTATTTGGGTAATCATTACAGGGATCGATTCTTAATGCTCAGCAGGATGTCATTCACTTTGGAATACGTTGAAGTTGTTTGGAATTGGGCAGACTATTATTTACTCTGTCCTTATTCAGCTGGTCTGTCCTTGTTCCTCTCATTCCTCACACTCTCTTGAAGATGATGTTGAGAGGAGTGTGTTTACGGCAGAGACACAAGAACTTTGGGTCAGAGAGAGTTGCCAATTATGAGAGAGAGAGAGAAAGACAGAGGAAGAGTGTGCAAGAGAGCGAGAGAGAGAAAGAGAGAGAAATGGAAAGTGTGCGAGAGAGAGAGAGATTGTATGTGTGTGGACGAGTATGAGAGAGCCAGAAAAAACACACACACATTCGCCCCTTTAGCCGAATTCAGTGTTGTCAGGGCTCTTGCAGTTCCCAATGTTTCGTTGCCGTGGCAACCGGAGGGAGGGATAGAGCGCGCAGCAAAAAAAAAAAAATCAGCTGATTAGTTGGCATGGCAACAGAAAAGATGTAATCCCACCAGACACTCTAATCAATGCCCCCAGCACAGATGGTCTCCCGAGGATCAACAAGAAAGAGGCTGGCGGGCATACAGGCCTGGTCACGTGGTATCACTCCGCCATACTGGAAAAAAGAAAAAGTAGAGAAAAGGGGAATATTTTTTCCTCTACTAGCTCCTACCATTGAATATATGATTTAGGGCGTTCTGGGGATGTAGTATAGTCTATGCTACTTGGCTAAAATGTGACGATGTTTCTGTGTGCCTTGATAGTGTATTCATGAGTTATTCTTACTATTGGGATTAAGAGTCGGAACTACTTTTTGATAGTTATCGAGCTTAACGGTTAGTCGTTGGAGGGATGCTGTTCAGGCCGATAATGTGTGTTTTTAGATAGATTAATGCGGATTAGACAGAAGTAATGTTTTAAAAAATAATCATAAGTGTTTAATGGACAATGGAAAGGGCTTTCATTCTAGTTTGAAAATGATTCCAGCTGCTTCTCATACTATTGACCTCCAGCCACAGTGCAAAAGTATGAGTTGAATAATACTGGCTACAGAGCTAAGTGAAATTCTGTATCGCTTCCATTGGTATTAACACAAAGACCTACACATGCAAAAATATTTTTTTAAACATCATGAAACCTTTTCACGGGAGTTAAATAAACTACACAGATTGTTTGCCTCTGGGGGTACACTTGAGCCAAAAGGGGTCCCCTAAATGGACAGAAAGATTGTCCAGAAGAAATGTATGAATATTATATCATATGTGTACATAAACTGTACAGCAAACATTCAAGCCAAAATGTGATGGATACAATTAAAAACGACACCTCTATGATATTGGTTGGCTAAAGTGGCTTGTTAACAAAACCTTTAGTCTTACAACACGACACTTCACAGGACAGTACAAAAAGTACGGCAACGGATGAAAATCCCGGTCAATAAAAACACTGTCCATAAAAAGGTAAGGCCCCTTGGAGGGTCCCCATTGATTTAAGATGCCTGTAATAAATCTTGTGCACATTCGCTTAGCTAAGGGATCTCAACCACATATTCTGAGAGTAACACAGCATCCCATCATTCTCTACTGTATAAGATGCAACTGTAGGCCAAATTCATAATGGATTAGGTTTATATATCAATATTACTGAAAGATTATTCATTATGAATAAGGGCATAATAGAGCATTAATAACACATCTGTTACATGTAGTTACATTATAAAACATCATACATTCATTATCTATTAGGCTGTAATACAATTAATAACAGGAAATACATTCTATAGTCAAGTGTTCATTGTATTAGGCTGTAATATACCATTATTACACTGATATTATGTACCAATTCATCAACCATATCAATTAAATTCAATTAGCCTTTTGCTTAAACAGTTTACACAAAAAACAAATTAAAATTAAACAGAGAGAGATAGAATCAGTGCCTGATCAACTAGGCTGACTCTTTTTCTTCTGTCCCCACAGGTAGCGATGGTCCACTGGGCTACAGTAACAAGGACCTTAGCCCAGATGCTACGATGCTACATCCACAGAGCCCCCACCTGGTTCTTCTGTCCCCACAGGTAGCAAGGGCCCAATGGGCTACAGTAACAAGGACCTGGGCCCCGATACTACGATGCTACATCCACAGAGCCCAGGTATAGTAGGACCTGCTGGGTGTTGAATGGAGGTGCTGGGACACCATAGGGATACAGCAGGGGGTACCATCATCCAAAAACCGACACTCCCACCTCACACGCACACACACACATGCACACACACACAAACACACACACATACTTCGGGTTTACACATCCAGATTACTCCCAGTGGGATTGCGGGGGCTTTTCCCTCTGGGATAGGGAAGCAGCCCGGGAATGATTTCTCCAGGGATGAGGAATGGGGGGATGGAGGGAGGGGGGTGGAGGAGAGGGAAGAGGGAGGAGGGTGGAGGAGAGGGAAGAGGGAGTGAGGTAGAGAGCTCATTGAGATTCAGCGCTCCAGAGCCAGAAGCCTGGATGGAAGCTCCCGGAACGTGCTCGGTTAGTGGAATTTATTTTAATGAACAAAATTTCCCCTTCCTGATTTTGTTAAAGCTTGAATGGGGTGGTTGGTTGAGAAAATGTCACTGCAATGAAAAAAGGGTTCCAAAAGGGTTCTTCGGCTGTTCCCATAGGAGAAAGGGTTCTACATGGAACCCAAAAGTTTTCTACCTGGAACCAAAAATGGTTCCCCTATGGGGACAGCCGAAGAACCCTTTTGGAACCCTTTTTTCTAAGAGTGTATGGTATACACCTAACATGGTGGCCAGGTTTTATGATAACACTGTATTGTGGGTAAAATTGGGCCAGCCTTAAAATCATGGTGTGTGCTTCAATGCAGTGTTCATTCAGGGCACAAGGAATTTCTGTAGCTATTCTCGCTAGCATGAGCCTCACTTTAAATTCAAAAGACAGCCTGCAGAACCAGATTCCAATGCAGTTTACCATCTGAATCAAGTAATGCTAGATACTCCTGTTAAGAGACACGCCCAACATGCAGTATATTCTCTTCAGCTTTGTGAAAAATTATTTTATAAATGTAAAAAAATATACTCTTATGGCATAGGTACGAACTTGAAATAAATATTTCAATTTGATAGTGAACTTCATAAAATCACATAAGACCTTGGTGTTTTGGTCACAATGACTGCCTTGCATTGTATACAGCCTTGCATAAGTCACAAAGACTACCATACAGATACAGGAAAAAGTAGTCATGGCAGGGGCTGAACAGGGTATAACATCACGTTTGCCAACATGGTCTCATAGACTAGATGTAACATAGTAAATGAAAATCCGGGATGCTGAAATTAGTATGATATGTTACGTTTGGTATGGTTACATAAGACAGAAGGTTACTTAAAGGAGAATTTCCATATTTGTGAAATAATCTAAAATGTTTTATGTAAATGGTTTGTTATAGAAGGGTCCTGACACTTTTGGCTTGTTTTTGAGAAACTTATCCCAGCTGCAATTCACTTCCTCATCGCTCGTTGTGCAGTATCAGGGATCAATCTACATCACTATACTGAGAGCGTGTCCATTTCTAAAAGTACATATTTAGGTGTTTTTGGAGCTTGTCTTTTGCGTGCCGTGATACTGTACAACGTGCAATGAGGCTTGGGAAAGGTTCTCAAAAACAAGCCGAATCACAAAAAAGGATGTGCGTATAATGCGAATGTCTAGCAACCCAAAAGTTGAGAGTTCAAATCTAATCAACTTTAGCATTTTAGCTAATTACCAACTTCACAACTACTTACTACTTTTTAGCTACTTTGCAAATACTTAGCATGCTAGCTAATCCTTCCCCTAACCTTAATCCTTTAACCTCACTCCTAACCTTAACCCTAACCCCTAGCCTAGCTAACGTTAGTTACAACAAATTGGAACTTGTAACATACCATACGTATTGCAATTTCATAACATAGTTACACATTGAAATTCGGAACATATCATACAAACTGAAATTCGTAACTTATCATATGAATAGTAATTCATAACATATCATGCCAAATGGATGATGGACATCCACAAAAACATACCATTCTAAATGGAGTGTCCACGGATTTACATGCAGAATAATGCTCTCCAAAAAAAAGGAAATGCTTTTTAACTATGTGATTAAATGAGTCTGTTTTCAACAAATTGACTGTTTTAGACTATTGTATTTTGAGAAAATAAATGTGAAATAAATGTGAAATCACTACTGAGTGAATGAACAAAATCATTTTGGAACAAACGCTTCCAGACATTTAAATTCTCTGTCGAAATCAATGTGTTAAAAACACAATTCATGACCTAATGGTTAAAGTTACCGCTTGTAAATCAGAATATTGGGCTTTCGCCTCCGGAGATATTTTGACTTCATCCTATGGCAAAGTTTCCCAAACTCAGTCTTGGGCCCCCCCTGGGTGCACATTGTGGTTTTTGTCTTAACACTACACAGCTGATTCAAATAACCTATTCATCATCAAGCTTTGATTATTTGAATCAGCTGTGTAGTGCTAGGGCAAAAACCAAAACGTGAACCCAGGGTGGGCCCCAGGACCAAGTTTGAGAAACCTTGCCCTACAGTACTGCCCAGCGACACAGTGATTTATGGCAAAGTGGTGGATTGTGGGCATGCGCCTGTCATGGAGAAATGCAAACACCATCTGGTTGACAGAGCGCTGGGCCATCGCTATGCGCTTGTTGATGTCCTCCTCCCACTGGAACATCCAACTCCTCAGCTGCGTCATGTCAGAGTAGACCACCGTTGTCCCAGGGAACATTCGGATGGACTACCTCCAAATCAACTCTCATCTGACACACCAGGGCTGTCCCCTCAGTGTGTCCCAAGTCGTTTCCACTGAGGTGGATGAATATGATATATTCACGATCACACCTCGCCTTGGCGAGAGAGAATATTTCAAAACCCTTTCATTGAGAACAGCTCATCCATATTTCACACTCCTGTAGTCATCTATCCAGCTCCATTGTTTAATCGAATGGTAAATATTTGCTTCAGTCTTTGTTTCCTTGCTCTCGCCAATTTGCTTTGAGCAATGATCAGTAGGATTATGAGCTGGGATCTTATCAATAAATAAAACCAATAAAACCCACAACATTGTAAGGGTTCACAAGGAGAGCACGTGTTAAACTGTATAATAATGTTACATAATCACCTTCCATGGAAATTAAAATAAATGTTAAAAAAAATCCCATTAAAAACTAAAACAAATATGTTATAGGTGAGAATAGGAATTGGTCTAAAGCCGAAAAAGTAAGGAAATTCACATTAGCGGCACAATGCCTATTCCACCCATGCTCTACCAAGGTTTTCCAGCACACAGCTTTGAGCTACTACAGTATGTTGGTATTGTACTTCAAACTATGTGTAGGCAGGTTGCTTAGGATTCAAACCTTGTCAAACAACCTAATTCATACTCAGAGGGATAATGGACTTTACAGTGTCCTGCTTTTACAATTATGTACACTGGTGTATATATATATATATATATATATATATATATATATAGTAGCAGGTTCAAGGGTGTGGGATTTCCACGTCACCAAGTTCAATAACCAAACACGCACAAGGAGCACAACTAGAATGCAAATGGGGAGTTTATTAGGGAGTTTTGCACACTGGGGAAAAGAGGGGAATTCACCAACCATTTCACAGTCCACAATCTGTTCTCGTTGTCCGTTCCGTTCTCCAGAGGTAATCCTAAAACTCGGGTCCTCAGCCAAACCGGTTCGGTACACAGTGGGGGTAATCAGACAGTCCAGGTCACAACGGGAAATCACACAGATATTTCTCTCTTCATAACACACGCTTCCTCTCCGTTCTCTGCCCCTTTGTGCAGGCCGCTTCCTCCTTTATCCCCAAGTACTCCCTGGCTTAATGAGCCACAGGCTCACGTTGTTGGGGCAGGAAGTCCATATAAGGCGGTCCAGCTCCCTAGAGCATCCCTCCTGGAGAGGGCATCGGCATTTCCATGGGCTGTACCTGATCTGTGGACGACAGAGGAAACAAAGAGCTGTAAGGATAGGAACCAGCGGGTGACCCGGGCGTTACTGTCCTTATTCCGTGACATCCAAACCAGTGGTGCATGGTCCGTAACGAGGGTGATGTGCCGTCCCAATAAGTAATAATTCAGCGTCTCCAGCGCCCACTTGATCACTAGACATTCTTTCTCCACAGTGGAAAACTTTGTTCCCGTGGCAACAGCTTCCGGCTAATGTACATGACTGGGTGTTCCTCACCTTCTTGTAGATGTGATAGGACGGCACCCTCCCCTATTTCGGATGCATCGGTTTGTACCACCAGTGGTTTGGAGAAGTCTGGGGTCACCAGCATGGGTCCAGAACACAGTACTCCCTTTAGGTCCTAGAAGGATTTTTCCGTCCCCTCGGTCCACGTCACCTGGGCGGGCAGACGGCTCCTGGTCAGATTGTCAGGGAGCTGGCTTGGGAGGGAAAGTGGGGAATAAATCTCCGGTAGTAACTAGTCAACCCCACAAACGTGCGTACCTGCTTCTTGGTGAGGGGGTGGGGTCAGTCCCGAATCGCCTCCACTTTCTTCACCTGGGTTTGACACATCCCCTCCCAATCGTGTACCTCAGCCTACTGCAGGCCGAGCCGACATTTCTTTGGGTTCGCTGTTAGCCCCGCCTCCCGTAAGGCCTGCAGTACCGCGCTCACCTGGTTTAGATGTGTCTCTCACTTGCTTCCATGGATCACAATATCATCGATGTAGGCTGCCGCGTACTCACGATGGGGACAGAGAATCTGGTCCATCAACCTCTGGAAGGTGGCCGGGCCCCATGCAGCTTCTTGTAATGGAACAGCCCGTCAGGGGTGGTGAAAGCAGTATTCGCTCGTGCCTCGGGAGCTAAGAGCACCTGCCAATAACCCTTC
Organism: Salmo trutta; assembly: GCF_901001165.1. NCBI lineage: Eukaryota > Metazoa > Chordata > Actinopteri > Salmoniformes > Salmonidae > Salmo > Salmo trutta. The sequence continues at coordinate 22,403,061 of NC_042959.1, forward strand.
GTCAGGTCGAGCGTGCTGATAAATCGGGCGGTCCCTAGCCGTTCGATTAATTCATCAATTCGGGGCATGGGGTAGGATTCGAACTTTGAGATTTCATTTACCTTTCTAAAATCATTACATAAGTGAATAGTGCTGTCTGGTTTCGGCACAAACACTACGGGGCTACACCACTCACTATTCGACTCTGCGATTATATCAGCATTCAACATCGTTTTTACCTCAGTCCTGATAGCCTCTTTGCCTCCGGTATGCGGTAGGGTCTCAACTCCACATTTTTCCTGGTTTCGGTGATGATGCTGTGCTGTACCAGATTGGTGTGTCCTGATTCACTGGAGAACATTTCCTGGTTCCGGCAGACCAACTCCCTCAACTCCTGATTCTGTGCTCTGCTCAGCTGCTCCCCCAGTGGCACCTTCGCCGGCATGGTCTCTGTGGTAGCCTTCTTTGGTGAAATAGAGTAGAGTACATCACGTGCATTCCCATTCTTTAGCAAATTCACATGGTAAATCTGGGTCAGATGCCTACGTCCCGGCTGTCTGACCCTATAGTTAACTTCACCCACCTTCTCAAGGACTTCGTATGGCCCGTTCCATTGGGGCAAAAACGTACATTCTGAGGTGGGGACTAACACCAACACTTTGTCTCCTGGCTAGAAGTCCCTTTGTTGTGCCCCTCTGTTGTACACCCGTGCATGGGCCTCCTGGGCCTCCAGCATATGTTCCCGTACCAGGGACCACAGAGTTGCCATCCGGTCTCTCATGTCTTCCACGTGCTCCAACATGGTCCGGTGGGGCGATGGTTGCTGTTCCCAGGCTTCTTTAGCCACGTCCAGCAGTCCTCTGGATCGTCTCCCGTACAGGAGTTCGAAGGGAGAGAATCCTGTTGACGCTTGGGGCACTTCTTGGATCGAAAACATCAGGTAGGGTAGCAGATGATCCCAATTCTTTCTGTCTGCCTCATCACCTTCTTTAGCATCTGTTTCAGGGTTCGTTTGAATCTTTCCACCAACCCATCAGTCTGCGGGTCATACACTGAGGTGCGCAACTGGGTTATTTTCATTAGTTTGCATAGATCCTTCATTATTCACGACATGAAGGGGGTGCCCTGGTCGGTCAATATCTCGTTGGGGATGCCTACTCGGGAGAACAGCATGACTCACGTGTGATTCCTTGGTGGCCATGGTGTGCAGGAGAATTGCTTCCGAGTACCTGGTGGCATAATCCAGAATCACCTCAGTTGCCCTCGGTTGCTCTTGGGTAGAGGTCCTACCAGGTCCATTGCAATCCTGCTGAAAGGGACTGAAATAATGGGTAGGGAAATTAAGGGGCTGCGAAAGTGGTTTTGGTGCCACCTGCTGGCACTCCGGGCAACTGCGGCAGTAATCTTCCACTGCTCTCTTCACCACCGGCCAGTAAAATCGTGCCTTGATCCTGTCTGAGGTCTTCTCCACCCCTAGATGAGCCCCAAGAAGGTGGGAGTGCGCCAAAAGTTCAATAACCAAACACGCACAAGGAGCACAACTAGAATGCAAACGGGGAGTTTATTAGGGAGTTTTGCACACTGGGTAAAAGAGGGGAATTCACCAGCCATTTCACAGTCCACAATCTGTTCTCGTTGTCCGTTCTGTTCTCCAGAGGTAATCCTAAAACTCGGGTCCTCAGCCAAATCGGTTCGGTACACAGTGGGGGTAATCAGATAGAAAACACGATCCTATTTGAGACACAAGTGGTTCTGAGCTTAATTCAATATTACACAAGTAAGCTAACAGTTACAGAAATCAGGAATGCAGACAGGCTCTACCTATCTGAGCTACTGTGTCCAACACACCACCACCTATTGTTATGTTGGGCACCAATTTACCAAAAAAGGATGTTATTATGATAATAAAAATTCAATTACATGTTTTGCTAATATAGGCATGGACCACATTACTATAAGGCAAAACATCTCAATCATGCCTGATGGGCTGGTAAGTATTAAAAGCAAAGCATTTAAAAGCAAAGCACCTTTCATTTATAAAAGAAAAGCATGAAATGTTAGCATAATGGGATAATGTCTTACTGTGGTGTGTGGAGAATACAATACTTTACAAATCATATTATTGTGGAAGCACCTTCTCTAAGAGTTCTCTAAGAGTATGAATTAGGCTGTTTGAGAAGGTTTGAATCCTAAGCAACCTGCCTACACATAGTTTGAAGTACAATACCAACATACTGTAGTAGCTCAAAGCTGTGCTGGAAAACCTTGGTAGAGCATGGGTGGAATAGGCATTGTGCCGCTAATGTGAATTTCCTTTCTTTTTTGGCTTCAGACCAATGCCTATTCTCACTTAAAAAGTTGTTTTTTTGTTTTTAATTGTGTACAGCATTGCATAAGTTACAATGACAGCTTTGCATATATTTGTTTAACTAGGCAAGTCAGTTAAGAACAAACTCTTATTTACAATGACGGCCTAGGAACAGTGGGTTAACTGACTTGTTCATGGGCAGAACGACAGATGTTTACCTTGTCATCTGGGGGATTCGATCTAGCAACCTTTCAGTTTCTGGACCAACACTCTAACCAGTAGGCTACCTGCCACCCCAAATTACACGGGTTAGGACCGCGGCGGACCGCCCATTAGGGCGTTAGGGGCGGTGGCCCACTTGGGATTGGTAATTTATTACAATTTTTACTGTATATTATAGAATTCATGGATTATGGATTATGTTTTAAATTCTCATAAAAGTGCGGTAAATATGTACATTTTCCTGTTTCAAAAATATATTGTTCAAAACAAGCTGTAGTTACCTACTATTCTGCCCCTTAGTGACTGCCAGCAGCAGCAGCTCCACCTCCGTGGGTGCACATGCCATGCCAACATTGCTTGGACTTTTTTGCTATGAGGGGAGCTGCCCCAATGAAATTGCAGGATACTATAGCATAAATTACAACCGTACAAAGTAAATGGACCGTCCTTAGGCACTCAAATGTGCGTCTGCTCAGTCAGAACTTCTGGGTCTGCTCTAGTCTCCTCCCAATGAGTCTCTCGTGCAGGACGGCTTTTTTCCGCACTTGAGACTAGATCTGCTCTATCAGGTACAGATGGTGCTAAAGCAAAAAGCTAATTATAATTAACTTGTGAATAAATAATCATAACAGCCATGGAAGCCTGGGACCTGATAAACCGGACAACTACATCCAACAAGAGTCGAAGGACAGAGGGATACACTAGCTAGAACCTTCTCATTGTGTATCCGGTAGGACAAAAAAGCATGGCCAATTTTGTTCACCCCCATGTTGTTCATAATGTTCTATTGTAGGTGACAAGGCAACATGTTGCGTGGACTAAAACATCATAACACCTTGTGTATCACAAAGCTAGATCAAATTAATTAGCCAGCTACAGTTATTTTGAGAAACATTGAGAAATAGTTTGAAATATTTTTTGGTCAAATTAACCAGTTATCTATCTTTGATAGCTTGTAGCTTGCTAGCTAGTTAGCTCCCATGCCAATTTCAAGTCTTTCTAAACTAATATCTGACTAACTCGGAAATACGAAGTTATGAAAGTTAACTGGCTAGCACACCATGCTTTGTGATACTATCCTAGCTAGCTATCCCGAGTTAGATAATGTGTTTTCACTTATTGTATCTGAATGCTTATTGCGTTCTCCCTGGTGAACTCGTTCGTTCATGAGCTGGCTGCTTGTTCTAAATAGTATAATCTAATCTGTTAAAAACAGTGGTAGCATGTGCAGCAGTGGTTGCAAAAGTGAAATAGGTGTATTTATATTGTTGTTCAAATGCACAGATCGCTTTATATATCTAGTTCAAAAACGTGGCATCATATTTCTGTCATGCTGCTTTGTTGACAACTCCAACCACCTGGCGCCCTGGGTATTCAGCCAATCAGCTGCAGCCCCTGGGTTAGGATTACAGACCTTACCTTTGTAAACATTGGTTTCCCATACTGGGTGACCATGGTGCACTGATCACAGTCCACAGTGATGCAGGAGTTGTGGAAAGACTCCTTGGAGTGTTTGAGGATGTAGTACAGGTCAGTGACTCCTCCCTCAAACACTGTGCTGAAGTAGCGCGGGATGAGCGTTCGTCCGATAGCTGAGAAAAATCAAAAAAAGAGAGTGGAAATTATTCATAGTTGAAATATGAGACTAAAGTAGTGAAGGGTGAGTGTCTGTCCAATTTAAAAGAGGGAAAAAGAGGAAAAATACATCATTTGCTCATCAAGTAATTGATTCATTTGTAGACTTGAGTTTTTAACAAACTAGCTTTTGTAGGATAGCCATGCTCTATTATAATGTGTAGGTACCTGACAAAGACCTATAGGTGAATGGACAGTGTTACACCATGTACCTATATGCTAACTGGTTTTAGTCATTACTGATCTGCTTTCCTTTGTCTAGTTGTGAAGTGTCCACACAGTAACAAAACATTTGTTTTGCAAAATACAGGTTCCTTTACTTGTTTGCCTGTTTAGTGAGGGATTGATTCCAAGCAATCAAAACCTGGACAGACTGGTGCTAAAGCTACAGGAAAGCTGTAAATGTTTACTAGAGAATGCTAAAAGAAGTCAAAGCGCAGGAACGGCGTGGATTTAGAGTTTGACAAAAACAAGAGAAAGAGAGAGAGAGAGAGAGCACGGGAGGAAGAAGAATGTCAGTGTCTTTTGCCCTCAGGCTTCCTTTCTTCTCTTCCCTCTGTTCTCTGTCAACTAGTTATCTGTTTAAAGGGATATAATGGAGGATATGAAAGGACGATGCTTTAGGATACACTGTGACTTTATGCAAAACAGACAGGATATCTCTTCATCACGATATCACAAAACTATATTTCTTCATCACATTATCAGCTTGTCTGGGAAGTGAATGTGTAACAAGGAAAGGAGACAATGTATCTACAATAAATTATACTGTAGATACTTGTTTGTGTTTATGTTCGAAGCGGCCATGTTGGAAAGGAGAATGGCAAAATATGAGTTCTTATTTGTGTTTGGGTTCCAAAGGAGCCATTTTGGAAAAGAGAAAAAAGACAAAAGACTAAGAGAGAGAAGAATCTGAATTTCCACTTTTGAATAAAAAAAGCCCTGCATGTTGGAAATCTATCATCCTACTCTCTCTCCCTCTGTGAAACAAGCTTGTGATACTCTGCATTTTCTCTCTAACAAATCTTCACTCTGTTACTCTGTTCCCCAGAGGGAGCAAAGCTAGGGAAATAAAACTTCACTTAGAAATGTCCCCCAAAGACGATAGTGGCTGAGGCTCCTGAGGTTATGACACTGCAGAGAGAGAGAGAGAGACAAAGAGAGAGAGAGAGAGAGGGAGCGGGACAGAGGGAAAGGAAGTACCCGTGACTGGCATGTTTTTTCAAATTCAATAATACCGGGCATGACTAAATAAAGATATAAAATGTTTGGCAGTGTGTGAGCAGTGGCTGGAGGATGGAGGGAGGAAGGGAGAGAGGGAAAGGAGGGAGGAAGAAGGAGGGTGAGCAGTGGCTGGAAGAGGGAGGGAGGAGCTGCAGCCCCAAGTCGCTGTGTGTGTAAATGACGCTCTGCCCTCATAGTTGAAAAAGAAAGTGAGCACCAGGAGCGGAGCTGACTGCTAAGGAGACTGGAGAGAGACTTAGAGGGAGAGAGGAGATGGGAGAGAGGTACAGGTAGAGAGAGGAGATGGGAGAGAGGTACAGGTAGAGAGAGGAGATGGGAGAGAGGTACAGGTAGAGAGAGGAGATGGGAGAGAGGTACAGGTAGAGAGAGGAGATGGGAGAGAGGTACAGGTAGAGAGAGGAGATGGGAGAGAGACTTAGAGGGAGAGAGAGGAGATGGGAGAGAGGTACAGGTAGAGAGAGGAGATGGGAGAGAGGTACAGGTAGAGAGAGGAGATGGGACAGAGGTACAGGTAGAGAGAGGAGATGGGAGAGAGACTTAGAGGGAGAGAGACTTAGAGGGAGAGAGAGGTAGAGGGAGAGAGGAGATGGGAGAGAGACTTAGAGGGAGAGAGAGGTACAGGTAGAGAGAGGAGATGGGAGAGAAACTTAGAGGGAGAGAGAGGTAGAGGGAGAGAGAGGTAGAGGGAGAGAGAGGAGATGGGAGAGAAACTTAGAGGGAGAGAGAGGTAGAGGGAGAGAGGAGATGGGAGAGAGACTTAGAGGGAGAGAGAGGTACAGGTAGAGAGAGGAGATGGGAGAGAAACTTAGAGGGAGAGAGAGGTACAGGTAGAGAGAGGAGATGGGAGAGAAACTTAGAGGGAGAGAGAGGTAGAGGGAAAGAGAGGAGATGGGAGAGAGACTTAGAGGGAGAGAGAGGTACAGGTAGAGAGGAGATGGGAGAGAGAGGCGATGGGAGAGAGGTACAGGTAGAGAGAAGAAATGGGAGAAAGAGGTACAGGTAGAGAGAAGAGATGGGAGGGAGAGGTAGAGAGAGAGGAGGTGTGAGAGAGAGGTACAGGTAGAGAGAGGAGATGGGAGAGAAACTTAGAGGGAGAGAGAGGTAGAGGGAGAGAGAGGAGATAGGAGAGAGAGATGTTAGAGAGAGGTAGAGGGAGCTAGAAGAGATGGGAGAGAGAGGTAGAGAGAGAGGAGGTGGGAGAGAGAGGTATAGGGCGAGAGAGAAGCGACGGGTGAGAGAGGTAGAGGGAGAGAGAGGAGATGGGAGAGAGGTAGAGGGAGAGAGAGGAGATGGGAGAGAGAGAGAGGTAGAGGGAGAGAGAGGAGATGGGAGAGAGAGGTAGAGGGAGAGAAAGGAGATGGGAGAGAGAAGAGATGGGAGAGAGAGGTAGAGGGAGAGAAAGGAGATGGGAGAGAAAGGAGATGGGAGAGAGAGGAGATGGGAGAGAGAGGTAGAGGGAGAGAGAGGAGAAGGGAGAGAGAGGGAGAGAGAGGGGATGGGAAAGGTAGGAAAGAGAGATACCCAGATATGTTTCTTGCACACATGACCTACCCAGAGGCTTCAGTAGAGAGGAGGTGGAAGAGGTAGAGGGAAAGAGAGGAGATGGGAGAGAGAGGAGATGGGAGAGAGAGGTAGGGGGAGCTAGAAGAGATGGGAGAGAGAGGTAGAGAGAGAGGAGGTGGGAGAGAGAGGTAGAGGGCGAGAGAGAGGCGGGGTGAGAGAGGTAGAGGGAGAGAGAGGAGATGGAAGAGAGGTAGAGGGAGAGAGAGGAGATGGGAGAGAGAGGTAGAGGGAGAGAGAGGAGATGGGAGACAGGTAGAGGGAGAGCGAGGAGATGGTAGAGGGAGAGAGAGGAGATGGGAGAGAGAGGAGATGGGAGAGAGAGGTAGGGGGAGAGAGAGGAGATGGGAGAGAAAGAAGATGCGGGAGAGAGGTAGAGGGAGAGAGAGGAGAAGGGAGAGAGAGGGAGAGAGAGGAGATGGGAGAGAGAGGTAGAGGGAGCTAGAAGAGATTGGAGAGAGAGGTAGAGAGAGAGGAGGTGGGAGAGAGAGGTAGAGGGTGAGAAAGAGGCGACGGGTGAGAGAGGTAGAGGGAGAGAGAGGAGATGGGAGAGAGAGGTAGAGGGAGAGAGAGGAGGTGGGAGAGGTAGAGAGAGGAGATGGGAGAGAGGTAGAGGGAGAGAGAGGAGATGGGAGAGAAAGGAGGTGGGAGAGAGAGGAGAAAGGAGAGAGAGGTAGAGGGAGAGAGAGGAGAAGGGAGAGAGAGGAGATGAGAGGAGATGGGAGAGGTAGGAAAGAGAGATACCCAGATATGTTTCTAGCACACATGACCTACCCAGAGGCTTCAGTAGAAGCTTTGCATGAGGAGCCTCTACCAAAACATATCCCACAAAATAACATTGCACACCCCACCAAAGACACACTGATAGAGCGTGTAATGGCAGGCGTGTAATGGCAGGCGTGGTAAACAGTGTACCATTTCAAGCTCCATAGTCCAATGTTTCCCCTTCATATTTTTTTAGGCGGAGTGTAAAGAGATCCAAAGTATCTGAAGCTATTATATTGGGGTATGGTGGGGTTGTGGGTGGTAACAGAGCTAGGCTGTGTGTGTGTGTGTGTGTGTGTGTGAGAGAGAACAGGTATAGGTGTGTGCATATTTATTTTTTGGTACTATTCAAAATGAATGGGTCAGGGTCATGGTGAGAGTCTTTACGAGCCTCAAGGTTATTCAAATGATGACCTCTTACAATTAACACCACTACAGTGACGGAAACCTCAAGCTCACAAATAAACACTCATTGGTTTTGAAACATTTCCTTCCCCTTCTCTCTCTCTCATATCTCTCTCTCTCTCTCTCTCTCTCTCTCTCTCTCATCTCTCTCTCTCTCTCTCTCTCTCTCTCATATCTCTCTCTCTCTCTCTCATCTCTCTCTCTCTCTCACACCTCTCTCTCTCTCTCTCTCTCTCACCTCTCTCTCTCTCTCTCTCTCATCTCTTGAGCTTTCTCTTGAGCTCTCTCTCTCTCATCTCTCTCTCTCTTTCACTCTATCACTCATCTCTCCATTCTCATCTCTCTCTATTTCTCATCTCTCTTGCTCTTTCGATCTCTCATCTCTCTTATTCCCATCAGTCTTTTTTATCACCAAGTTGATTGGCCCATCTTCAGAGGCGGGCACTCGAGAGATAGGATTAGCTGCCGCTTGTTTGGGTGAACATGACGAGCAACATATGTCTCTCAAGTAATGTGTACCCAAACACACAATTTACAAATAATTAACGGCATGTTAATTAGCCACATTAATTCATGCCACTTTGTGGGATTGTTCCCTCCGTGAGTTAGTCCCCAGGACCGCTGCCAGGATCCTGAGCCAACAAGACGTGAGAGAAACAGTTTGGGCTCGGAGCAGAACGAGGGGTGTCTGGAAGGGGGCCGCTGGCTGGCTTTCTACTAGGGGGGGGGGGTGTATGTGTGTCTGTGGGTGTACTGTATGCTGGTGAGAGGGATGGGCTGAAAATGGTGAGAGGAAGGTGTGGAAGGTGGTGAGAGAGATGTGTTGAAGGTAGTGAGAGGGATGGGCTGAAGGTAGTAAGAGGGATGGGCTGAAGGTGGTGAGAGGAATGGTCTTAGTGGTGAGAGGGATGGGCTGAAGGTGGTGAGAGGGATGGGCTGAAGGTGGTGAGAGGGATGTGTTGAAGTTAGTGAGAGGGAGGTGTTGAAGGTGTTGAGAGAGATGTGTTGAAGGTGGTGAGAGGGATGTGTTGAAGGTGGTGAGAGGGATGTGTTGAAGTTAGTGAGAGGGAGGTGTTGAAGGTGGTGAGAGGGATGTGCTGAAGGTGGTGAGAGGGATGTGCTGAAGGTGGTGAGAGGGATGGGCTGAAGGTGGTGAGAGGGATGGGTTGAAGGTGGTGAGAGGGGTGGTCTTAAGGTGGTGAGAGGGATGGGCTGAAGGTGGTGAGAGGGATGGGCTGAAGGTGGTGAGAGGGATGGGCTGAAGTTGGTGAGAGGGGTGGTCTTAAGGTGGTGAGAGGGATGGGCTGAAGGTGGTGAGAGGGATGGGCTGAAGGTGGTGAGAGGGATGGGCTGAAGGTAGTGAGAGGGATGGGCTGAAGGTGGTGAGAGGGATGGGCTGAAGGTGGTGAGAGGGATGGGCTGAAGGTAGTGAGAGGGATGGGCTGAAGGTGGTGAGAGGGATGTGTTGAAGGTGTTGAGAGAGATGTGTTGAAGGTGGTGAGAGGGATGTGTTGAAGTTAGTGAGAGGGAGGTGTTGAAGGTGGTGAGAGGGATGTGTTGAAGGTGGTGAGAGGGATGTGCTGAAGGTGGTGAGAGGGATGGGCTGAAGGTGGTGAGAGGGATGGGTTGAAGGTGGTGAGAGGGATGTGCTGAAGGTGGTGAGCGGGATGGGCTGAAGGTGGTGAGAGGGATGGGCTGAAGGTGGTGAGAGGGATGGGCTGAAGGTGGTGAGAGGGATGTGCTGAAGGTGGTGAGAGGGATGTGCTGAAGGTGGTGAGAGGGATGTGCTGAAGGTGGTGAGAGGGATGGGTTGAAGGTGGTGAGAGGGATGTGCTGAAGGTGTTGAGAGGGATGTGTTGAAGTTAGTGAGAGGGAGGTGTTGAAGGTGATGAGATGGATGTGCTGAAGGTGATGAGATGGATGTGCTGAAGGTGGTGAGAGGGATGGGTTGAAGGTGGTGAGAGGGATGTGCTGAAGGTGGTGAGAGGGATGGGCTGAAGGTGGTGAGAGGGATGGGTTGAAGGTGGTGAGAGGGATGGGCTGAAGGTGGTGAGAGGGATGTGTTGAAGGTGTTGAGAGAGATGTTTTGAAGGTAGTGAGAGGGATGTGTTGAAGTTAGTGAGAGGGAGGTGTTGAAGGTGGTGAGAGGGATGTGCTGAAGGTGGTGAGAGGGATGGGCTGAAGGTGGTGAGAGGGATGTGCTGAAGGTGGTGAGAGGGATGGGCTGAAGGTGGTGAGAGGGATGGGTTGAAGGTGGCGAGAGGGATGTGCTGAAGGTGGTGAGAGGGATGGGCTGAAGGTGGTGAGAGGGATGTGCTGAAGGTGGTGAGAGGGATGTGCTGAAGGTGGTGAGAGGGATGTGTTGAAGGTGGTGAGAGGGATGGGAGTTGCTGGAAAGGAGAAAGGTGAAGTCCACTGTGCAACACATATAACCCTGCATATAACCCTGCACAGAGGGACTGTAGTGGGAGCATGCTGTATGCTAGATTTCAGTCTCCCTTCTTTATATCACTGGGATCTCCTGGTTGAATAAAGGGCTAACAGAAAATGACCATTAACCATTAATCAACCACTAACCATAATACAATTGACTAACTGGTCATTGAGTCCAGTTAGTCACAGCTGAATGTGATATGTAATACCTCCTATTTCCGAAAGGGTCAACCATTCAGTTGACTTGTGGAGGAGGCACAACAGCTCAATAGAGTCTGCCAATAACAATTAGTAAAGATTCTAGTCCACTGCATTGTTTTACAGTTAACAGTATAGTAACGAAGGGTCAACCATTCAGTTGACTTGTGGAGGAGGCACAACAGCTCAATAGAGTCTGCCAATAACAATTAGTAAAGATTCTAGTCCACTGCATTGTTTTACAGTTAACAGTATAGTAACGAAGCCAACATTTTGCCTTTTCACCTAGTAAGCATTTACATAAAATACAACAAACGATCATAAACTTGACTGAACTTGAGTTTCAGTGTTGTCACCCGTGGTCATCTCAATCCTATGAGCTGCCTCAGCACGGACAGTACGGTGATGAGATACAAGTCATAAGAGGAGTATCCCACAGAGTCAGGGCAAATTAAAAAGGGAAAAAGGTGAGAAAGTGGAGAGATACTCAAAGGGTGATTATGCATAAAATGCAGCTTTCCTCACTGCAGACAAGAACGCATTAGGGAGGAAGGAAGAAATGGTAGACACTTAACAAACTCTAGAATATATCATGTACGATTTCTATTAGAATTGTTGGAAGCATTGCTTGGGTAACTAAAATGACTTCAAGTTGAAGTGGATGTAAAGTATAAATATCAAAAGTGTTTGAAAGGTTATCCATTGATTCAATGGACCGCGGGTTACATATATGGGATCTTAAAAATAATCCTGCAGCAACAGGAAATGTGAATTATTATGTGAATTATAATTAATGGCCATTTTTGTAGGGGTTGATAAATTCTTTGTAAGGGAAGATCAAGTCTGAAGCCTTTTGACACCTAATAATCTACAAGTTTTAAATGTCCTGCACTGTGGGAAAGTTCTCCTGTAACAGGGTGATCAAATGTAGATCCATCTGTAGCTGTATAAATGTTCAAAGTTATAGCATATCGACAAGGCCACCGAAACAACAAAAGGTATCAACACACACAAGAAAAGAACACGTATTCATTAATGTATTCATATTTTCTGAGTTTGTAATCAATGATTGATGAGATCGGTGCTTACCTACTTAACAAAGCAAACAAACTGGCCTTGCTATCGACCTTTGTCTTGTCTGACTGTATCTGGCTCCAGCAGCAATAATCCTTGAGATTATGCAACGGATGGCGGAGTGTCCACGCCAATATAACCTGTCACTGCTGTCACTGCTGGGTCAAAGGTGAAGGTCCATGGAAGGAAAGGGAACGAACACCATGTGGCATAAAATAGACTTTGATCAATGAAATAAACATAATCAACATCAGTTCATCATTTGTATAAATGTATTATTTAGATAGCCCTTTTTACAATAACATTTGTCACAAAGGGATTTAAGGTAACTAAGACCCCTATAGAGCAAGCAGCAGCAGCACAGTAACAAGGACAAATTGTCTGGTAGAAGTTCAAAGGACAGGCTGAGATACTCAAAGGACAGAAGATACGATGTACTCTAAATGTGCCAATATTCACAATTCACAACTGTGATCTTACTGACAAAATACACTGACAAAAAAATAAACGCAACATGTAAAGTGTTGGTCCCATGTTTCATGAGCTGAAATAAAAGATCACAGAAATGTTCCATACGCAGAAAAAGCTTATTTCTCTCACATTTTGCGTACGCAAATTTGTTTACATCCCTGTTAGTGAGCATTTCTTCTTTACCTGCCAAGATAATCCTTTCACCTGATTGGTATGGCATATCAAGAAGCTGATTAAACAGCATGATCATTACACATGTGCAGACAACATGTGCAGACAACATGTGCAGACAACATGTGCGGACAACGAACACAATTGCATTTTATCATGGCAATTTGAATGCACAGAGATTCCATGATGGGATCCTGAGGCCCTTGTCGTGCCATTCATCTGCTGCTATCACCGCATGTTTCAGCATGATCATGCACGGCCCCATGTCTGTACACAATTCCTGGAAGCTGAAAAAGTCCCAGTTCTTCCATGGCCTGCATACTCACCTGACATGTCACCCATTGTGCATGTTTGGGATGCTCTGGATCAACTTGTACGACAGTGTGTCCTAGTTCCCACCAATATCCAGCAACTTCGCACAGCCATTGAAGAGGAGTGGGACAACATTCCACAGGCCACAATCAACAGCCGCATCAACTGCGAAGGAGATGTGTCACACTGTTGGTCACACCAGATACTAACTGGTTTTCTGATCTACGCCCTACCTTTTATTTTAAAGGTATCTGTGACCAACAGATGCACATCTGTATTCCCAGTCATATGAAATCCATAGATTAGGGCCTAATAAATTCATTTCAATTGACTGATTTCTTTATATGAACTGTAACTCAGAAAAATCTTTGAAATTGTTGCATGTTGCGTTTATATTTTTGTTCAACGTAATGGTATATACAGTATAATAATATAATAGCGTCTTGTTAGTAGTTAAGCTCTTGTCAGTATAGATGGAGTTCAGAGAGGAATGGGTTAACGACACACAGACTATATGCGAGCAGCCATGCACACACATTAAAATGTGCACATGCACACACTGTATCCAACACACACACACACACACACACACACACACACACACACACACACACACACACACACACACACACACACACACACACACAGTGCTAGAATGTGGGAATCACTTCCCAGAACATTAAAGATTCATCAGTCATAAAACTTTAATTCAATCTCTCTCTGTGCTCTACCTCTCTCTGTGCTCTCTCTCTCTCTCTCTCTCTGTGCTCTCTCTCTGTCTCTCTTTCTCTCTGCTCTCTCTTTCTGCTCTCTCTCTCTGCTCTCTCTTTCTGCTCTCTCTCTCTCTCTCTGCTCTCTCTTTCTGCTCTCTCTCTGTCTCTCTTTCTCTCTGCTCTCTCTTTCTGCTCTCTCTCTCTGCTCTCTCTTTCTGCTCTCTCTCTTTCTCTCTGCTCTCTCTTTCTGATCTCTCCTGTCCCCCCCTCTCTCTCTCTCTCTCTGTGCTCTCTCTGTCTCTCTCTTTCTCTCTGCTCTCTCTTTCTGCTCTCTCTCTCTTTCTGCTCTCTCTCTTTCTCTCTGCTCTCTCTTTCTGATCTCTCCTGTCCCCCCTCTCTCTCTCTCTATCTCTTTCTCGCTCTCTCTCTTGCTCTCTCCCTCTCTATCTCCATACTCTCTCTGCTTTCTCTCTTTCAACTCTCTCTATCTCCATCCCCTTCTTTCTCTCTTTATCTCCATACTCTCTCCCTCTCTCTTGCTCTATCTCCATACTCTCTCTGCTCTCTCTCTTTCTCTCTTTCTACTCTCTCTATCTCCATACTCTCTCTTTCTCTCTGCTCTCTCTCCCTCTATGCTCTCTCTCTCCTTTTTCATATCTCTGTATGTTTGGGGATTTGAATAGTACCCCTCTAGGTCTGTTTCTTTGTGTGGTGAACACTTCTCCTAAAGCCACTCAGATTATAATTAGTGAATTCATTAAGATCCTAACACAATTGTCAAAACACATTAGCGAAGGAGCATAATTTCAAAGTTTTGTACATTTTAAAGAGAGGTAACCGCAGAGCCATCTAACTGTATTCTTTAAACTTGAATATTCAGGGCTGAGTTATAGTGGTTTTAAACAAATACTATATTCAGGGCTGAGTTATAGTGGTTTTAAATAAATACTATATTCAGGGCTGAGTTATAGGGGTTTTAAACAAATACTATATTCAGGGCTGATTTATTGTGGGTTTAAACTTGCATACTATATTCAGGGCTGAGTTATAGTGGTTTAAACTTGAATACTATATTCAGGGCTGATTTATAGTGGTTTTAAACTTGAATACTATATTCAGGGCTGATTTATAGTGGTTTTAAACTTGAATACTATATTCAGGGCTGATTTATAGTGGTTTTAAACTTGAATACTATATTCAGGGCTGAGTTATAGTGGTTTTAAACTTGAATACTATATTCAGGGCTGAGCTATAGTGGTTTTAAACTTGAATACTATATTCAGGGCTGAGTTATAGTGGTTTGCCCTTTTCTGTCACTCAACTTGTGTATTTAGAAATGGACAAATAATAATAATAATTTGGGCAAACCTACCAAGGCCGAAGTATGAAAGAGGATGAGATGTTGCTAAGAAATGTCTGCTATTTATTGGAGGTTAAAAAGCAAGTTACTTTTCCTATATAAAGTATTTGACAATACAACACAACTCTGTAAAACCCTTTTCCATCAAGATGGAAAGTGGAGGATGAGTGCAACACATCTGACAAGGATCATGACAATCCCCCTGAATGCAACACAAAACGGTAAGTATGCCTTGTGTTTTGTGTCATTTTTCTACTTAAAACCCAAAGAGTACCAAAACACTTGAACTCATGATCAATTCTGAGAGGGCATCATGTTTTTACAATCTGCTTCACTGCAGCTTTAAAATGTTGCATCACAAAACAACACAGCCTTCAATAGTGGGCTGAAACCTTCAAATGTTTTGAATAATCTTTTCATTGCATCTGTGTGTTGATAATGTGTTCAACCACGGCTGTTATATGTTTGTTTGCTGTTATGTGTGAGGTTTACTGTGGAGGCCTGTCTCCTGTGCTGTGAGCCAAACTAATCATTTCATTATCTAAAACGTCATTTCTTGATGGATGCAAAAATAAACTCAACAATATATTGATGAAAGATGAATTCCCACAGTCATGGAAGACCTCTCTCTTTTGACTCTCTCCATAAGCATCTGGATTCTGCTTTTGATTGAATACAACCCTTAGTGTTGGAGAGAGCAATTATTTTACTTTCTCAGCTACAAACAGATAGAGTGGGAAGCGACAGATATATATAGAGAGATAAAGAGAGAGAGAAAGCAAGTGGGTGCAAGAGAAAGAGAGAGAGAGAGAGAGCGAGAGAGAGAAAATACATTGTATTTTGTAAATACAACCCATATTTATGCTTATTTATTTTCCCTTTTGTACTTTAACCATTTGCACATTGTTACAACACTGTATATATACATAATATGACATTTGTAATGTCTTTATTCTTTTGGAACTTCTGTGAGTGTAATGTTTACTGTTCATTTTTATTGTTTATTTCACTTTTGTATATTATCTACTTCACTTGCTTTGGCAATGTTAACATATTTTTCCCATGCCAATAAATCCCCTTGAATTGAATTGAGAGAGAGAAAGCGAGAGAGAGAGAGAGAGAGAGAGAGAGAGCGAGAGAGAGAGAGAGAAAGCAAGAGAAAGAGAGTGTGTGTAAGAGAGAATATAAAAGAGAGAGAGCAAAAGAGAGTGAGAGAGTGTGTAAGTGAGAGAGTGTGTAAGAGAGAGTGTGTAAGTGAGAGAGTGTGTAAGAGAGAGAGTGTGTAAGAGAGAGAGCGTGTAAGAGAGAGAGCGTGTAAGAGAGAGTGCGTGTAAGAGAGAGAGCGTGTAAGAGAGAGTGCGTGCAAGAGAGAGTGTGTAAGAGAGAGAGCGTGTAAGAGAGAGAGCGTGTAAGAGAGAGTGTGTAAGAGAGAGAGCGTGTAAGAGAGAGTGTGTAAGAGAGAGAGCGTGTAAGAGAGAGTGTGTAAGAGAGAGAGCGTGTAAGAGAGAGAGCGTGTAAGAGAGAGAGCGTGTAAGAGAGAGACCGTGTAAGAGAGAGAGCGTGTAAGAGAGAGTGTGTAAGAGAGAGAGCGTGTAAGAGAGAGAGCGTGTAAGAGAGAGAGCGTGTAAGAGAGAGAGAGTGTGTAAGAGAGAGAGCGTGTAAGAGAGAGAGAGTGTGTAAAGAGAGAGAGTGTGTAAGAGAGAGAGAGTGTGTAAGAGAGAGAGCGTGTAAGAGAGAGAGAGTGTGTAAAGAGAGAGAGTGTGTAAGAGAGAGAGAGTGTGTAAGAGAGAGAGTGTGTAAGAGAGAGCGCGTGTAAGAGAGAGAGAGTGTGTAAGAGAGAGAGCGTGTAAGAGAGAGAGAGCGTGTAAAGAGAGAGAGTGTGTAAGAGAGAGAGAGTGTGTAAGAGAGAGAGAGTGTGTAAGAGAGAGAGTGTGTAAGAGAGAGAGCGTGTAAGAGAGAGAGAGTGTATAAGAGAGAGAGAGTGTGTAAGAGAGAGAGCGTGTAAGAGAGAGACGTAAGAAAGCGAGAGAGGCAGCTCCAGTCACCCTCATCCAGCAGCCTTCAGCCACGCCAGAATGCCGCCGGGAGTGGGGGAAAGAAGGAGGAGGCAGAACTGGGGGGAGGAGGAGAAGGAAGAAGAAGAGGGGGAGGAGGAAGAGGAAGGGGGTATACAGCCCCCCATCCCCTGGAGGCCAGTCCTCTTCCCCTCCATCCATAATTCAGGAGGGGCTGCTCCAGGCTGGGCCTCTCTCTCTGCTCCCCCTGGAACAAGGCCCGTGGGGAGGCTAAAGCATGCTCCGGGAGCCCCTTGGGCTACAACCACCACCACCACCTTAGTACTTAGACTACCCCCAACACTAGCACAACACTTGTCTGCTCTAGCCTGGTCCAAAACCTGGATTAAGGTTTTACATCAAAATACTTTGCTTTCAATAAAGTAGAGATTTAGATGTGAGCAAAGATATAAATGCATATGAATGCTCTTAAATAAGAGTTAATTTTGTCAATGTAACTATGACGTGCCACTATAGCTCAATAGCAGCAATGAAGGTGGAAGAATATGGTTGGAACAAGAGCAGCCGAGTTGATGAAATGAGCAAAGATACCAATTTTAGTGAATGACACTAAATTCTAAAGTTCATAGAAATCATATTATTCCATATTATTTACTAAATATTCCATGAATCACAGCAGTCAGCTTCATTCACTTTCCTTAAAGATGTATCCTCCTCCTTTCTGCTACATGATCAATTCAAACCACATTCACTGAGTCTCGGTGTCCCTTCTGAGTGAATTAACGCCACACACGCACGCACGCACACACACACACACACACAAAGTGTGAGTATCGCTTGTACACACAAAAAGCATCTTGCCATCCAGCTGTGTTTGTTTTAAACAACTCCACATCTCCTGTGTGGTTATTCCTGTGGTGTTACTCTCAGGACATCTCCTGTGTGGTTATTCCTGTGGTGTTACTCTCAGGACATCTCCTGTGTGGTTATTCCTTTGGTGTTACTCTCAGGACATCTCCTGTGTGGTTATTCCTGTGGTGTTACTCTCAGGACATCTCCTGTGTGGTTATTCCTGTGGTGTTACTCTCAGGACATCTCCTGTGTGGTTATTCCTGTGGTGTTACTCTCAGGACATCTCCTGTGTGGTTATTCCTGTGGTGTTACTCTCAGGACATCTCCTGTGTGGTTATTCCTGTGGTGTTACTCTCAGGACATCTCCTGTGTGGTTATTCCTGTGGTGTTACTCTCAGGACATCTCCTGTGTGGTTATTCCTGTGGTGTTACTCTCAGGACATCTCCTGTGTGGTTATTCCTGTGGTGTTACTCTCAGGACATCTCCTGTGTGGTTATTCCTGTGGTGTTACTCTCAGGACATCTCCTGTGTGGTTATTCCTGTGGTGTTACTCTCAGGACATCTCCTGTGTGGTTATTCCTGTGGTGTTACTCTCAGGACATCTCCTGTGTGGTTATTCCTGTGGTGTTACTCTCAGGATGTCTCCTGTGTGGTTATTCCTGTGGTGTTACTCTCGGGACATCTCCTGTGTGGTTATACCTTCCCTGTAGCTCAGTTGGTAGAGCATGGTGTTTGTAACACCAGGGTTGTGGGTTCGATTCCCACGGGGGGCCAGCACAGAAAAAAATTTATGAAATTGTATGAAATGTATGCATTCACTACTGTAAGTCGCTCTGGATAAGAGCGTCTGCTAAATGACTAAAAAATGTAAATGTAAATACCTGTGGTGTTACTCTCAGGACATCTCCTGTGTGGTTATACCTGTGGTGTTACTCTCAGGACATCTCCTGTGTGGTTATTCCTGTGGTGTTACTCTCAGGACAGTGGTGATTCACCCCAGGTAGGTGAATGAAAGCCCAGCGGGACCAGGAGAGATGCTATCAGAGCATGTTTCAGATCCAGTCTCAATTATCAGAGGCCAAGAGAACAGAATACCGGTCATTACCATTGATTTGGCCTGCAGTCAAAGACAGACAACAGGAGTTGAATGGACCCAGTCTAAGAGAGTGTGTGTGGGTTGGGGGCGAGTGTGTTTGAGGGTAGGTGGGTGGAAAGTGTGTGAGTGAGTGAGTGAGTGAGTGAGTGAGTGAGTGAGTGAGTGAGTGAGTGAGTGAGTGAGTGAGTGAGAGTGAGTGAGATGAAAAAGTGCCACGTAAACATGCAATACATGAAGTTAGGCAGAGAGCAGGGCAGAGGAGTCTAATGCAGCCCTGTTTAAGTATTGGCTGATATTTCTACTACACCCACATGGATTATATATGAAGGTACACAAATGTCCCAGTGTGTGTGTGCGTTCGGGTAAACATGTCCCAATGTGTGAGCGATTATTCTGTGTATGTAACCCAGGTTGAGTTCTTCTGCTCTCCCGTGTGGAGATGACAATCTGTTTCATTATTCAGAATACTGAAGACTCTCTCCAATGTGCGGCTTGTTGACTTCTCTGGAATGTTCAGAGTTTAAAAGTGCATGTTACTCTTCATTTTTTCATGAACTCACATGTTTTGTCGTTTCACTTGCAACCTGATTTCACTACACGCCAGAAAACAAACACAAGATGTATAACAGTGTGATTATGAACAAGACATTACCTTTGATATACTGTAGAGTCGTGGCCAAAAGTTTTGAGAATGACACAAATATACATTTTCACAAAGTCTGCTGAATCAGTTTGTATGATGGCAATTTGCATATACTCCAGAATGTTATGAAGAGTGATCAGATGAATTGCAATTTAGTGCAAAGTCCACATTTACCATGCAAATGAACTGAATCCCCCCAAAATATTTCCACTGCATTTCAGCTCTGCCACAAAAGGACCAGCTGACATCATGTCAGTGATTCTCTCGTTAACACATGTGTGAGTGTTGACGAGGACAAGGCTGGAGATCACTCTGTCTGCCACGATCGTCAAAAGGAGTGGACCAAAGCGCAGCGTGGTAAGTGTTCATCGTAGTATTTATTTCCCTCAGAACACTACAAACAAAAGGAACAAACAATGAATACGACCATAACGTCTTGTAGGCTTAACAAGCAGTACAAAATTAAGATCCCACAACTACAGGTGGGGAAAGGCTGCCTAAGTATGATTCCTAATCAGAGACAACGATAGACAGCTGCCTCTGATTAGGAACCATAATCGGCTCAACACAAAGAAATAGACACCATAGAATGCCCACCCCCACACCCTGACCTAACCACATAGAGAAACAAACCCTCTCTCTCAGGTCAGGGCCCCCCCCCCCAAAGGTGCGGACTCCCGGCTGCAAACCTGAACCTATAGGGGAGGGTCCGGGTGGGCATCTATACTTGGCGGCGGCTTTGGTTCGGGGCGTAGCCCCCACACCGCCCGCTGATCCCCCTGCTTCTGTGTCGCCGGAGGAACCAGACCATGGATCATCGCCGGAGGCTCTGAACTGCCGACCGCCGCTGAAGACTCTGGGCTGCAGGCCGCCGCTGACGACTCTGGGCTGCAGACCGCCGCTGAAGACTCGGGGCTGCAGACCGTCGCTGAAGACTCGGGGCTGCAGACCGTCGCTGAAGACTCTGGGCTGCAGACCGCCGCTGAAGACTCTGGGCTGCAGACCGCCGCTGAAGACTCTGGGCTGCAGACCGCCGCTGAAGACTCGGGGCTGCAGACCGTCGCTGAAGACTCTGGGCTGCAGACCGTCGCTGAAGACTCTGGGCTGCAGACCGCCGCTGAAGACTCTGGGCTGCAGACCGCCGCTGAAGACTCTGGGCTGGGGAGCGTCGCTGGAGGCTCTGGACTGGGGAGCGTCGCTGGAGGCTCTGGACTGGAGAGCGTCGCTGAAGGTTCCGAACCATGGATCCTCACTGGAGGCTCCGGACCATGGGTTATCACTGGAGGCTTTGTGCCATTGATCATCCCTATAGGCTCCGGGCCATGGATCATCACTGGAGGCTTCGTGCCATGGATCAACCCTACAGGCTCCAGGCCATGGATCATCACTGGAGCCTTCATGCCATGGATTATCGCTGGAGGCTTCGGAACGTTGATCATTACTGGAGGCTTCCTACGGGGAGCTGGAACCAGTCTCACCAGACTGGGGAGACGCACAGGAGACTGGGTGCGCAGAGCAGGCACAGGGTATACTGGGCCATGGAGGCGCACCGGAGGTCTGGAGCTCAGGGCTGGCACACCCCGTCTTGGCTGGATGGTCACTGTAGCCCGGCACGGGTGGAGCGCTGGCACAGGGCGAACCGGGCTGTGCTGGGGAATGAGGGCTGCCGTGCGTAGAGCAGGCGCAGGGTAAACTGGGCCGTGGAGGCGCACCGGAGGTCTGGAGCTCAGGGCTGGCACACCCCGTCCTGGCTGGATGGTCACTGTAGCCCGGCACGGGTGGAGCGCTGGCACAGGGCGAACCGAGCTGTGCTGGGGAATGAGGGCTGCCGTGCGTAGAGCAGGCGCAGGGTAAACTGGGCCGCGGAGAAGCACTGGCGGCCAGATGCATTGAGCCGGCACACTTCTTCCTGGCTGCTGGCCAACTCTCGCCTGGCAATGCACCGGGCTGTGCATGCGGATGGGCGAGATAGTGCACACTGCCCCATAATGCATTTCTCGCCCCTCTGCACGCCCGCTCCGCAGTGCCCTTTCCGCCAGCACTATTTCCCGGAATCTCGCGTCGAACTCAGCGCTTGACTCCTTTCTTGGCTCTGGTTTGCTCCACGGCTCTCTCCTATACGCCACGGCTCTCTCCCCCTGACCTAGCCAAACTACCCGTATGCCCCCCCGTATGCCCCCAAAAATGTTCTCCTCTTGCCGCCCCAGCCGTTCCTCCCAGTATTGCCATTCTGCCTTCGCTGCCTCTATCTCCTCCGGCAGGTGGCGATACTCTCCCGGCCTTGTCCACGGTCCTGCCCCATCCAGGATTTCCTCCCAGGTCCATGACTCCAAGCCATAGTGCTTGGTCCTGCTCCTCCTCCCACGCTGCTTGGTCTTCTTTCGGTGGGTAGTTCTGTCACAGGCGTCGAAAGGATTAGACCATGTATCGTGCTCATCTTCATTTATTTTAAGAGAACACTTAAACAAAATAACCAAACGACAAACAGTTCCGTAAGGTACACAGACTAATACGGAAAACAA
Source organism: Salmo trutta (assembly GCF_901001165.1). Lineage (NCBI taxonomy): Eukaryota > Metazoa > Chordata > Actinopteri > Salmoniformes > Salmonidae > Salmo > Salmo trutta. The sequence goes on from NC_042959.1 coordinate 22,425,041, forward strand.
CCACCCACAAAACCCAAAGGAAAACAGGCTGCCTAAGTATGGCTTCCAATCAGAGACAACAAAAGACACCTGCCTCTGATTGGAAACCATACTCGGCCAAACCTGGAAAATGAAACATAGAAAATGAAAACTAGAACACATTTCCCTAGAAACAAACAAACCCCAAAACACACAAAACACCCCCCCTGCCACACCCTGAACATTCTACTATGGCAAATTACCCTTTTCACTGGTCAGGACGTGACAGCATCAGCCCAATGTCTAGTTTAACGCTGATGTGCAAAACTAATGTCAAAGTTGACGTGCATACCTATATAACGTAGGTAGATGACATAATGACGCCATGATAAATATAACACTACACATGCCACACAGTATTCCTAACCTAGCCCACAATGTCTACGGTGTGGATCAAGCAGTCAACAAGTCGAGCAGTCATTTGAAAGAGTAAGAACATTTCAGCGAGACAACTGAAAGGCGAAATCCATTAACGCCATGATAATGGAATTCATTGCCCTTGACAATCAATCATTCTCTGTCGTGGATGATGTTGGCTTTCAATAACTGGTCGAGCCCCGGTGCACACTACCAATCATCGCTATTTTTCAGATGTTGCCCTACCGGAGTTACACAGCATCCATGAGCTACTTGCTATGGGCGTCACTGCTATTAGCTTCACGACTGACATTTGGACCAGCAATGTCAGCCCCATGAGCATTATGAGTCTGACAACACAGTGGGTCGACGAGGATTTTGTACTGAGGAAAGCCGTATTGCATGCTCAAGAATGTGCTGGTTCTCATACCGTGGCTGCCATTTCAATGGCATTTGAGAACATGTTTGAAACATGAACACTCCTTGCTCCATTCGAACAACTGACTCGAGAAATAAGCTCATAAACTGTGTCTGCAGCAGACGTGATACCCTCTGTCATGGCATTGAAACGCCTGCTCAACAAAAATGCCAACACAGACCGTCGGGTTAACTTGGAAAAGTACTCTACTAGAGACTGTAAACAAGCGATTCGGTGGCATTCTCTCTGAGCCTCTACTGTGTCGCCACCATGCTCGATGCTAGGTAAAAGGACCGCTACTTCGATGCAGACAAGAAACAGGGTTTACGTGAAATGTTACAGACACAGCTGGACAAGATAGAAACGGTCACAGTGACAGTGTGCACCGAGGAAGGGAGGCCACAGACAGAAAGAGTTAAAACTTCACTGCTTGACAAGTATGATGAAATCCTGGTTAAGACTCAATAAATGAACAACGAAACAGCACAACAAGAAAGTGAAAGAAAAAGGTTCTAATTATGTTTTACTGGGGACATACGTAAATGCCAACAAAATAACTTTTTGGTCAGTGTGTGTGTGTGTGTGTCTCAACTATTTAACTGTACTAGAATGCTTAAAAGGCAGCAAAAATGTTTAATAACGGTTATCGGTATTGTTTTTGTTTGGCAAAGAAAATATCAGATATCGGTATCGGTCAAAAATGTTATATCGGTGCATCCCTAAAAATAATAATAATAAAAATATGTCAAACACATAATGTTTCAAATAAACTATGACGTGAGGGTATGAAGGTATTGTCTTTACCATGACAATGATGTTGACATAGCATTGCATTTGAGTTACTAGCCAATACAAATCTAATATTGTATTTTCAATTTAGAATATTCAATATATCTAACCATTGCCTATTGCCATCATTCTAACATTTGTGTCTGCAAACAGAGCAAGCAAGCAAGCACACAGACACACACACACACACACACACACACACACACACACACACACACACACACACACACACACACACACACACACACACACACACACACACACACACACACACAGATGCAACCAAGCCTAAGGAGGAAGCTCAGAAAGCGGCAAACACAAAAAAGGAGAGGGAGGGGCCTGCTGTTGCTTTGAGAGTCAGTGCGAAGGACAAGGAGAGGGAGGGGCCTGCTGTTGCTTTGCAGAGGCAGTGCGATTGACAAGGAGAGGGAGGGGCCTGCTGTTGCTTTGAGAGGCAGTGCGAATGACAAGGAGAGGGAGGGGCCTGCTGTTGCTTTGAGAGGCAGTGCAAACGACAAAGAGAGGGAGGGGCCTGCTGTTGCTTTGAGAGGCAGTGCAAATGACAAGGAGAGGGAGGGGCCTGCCGTTTCTTTGAGAGGCAGTGTGAACGACAAGGAGAAGGAGGGGCCTGCCGTTTCTTTGCAGAGGCAGTGTGAACGACAAGGAGAAGGAGGGGCCTGCCGTTTCTTTGCAGAGGCAGTGCGAACAACAAGGAAAGGGAGGGGCCTGTCATGTGCGAACGCTATTGTTTTCCAACTGGGAAGGGAAGCGGATTTGTTGGGTTTGTTTTTGTACGGGAGAAAGTGATGAGAAAGCAGGATGATAAGGGACTTGCCCATCCTATATGACAGCTGGTGCCCTCGGATAGGTCTCCCCCTTTTCCTGTTGCCCTGTGTTCAATGGTTCCCACCCTGATCTGATCATGACAACCTGTCTGAAAAGGACCACTCCCCAAGCACAGTCTACTGCTATGTGTTGAGTGGTGTGTGCATCATTGTCTGAGTTCTGCGTTGAAGTGAAATATGTCTATTGTACGTATAAGCAGTACACACATTTTGACCCCTAACCACAGATCTAGGATCAGTTTACCAAACCCAGATCTTAACCATTACAGGGATACAAATGAGCCTGAATCAGTTTGGAGTATGAACTTCTACTGTCTACTCCTCATTTGTTTAACAGACATCTTCTCTTACTCACCAATACAAATGGTGAGGCATGATACACTGTCATACCACCACACATCTACTCTCTCAATTTAATTCAAATATGTTTCATTGGCATGACTGTTCAGGGTGGAATACTGCTGCCAAAGCAGTTGATAGTGGTTTTCTCCCTCTCTCTTTCTCTCTCTCTCTCTGTCTTTCTCTCTCCATTTCTCACTCCCCTCTCTCTCTGTCTTTCTCGCTCCCTCTCTCTCTCTGTCTTTCTCTCTCCCTTTCTCACTCCCTCTCTCTCTCTGTCTTTCTGCTCTCTCTCTCTCTCTCTCTCTTTATCTCTCCCTCTCTCCCTCTCTCTACTCTCCTTTGCCTTACTCCTACTGAAACTATTAATTTCTCTCTCGCATGCACAGACAGACACATAAGCACAAGTCCACACACACACACACACACACACACACACACACACACACACACACACACACACACACACACACACACACACCTCCCCACCACACACACACACACACACCTCCCAACCACACACACATCTCCCCATCACACACACACCTCCTCACCACACACACCTCCCCACCACACACACACACACCTCCGCACCACACACACACACACCTCCCCACCACACAAACACACACACCTCTCAACCACACACACCTCCCCACCACACACACACACACACGCCTCCCCACCACACACATCCTCATTCACCCGCTATCATTTTCTCACTCTCTTCCTCGCTTTGCCTCTGTAGCCAATCCGTTGACGCCGTGGTTCCCAGGCCCGCGCGGCTGTCAATCAAACGGAGCAGGCACCTCCAAGCTGCAGCTGAGCCAAGGCCACATCGGCCCACCTGTCAATCACTCTCTGCCCAACATCCCTCCTCCCCTCCCCCACCAATCCCCCTGTCCATCTCTCACTCAGATACCCCAACATCAGCAGACACCCATGCAGACCCCCCCCATATCAACATCAACAGCCCCAATCCCCTTGCCGCACCCCCAAACCCCTGTTCATTTCTCAACCCCCCATTATCGTCATCACCCCTCCATTCTGTCATTGGCCCCCCAACACCAGCCCTACACACATTTAATAATACAATCCCTCCCCCTTCGCTGTGGCATCAGAGGATTCTATACCTCTCGCTCTCTCTCTCTTTCTCTCTTGCTCGCTCCATCACTCTTTTATTCAATACAATACAGAGGGAGTCTGATCACAAGACTAAACTTATCAGACCATATCATTCCCCATTCATGATGATGTCATTATGATGCATTATAACAGTTATATGTAGGCCTTATTCTCGCTGTCTGCAAAGTGTCTGAAAAAGCATGGCTAGGACTTTTTATGACATGGTAATGTCGGGCAGGTAGCCTAGCGGGTGGCAGGTAGCCAAGTGGTTAGAGCTAGGGCCAGTAACTGAAAGGTTGCTAGATCGAATCACCGTGCTGACAAGGTAAGAATCTGTTGTTCTGTCCCTGAACAAGGCAGTTAACCCACTGTTCCTAGGCTGTCATTGTAAATAAGAATTTGTTCTTAACTGACTTGCCTGGTTAAATAAAAATGTTTTACAAATGACATGTTATGATGACATTATGATGAGGGCTGGGAATTGCCAGGGACCTCACAATACAATATTATCACGATACTTAGGTGCCAATACGATACTGTATGTACTGCGATTCTCACTATTCTCACGGTTCTATGTGTATTGCAATTCAGTACTGTGATTTTATTGCTCACCATATGTCTGCTGCAAAGGGACAAGAGGGAGCCATGAGAAAAGATGTCTTGATCAGTCATGGAAATAAAAGTTCTGAAAACAAATTGGCTCCCCATTTAAAAAGAAGATGGAGAACAAGCTATGAAGGAAAAATACTGGAGTTTTGGTACAGCCAACTACCGCAAAAATAATATTGCAATATTGTGAAAATTATACAATACGATATATCGTCAAAAATAATATCTCGATATGTAACTGTATAGGTTTTTCCCCCATCACTAATTATGACGCATTATAACAGCTAAATGAAGGTTATTCTAGTTTGGCTAATAATGTGTGATCCTATGCATAGTAACGAGCCACCGTAAAGTCAGATGATGATATTTTATTCATTTCTCATTATTTTTTCACACATTTTCCTTCTTTGAACTGCTTATGCTAAGGTTTCACTGAGATCCGCTGTGATTTTTTTTTTAAAGTACCGATTGCAGTGAGATTACATCATGTTGTGGAACTTTCATAACATTTCTTATATATTGCAAGAGTCTAATAGAAATTGGGGGATATTTAGGTCATGGGAAGGGAGCACCAATTCTGGAAGCATTGTTGCCCAATGAAAATACTTTAAGGCATTGGCAACAACTGGAAAACAGCAAGACATCTACTAAACTACTAAAAGGGGTATTTTGTTAAACACACAAAAGCCCTTAATGTCTACGATACTGTCGATCCAAGGAATTTGCATACTGTAGGATCCTTATCAACATGTTATGACTACTGTATTTACCTGTAATTAATGTCCAATATCACAAGTGTGACAATCTATGCAAACAACACTAAACAAAACAATATAAAACCAGTTCATCAGGGATACAGTGACCAGGCATGAAAAAAGTATATTCTTTCAGCATGGACGCTGGAATGAGAGAGGGTGAGGAGGGGGGAGAGAAAAAAACAAATGTCTGGGGGATGGGCAGAGAAAGCGAGAGGAGAAGAGAGGCATTTTGGAGAGAGAAGGTGAAAGAGAAACAGTGCAAAGCACCCTTATCTTAAACAGTACAGGCTAAAGACTTCAAACTCAAATCTGGACCTCAAAGCCAGTTGCACTGCTTATTTTCATTGTTCCCCACTAATCAGGGACTGATTTAGACCTGGGACACCAGGTGTGTGCACTTAATTATCAGGTAGAACAGTAAACCACCAATAGTCTGGACAATTTCTGTGTTTTCAGAGAGTGCTTGAGGCTGAGATTGGATAGAGTTGGAAGTAGGTGCCGATTATACAGTACAGTTCAGATAATCATGGGCATTGTAGTCCAACATGGGAACAATAGACAGCCATCAACCCTCGGAGCTACTTGTCGAACTACATATCAATTACACCTTACCAACACATTTATAAAGCATCTATTATGCATTAGTAAGACTTTTGACAAGTGCTTAATGTGTATAGCAGTCTTGCATGAATGATGGTTCAGCCAGTGTGGCATGAAACACACTAAGTATTTAAGTGTAATGCTGTTAAACTGTCTCAATTCCAATACATTATTTTACGTAAGACGCCATAGAAATACAGGCACTGGTATAGTGTCCACTTTCACTATAGTCCCAAGCCATTGAATACTGTATATCAGGGGTGGACTAGAAAAGCAAAGACAGTGTCATTATTTTCAAGCTTTCCATAGTTTTTGACTGACAGCTACTTTTTAATACATCTCATGTCATGTCTGTTTATAGCTTGTGAGACAGCTTTTCCTGCGTTCGTATCAATGTAACTTTGTTCCATATGTGTGTGTGTGTGTGTGTGTGTGTGTGTGTGTGTGTGTGTGTATGTGTGTGTGTGTGTGTGTGTGTGTGCGTGTGTGTGTGTGTGTGTGTGTGTGTGTGTGTGTGTGTGTGTGGGTGTGTGTGCGTGCGTGTGTGTGTGGGTGTGTGTGTGTGTGTGCGTGTATGTGTCAGTCTGAAAACTTGAAATGAGAATGTTTCTGACTGGCGGTGAGTCATCATCGTCACGGCGTTAAGCTGTCCGTTCCCGAGGGAGCCAGGTTACCGTCTCAACACCGTGGGGGTTTTGAATATTTACATTTGAAAAGAAAAAGGCAGCGCACACACACGCATGCACACACATACGCGCACACACACGCATAACTCCTACTCGCCTCCATCTCTCGGCTAAATCACACACACTCTGTACATGTTTTTTGTACACACTGTACACACATCGCAATGTATTTCAAAACAACAGCAAACATACATATCAATATCTATGCCCGTCTGATATTCAAAGAGCTGTCGATATCAAAAGGCAGCCTATCTAGCCTAGGCAGATGAGCATAAACACCAATAGTGCCAAGCCCACTAGCAACTACCCATGCCATAGGACATGGTGTGATCTAAAAGCAACATATCTGTGAATTTGTGTGTCGTTGTAAACTGTCTTTAAATATTGAGTATCAATATGAAATGTTTGTCAAAATTAAAACCAGTCTTGATAAAAGTCTAGTGACGCTTTTGTGTCAAAAGCAAGTCGTTACTGAAACACATTTCTGAAGCAGGTACAAGTTAAACACTTTAAGTCCTTTTAGAAATGGTTGAATGAATCTAGTTTATTTGGAATTTTTGTATGTATTGTATTATATTGGATATACTGTTTATTTAAATGTGTCCACTTGTGTTGGTGTAATGTCATGTATTGTGCTGGTGTAATGTCATGTATTGTGTTGGTGTAATGCCAAGTACTGTGTTGGTGTAATGTCATGTATTGTGTTGGTGTAATGTCAAGTACTGTGTTGGTGTAATGTCAAGTATTGTGTTGGTGTAATGTCAAGTATTGTGTTGGTGTAATGCCAAGTACTGTGTTGGTGTAATGTCATGTATTGTGTTGGTGTAATGTCAAGTACTGTGTTGGTATAATGTAATGTATTGTGTTGGTGTAATGTCAAGTACTGTGTTGGTGTAATATCATGTATTGTGTTGGTGTAATGTCAAGTACTGTGTTGGTGTAATGTCATGTATTGTGTTGGTGTAATGTCAAGTACTGTGTTGGTGTAATGTCATGTATTGTGCTGGTGTAATGTCATGTATTGTGTTGGTGTAATGCCAAATACTGTGTTGGTGTAATGTCATGTATTGTGTTGGTGTAATGTCATGTATTGTGTTGGTGTAATGTCAAGTATTGTGTTGGTGTAATGCCAAATACTGTGTTGGTGTAATGTCAAGTACTGTGTTGGTATAATGTAATGTATTGTGTTGGTGTAATGTCAAGTACTGTGTTGGTGTAATGTCAAGTACTGTGTTGGTGTAATGTCATGTATTGTGTTGGTGTAATGTCAAGTACTGTGTTGGTATAATGTAATGTATTGTGTTGGTGTAATGTCATGTATTATGTAGTGCTGGTGTAATGTAAGGTATTGTGTTGGTGTAATGTCATGTATTCTGTTGGTGTAATGTATTGTGTTGGTGTAATGTCATGTATTGTGTTGGTGTAATGTCAAGTACTGTGTTGGTGTAATGTAATGTATTGTGTTGGTGTAATGTCATGTATTGTGTTGGTGTAATGTCAAGTATTGTGTTGGTGTAATGTCAAGTATTGTGTTGGTGTAATGTCAAGTATTGTGTTGGTGTAATGTCATGTATTGTGTTGGTGTAATGTCATGTATTGTGTTGGTGTAATGTAATGAAATGTATTCTGTTGGTGTAATGTATTGTGTTGGTGTAATGTCAAGTACTGTGTTGGTGTAATGTAATGTATTCTGTTGGTGTAATGTAATGTAATGTATTCTGTTGGTGTAATGTATTCTGTTGGTGTAATGTCACGTATTGTGTTAGTGTAATGTCACGTATTGTGTTGGTGTAATGTAATGTAATGTAATGTACAGTTTCCATCCAATTTGCAACAGATTTTCATGTTAATATTCTAAAATCTGCATAGAAACAATATACACATTTCAGGGTTTCCTTTAGGAAAATGTGACTGGGAAGATTTTAATTGACCAGATATTTGAGAAATTTAGGTCATTCTGATCAGACTTGGCGCAGCCAGAGCCATCAATAAACAAGGGGTGTTGGCCTTAAAAACAGCTTATTGTCACACGCTGATCTGTTTCACCTGTCTTTGTGCTTGTCTCCACCCCCCTCCAGGTGTTGCCCATCTTCCCCATTATACCCTGTGTATTTATACCTGTGTTTTCTGTTTGTCTGTTGACAGTTTGTTTTGTTTCGTGAAACCTACCAGCGTTTGTTCCCCTGCTCCTGTCTGTTCTTGTTCCTGTTTTCTAGTCCTTCCCGGTTTTGACTGTTCTGCTTGCCCCGACCCTGAGACTGCCTGCCGTTCTGGACCTTTTGCACCCTCTCTGGATTACTGACCTCTGCCTGCCTTTGACCTGTCGTTTGCCTGCCCCTGTACTAGCAATAAACTTTTGTTTCTTCGACACTGTCTGCATCTGGGTCATACCTGATAGTGGCCATGACTGACCCAGCAGACTCGGACCAGCTCCGCCATGCCCTCTCCTCCCAAGGAGCCTTCATTGGAAGGCACAAGGAGTTACTTCGTGGTCTCATGGAAGGATTCCAGACCTTGGCCAAACGCAATTCCCGGGGAGTACCAGGACCTCCAGGAGTTGTTCAGTAAGGCCCAGGCCACTTCGCTGCCGCTGCACCGACCATATGACTGCAGGATTGACCTTCTCCTAGGCACCACTCCGCCCTGGGGACAACTCTACTCTCTGTCGGGTCCGGAGACCAAGGCTAGCTGCTGGGTTCATCCGTCTGCCTCCCCCACCGGCGCAGGGTTCTTCTTTGTGGAGGACAAAACCATGTGCCCGGGCCACCGTGTTCTCCAAGATGGACCTACAGAATGCCTCCCACCTGGTGTGGATACGGGAAGGGGACGAGTGGAAGACTACCTTCAACACGGCCAGCGGTCACTACGAGTCTCTGGTCATGCCATTTGGCCTTACCAACGCCCCTGCTGTGTTCCAAGCTCTGGTTAATGATGTTCTCTGCGACATGTTGAACCGGTTCGTCTTTGTCTACCTCGACGACATCCTCGTCTTCTCCCGCTCCACTCAAGAACACGTGCTCCACGTCCGACAGGTTCTCCAAATGCCTCCTGGAGAACCAGCTTTTTGTAAAAGCAGAGAAGTGTGAATTCCATCGCTCCACCATCCCCTTTCTGGGTTACATCATCGCTGCAGGGAGTGTACAGATGGAGAGCAGTGGTGGATTGGCTCCAGCCTACGTCCAGAGTACAGCTGCAATGTTTCCTGGGATTCGCCAACTTTTATCAACCCTTCATCCAGGGCTACAGCACCCTGGCTTCCCCCCTGCCCAGATAACCGGATGTTCGTTCCTGATGCGGTCCGCTCCTCGGTCCTGGAGTGGACCCACTCCTCCAGGCTTGCCTGCCACCCGGGCTCCCGTTGGACCCTGGCTTTTGTGCGACAACGCTGTTGGTGGCCTACCATGGTTCCTGACGTCTCTGCATTCGTCGCCGCTTGCACAGTCTGTGCAGAGAAAAAGACACTTCGGTAAGCTCTGGCTGGTCTTCTCCAACTTCTGCCTGTCCCTGGTCTCACATCTCGCTGGACTTTGTCACGGGTCTCCCCCCATCTGATGACAACACCGTCATCCTGATCGTAGTGGATCGGTTTTCCAAAGCCGCCCACTTCATTCCTCTCCCCAAGCTACCCTCTGCTAAAGACATGGCCCAGCTCATGGTGCAGCATGTCTTCCAGATCCATGGACTGCCAGTAGACATGGTCTCCGACCGGGGTCCTCAGTTCTCGTCCTGGTTCTGGAAGGCGTTCTGCACCCTCATTGGGCCGTCGGCCAGCCTGTCCTCCGGGTTCCACCCCCAGTCCAACGCCCAGTTGGAGCGAGCCAACCAGGACCTAGAAACTACTCTGCGCTCCCTGGTCTGGAGCCAGCAGCTTGTGTGGGTTGATTACGCTGCTCTGCCATGGGTCTATCACCCTTTGAGTGTTCCCTGGTGTATCAGCCCCTGCTTTTCCCTGGGCAAGAAGAGGACGGCATACCTTCGGCCCAGATGTTTGTCCGCCGCTGTTGTCGTCCCTGGAGGAGAGCCCGGTCGGCCCTCAAGACCACCTCCAGGTATCGACGACAAGCAGATCGCCACCGGACCCTGGCTCCTCGGTATCGTCTCGGGCAGAAAGTATGGCTGTCCACCCGGGATCTTCCCCTCCGGTTGGAATCCCGCAAACTCTCCCACCGGTTTATTGGCCCTTTTCCCATCTCCAAAGTCATCAGCCCTTCTGCTGTTCGTCTTCTGTTGCCCCGTACCCTCCGTATACAGCCCACCTTTCATGTGTCCAGAGTTAAACCCATGTCTCCCAGCCCTTTGTCTCCTGTTTCCAGGCCCACCCCTATTCCCCCGTCTCATCGATGGCCAACCGGCATACACAGTGAGGCGTCTCCTGAAGGTTCAACCTCGGGGCAGGGGGTACCAGTACCTGGTTGACTAGGAGGGTTATGGCCCGGAGGAGAGGTGCTGAGTCCCCGCTAGGGACATCCTGGACCCAGGCCTCATCGAGGATTTCCAAGGCCGGCACCCCGGTCAACCAGGTTTGCGCACAGGTAGGATGCCAGGTGGTGCCCCTAAAAGGGGGGGGGGGGGTACCTGTCACACCCTGATCTGTTTCACCTGTCTTTGTGCTTGTCTCCACCACCCTCCAGGTGTCGCCCATCTTCGTTATTATCCCCTGTGTATTTATACCTGTGTTCTGTTTGTCTGTTGACAGTTCGCTTTGTTTCCTGAAACCTACCAGCGTTTTGTTCCCCTGCTCCTGTCTGTTCTTGCTCCTGTTTTCTAGTCCTTCCCGGTTTTTCCCGTTCTGCCTGCCCTGACCCTGAGCCTGCCTGCCGTTCTATACCTTGCCCCACCTCACTGGATTATTGACCCCTGCCTTCCTCGACCCTGAGACTGCCTGCCGTTCTGGACCTTTTGCACCCTCTCTGGATTACTGACCTCTGCCTGCCTTTGACCTGTCGTTTGCCTGCCCCTGTACAAGCAATAAACTTTTGTTTCTTCGACACTGTCTGCATCTGGGTCATACCTGAAATCTTATACCTATAACAAATTGCAAAAACACTATTCCTTGTGTTTCGATGTAGCATATGCCAAACTTTATAGCCTATTAATGTACAAAAAAATGTATGCATTCACTATTGTAAGTCGCTCTGGATAAGAGCGTCTGCTAAGTGACAAAAATGTAAAATATAATGTTTTTTAGGGTACTTCCCTATAACAATAATTGTCCACCTCACGGTTCAACTGTCGGAGATTTGAGCACTAAATGCATCAGGGCATTGCATGCATAGACCAATAGGCATAGGTGTCCACTGTATGATATTAGAATTTAAACTAAGACTATATGAAGGAAGAGAAGCTCAAGGCTAGCCCCAGAAAGATAGAGATATGCCGGCGGGATGCTACGACACCAACATGCATTTCTTTATGTCAGATGGCTAATGCGTCTGCTATACAGACATAGATGTACAGAAGGAGGTAATTCGTTAATTTTCAATCCAAATATTTATATAAAGATAAGCATTATATTAGATTATAGGAGCAACTCTGGAAGGCCTGAAACATTATTACTCACCTTACGTTCAAATGTCTGAGTCAGTTTGAGCACTGGTGCACACTGCCTTCACATCATAGGCTTGCAGTAGCTAAAGCTTAATAGCCACACCAAAAGTTTTAAACTTGATTAGGGTAATATGTGACCCGTTTCAGGAAGCTAGGCGTATGTCGCAAGTCACTACTTCACAGGAGAGGCTTTTAAATGTATTTGTTTTTATTGAAATGTGTTTATGGGGCAGAAAGGCCTTCTAGAACATGGTAACCTTTATGTGCCTTAATAACAAACTTGTATTCCATCTGTAAATCCAAATAATACATTTTTATTATGAGCCTAGTTGGTTTAGCCATGGAAAAAGTCAGGAACCTTCCCCCTTGCCATGATTGTCTGAGTTAATGGATGGGCTGGACATGCAGAGAGAAGTTCGGATTGGTCTGCCATGTAGCGTGCTTCTGTCTATAACGTGAGCTGCTCAGTATGTGTAGATGATCATTTCTACCGCGGATGTTTTGAAATATATAACATTAGCCATCAAGAACTACTGAAGTTTTGCTACTTTCCTCAACATTGATGCCCTAATTTTAGCAGGTGCTATTGACAGATCAGTTGGAAAAAGTTGCGATGGGCTACTTTCTGCACACCCTACGGTCAGTGTGAACCGGAGTGACTTGACACAACACTGGCCAAACAAGATGTAGCTACAAACAAAACAGAGTTAAATGGTCTAGGTATGCGGGTAAGAGTCTAGCTACATTTTCAGTTATGTGTATGATCTGTGTAGTAATATTATTCGAAGTAAGATTTTGATATAGGCCAAGGACTGGATGAAGTGAATTTTTACCCAGAGTTTTTCCTTATTGTAGGCTACTACTTTTACCCCTTTTAGTCTTGAAATCTTTGGTTGTTTACTACACTGCCAACTCTGTTTAGCACATGCCCTCACATGTGAATCCTTAAAGAGATGGGTGGGACGACAGCTTAAGAGGGTGTGAACGATGTTGAATGGGTGTAGACAAAGAAGAGCTCTCCAGGTGGTGTACCAAAAATATTCAAGGGCCATTTTCTCAAAATTGAGGTTACAAGTTTATCAACTTTCAAAGCATAATTACTTTCCCATTGTTTCTCAACTGTAGTGTATGATATGTCAATTTCCAACTCTGAGTCTCTGCTTTTATCCAATGTAAAAAAAACATAATTTGGTTATATAGTACTGAATCCAGGTGGTGGGTCAAAGATCAAAAGTAAGTCAAGCAATTGTTTATAGGGAAAATATGAGCAGGCTATTATATTGCTGCAAACACAACATTACAGTGGCTTGTGAAAGTATTCACCCCCTTGGCATTTTTCCTATTTTGTTGCCTTACAACCTGGAATTAAAATGGATTTTGGTGGGGTTTGTATCATTTTACTTTTTTTTTACCTTTATTTAACTAAGGAAGTCAGTTAAGAACAAATTCTTATTTTCAATGATGGCTTAGGAACAGTAGGTTAACTGCCTTGTTCAGGGGTAGAACAACAGATTTTTTTCAGCTCAGCGATTCAATCTTGCAACCTTCCAGTTACTAGTCCAACACTCTAACCACTAGGCTATGTCTCTATAGGTATGTCTCTATAAGCTTGGCACATCTAGCCACTGGGATTGTTGCCCATTCTTCAAGGCAAAACTGCTCCAACTCCTTCAAGTTGGATGGGTTCTGCTGGTGTACAGCAATCTTTAAGTCATACCAGAGATTCTCAATTGCATTGAGGTCTGGGCTTTGACTAGGCCATTCCAAGACATTTAAATGTTTCCACTTAAACCACTCGAGTGTTGCTTCAGCAGTATGCTTAGGGTCATTGACCTGCTGGAAGGTGAACCTCCGTCCCAATCTCAAATCTCTGGAAGACTTAAACAGGTTTCTCTCAAGAATTTCCCTGTACACTTACCGCCATCCATCATTCCTTAAATTCTGACCAGTTTCCCAGTCCCTGCCGATGAAAAGCATCCCCACAGCATGATGCTGGCACCACTATGCTTCACTGTGATGTTGTTCTCAGGGTGATGAGAGGTGTTGGGTTTGCGCCAGACATAGTGTTTTCCTTGATGGCCAAAAAGCTCAAATTTAGTTTAATCTGACCAGAGTACCTCCTTCCATATGTTTGGGGAGTCTCCCACATGCCTTTTGGCGAACACCAAACGTGTTTGCTTATTTTTGTCTTGCCACTCTGTCATAAAGCCCAGCTCTGTGGCGTGTACGGCTTAAAGTGGTCCTATAGACAGATACTCCAATCTCCGCTGTGGAGCTTTGCAGCTCCTTCAGGGTTATCTTTGGTCTCTTTGTTGCCTCTCTGATTAATGCCCTCCCTGCCTGGTCCGTGAGTTTGGTGTGCGGCCCTCTCTTGGCAGGTTTGTTGTGGTGCCATATTCTTTCCATTTTTTAATAATGGATTTAATGGTGCTCCGTGGGATGTTCAAAGTTTCTGATATTTTTTTATAACCCAACCCTGATCTGTACTTCTCCACAACTTTATCCCTGACCTGTTTGGAGAGCTCCTTGGTCTTCATAGTACCGCTTCCTTGGTGGTGACACTTGCTTAGTGGTGTTGCAGACTCTGGGGCCTTTCAGAACAGGTGTATATATACTGAGATCATGTGACAGAACACTTAGACTGCACATAGGTGGACTTCATTTAACTAATTATGTGACTTCTGAAGGTAATTGGTTGCACCAGATCTTATTTAGGAGCTTCATAGCAAAGGGGTTGAATACATATGCATGCACCACTTTTCCGTATTTAATTTTTTTTCATTTCACTTCACCAATTTGGACTATTTTGTGTATGTCCATTACATGAAATCCAAATAAAAATCAATTTCAATTACAGGTTGTAATGCAACAAAATAGCAAAAACGCCAAGGGGGGTTGTAACGTCCTGACCAGCAGATGGAGCTGTTGTAGTAGTTTTGGGGTCAGGACGTGGCAGTCTTGTATGTGTGTGATTGTTCTGTGTTGGTCTTGTGACTCCTGATCAGGAACAGCTGGGGATCGTTGTTCCTGATTGAGAGTCATATATGTAGGAGTATGTTTGTCACTTGGTTTTGGTGGGTAGTTGTGTTTGCACTGCGTTGGTGAGCCTGCAAAACTGTTTAGTGTTGTGGGTATCATTTATTGTTTTGTCAAGTGGATGCTTTACTCTTTTTTGTTAATTAAAATATGAGTATCCACAACTCCGCTGCATTTTGGTCTTCCCTGCAACACAACAAAGGATTTTGTGACAGAACTACCCACCACCAAAGGACCAAGCAGCGGAGAAGAGGACAGAGGCAAGGGAGGGAGGAATGTTGGAAGCAGCGCGCTCGGGAGGTGATGGATTCCTGGTCGCTGGAGGTGTTGACGGAGAGGATTGACTGGACATGGGAGCAGTTGCGGGTCCACTGTGACAACCTGCCTGGGAGGCAGGTAGAACCCGAGAGGCAGCCCCAAGAATTTTTTAGGGGGGGGCACAAGGGCTATTTGGCGGGGTGAGATTACAGCCCCAGGCCAGCTCCCCGTACCCTTGTAGGGCAGACTGGACAGGTCCCGTGCTTTGGGGTTGGGGCTGTGGTGAGGCCTGGGATTTTCAGGCCGGTAGGCAAGGTACCAGCGCCCCGAATGTGCCAGGGCGAAGTAGGCATCGAGCCGGAAGGGGTGATGCCAACCCTGCACTCAAGACCGCCAGTGCGCCCTTTCGGTCCGGTGTTTCCCGCTAGACGCACTAGCATGGAGGTGCGTGTCTCCAGGCTGGCATGTCCAGTACCAGCCCCACGCATCAGGAGTCTAGTGCGTCAGCCCAGCCTCGCCAGTCAACAGTCGCCAGAGCTGCCCGCCAGTCAACAGTCGCCAGAGCTGCCCGCCAGTCAACAGTCGCCAGAGCTGCCAGCCAGTCAGGAGCCACCAGAGCCGCCCGCTAGTCAGGAGCCGCCAGAGCCGCCCGCTAGTCAGAAGCTGCCAGAGTGGCCCGACTGCCCCAAGCTGCCAGAGTGGCCCGACTGCCCCGAGCTGCCAGAGTGGCCCGACTGCCCCGACCTGCCAGAGTGGCCCGACTGCCCCGAGCTGCCAGAGTGGCCCGACTGCCCTCCGGCCCAGCCTGAGGGGCCCGACTGTCCTCCGGCCCAGCCCGAGGGGCCCTCCTGTCCTCCGGCCCAGCCCGAGGGGCCCTCCTGTCCTCCGGCCCAGCCCGAGGGGCCTTCCTGTCCTCTGACCCAGCCCGAGGGGCCCTCCTGTCCTCCGGCCCAGCCCGAGGGGCCCGCCTGTCCTCCGGCCCAGCCCGAGGGGCCCGCCTGTCCTCCGGCCCAGCCCGAGGGCCCGCCTGTCCTCCGGCCCAGCCCGAGTGGCCCGCCTGTCCTCCGGCCCAGCCCGAGTGGCCCGCCTGTCCTCCGGCCCAGCCCGAGTGGCCCTCCTGCCCTCCGGCCCAGCCCGAGTGGCCCTCCTGCCCTCCGGCCCAGCCCGAGTGGCCCTCCTACCCTCCGGCCCAGCCCGAGTGGCCCTCCTGCCCTCCGGCCCAGCCCGAGTGGCCCTCCTGCCCTCCGGCCCAGCCCGAGTGGCCCTCCTGCCCTCCGGCCCAGCCCGAGGGGCCCTCCTGCCCTCCGGCCCAGCCTTCCGGCCCAGCCTGAGGAGCCCTCCTGCCCTCCGGCCCAGCCCGAGGGGCCCTCCTGTCCTCCGGCCCAGCCAGAGTGGTCCGTCTGCCAGGGTCAGCCCGAGTGGCCCGTCTGCCCGGCGCAGCTATCGGCGCCACCAAAGTGGGCGACGCCGAAGGTGGAGCGAGGTCCACGTCCTGCACCTGAGCCACCTCCAGGATAGGTGGGTTGGGGAGGGAGGGTGTAGCACAGTGCCGTCGTTGACGGCAGCCACCCTCCCTTCCCTCCCTTATTGTTTAGGGGTTATTGTTTATGGGTTTTGTTGGGGATTTTGTTTTTGGTGTTTTTTGTTGTTAGGTGCATTCCGGGGTCTGCACCTTGGGAGGGGGGGGGGGGGGGGTACTGTCACGTCCTGACCAGCAGATGGAGCTGTTGTAGTAGTTTTGGGGTCAGGACGTGGCAGTCTTGTATGTGTGTGATTGCTCTGTGTTGGTCTTGTGACTCCTGATCAGGAACAGCTGGGGATCGTTGTTCCTGATTGGGAGTCATATATGTAGGAGTATGTTTGTCACTTGGTTTTGGTGGGTAGTTGTTTTTGCACTGTGTTGGTGAGCCTGCAAAACTGTTTAGTGTTGTGGGTATCATTTATTGTTTTGTCAAGTGGATGCTTTACTCTTTTTTGTTAATTAAAATATGAGTATCCACAACTCCGCTGCATTTTGGTCTTCCCTGCAACACAACGAAGGATTTTGTGACAGGGGTGAAGACTTTTGCAAGGCACTGTACAGTTGAAACTTCATTTTGGCAACAGAAAATGTCTCAACAGAATGAAACAAAACACTTGTGAACTGGTTTAAACCTTCACAAAAGTTTTGAACAGGATATATTGCAGCAATTACCAGCAAAGTCAAGTGCTTACTATAACCAACAAATGACAGAAATATGCTAATTATACTTATTTTACAACAGACCTACTTATAACCTATCTTAAACTAAATTTGGAGCAAACAATTAAAAAGACAGATTGAATTTAATTTAGCCAATGAAAATGTCTCAATAGAATTAAACAAATGTCACGCCCTGCCCATAGAGATTCTTATTATTCTCTATGTTTGGTTAGGTCAGGGTGTGGCTCGGGTGGGGAAGTCTAGGTTTTCTGTTTCTTTGTTTTTGGGCCGAGTGTGGTTCCCAATCAGAGGCAGCTGTCTATCGTTGTCTCTGATTGGGAATCATACTTAGGCAGCCTGTTTTCCACCTGTGTTTGTGGGAGGTTATTTTCTGTTTAGCGTCTATGCCTGACGGAACTGTTCGCTTTGTTTTGTTGTTTTTTGGTTATTCTTGTTTGAGTGTTTCTTGGAATAAAGTATCATGAACACTTACCACGCTGCGCGTTGGTCCACTTCTCCTTCTAACAAGAGCCGTTACAACAAAACAGGTTTTGTTATTTAAAGATTAATAAATTAATAAATATGAAGCCTAATAATAACAATGCTGTACAAAAAATATGATAAATAAATGTCAATTCCAAATTGTCATCCAACCTGATTAGTGAGTTGCACAGTAGACTGCATTTTTCTCATCTTAGTCTACTACAATATTAAAACTTATATTAAATTTCCTAACCCTAACCCTAACCCTTGTAGGCTTTTCACTATAGGCATGTTCTTTTTCCTCTAACTTTAATTTTATTAAATGAAAAAGGCCTCCATCTTCACAATCAACAGTAGCCTAAGCCAAGGCTCCTCTCTCGGTCTCTCTCTCCTTAGCAGCAGGCGTATATGCGCCCAAGGCCTGAGAGAATGGTACTGATGCGCAAATTTAGGGTGTAGGCTATGATAGACAGCCTCTCCGGGACAATTTGGCCTGCTACAATTTTATTTATTGGCTTTTATTTTTTTTATTGACCAAAAGCTGCAATAAGGGAAACCCTGGAGCATTTTCCCATCAGAGTTGTGTTTCCATTAAATGTACTTGTTGCAGATAAAAGTCTGTGTATAAATACATAGTGTACATAAAAATACTTTTTGAGGTAAAATTCCCATGTTCCGAATTAAAAATACAAGTTAAATGGATTTCCATCGCATTTTCAACTCTTGGCGTACTGATGGTTTTGTCACAAAAACTGTTGCGTAGGTATAGTGAATGTGCCAACTCTGGTATTGTCACGTGCACTCTAGCCAACAGCTTGCAGACACAGTGCAGTTATAGCCTACTACATGATGAGATTATTATTGACAAAAGTGCAAGACAATATGTATTTGTTGAATGGCATCCAAGCATTGATCATCACATCACCAGAACAAAACCCTAGATTTAGGTGTCACGTCCTGACCAGTAAAAGGGGTTATTTGTTATTGTAGTTTGGTCAGGACGTGGCAGGGGTGTGTTTGTTTAGTGTGTTTCGGGGTTTTGGTTTATGTTCTATGTTTTCTATTTCTATGTGGGTTTTGTAGTTTGTCTATTTCTATGTTTGTTTTGGGAACAACCTCCAATTAGAAGCAGCTGGTTGTCGTTGCTTCTAATTGGAGGCCATATTTTAGTGGGTTTATTTGTTCCATGTATAGTCTATGTACCTTACAGGACTGTTTTTCGTCGTTCTTGTGTTTATTTCTTTAATAAATCAAGAAGATGATTCACATCCCTGCTGCAGTTTGGTCCGATCATTACGACGCTTATGACAATAGGAGCGTGTGTATGCTTACAGGAGACTTTTGAACTAGCCTAATCAGATTAAAACATTGTGACTGGTTGTGTTTATACCACATATAAAAGTTCATATTAAAAAGTTATATTTTGGCTATATTGAAGCGTTCTAGGTGCTTGAGGAATAGCCACTAGGATTGGAGAGGAGGCAGAGCGTGAGTTAAGCTTTCCTGAATAACTGGGCCTGCTGGGAGCATATGTGGCCACATTATAGGACGACTTGGGAGAATGATGATGCGCAACAGACAGCGCATCTCAGTATTAGAAGTAAAACTACAGCCAGACTGGCCTGCTACTGTGCCTTTCTAGACCTAACACATTGTCCAGAGTAGACCCACAACTGATCCAAATCAAATGAAACATTCAAATAGCACGGCTTTTGCGCCGTTACTCAAAGGATATTTTCACTGCACCCTAGAGTAGGCTAGAATGTTGTACTCACTTGAAAACAATAATTAAATTGTTCATTGCATTATTGTTTTGTAGGCAAGTCTAGGTAGGATGATTGTATTGTCCCATCAATAGGGGAGATGTTTTAGCTTTGACTCATGCCTTCACTGTTCTTTCATGCGCAATGATGCACCTGGTATCTCCGCTGTCTATCAGCTATTCCTATTTGTTCTTGTCGATTCATTAAAAAAACGTATGCAGATTGTAATATTTTTTGTGTGGTACGATTGCAAGTTAGCCTACTGCAAATCTGGACAACGATCCACCTACCACTATTGTCACTATGAATGGTGGATGGAGGGCAGGATAGATAGTTAGACTGGTAGACTATACTGACATGTGGAATAGTAAAAGTTAGTGCAGGGAAAAGTGTAGTGAATAAGGGAAGTACCAAAACACCTTGACATAGGAAAAGGTGCATTCAAAAAGATTAGGAAATTTGGCTAGGATGGAAGAAATATATAGTAAAATCTGCAAAAGAGCGAATGTAAACCTGGGGAAAACGTACTACCCTCCCCTGTGCCCAATGAAAAAAAACACAACTTTCTCCAAAGCAAAAAACCCTCCCCTATTTTGGAACACACCTCCCCTCACTAAATTGCGATCTGTCCCAAACGCTAGAGAAAGGCATGACAGTAGGTAGGAAGTGAGCTACTGAACAGAACAAAGGACAGTTGGTAAAGCAGGTGGGCAGTGTAGTCTTACTGTATCTCTTTGGTCCATCCTCCAGGCAGAAGGAGAGGGTCAGGGTGGCGTCCTCCTCAAAGAACTCTGTGGCAAACGCATCCCACCACAGACTGTCACTCTCCTGAAAGAGAGAGAGAGAAGAAAGTTGATCAATAATTCAAATAGTTCTAATATTATCATATAATTTGCTTTGATGCACAGAACATATTTTATGGAAACAACAGATTCTATACTATCTACGTATTCCCCCAAAATCTATTTTCTCCATGATAAGTACATCACGCATCAACCCAGGACATCCACCACTGTACACAACATCATGATATTGAAATCACTTTACTATCACAAACAGGCAAAATGTTGTACCCTTCCACCTGCCACTCCGGGGAACATGACACCATCATTTACCAGATAATGTACCGTAACCGCAGACGACCCCATGTGATGCATGATGTTGATTTCACCCGACATGTTAGGATAGATCGAGAGAGGCTTTCATTCGTTGCTCCACTGAGGGATCGCTAGACCCTTCCAGATTTTTACAATTATCCATGTCAATGTCGCCTAGCGTCAAGTCCAATATGTGTTGACCCCAAGGACCTTGAAGAACAACTCAATGTGCTTCATATCTGCAGGTCTTGAGGTGTGTGTGCGTGTGTATGTGTGTGTATATGTGTGTGTGTGTGTGTGTGTGTGTGTGTGCGCGTGTGTATGTGTGTGTATATATGTGTGTGTGTGTGTGTGTGTGTGTGTGTGTGTGTGTGTGTGTGTGTGTGTGCGTCTGCGTGTGCGTGCGCGTGTGTGTGATATAGGGGGGAGAGGGAGGGAGGGGATAGAACTTCTGCAGTTCATTTTGAAGGTGAATCAATACGTGATTATGACCTGGGAATAGAGCGTCCGCTGGTGAAGTAGCATCAACATCCCTGGGTCATAGATTGGTGATAAACCTAGGGATAGGCCTATGATACCTTAACGGCTGGGATTCAATCAATTACAGATTGAGATAAACTGCACTGCTGTATCGGAGGTGTTAACAATGTTGTAACCAACACACGCTAATCTGATTCTCATTGGATATTGGATACATACTAGAAGCGCAGTTTCCTCCTATGAAAAATGATACACTCTCATCTGTCCATTTCTGCACAGTCACATATTTGTTATCTTTGCTGCATCACCACTACCCAAATTTAGAGCAAGCAAACTATGACTCTTAATTCTGACCCAGATAGGCCCACTGCTGCACCATCGTTGCATTTTACTAGCACACTGGGAGTAGTGATGATTGACTCAACAGGAGTCCCTGAATGGTGTGTGTGATTGGGCTAGTGCCAGGCAACTGTCAGCGGATTGAGTCCCCCAGGGGACAGGAGGACAGGGTGGTATGGTGGTGGGATAGGGGGCATGGATGCCTAGCGCAGCAGGATTCCACTAGAATAGAGGTTACCAAACTGTTTATAGTCCCGTACCCCTTCAAACATTCAACCTCCAGCTGCGTACCCCCTCTAACACCAGGGTCAGCGCACTCTCAAATGTAGTTTTTTGCCATCATTGTAAGCCTGCCACACACACACCATACAATACATTTATTAAACATAAGAAGGAGTGTGAGTTTTTGACACAATCCGGCTCGTGGGAAGTGACAAAGGGCTCTTATAGGACCAGGGCACAAATAATAACATAATAAAAATCAATAATTTTGCTCTTTATTTAGCCCTCTTACAAATAAAACTTTATTTGTTCATCAAAATGGTGAATAACTCACCACAGGTTAATGAGAAGGGTATGCTTGAAAGGATACAATGTTGGGTTGTATTGGAGAGAGTCTCAGTCTTAAATCGTTTTCCACACACAGTCTGCCTGTATTAAGTTTTCATGCTAGTGAGGGCCGAGAATCCACTCTCACATAGGTACGTGGTTGCAAAGGGCATCAGTGTCTTAACAGCGTGATTTGCCGAGGCAGGATACTCTGAGCGCAGCCCAATCCAGAAATCCAGCAGTGGCTTATGATTAAATAAAATTTTCACAGAACCGCTTGTTGCAATTTCGATGAGGCTCTCTTGTTCATATATCGGTAAGTGGACTGGAGGCAGGGCATGAAAGGGATAACGAATCCAGTTGTTTGGGCCATCCGTTCTTGAAAGTACCTGCGGAATTGCGCACCCAACTCACTCAGGTGCTTCGCTATATCACATTTGACATTGTCTGTAAGCTTGATTTCATTTGCACACAAGAAATCATACAATGACGGAAAGACCTGTGTGTTGTCCATGTTAAAAGCAGACAGAGAAGAGCTCCAACTTCTTAATCATAGCCTCAATTTTGTCCCGCACGTTGAATATAGTTGGAGAGAGTCCCTGTAATCCTAGATTCAGATCATTCAGGCGAGAAAAACATCCCCCAGATTGGCCAGTCGTGTGAGAAACTCGTCATCATGCAAGTGGTCAGACAAGTGAAAATTATGGTCAGTAAAGAAAACTTTAAGCTCGTCCCTCAATTATAAAAAACGTGTCAACACTGTGTCAATCCTGTCAATCCTCTCCTGTTATCCTGGTTTCCAGTTTTTTGCAGAAGAGGGTGTCATCCTTAATTGACCCCCAATAAACGTAACAGACATATACCAGGAGCTGTGCCAGGCCCGCCACGTATGTTGACTCATCCAGCTGTAACGCGTTGAATTCACTGGCTTGTATGCGAAGCAGTAATTGTTCCAAAACATCTCCTGCTGTGTCATTGATGCATCGTGAAACAGTGTTGTTTGATGACGCAATTATCTGTATAGTATTTTTGGCCTTTTCCCCCAGCATTGTCCCAGCCATATCGACGGCAGCAGGAAGAACAGGCAAGCCCAATACAATAGTTTTGGGTAGGTTCTATACATGTCGTACTACTCGAAAGTTGTCTTAATTCTCGCTCAAAAAACTTCCGTGGCTTATTTTTGAAATTGGAATGTTTTGTTTCTAAATCTCTGCGCAAGACTGAAGGTTTCATCGAGTTGTGAGATAGTACTTTTACACATATAACACACTGTGGCTGAGGAAAGGCACTACTCCCAATATAAGTGAACCGCAAATCAATGTAGTTCTCATCATAATTGTGCCTCTTTGACGGTCCAACGTCCCTGTAAGTTGTTCGATGAGGGGGCAGTAGCTCTTCAGCTGCATCAGACACACAACTGTCAATGTCCATGCTAGCTGGGCTAACAACAAATGTAGAATTACTGATGCTAGCATTGGATGTGCTCGTGGAAGCAGAGAAACTTGTGTCGTCGACATGTGCAGGTGTAGTACTGCTGGTAATAGCAGTACTACTAGTAGAGCTGGTATGTGTCTCTATGGCCTGACTTTTTTTAACCATTCATCAATTTTCGAGCAAACGGAATGAACAGCAGCTACGTTTGGCTACACACGGACCGTTAGTGGAATTTATTTGACATTGTGTTATTTCGCTGAACACTAGATGGTTTAATTATATTTTGGGCAGTGAAACAAAGCTACTCAGGCAAGAAAAAATAACTAATGTATAGCCCTGTTGGAAAATATAAATGGAAAAATGTGAAGAAATTATACTTTTTTTATATAAGAAAAGTTTTTTTTCTCATTAAAAAAAAGTGAATCACATTTTTATTTGGCATACCCCCGACGGCATTGCGCGTACCCCAGTTTGGGAATACCTGCACTAACAACAATGGTCACTCACATGACTGACGAGGCCTCCACTGGGACAGCACTGGATGAGCTGGTTGAGAAATGTGTATGTGAGAGAGAGAGAGAGAGAGAGAGAGAGAGAGAGAGAGAGAGAGAGACAGGGGGGGCAGAGAGAGAGAGAGAGAAAGGGGGGCATAGAGAGAGAGGGGGAGAGGGGGAGAGAGAGAAGGAGACTGAGATAGAGAGAGAGGGTGGGGAGAGAGAGAGAAGGAGGGGGAGACAGAGTGAAAGGGATGGGTAAGAGGGAGAGGGAGAGGGAGAGAAAGACAGAGCGAGAGAGAGAGAGAAGGGGGGAGAGAGTGAGCGAGAGAGAGTGAGAGAGAGAGAGAAAGGGGAGGGAGAGAGAGAGAGAGAGACGGGGAAAGAGAAAGAGAGAGAGAGAGAGAGAGAGAGTGAGAGAGAGACGGTGAGCATAGCCTTGCTATTGAGAAAGGCTACAGTAGGCAGACCTGGCTCTCAAGAGAAGACAGGCAATGTGCACACTGCCTACAAAATTAGGGGAAAACTGAGCTGCACTTCCTAATCTCCTGCTAAATGTATGACCATATTAAAACCTCTCTGGGGTATGTGGGACGCTAGCGTCCCACTCACCAACAGCCAGTGAAATAGCAGAGCGCCAAATTCAAAACAACAAAAATGTCATAATTCAAATTTCTCACACATACAAGTATTATACACCATTTTAAAGATAAACTTCTCGTTAATCCAACCACAGTGTCCGATTTCAAAAAGGCTTTACCGCGAAAGCATACCATTAGATTATGTTAGGACTAGAAGTCGACCGATTAATCGGAATGGCCGATTAATTAGGGCCGATTTCAAGTTTTCATATTAATTGGAAATCGGTATTATTGGACGCCGATTTGGGCGATTAAAAAAAAATTACAAAATTCCGACCTTTATTTAACTAGGCAAGTCAGTTAAGAACACATTCTTATTTTCAATGATGGCCTAGGAACGGTGGGTTAACTGCCTTGTTCAGGGGCAGAACAACAGATTTTTAGCTTGTCAGCTCGGGGATTCAATCTTGCAACGTTACGGTTAACTAGTCCAACGCTCTAACCACCTGCTTTACATTGCACTCCAGGAGGAGCCTGCCTGTTACGCGAATGCAGTAAGAAGCCAAGGTAAGTTGCTAGCTAGCATTAAGCTTATCTTCTAAAAAACAATCAATCAATCATAATCACTAGTTAACTACACATGGTTCATGATATTACTAGTTTATCTAGCCTGTCCTGCGTTGCATATAATCGCTTAGTTACACGTTGCTCCAACCATAAACATCAATGCCTTTCTTAAAATCAATACACAAGTATATATTTTTAAACCTGCATATTTAGTTAATATTGCCTGCTAACATTAATTTATTTTAACTAGGGAAAATGTGTCACTTCTCTTGAAAACAGAGTCAGGTTATATGCAGCAGTTTGGGCCGCCTGGCTCGTTGTGAACTGTGAAGACTATTTCTTCCTAACAAAGACAGCCGACTTCGCCAAACAGGGGATGATTTAACAAAAGCGCATTTGCGAAAAAAGCACAATCGTTGCACGACTGTACCTACACATAAACATCAATGCCTTTCTTATAATCAATAAACAGAAGTATATATTTTTAAAGCTGCATATTTAGCTAAAAGAAATCTAGGTTAGCAGGCAATATTAACCAGGTGACATTGTGTAATTTTGCGTTCATTGCATGCAGAGTAAAAGTATATGCAAAAGTTTGGGCCGCCTGGCTCGTTGCGAACTAATTTGCCAGAATTGTACGTAATTATGACATAACATTGAAGGTCGTGCAATGTAACAGGAATATTTAGACTTAGGGATGCCACCCGTTAGATAAAACACGGAACGGTTCCGTATTTCACTGACAGGAAAAACTTTTTGTTTTCGAGATGATAGTTTACGGATTCGACTATATTAATGACCTAAGGCTCGTATTTCTGTGTGTTATTATGTGATAATTAAGTCTATGATTTGATAGAGCAGTCTGACTGAGCGATGGTAGGCAGCAGTAAGCTCGTAAGCATTCATTCAAACAGCACTCTCGTGCGTTTTGCCAGCAGCCCTTCGCAATGCATTGCGCTGTTTATGACTTCAAGCCTGTCAACTCCCAAGATTAGGCTGGTGTAACCGATGTGAAACGGCTAGCTAGTTAGCTGGGTGCGCGCTAATAGCGTTTCAAACGTCACTCACTCTGAGACTTGGAGTAGTTGTTCCCCTTGCTCTACATGGGTAACGCTGCTTCGAGGGTGGCTGTTGTCGATGTATTTCTGGTTCGAGCCCAGGTAGGAGCGAGGAGAGGGACGGAAGCTATACTGTTACACTGGCAATGCTAAAGTGCCTATAAGAACATCCAATAGTCAAAGGTATATGAAATACAAATCGTATAGAGAGAAATAGTCCTATAATTCCTATAATAACTACAACCTAAAACTTCTTATCTGGGAATATTGAAGACTCATGTTAAAAGTAATCACCAGCTTTCATATGTTCTCATGTTCTGAGCAAGGAACTTAAACGTTAGCTTTTTTACATGGCACATGTTGCACTTTTACTTTCTTCACCACCTTCCATAGACACCTGAAACCCCACCTCTTTAAGGTATACCTGGGATAGGATATAGTAATCCTTCTAACCCCCCCCCCAAAAAAAGATATAGATGTACTATTGTAAAGTGGTTGTTCCACTGGATATCATAAGGTGAATGCACCAATTTGTAAGTCGCTCTGGATAAGAGCGTCTGCTAAATTACGTAAATGTAAATGTTCTCCAACACTTTGTTTTTGCATTATGTAAACCAAATTGAACATGTTTCATTATTTATTTGAGGCTAAATTTATTTTATTGATGTATTATATTAAGTTAAAATAAGTGTTCATTCAGCATTGTTGTAATTGTCATTATTACAAGTAAATAAATAAACAAATCGGCCGAGTAATCGGTATCGGCGTTTTTGGCCCTCCAATAATCGGTGTCGGGATCGGCGTTGAAAAATCATAATCGGTCGACCTCTAGTTAGGTGTCACGTCATGACCAGCAGAGAGCGTAATTGTATTAGTTTTGGTCAGGACGTGGCAGAGTTTTGTGTTATGTGTTAGTTAATTGGGGTTGGACTCCCAATTGAAGGCAGGTGTGTTGAGTTGCCTTTGATTGGGAGTCCTATATAGTAGTGTGTGTTTTTCCTTGGGGTTGTGGGTAATTGTTTCTGTTCAGTGTGTTATGCTGTCAGTACTGTTGGCTGTCGGTTGTTTCTTGTTTTGTAAATTGTATAGTGTTCGCTCTTTATTAAATGATGATGAACACTAACTCCGCTGCACCTTGGTCCATTCCTGAAGACAGCCCTTACAGAACTACCCACCACAAAAGGACCAAGCAGCGGAGGAGGAAGGAGCCACAGGAGAACAGCGTGATGGACTGGACATGGGAGGACATCCTGGATGGCAAGGGATCCTACACTTGGGAGGAGATCCTGGTCGGAGGGGATCGCCTCCCATGGGAACAGGTCGTGGCACTCAGAAGAGTGGAGGCAGCAGGAGAGAGGGACCAACGGCGACGGTATGAGGGAACACGGCTGGGAAGGAAGCCCGAGAGGCAGCCCCAATAAAAAAAAATTGGGGGGGGGCACAGGGGCTGTTTGGCGGGGCGAGGATGGAGCCCCAGGCCAGCTCCCCACTCTAGCCCTGAGGTGCGTCAGCCCAGTCTGACTCGGCCTGTTCCCGCTCCCCGCACTAGCCCTAAGGTGCGTGTGCCCAGACTGGCACATCCTGTACCAGCCCCACGCATCGGGCATCTAGTGCGTCAGCCCAGCCTCGCCAGTCTGGTGCCGCCAGAGCCACCAGCCAGTCAGGAGTCGCCAGAGCTGTCCGCCAGTCAAGAGTCGCCAGAGCTGTCCGCCAGTCAGGAGTCGCCAGAGCTGCCCGCCAGTCAAGAGTCGCCAGAGCTGCCCGCCAGTCAAGAGTCGCCAGAGATGCCCGCCAGTCAAGAGTCGCCAGAGCTGCCCGCCAGTCAAGAGTCGCCAGAGCTGCCCGCCAGTCAAGAGTCGCCAGAGCTGTCCGCCAGTCAAGAGTCGCCAGAGCTGTCTGCCAGTCAGGAGTTGCCAGAGCTGCCTGCCAGTCAGGAGCTGCCAGAGCCGCCCACCAGTCAGGAGCTGCCAGAGCCGCCCGCTAGTCAGGAGCTGCCAGAGTGGCCCGTCTGCCCGGATCAGCCAAAGTGGCCCGACTGCCCGGATCAGCCAGAGTGGCCCGACTGCCCGGATCAGCCAGAGTGGCCCGACTGCCCGGATCAGCCAGAGTGGCCCGCCAGTCAGGAGCTGCCAGAGCCGCCCACCAGTCAGGAGCTGCCAGAGCCGCCCGCTAGTCAGGAGCTGCCAGAGTGGCCCGTCTGCCCGGATCAGCCAAAGTGGCCCGACTGCCCGGATCAGCCAGAGTGGCCCGACTGCCCGGATCAGCCAAAGTGGCCCGACTGCCCGGATCAGCCAGAGTGGCCCGACTGCCCGGATCAGCCAGAGTGGCCCGACTGCCCGGATCAGCCAGAGTGGCCCGCCAGTCAGGAGCTGCCAGAGCCGCCCGCCAGTCAGGAGCTGCCAGAGCCGCCCGCTAGTCAGGAGCTGCCAGAGTGGCCCGTCTGCCCGGATCAGCCAAAGTGGCCCGACTGCCCGGATCAGCCAGAGTGGCCCGACTGCCCGGATCAGCCAGAGTGGCCCGACTGCCCGGATCAGCCAGAGTGGCCCGCCAGTCAGGAGCTGCCAGAGCCGCCCGCCAGTCAGGAGCTGCCAGAGCCACCCGCTAGTCAGGAGCTGCCAGGATCAGCCAAGTGGCCCGTCTGCCCGGATCAGCCAGAGTGGCCCGACTGCCCGGATCAGCCAGAGTGGCCCGACTGCCCGGATCAGCCAGAGTGGCCCGACTGCCCGGATCAGCCAGAGTGGCCCGACTGCCCGGATCAGCCAGAGTGGCCCGACTGCCCGGATCAGCCAGAGTGGCCCGACTGCCCGGATCAGCCAGAGTGGCCCGACTGCCCGGATCAGCCAGAGTGGCCCGACTGCCCGGATCTGCCAGAGTGGCCCGACTGCCCGGATCTGCCAGAGTGGCCCGACTGCCCGGATCTGCCAGGGTGCCCCGCCTGCCCGGAGTTGCCAGAGTGGCCCGCCTGTCCTCCAGCCCAGCCCGAGTGGCCCGCCTGTCCTCCGGCCCAGCCCGAGTGGCCCGCCTGTCCTCCGGCCCAGCCCGAGTGGCCCGCCTGTCCTCCGGCCCAGCCCGAGTGGCCCGCCTGTCCTCCGGCCCAGCCCGAGTGGCCCGCCTGTCTTCCGGCCCAGCCAGAGTGGCCCGCCTGTCTTCCGGCCCAGCCAGAGTGGCCCGCCTGTCTTCCGGCCCAGCCAGAGTGGTCCGTCTGCCCGGGTCAGCCCGAGTGGCCCGTCTGCCCGGTGCAGCCATCGGCGCCACCGAAGTGGGCGACGCCGAAGGTGGAGCGAGGTCCACGTCCCGCACCTGAGCCACCTCCAGGATAGGTGGGTTGGGGAGGGAGGGTGTAGCACAGTGCCGTCGTTGACGGCAGCCACCCTCCCTTCCCTCCCTTATTGTTTAGGGGGGTATTGTTTATTGGTTTTGTTGGGGTATTGGGGATTTTTTGTGTTTTCTTTTTTAAGGTGCATTCCGGGGTCTGCACCTTGAGGGGGGGGGGGTACTGTCACGTCCTGACCAGCAGAGGGCGTAATTGTATTAGTTTTGGTCAGGACGTGGCAGAGTTTTGTGTTATGTGTTAGTTAATTGGGGTTGGACTCCCAATTGAAGGCAGGTGTGTTGAGTTGCCTTTGATTGGGAGTCCTATATAGTAGTGTGTGTTTTTCCTTGGGGTTGTGGGTAATTGTTTCTGTTCAGTGTGTTATGCTGTCAGTACTGTTGGTTGTCGGTTGTTTCTTGTTTTGTAAATTGTATAGTGTTCGCTCTTTATTAAATGATGATGAACACTAACTCCGCTGCACCTTGGTCCATTCCTGAAGACAGCCCTTACATTAGGACAGCACCTTGACAAGAAAAACCACACAGCCTTTTTCCAAGCATGGAGAGGCATCACAAAAACGAGAAATACAGCTAAAATGAATCACTAACCTTTGATGATCTTCATCAGATGGCACTCATAGGACTTCATGTTACACAATACATGTATGTTTTGCTCGATAAAGTTCATATTTATATCCAATAACCCCATTTTACATTGGCGTGTAATGTTCAGAAATGTTTTGCCTCCAAAACAACCGGTGAATGAGCACATCAATTTACAGAAATAATCATCATAAACGTTGATAAAATATACAACTGTTATGCATAGAATTAAAGATAACTTCTCCTTAATGCAACCGCTGTGTCAGATTTCAAAAAAGCTTTACGGCGAAAGCACACCTTGCAATAATCTGAGTACAGCGCTCAGTCACCAAAACAAGCCATACAGATACCCGCCATGTTGTGGAGTCAACAGAAGTCAGAAATAGCATTCTAAATATTCACTTACCTTTGATGATCTTCATCGGAATGCACTCCCAGAATTCCCAGTTCCACAATAAATGTTTGTTTTGTTCAATAAAGTTAATCTTTATGTCCAAATACCTCCATTTTCTTTGCGCGTTAGGTTCACTATTCCAAATGCTGAAGGGGCGCGTACTAAATTCCAGATGAAAAGTCAAAAAAGTTCTATTACAGTTTGTAGAAACATGTCAAACGATGTGTAAAATCAATCTTTAGGATGTTTTTATCGTAACTCTTCAAAAATATTCCAACCGGACAACTCCTTTGTCTTCATAAAGGAAAGAGAACTGAGCTCGTGCTCATGGTCGTGCGCGTGACTAAACTAATGGCCTACTGCCAGACGCCTGATACAAACAGCTCTTATTCGCTCCCCATTCACAGTAGAAGCCTGAAACAACATTCTAAAGGCTGTTGACATCTAGTGGAAGCCTTAGGAAGTGCAATATGACCCCATAGACACTGTATATTGGATAGGCAATCACTTGAAAAACTACAAACCTCAGATTTCCACACTTCCTGGTTGGATTCTTTCTCAGGTTTTTGCCTGCCATATGAGTTCTGTTATACTCACAGACATCATTCAAACAGTTTTAGAAACGTCAGACTGTTTTCTATCCAAATCTACTAATTATATGCATATTCTAGCTTTTGGGCCTGAGTAGTAGGCAGTTTACTCTGGGCACGCTTTTCATCCGGACGTGAAAATACTGCCCCCTACCCCAATGAAGTTAAAGACACATATTTCCCTCAGATTACACAGACCCACAAAGAATTCGAAGACAAACCCAGTTTTTATAAACTCCCATATCTATTGGGTGAAATACCACAGTGTGCCATCAAAGCAGTAAGATTTGTGACCTGTTGCCACAAGAAAAGGGCAACCGGTGAAGAACAAACACCACTGTAAACACAACCCATATTTATTTTCCCTTTTTCTTGAACTATTTGCACATAATAATTATATTTTTGGCAGTGAAACAAGGCTACTCAGGCGAGAAAAAAACCCAAATGTATAGCCCCGTTGGAAAATATCAATTTATATATATATATATATATATATATATATATATATATATATATATATATATATATATATAAGAAAAGTCTGAAATGTCTTTATTTTTGGAACTTTTGTGAGTGTAATGTTCACTGTTAATTTTTTTCTGGTTTATTATCTATTTCACTTGCTTTGGCAATGTAAAAAATTTTTTTTTTATTTAACCAGCTAAGAACAAATTCTTATTTACAATGACAGCCTACTGGGGAACAGTGGGTTAACTGCCTTGTTCTGGGGAAGAACAACAGATTTTTACCTTGTCAGCTCAGGGATTCGATTCAGCAACCTTTCAGTTACTGGCCCAACACTCTAACCACTAGGCTACCTGCCTAGTGGCAGGTAGGCACCAGGCCAATAAAGCCCTTCAATTGAGTTGAGTTGAATTGAGAGAGAAAGAGAGCGAGAGAGAGAGAAATTGCATGGCTGTCTAAAGCTTTGTGCATTTCTTTTCAGTGTGTGTGAGTACTTGCACGCGTGTGTGTGTGTGTGAGACCGATTCTGATTAGTCACACTCAGCAGGCTGAATGACCTCAGCAGATAATCCTGTCCTGTGAGGGGCCTTCAGGGAGTGAGAGTAGAACCATGGTCAACAAGGCACTATCTTCCCCGCCCCCCCTCTCTCTCTCATTCACGCTCTCCCCCATCATATGTTAACATTGCCAAAGCAAGTGAAGTAGATCATAAACAAAAGTGATATAAAATATAAAACGTAACAGTAAACATTACACTGAATAATGTCTATATACAGTGCTCTAACGATGTGCAAATAGTACAAAAGGGAAAATAAATACACATAAATATGGGTTGTATTTACAATGGTGTTTGTTCTTCACTGGTTGCCCTTTTCTTATGGCAACAGGTCACAAATCTGGCTGGCTATGCTCACTGAGTCAGTACATAGTCAAAGCATTCCTTAAGTTTGGATCAGTCACAGTGGTCAGGTATTCTGCCACTGTGTATTCTCTGTTTAGGGCCAAATAGCATTCTAGTTTGCTCTGTTTCTTTGTTAAATCTTTCCAATGTGTCAAGTAACCATCCTTTGGTTTTCTCATGATTTGGATGGGTCTAATTTTGTTGCTGTCCTGGGGCTCTGTGGGGTCTGTTTGTGTTTGTGAACAGAGCCACAGGACCAGCTTGCTTAGGGGACTCTTCTCCAGGTTCATCTCTCTGTAGGTGATGGCTTTCTTATGGAAGGTTTGGGAATCGCTTCCTTTTAGGTGGTTGCAGAATTTAACGACTCTTTTCTGGATTTTGATAATTAGCGGGTTCAGCCGAATTCTGCTCTGCATGCATTATTTGATGTTTTACGTTGATCACTGAGGATATTTTTGCAGAATTCTGCATGCAGAGTCTCAATTTGGTGTTTGTCCCATTTTGTGAATTCTTGGTTGGTGAGTGGGATACATTCGCATTAGCGGGATACCATAGTGAGAATAGATATTTGGGCTAGATAAAGGATTTGTTGGACACTATAGTGATGATAGATCTATGGGCTAGCAAAAGGATTAGTTGGACACTATAGTGATGATAGATCTATGGGCTAGCTAAAGGATAAGTGGGACACCATACCGAGGATAGATCTATGAACTAGCTAAAGGATAAGTGGGACACCATACCGAGGATAGATCTATGGGCTAGCTAAAGGATAAGTGGGACACCATACCGAGGATAGATCTATGAACTAGCTAAAGGATAAGTGAGACACCATAGTGAGGATAGATCGATGGGCTAGCTAAAGGATAACTGGGACACCATAGCAATGATAGATCAATGGGTTAGCTAAAGGATTAGTTGGACACTATAGATACTATAGATAAATGGGCTAGCTAAAGGATTAGAGGGACCCAAAAATGAGGATAGATCTATGGGCTAGCTAAAGGATCATGTGGATAGATCTATGTGCTAGCTAAAGGATAAGTGGGACACCAGAGTGAGGATAGATCGATGGGCTAGCTAAAGGATAAGTGGGACACCATAGCAATGATAGATCAATGGGTTAGCTAAAGGATTAGTTGGACACTATAGATACTATAGATAAATGGGCTAGCTAAAGGATTAGAGGGACCCAAAAATGAGGATAGATCTATGGGCTAGCTAAAGGATCATGTGGATAGATCTATGTGCTAGCTAAAGGATAAGTGGGACACCAGAGTGAGGATAGATCTATGGGCTAGCTAGAGGATTAGCAGGCCACCATAGTGAGGATAGATCTATGGGCTAGCTAAAGGATAAGTGGGACACCATACCGAGGATAGATCTATGGGCTAGATAAAGGATTAGTTGGACACTATATTTATTATAGATATCTGGGCTAGCTAAGCCTGTTGGGGCTACGGGTTAGCAATGAACCCTGAGACGGGATTGCTAGCAAGGCTGGAAATTCAAAACATCAAAAATCTAATAATTTCAATTTCTCAAACAATCAACTATTTTACACCATTTAAAAGATAAACATCTCCTTAATCTAACCACATTGTTCGATTTTCAAAGAGGCTTTACGGCAAAAGCATAAAGTTAGATTATGTTAGGACAGTACATAGCCACAAAAGTACAAACATCCATTTTCAATTCAAGGTCAGGCGTCACCAAAAGCAGAAACCAGCTAAAATTATGCACCAACCTTTGACAATCAGATGACACTCCTAGGACATTATGTTATACAATACATGCATTTTTTGTTCCATCAAGTTCATATTTATATCCAAAAACAGCATTTTACAGTAGCGGTGAAATTCAGATTTTTTTCTTCTCTGAAATGCTTCCGGTGAACAACGTTACAATTTTCAAAATTACTATTCGAAAACATTGGTAAATTATAATATTGTCATTCAAATAATTATAGTTTAACATTTCGTAAATGCTACTGTATTGCCAGATTTCAAAATAACTTTACTGGGAAATCACAAGTTGCAATAAACCGGGTGCTGTGCTAAGAACAATAGGCTAGGCTATATAGGTTAGCATCATCTTGTAACCATGTAATATCAATAATACTATTGTCAACAATCCCTTACCTTTGATTATCTTCATCCATTGGCACTTCCAGGAATCCCAGGTGCACAACAAATGTGGTTTCTTTTGACAAAGTTCATAATTGATGTGCAAATAACTCCAAGTTGTTCCATGTTGTTAGCGCTTCGGTGGCTACTAAAAAGTAGCGCGGGGGGGTGGGGTGTGAAGTCACGGCGAAAAGTTTAAAAAGTTACAAAAATAATCTATTTACATTCGTTCAAACATGTCAAACGTTGTTTAGCATCAATCTTTAGAGCCATTTTTAACGTGAAACATCAGTAATGTTTCAACCCGACCTCTCCTATGTCTAGAAAAACGTTTTTGAAAAATGTCCCGTGTCTCATGATTGCGCAGGTGCAGGCAATAATGGAAGTGACGACATCCCAGGGACGTCAACTTCCCTGCATTCTTATTCGATCTCTGTTAATCATAGACGCTTCAAACAACTTTATAAAGATCGCTGACATCTAGTGGAAGCCGTAGGAGTTGCGAAATGAATCCTTTCTCACTGTGGTATCTATTAAACAATGACTCAAAAAAATAGTACAGCCACAAAA
The DNA here is from genome assembly GCF_901001165.1 of Salmo trutta. Lineage (NCBI taxonomy): Eukaryota > Metazoa > Chordata > Actinopteri > Salmoniformes > Salmonidae > Salmo > Salmo trutta. The sequence continues at coordinate 22,460,414 of NC_042959.1, forward strand.
TTCTTTTTTTCTCTCAGGTTTTCTCAGGTTTTTGCCTGCCATATGAGTTGTGTTATACTTACAGACACCATTCAAACATGCATATCCTAGCTTCTGAGTTGGTGTAGGTGGCAGTTAAAAATGGGCACATATTTTTTCCAAAATTCTCAATACTGCCCCCTAGCCCGTAGAGGCTAAAGGATTAGTGGGACACCATAGCGATGATAGAACTATGGGCTAGCTAAAGGATTAGTTGGGCACTATAGTTATTATAGATAAATGGGATAGCTAAAGGAATAGAGGGACCCAAAAATGAGGATAGATCTATGGGCTAGCTAAAAGATTGTGTGGATAGATCTATGGGCTAGCTAAAGGATATGTGGTACACCATAGTGAGGATAGGTCTATGGGCTAGCTAAAGGATTAGTGGGACACCATAGTGAGGATATATCTATGGGCTAGCTAAGGGATTAGTGGGACCCCAGAGTGAGGATATATCTATGGGCTAGCTAAAGGATTAGTGGGACACCAGAGTGAGAATAGATCAATGGGCTGGCTAAAGGATCGTGTGGATAGATCCATGGGCTAGCTAGAGGATTAGCAGGACACCATAGTGAGGATAGATCTATGGCCTAGCTAAAGGATTAGCGGGACACCATAGTGAGGATAGATCTATGGGTTAGCTAAAGGATTAGTGGGACACTATAGTGATGATAGATCTATGGGCTAGCTAAAGGATGGTGACGATAGATCTATGGGCTAGCTAAAGGATAAGTGGGACACCATAGTGAGGATAGATCTATGGGTTAGCTAGAGGATTAGTGGGACACCACAGTGAGGATAGATCTATGGGCTAGCTAAAGGATTAGTGGGACACCACAGTGAGGATAGATCTATGGGCTAGCTAAAGGATTAGTGGGACACCACAGTGAGGATAGATCTATGGGCTAGCTAAAGGATTAGTGGGACACCATAGTGAGGATAGATCTATGGGCTAGCTAAAGGATTAGTGGGACACCACAGTGAGGATAGATCTATGGGTTAGCTAAAGGATTAGTGGGACACCACAGTGAGGATAGATCTATGGGCTAGCTAAAGGATTATCCATAGTGAGGATAGATATTTGGGCTAGATAAAGGATTAGTGGGACACCACAGTGAGGATAGATCTATGGGCTAGCTAAAGGATTAGTGGGACACCACAGTGAGGATAGATCTATGGGCTAGCTAAAGGATTAGTGGGACACCATAGTGAGGATAGATACATGGGCTAGCAAGAGGATTAGTGGGACACCATAGTGAGGATAGATCTATGGGCTAGCTAAAGGATGTGTGGATAGATCTATGGGCTGCCAAAAGGATTAGTGGGAGACCATAATGAGGATAGATCTATGGGCTAGCTAAAGGGTAGTGAGGATAGATCTATGGGCTGGCAAAAGGATTAATGGGACACCATAGTGAGGATAGATCAATGGGCTAGCTAAAGGATTAGTGGGATACCATTGTGAGGATTGTCACTAAATAACAACAGACCTGGGGCTTTTATTAACACACACTTATAAATGGATGACACACACACACACACACACACACACACACACACACACCCTTATTGCTTTTGGCAAACACTCCATGAAGTGAAGCACAATGTCAGTACATTTCAATCTGAAACGATAATATTCTCAGCATGCTTTAGTTAAAGGGTATTTTCTCCTTTTTCTGTTGTATGAGAGAGTGGCCACCATAGTGAGTGGTTGTGTCTGGGGTCTAACCTTGGATAATTAACCTCTGCAATCCCATTCAAATAGTGAATGGATCAGACCCTGCCTGTTTCACTATGAGAATTATACTTTAGAAGGGCCTGGGGATACGAAGCATAATGGCTTAAAGTGCAAATCCACCACTTGTCAACCTCATTTTCATTATCTCCAGCCCAGTGTCTAAATATGTGAAAACAGTGCATGTCTATGTTTTGTAGAAAAATATATAAAGTTCTACCCGATGACATCATAAAAAGTTAAGATATTTAAAAAAAACAGATTTTCAAATACTATGACATTTGCAGTGACATGGGGGTAAGAAAATACCCTCCCCTCCCTCTGGCTAGAAAATCGTTGCAGGTTTTGAAAATCACTGTTTTTCTTACTTTTAATCCTACCCTGTGTTGTCACAGAGAAGTATTTTTAGGAGCCTTCTTCTTATCTTTTTAACCACAGATCAGAGAAACACGCTGTTTTCACATATGTAGACACTGGTTTGGTGCTGGAGATGATGAAGGAGGTTGAAAAGTGGCGGAATTTCCCTTTAAATGGGTGAAAAACATGGTGGTGATGCATAGAGACATTTTCAAGGTTGTGTACATTTCTAAAATGTATACAAAATGTATACAGCCACTACCCACAATGCATCAGTGGGTCCTAGACAACACATCAGCATGCACTAATTGGACCAATAAACACGCAGCTGGTTGCCTCATCAAACTCAACGCCACTTTTACTCATATCGCTTTGTGAGTATTGTGGTAACATTGGTATAGTGTTTAGTTCATCAGCTGATCTCCTGAAATCAGTGTACATTGTTTTGAGTCAGTGAAGAAGAGCCTAGTGATTATGCCAATACATTTAACTCCAGCTGTAAGTTGGAGTGTGTTTTTCCTATGTTTCTGGTGGGAATAGTCAGCAGTGTGGTTTTCTGACATATTGACAACTACCTCGCCCGTATATGGCCGTTCTACATAATGGTCATCACCGAATCTCAAATATGTCAGAGAGAATAATTTGCCTTATACAATTGTATGCTATTCTTAATGAACTAACAAGTTAAATTACATAGAAAGAATCAATTAGGGACAGCCATGTTTGTGGGCTATATGGCCTCAGCAATACAATACATCATCCACATCCACATTCATCACTATGATCATGAAGTAAAGAAATTCATCATGCTGCCACCACCATGCTTCACCGTAGGGATGGTGAAAGGTTTCCTCCAGATGTGACTCTTGGCATTCAGGCCAAAGAGTTCAATCTTGGTTTCATCAGACCAGAGAATCTTGTTTCTCATGGTCTGAGAGTCTTTTATGTGCCTTTTGGCAAACTCCAAGCGGGCTGTCATGTGCCTTTTACTGAGTAGTGGCTTCCGTCTGGCCACTCTACCATATAGGCCTGATTGGTGGAGTGCTGCAGAGATGGTTGTCCTTCTGGAAGGTTCTCCCATCTCCACAGCGGAACTCTGGAGCTCTGTCTGTGACCATAGGGTTCTTGGTCCCCTCCCTGACCAAGGCCCTTCTCCCCCGATTTCTCAGTTTGGCTGGGCGGCCATCTCGACGAAGAGTCTTGCTGGTTCCAAACTTCTTCAATTTAAGAATGATGGAGGCCACTGTGTTCTTGGGGACCATCAGTGCTGCAGAAATGTTTTAGGTCCCTTCCCAAGATCTGTTCCTCAACACAAACCTGTCTCGGAGCTCCATGGACAATTTCTTTCGACCTCATGGCTTGGTTTTTGCTCTGACATGCACTGTCGACTGTGGGACCTTATATAGACAGGTGTGTGCCTTTCCAAATCATGTCTAATCATTTGAATTTACCACAGGTGGACTCCAATCAAGTTGTAGAAACAGGATGCACTTGAGCTCAATGTTTAGTCTTATAGCAAGGGTTTGAATACTTATGTAAATAAGACATTTCCGATTTTTAGTTTTTATTAAATTTGAATATATAATTTGTATATATATACAGTATCAGTCAAAAGTTTGAAAACACTTACTCATTCAAGGTTTTTTTTTATTTGTACTATTTTCTACATTGTAGAATAATAGTGAAGACATCAAAACTATTAAATAACACATAAGGAACAATGTAGTAACCAAAAAAGTGTTAAACTTTTGACTGGTACTGTATATATATACAGTATCAGTCAAGAGTTTGAACACACTTCTACGTTTTCAAGGATTTTCTTTATTTTTACTTTTTCTACATTGTAGAATAATAGTGAAGACATCAAAACTATGAAGACATCAGATCTATCAGTTGTGTTGTGACAAGGTAGGGTTGGTATACAGAAGATAGACCTATTTGTTAAAAGACCACATCCATATTATGGCAAGAACAGCTCAAATAAGCAAAGAGAAAAGACAGTCCATTATTACTTTAAGACATGAAGGAAATTTGTCCTTTGGTCTGATGAGTCCAAATTTGAGATTTTTGGTTCCAACCGCTGTGACTTGGTGAGATGCAGAGTAGGTGAATGGATGATCTCCAGCGTTGCTGGTTAAGGTGGTATTTGATGATCTCCAGCGTTGCTGGTTAAGGTGGTATTTGATGATCTCCAGCGTTGCTGGTTAAGGTGGTATTTGATGATCTCCAGCGTTGCTGGTTAAGGTGGTATTTGGCCGTTTCAGGCCAGTTAGGTACTGAAGGACTTACCTAGGATTGGATTTTGTGTCCTTTTTATGTGCTGCTCAAATCACATGTAAACAGAGCAAGTTTTCCACATACTGGGAATTCCCTTGCATGGTTGAGGATGAAGTGATCTAACTCCGAGAAAAGGTTGAATGTCATTCCCAGATGGGGACAGTGCAGTGTACTGACAACCATCACCTAATGCTCAGTTCCACATGGATCCCTATCCCCTACCACTGGGCACATCATGTAGATCTGAGAAGTATTAGCAATATGGTAATAACCCCCACTCTGATAGACTGGGAGGGGTGACTTTTTGCCTTAATGCTTATACAGTAGCCAATCAGTTCAGATCTACACAAATGCCTAGGGATTGGGAACAGGGGGCAAGGGACTAGTGGCTGATTTTGGAACAGGCCACCTGATTACATAACAAATAGACAGTCAGTCAACCGGCAGTCAGTCAACAGAAAAGTAAATGATTTGATTTCACTAAACCCAATTTAACTCAATCCACCTCAGGAGTGCTAAGGTTTGGGCACACTGGCTAAATCCAGGTGAATCTTTTAAATTCACATAACTGCATTCCCAACTGAACACAGCAGATCATGCTGGCCGATATTATTCTAGCACCCTCCATTCACGTAGCCTTGTATGAACCATCCTGATCTCGCGATCTTACTTTCTGTTTTGCTACAAACATTATGTTAAGCTACACACAGAATGTAAGCTCTCGAGATCAGGATGGTTCATACGAGGCTACCACTAAAGTGCTTTTGTTTTCTTCTCTCTCTCCCTCCCTCCCTCTCTCTCTCTCTCTCTCTCTCTCTCTCTCTCTCTCTATTTCTCTCTCTCTGTCTTTCTCTCACTCTATCTCTCTTTCTCTCTCTCTCTCTTTCCCTCTCTCTCTCCCTCTCCCCCTCTCTCTTTCTCTCTCTCTCTTTTTCTCTCTCTCACCTATAGCTTCTCACTCGTAGCGTTATGCTTCATCCCTCACTCTCCCGCTGAATATTAATGACTGCTACGCTAATGTGCTTACAGCGGCTGAGGTCGAGCAGACCCCTCCTCTGAATGGTAATCCGACTCTTCATTTGCATATCCGCTTAAGTGTCAGATTCCCCCACAACCCCTAAATCACGGCAGTGTGTGTGTGCGGAGAGGCTTCAGACGGAGGCCAGTGGCCCCTGAGCAACGGTCCATAATCAATGCGGTCGAACCGTACGTTCCGTATGTATACGGTCACATAACAATCAAAGGCTGTTTTGATTGGGAAAGGGAAAGGGGGATACCTAGTCAGTTGAATACTGAATGTATTCAACTGAAATGTTTAACCCAACCCCTCTAGTAGGCCAGAAAAGGTTTGCTGTGTAAAATGAAAGGTAATAGGACAATGGCAAGCCGTGTGTTTAAGAACAAGTGATGGGGTTTAGTCGTTAGTAAACGTCCAGTCGTCTATCATAGTGGATTCCTAATACAGTTTACAGTATGACCTACAGTCATTCATTCAAAGGTAATCATGATGAAAAACAAAAACAGAGATTATGAATGTAAGACGATTTGATATCACTTCAGGTGGTTAATAGTTTATATAAACTTCATCATATAGCATACCGCAATGTTTACTGCATCAACAACCTTAAAGTATGCGTACATAAGTAACATATGAGATCTTCATCCAGCAAAATAGCATAGTTCACCGAAAAAACAACACAACTATTACTTGTCTAAAACAGCTCCATAATGTCAAACAGATGCTACTGATGTTCAACAACACTACCATTCAACATTGCTGCCGAGACTCAGAGTAATGCTGCAGCATATGCTGTTCTCTGGGCCAAATTATTCTCATCAGCTGGGCAGTGCATGGACATTAGTGACTCATATTAGTTGCCCGCCAACAACAACTTAATGTAAAAACTGAATCCCAGCAGACACGTGTCTGGGGTTGGTAACTCAACAACAAACATCAATACAGACCAATCAACAAATCTAAAGGCACACCCATCATAATGGTTTCTGTCTGGTAGAGAACATATTCAGAATGGTTGGCATCACTGTATATCTATTTACCTTTTCTAAATACAAAAGATGGTAGATAAAAAGGCTGATTAATTGTAGGCTACCTGACATGTTCCTATACAAGCCATATAGTCCTTCTACTGAATATTGGTTGGCATGATTCAACAGCCATATCCTCACTAATATTTCTGACAGGAAAATGACATAACTGTTCTGAAAAGACAACCAAAAAAACCTATACCCATGCAATTGACCAATTGTTTATGGTTTTTTTTAAATGATCAACTAGGACATCATCAGCTAGACAGGAAATGCTTCCACAACAGCTGGCAAGATGTGATGTCGGATGAAATATTAAAGAAGTCTAAGACACATATTCAGGGCTGAGTCCCAAATGGCACCATATTCCCTTTATAGTGTGCTACTATGAAGGGAATAGGGTGTCATTTGGGCCGCAAACACAAGTCCTATTCAGCTATTTTTACTTAATGACCCATTTTATAAACATAACAATCAAGGCTAAAAAATTATAATCAACTGTGATGAATCTCATGAATAAAGTCCTTTAGTTTTCATAAACAATCTCTATTGTTTCTGCCTCTTTTATTGGTGGTGGTTGAGAGATTCAAAATGCAAAGTTCCCCAAAATATTATTATCTGGGCCATTTCTGATCTCCATGCATGTAGAACACTTTGTCATTACCCAGATTTTCCCCATTAAATCAATCATAAAAATTAAGGAAATTAATGCTAACAAAATTATATTTACTACCTTTATGGCTGAAATGATGGCTATGATGGCAGTAATATATTGGTTGTATATATATTATATATATATATATATATATATATATATATATATATATATATATATATATACAACAATATATTACTGCCATCATTTTTAGAATTTTTATATATATATATATATATATATATATATATATATATATACACAGTGGGGGGAAAAAGTATTTGATCCCCTGCTGATTTTGTACGTTTGCCCACTTACAAAGAAATGATCAGTCTATAATTTTAATAGTAGGTTTATTTGAACAGTGAGAGACAGAATAACAACAAAAAAATCCAGAAAAACGCATGTCAAAAATGTTATAAAATGATTTGTATTTTAATGAGGGAAAAAAGTATTTGACCCCTCTGCAAAACATGACTTAGTACTTGGTGGCAAAACCCTTGTTGGCAATCACAGAGGTCAGACGTTTCTTGTAGTTGGCCACCAGGTTTTTTTTGCACACATCTCAGGAGGGATTTTGTCCCACTCCTCTTTGCAGATCTTCTCCAAGTCATTAAGGTTTCGAGGCTGACGTTTGGCAACTCGAACCTTCAGCTCCCTCCACAGATTTTCTATGGGATTAAGGTCTGGAGACTGGCTAGGCCACTCCAGGACCTTAATGTGCTTCTTCTTGAGCCACTCCTTTGTTGCCTTGGCCGTGTGTTTTGGGTCATTGTCATGCTGGAATACCCATCCACGACCCATTTTCAATGCCCTGGCTGAGGGAAGGAGGTTCTCACCCAAGATTTGACGGTACATGGCCCCGTCCATCGACCCTTTGATGCGGGGAAGTTGTTCTGTCCCCTTAGCAGAAAAACACCCCCAAAGCATAATGTTTCCACCTCCATGTTCCCATGTGGCTCAGTTGGTAGAGCATGGTGTTTGCAATACCAGGGTTGTGGGTTTGATTCCCATGGGGGACCAGTACGGGGGGAAAAAAAATGTATGAAATGTATTCACTACTGTAAGTTGCTCTGGATAAGAGTGTCTACTAAAATGTAAAAATGTAATGTTTGACGGTGGAGATGGTATTGTTGGGGTCAGAGGCAGCATTCCTCCTCCTCCAAACATGTTGAATTGATGTCAAGAGCTCCATTTTGGTCTCATCTGACCACAACACTTTCACCAGTTGTCCTCTGAGTCATTCAGATGTTCATTGGCAAACTTCAGACGGACATGTATATGTATTCTTGAGCAGGGGAACCTTGCGGGCACTGCAGGATTTTAGTCCTTCACGGCGTAGTGTGTTACCAATTGTTTTCTTGGTGACTATGGTCCCAGCTGCCTTGAGATCATTGACAAGATACTCCCGTGTAGTTCTGGGCTGATTCCTCACCGTTCTCATGATCATTGCAACTCCACGAGGTGAGATCTTGCATGGAGTCCCAGGCCGAGGGATATTGACAGTTCTTTTGTGTTTCTTCCATTTGCGAATAATCACACTAAATGTTGTCACCTTCTCACCAAGCTGCTTGGTGATGGTCTAGTAGCCCATTCCAGCCTTGTGTAGGTCTACAATCTTGTCCCTGACATCCTTGGAGAGCTCTTTGGTCTTGGCCATGGTGGAGAGTTTGGAATCTGATTGATTGACTGCTTCTGTGGACAGGTGTATTTTTTACAGGTAACAAGCTGCGGTTAGGAGCACTCCCTTTAAGAGTGTGCTCCTAATCTCAGCTCGTTACCTGTATAAAAGACACCTGGGAGCCAGAAATCTTTCTGATTGAGAGGGGGTCAAATACGTATTTCCCTCATTAAAATGCAAATCAATTTATAACATTTTTGACATGCGTTTTTCTGGATATTTTTGTTGTTATTCTGTCTCTCACTGTTCAAATAAACCTACCATTAAAATTATAGACTGATCCTTTCTTTGTCAGTGGGCAAACGTACAAAATCAGCAGGGGATCAAATACTTTTTTCCCCCACTGTATATATATATATGGTGTGTAGGGTATGTTCCTGGGAGTTGTTGCAGGCTTGGTATCTGAGGTAGGCTACAGGAGTGGAAGTCCACCGGGGCTTGGACCACTCCTGTTGAATAATTCATGAATGGTGTGCCATTGCATCTCTGCAACATTGCCTTGGTCTTCTTAAAGTTGCAACACCCCTATACACAGGAAAGTCTACATCTACACTGTAAAACCTAACCATTGAACTCACTGAGTGAATTGAGTAAAATGTATTTAAATTGTAATAGTCAAATTGATTGTTTTACGTTGTACTTACACAATTATTACTTGCTCCATTACTTTCAACCATTCTTACAGATTTAACCAATATCTATCACCATTGTTACAAAAACAACCAATATCAATTACCATTCTTACAGATATAACCAATATCTATCACCATTTTTACAGATATAACCAATATCTATCACCATTATTATAGATTTAACCAATATCTATCACGATCTTAACTGTGGTTCAACCATTCTTACAGATATAACCAAAATCTATCACCATTCTTACAGATATAACCAATATCTATCACCATTATTATAGATTTAACCAATATCTATCACGATCTTTACTGTGGTTCAACCATTCTTACAGATATAACCATTATCTATCACCATTCTTACCGATAGACATTGGTTATATCACCATTCTTACAGACATAACCAATATCTATCAATCACAATATTTAGTGTGGTTCCGATTCAAATTCCCAGCGGTCGAGTTAAATGCAGTTGGACAAAACAATGGTGATATTAAAATCAACTGTTTAACTGGTGTTCAAGTTTAAAATACGAAGACAAGTTAGTAGATTCTTGGTTCTCTCTTCAATTCCCCAAATGGCCAAACAGACTTAAAGCCAACCACTGTCAAATCCTTGCAACTTGACATCTTCTCAGAACTTCTTATTCATGATCATTTATCATAATGCTAATTCAGTGCAACCCAGTAGTTTGAACCATAACATACGGTAACATACGAGCAGCAACGCCAGTCATGACAGCTATACCCATAACAAGTAGACATGGGGACTGTTCAGCTTCAATTTTATTCTAAAACAGCATGGTTTTACTGTGATTGTTCATTATAATTGGCAAACATCTCCACGTATGACTTTTTAAACAAATGTATCAAAACAACCCCTTCTAAATCCATGTCTTTAACCATCAATCTGTCATGTTCAACATTTGATGCCTCAGTTGAAGAGACCCAAATCCAAGGTGGCACAAACCTGATTGATGGCCAAGTACATAATTCTTACATGTTTTGAAAAAATATATTTTTTCCTAACTGAACTTTAATTGAACTGATAAAGACAACTGATAAAGACAACCTGACAACTAAAATAACAAACATACATTTTGTTGTTACTAATGATCTATTTAGTAAGTGTTTGTTTTCTAGCCTACTGTTTAAAAAAAAATTTGGAATCTTCCAATATCAGTGAAATATGAAACCAAAACTCACTGAACTGAACATATTTCCTTGCTCAGTCATTTTACATGATAGCCCTATCCAAATAAAAAAATGTTCTCCATGAAAATGTTATGTCAAATGATCTGTCCTTCATGTAATTTAGGATAATACAAAACTACACCTAACATGGCTATGACATACTGGTAAGGTTGGACACATCTGCAATATTAACACGTCTGTATTTACAAATATAACCACTTTCCAGGTTAAACTACTGAGCCGACCCGAACAGCGCGAGAACCTGTGCCGCAACACTTCAATTTCTACCCCCCAAAACAAACATCCCAACACCTTTAATTAACAGGACAACCCCGTTCATAGCATACACTGAGCAGAACTCACCTCTGTACGAGATTGTAGGCGTTTGTTCATCTCGTAGATCCTATACTCGGGTTGGACCATGTAGGGCGAGTGCCTTCTGTAGAAGGGTCCGAATGGGGAGGAATAGAACGGGTCGTTGGGAGGGTTCGACATGTTGAGTTCTTGCCGCGGTTACAAGCTGCACAGCGCAATTTCAACATCCACGCAACGCACATGGAGTGCGATGCTCTTGAAAGCGCTGTGGTACCAGCCGCTATACAAGGCTGAGCTACTCTGCACGTTGGGCTGACTAGTTCGCTGCTATAGCGGGGAGGTGAGGATGGGGAGGGGGAGGAAGGGACGGGGGACTGGAAGGCAGGGTAGGAGAGAGGGAGGGGGAGCGCATGTTCATTGGACGGGTTTGAGGGCTGTATGGTTCCAGTCTAAGGGTCGTTTCCTGCTTCTATCCTTGTATTGGAGTCGACCCCAGTTCCGATCAGACAGTTTTTGCTTTGGGGATTTTTTTTGTTACCACACAGTACATTTATCTGAGTAAATTTTACTCAAATTGAATACAATTATACTCTACAAAAGATAACATTTGGTCCAAGTCTAAAAAGAGAAAAAATTACTCTTGTTGCAGAGTTCAATTTGTTCAACTTGTTGCAGAGTTATTTCTACTCTATTCAGTGTTTATATTTAACTCTACGAACTGTAATATACTCTATTTAGAGTAACATGGAAAAAACTCTACTGCCAATTCACTCAATACACTGAGCAAGGCTGCCGGCCCAGACGGCATCCCCAGCCGCGTCCTCAGAGACTGCGCAGACCAGCTGGCTGGTGTGTTTACGGACATATTCAATCAACCCTTATCCCAGTCTGCTGTTCCCACAAGCTTCAAGAGGGCCACCATTGTTCCTGTTCCCAAGAAAGCGAAGGTAACTGAGCTAAATGACTATCGCCCCGTACCGTAGCACTCACTTCCGTCATCATGAAGTGCTTTGAGAGACTAGTCAAGGACCATATCACTTCCACCCTACCTGACACCCTAGACCCACTCCAATTTGCTTACCGCCCCAATAGGTCCACAGATGACGCAATCGCAATCACACTGCACACTGCCCTAACCCATCTGGACAAGAGGAATACCTATGTAAGAATGCTGTTCATCGATTACAGCTCAGCATTTAACACCATAGTACCCTCCAAACTCGTCATTAAGCTCGAGACCCTGGGTCTCGACCCCGCCCTATACAACTGGGTCCTGGACTTTCTGACGGGCCGCCCCCAGGTGGTGAGGGTAGGAAACAACATCTCCACCCTGCTGATCCTCAACACTGGGGCCCCACAAGGGTGCGTTCTCAGCCCTCTCCTGTACTCCCTGTTCACCCATGACTGCGTGGCCATGCACGCCTCCAACTCAATCATCAAGTTTGCAGACGACACTACAGTGGTAGGCTTGATTAGAGACATGACGAGACGGCCTACAGGGAGGAGGTGAGGGCCCTCGGAGTGTGGTGTCAGGAAAATAACCTCACACTCAATGTCAACAAAACAAAGGAGATGATCGTGGACTTCAGGAAACAGCAGAGGGAGCAGCCCCCTATCCACATCGACGGGACAGCAGTGGAGAAGGTGGAAAGTTTTAAGTTCTTCGGCATACACATCACGGACAAACTGAAATGGTCCACCCACACAGACAGCGTGGTGAAGAAGGCGCAGCAGCGCCTCTTTAACCTCAGGAGGCTGAAGAAATTTGGCTTGTCACCAAAAACACTCACAAACCTTTACAGGCGCACAATCGAGAGCATCCTGTCAGGCTGTATCACCGCCTGGTACGGCAACTGCTCCGCCCACAACCGTAAGGCTCTCCAGAGGGTAGTGAGGTCTGCACAGCGCATCACCGGGGGCAAACTACCTGCCCTCCAGGACACCTACACCACCCGATGTCACATGAAGGCCAAAAAGATCATCAAGGACAACAACCACCCGAGCCAATGCCTGTTCACCCCGCTAACATCCAGAAGGTGAGGTCAGTACAGGTGCATCAAAGCGGGGACCGAGAGACTGAAAAACAGCTTCTATCTCAAGGTCATCAGACTGTTAAACAGCCATCACTAACACTGAGTGGCTGCTGCCAACATACTGACTCATCTCTAGCCACTTTAATAATGAAAAATGTATGTAATAAATGTATCACTAGCCACTTTAAACAATGCCACTTTATATAATGTTTACATACCCTACATTACTCATCTCATATGTATATACTGTACTCTATACCATCTACTGCATCTTGCCGCTCATTCATATATTTTTATGTACATATTCTTATTAATTCCTTTACACTTGTGTGTACAGTATAAGGTAGCTGTTGTGAAATTGTTAGGTTAGATTACTTGTTAGATATTACTGCATGGTCGGTACTAGAAGCACAAGCATTTCGCTACACTCGCATTAACATCTGCCAACCATGTGTATGTGACAAATAAAATAACATTTTATTTGATTTGATTTGAATATAGAATTGAGTATTGTCTGTTCAATATTTCAAGCCCTTATAGCCATGTCTAATTTAGAGCAGTTCAGTCAATAATTTTAACACCTACACAACCAACAAATTCACCTAATTGACAATGTAACCTCAAGAGATGTTAAACCTAAACTGCAAATACATATCTCGACATAGTAGGCAAATATGATCACTGAGTAACTCACAATAGATTGAATATGTGAGAAAGAAAACGGCATATTTCATGTCACTGTGGATGACACCAACTACATAGCAAATCAAATCAAATCAAATGTATTTATATAGCCCTTCTTACATCAGCTGATATCTCAAAGTGCTGTACAGAAACCCAGCCTAAAACCCCAAACAGCAAGCAATGCAGGTGTAGAAGCACGTAGCCTACTACTACAACAGCAATCCAACAGAAAAAATAGGTCACTTCTTCTGTGTCTAAGAAACAGTCAGTTTGACATGCAGACCTGTGTGCAATGATGTTTTATTGATTAGATTGCTATCAGATCAATAATACTCAACCTGTACAGAATTTCAACAAGCCCATATGAATTTCAACAAGCCCATATCTGAATGGCCTATTGTGACTTACCAGTCAAGTTGACCAAAATGTCAACATCCTATATAATGATTCCTCATCCAGACTGTGAAGTTTATGGTCCCCTTGAATACTCAGTATAATCAAGTATACACCCTTCACTGCACTGATTACTTTCAGACTACTTGCTTCCCCTCTGCTTCCCAGAGATGCATTGAAAAGCCAGAGATTTTACTTCTTCAATTGACTCCAGCTATATCAACAACATACCAAATACAGAGACAGACAGAGACACAGACAAACAAGCAGGCCGGCACTCCAGGCAGACAGACCCACTATCACCCACCATAACAACTGAATATCACATTAATTGCCTGAGATGGATGAATTAATGTACTGATGCTCCAAAGGTCTTGTATAATTTCAGCCAGTAGTTTTGAAAGTTGTGCTCACAAGCCAAAACGGGTCCCTGAAAATTGTGCACAATTGTGTACTACATCCTCCATTTCGAATGATATGTAAAATATATACAGTACCAGTCAAAAGTTTGGACAAGGGTTTTTCTTTATTTTTACTATTTTCTACACTGTAGAATAATAGTGAAAACATCAAAACTATGAAATAACACATATTGAATCATGTAGTAACCAAAAAAAAGTATTAAAAAAAATATAAATATATTTTATATTTAAGATTCTTCAAAGTAGCCCCCTTTTGCCTTGATGACAGCTTTGCACACTCTTGGCATTCTCTCAACCAGCTTCATGAGGAATGCTTTTCCAAAAGTCTTGAAGGAGTTCCCACGTATTTTGAGCACTTGTTGGCTGCTTTTCCTTCACTCTGCGGTCCAACTCATCCCAAACCTTCTCAATTGGGTTGAGGTGGGGTGATTGTGGAGGCCAGATCCTCTGATGCAGCACTCCATCACTCTCCTTCTTGGTCAAATAGTCCTTAAACAGGCTGGATGGGTTTTTTGGGTCATTGTCCTTTTGAAAAACAAATGATGGGATGAGGTATCACTGCAGAATGCTGTGGCAGCCATGCTGGTTAAGTGTTGCTTGAAAAGAATTTGGAATGAGAAGGTGTGTCCAAACTTTTGACTGGTACTGTATATATACAGTATAGACTGAACCCAAATATAAACGCAACATATAAAGTGTTGGTCCCATGTTTCATCAACTGAAATAAAAGATCACAGAAATTTTCCATATGCACAAAAAGCTTATTTCTCTCAAATTTGGTTCACAAATTTAGTTACATCCTTGTTAGGGAGCATTTCTGCTTTGCCAAGATAATCCATCCACCTAACAGGTGTGGCATATCAAGAAGCTGATTAAACAGCATGATCATTACACAGGTGCACCTTGTGCTGGGGACAATAAAACGCTGCTCTAAAATGTGAAGTTTTGTCACACAAAACAATGCCACAGATGTCTCAAATGTTGAGGGAGTGTGCAATTGGCATGCTCGCTGCAGGAATGTCCACCAGAGCTGTTGCCAGAGAATTTAATGTTCATTTCTCTACAAATGTCATTTTAGAGAATTTGGCAGTATGTCCAACTGGCCTCACAATTGCAGACCACGAGTAACCACACCAGCTCGGGACTTCCACATCTGCCTTCTTCACCTGCGGTATCGCCTGAGACCAGCCACCCAGACAGCTGATGAAACTGTGGGTATCCACAACCAAATAATTTCTGCATGAACTGTCAGAAACCGTCTTAGGGAAGCACATTTGCATGCTCGTCGTCCTCACCAGGGTCTTGACCTGACTGCAGTTTGGCGTTATAACCGACTTTAGTGGGCAAATGCTCACCTTCGATGGCCCCTGGCATGCTAGATAAGTGTGCTCTTTAAGGATGAATCCCGGTTTCAAATCAAATCAAATCAAATTGTATTTGTCACATGTGCCGAATACAACAGGTGTATACCTTACAGTGAAACGCTTACTTACATGTCCTTAACCAACAATGCAGTTTTAAGAAAATACCAACATAAAAAAGTAAGAGAGAAGAATAACAAATAATTAAAGAGCAGCAGTAAATAACAATAGCGGGGCAATATACAGGTGGTACTGGTACAGAGTCAATGTGCGGGGGCACCGGTGACGAGGTAATTGAGGTAATATGTACATATTGGTAGAGTTATTAAAGTGACTATGTATAGATAATAACAGAGAGTAGCAGCAGCATAAAAGAGGGGGGGGGGGGGCAATGCAAATAGTCTGGGTAGCCATTTGATTAGCTGTTCAGGAGTCTTATGGCTTTGGGGGTAGAAGCTGTTTAGAAGCCTCTTGGTCCTGGACTTGGCTCTCCGGTACCGCTTGTCATGCGGTAGCAGAGAGAACAGTCTATGACTAGGGTGGCTGGAGTCTTTGACAATTTTTAGGGCCTTCCTCTGACACCACCTGGTATAGAGGTCCTGGATGGCAGGAGGCCGAACAGTTGCCATACCAGGCAGTGATGCAATCCGTCAGGACACTCTCGATGGTGCACCTGTAAAACCTTTTGAGGATCTGAGGACCCATGCCTAATTTTTTCAGTCTCCTGAGGGGGAATAGGTTTTGTCATGCCCTCTTCATGACTGTCTTGGTGTGCTTTGGACCATGTTAGTTTGTTGGTGATGTGGATGACAAGGAATTTGAAGCTCTCAACCTGCTCCACTACAGCCCCGTCGATGAGAATGGAGGCATGCTTGGTCCTCCTTTTCCTGTAGTCCACAATCAACTGTACTGTGCAGATGGCAGACAGAGTGTATGGCGTCGTGTGGGTTTGAGGTTTGCTGATGTAAACTTTGTGAACAGAGTGCCCCAAGATGGCGGTGGGATTATGGTATGGGTAGGCATATACAGACAATGAACACAATTGCATTTTATCGATGGCAATTTGAATGCACAGAGATACCATGACAAAATCCTAAGGCCCATTGTCGTGCCATTCATCCGCCACCATCACCTCATGTTTCAGCATGATAATGCACGGCCACATGTCACAAAGATCTGTACACAATTCCTGGAAGCTAAAAATATCCCAGTTCTTCCATGGCCTTCATACTCACCAGACATGTCACCCATTGAGCACGTTTGGGATGCTCTGGGTCGCCGTGTATGACAGCATGTTCCAGTTCCCTCCAATATACAGCAACTTCGCAATTGAAGAAGAGTGGGACAACATTCCACAGTTCACAATCAATAGTCTGATAAACTCAATGAGAAGGAGATGTGTTGCATTGCATGAGGCAAATTCAAGTCACACCAGATACTGACTGGTTTTCTGATCCACGCCCCTACCTTTTTTTTAAAGGTATCTGTAACCAACAGATGCATATCTGTATTCCCAGTCATGTGAAATCCATAGATTAGGGCCTAATAAATTCATTTCAAATGACTGATTTCCTTGTATGAACTGTAACTCAGCAAAATCTTTGAAATCGTTTTATGTTGCGTTTATATTTTTGTTCAGTTTCTATTATTATTATTATTTATATTTTTTTGCAATTTGTGATCATGTTACAAATTCTAATTCATACAATATGTTATAAATTTGTACAAGTGCTTAGATCCCGGACTGTGTCAGACATTTTAATCCAAGATGGCCTTCTGAGTCGGAGCAGTCTGAATCCATCGAGATAAAAGTTGTAATCCAAATGCCTCAGGCATTGAGTTGGGTAATTAAAAAAACTTTAGAAAAATCTATTAATACACCCTTAATTAAAACGAATTTTTTTTATATCTCAAGACCTTTTCAATTGACATTTCTAACAGCATTTGGTATCGCCTAAAGCGCTTACCATTGAAGTGTGGTTGCAGTATATTGAATTGAGCAACTAACAGATTCCAGCATTCACTGTGTTTTTACAGATTGTGATAAATGTACATGTGGGGTGACTAGGAGAGAGAATCTGCATGGTTGTAAGCCTCTTCTAAATGTGAATGGTGGAGGAGACGAAGAAGAGGAGAGAGAAGGATAGAGACGTGGCTTAGTTGGAAAATGCCAAGGTGAGCGAGACAAAACACAAAACACTTCTGGATGAAAATCGAAATGGGTCAGGACACATATAGATAGACACTCTCCTTTGCTGGGTTCCCTTCTTGGTGTTACTATGGTAACATACCCTACTGCACAAAGTATAGCAAAAGCTGCCTCACCACAGGTTTGCACCTGAACACCACTGCTGTTCTGTTCCTGTTGAGAAGAACGAACGTTTTCGCAGAACCATCTACTAACTCATTTACTATCATACAACAGAGGATGATGGAATACAGGATCATCTTTATTTCACATGTTGTGTGTTTGGCTAGTTTGTCAGCAAGTTTGTCTTTTGCATCATGTAAAGTGCTGTTTCCTGTTTGAATTTCATAAGCAGTTGTGTTTTGTATTGCATAAGATAGTGCATTGATTAAGTTTGTTACATGTGCAACAGAAGTTGGTATGCAATTCACCATTTTACTTATTAACTGTTACATTTGGGTGACTAGAAATATGGTAGCCTAGTCTCTCATCTAACATTTGTGAAATGGCCCTAATATATTAGGAAGAGTTAGTCTACAGATGTCTGATTTGAGAAAAAGGGAATAATGAGCCAATCTTTCAGATCTACCTGGTTTGGTATGAGGTGCTAGGTATTACGGGCTAGGTATTAGGGGATGGTATTTCGGGCTAGGTATTAGGGGAAAATATTAGGGGAAGGTATTAGTGGAAGGTATTAGGGGCTATGTATTAGGGGGAAATATTAGGGGAAATTATTAGGTGCTAGGTATTACAGGCTAGGTATTAGGGGCAATGTATTAGGGGAAGGTATTAGGGGTTGGGTATTGGGGGCTAGGCATTAGGGGCTAGGTATTAGGGGCTAGGTGGTTTCCAAGATGGTGTAGCAGTGCAGATGTTGTTTGTCAGTCTCCCTTGTCAATTTCGTTTTTTTGTATATATTTCAATATATTTTCAATCTCTTTTTCCATTTTTTTAAATTAAATATACCTTCCGGCAACCCGCCTCACCCAATGTGATACGGATCTGATGTGATATGGATCTAGCCAGAACCTCCAGCAGAAGCTAGCCATCAGAAGCTTACCAGCTACTAGATATTTAGTCATTTTTAGCCACTGCTAGCAGCCTTTACCTTTAGCACAGACACCAGCCTGCACAGCGCGTTATCAACCCTGAGCATTTCAGACTGTTTTTCTCCACTACAACACCGGATTCCTGCCTTAAGCCCTGGACCATTACTCCTGATCATCACCGCTAGCTAGCTGCCACCGAGTGTCCCAGCCCCGAAGCTAGCCTTGAGCCAGGCCCATCTCCCGGCCTGCTCAGTGGACCCTATGATCACTCGGCTACACAGAGCCTCCCGGACTCTTCACTAACACGACTAGAATCCCCTACACCACCGGATTCTTGCCGTAAGCTCTGGACCTTTGCATCGGTTCATCACTGCTAGCTAGCTGCTACCAAGTGGCTATATTGGCAAACACCCTTGTCCCAAAGCTAGCACCGGTTAGCCACAAGCCAGGTACATCTCCCGGCTAGCAAATGAAATTACTCCCGCTACAATACTTATTTTGCCAACTGGCCTGGACCCTTTGTCGACACGGAAACCCACCATTCCATCACGACTGGTCTGCCGACGTAATTCCATCCATTGTGCCCTCAACCGGCCTTTGCCGGACGTCGGAGCAGACGCTTCTACTAACCCCAGCCTGCTAACTTTTTTTTGAACGCAGTGTCTCCCGCTTGCTAGCGTAGTAACGACTACCTAGCGGCTTCCCTGTTTCATCTATTGCTGTTCACTGGACCCTATGATCACTTGACTACATTTACATTTTAGTCATTTAGCAGACACTCTTATCCAGATCGACTTACAGTAGTTAATGCATACATTTCATTTTTATTTGTATTTTTTTCCTGTACTGGCCCCCCGTGGGAATCAAACCCACAACCCTGGTGTTGCAAACACCATGCTCTACCAACTGAGCTACAGGGAAGGCCACAAGCTGATGCCTGCTGGACTGTTCATTAATCACGGTACTCCATTTTGTTTATCTGTCGACTCCAGCCTCGAACTCAGGCCCTGTGTGTAGTTAACTGACCCTCTCTGCCCATTCATCGCCATTTTACCTATCTGGTTGTTGTCTTAGCTGATTAGCTGTTGTTGTCCTACCTGTTGTTGTCTTAGCTAGCTCTCCCAATCAACACCTGTGATTGCTTAATGCCTCGCTTTATGTCTCTCTCTAATGTCAAAATGCCTTGTATACTGTTGTTTAGGATAGTTATCATTGTTTCAGTTCACTGCGGAGCCCCTAGCCCCACTCAACATGCCTCAGATACCTCTTTTGTCCCACCTCCCACACTTGCTGTGACCTCACCCAGCATAACTAGTGCATCCAGAGATGCAACCTATCTTATCGTCACGAAATGCCTAGGTTTACCTCCACTGTACCCACACCCTACCATACCCCTGTCTGTACATAATGCCCTGAATCTATCCTACCATGCCCATAAATCTGCTCCTTTTATTCTCTGTCCCCAATGCACTAGACAACCAGTTTTGATAGCCTTTAGCCGTACCCTCATCCTACTCCTCCTCTGTTCCTCGGGTGATGTGGAGGTTAACCCAGGCCCTGCGTGGCCCTGCATGTTGACTTCTGTAACCGTAAAAGCCTTGGTTTCATGCATGTTAACATCAGAAGCCTCCTCCCTAAGTTTGTTTTACTCACTTCTTTAGCACACTCCGCCAACCCTGATGTCCTTGTCGTTTCTGAATCCTGGCTTAGGAAGGCCACAAAAGATTCAGAGATTTCCATCCCCAACTACAACATTTTCCGTCAAGATAGAACTGCCAAAGGGGGAGGAGTTGCAATCTACTGCAGAGATAGACTGCAAAGTTCTGACATACTTTCCAGGTCTAATCCCAAACAGTAAGGGTCTTCTAATTTTAAACATTTAATCTCTCCAGAAATAAGTCTGCCACTGTTGCCGCCTGTTATAGACCCCCCTCAGCTCCCAGGTGTGCCCTGGACACCATATGTGAATTGATTGCCCCCATCTATCTTCAGAGTTCGTTCTGTTAGGTGACCTAAACTGGGATATGCTTAACACCCTGGCAGTCCTACAATCTAAGCTAGATGCCCTCATTCTCACACAAATTATCAAGGAACCCACCAGGTACAACCCTAAATCCGTAAACATGGGCACCCTCAGATATTATCCTGAACAACTTCCCCTCCAAATACACCTCCGCTGTTTTCAATCAGGATCTCAGCGATCACTGCCTCATTGCCTGCATCCGTTATGGGTCCGCGGTCTAACAACCACCCCTCATCACTGTCAAACGCTCCCTAAAACACTTCTGCGAGCAGCCTTTCTAATTGATCTGGCCCGGGTATCCTGGAAGGATGTTGACCTCATCCCGTCAGTAGAGGATTTAAAAGTAATTTACTCACCATCTTAAATAAGCATGCCCCTTTCACAAAATGTAGAACTAAGAACAGATATAGCACTTGGTTCACTCCAGACCTGACTGCCCCCGACCAGCACAAAACATCCTGTGGCAGACTGCACTAGCATCGAATAGTCCCCGCGATATGCAACTTTTCAGGGAAGTCAGGAACCAATACACACAGTCAGTTAGGAAGCAAAGGCTAGCTTTTTCAAACAGAAATTTGCATCCTGTAGCTCTAACTCCAAAAAGTTTTGGGACACTGTAAAGTCCATGGAGAATAAGAGCACCTCCTCCCAGCTGCCCACTGCACTGAGGCTAGGAAACATTGTCACCACCGATAAATCCAAGATAATCGAGAATTTCAATAAGCATTTCTCTACGGCTGGCCATGCTTTCCTCCTGGCTACCCCAACCCTAGGGCTCCGCACCCCCCGCAGCTACTTGGCCAAGCCTCCCCAGCTTCTCCTTCACCCAACTCCAGATAGCAGATGTTCTGAAAGAATAGCAAAACCTTGACCCGTACAAATCAGCTGGGCTAGACAATCTGGACCCTCTCTTTCTAAAATTATCCGCTGCCACTGTTGCAACCCCTATTACCAGTCTGTTTAACCTCTCTTTCGAATCATCCGAGATCCCCAAAGATTAGAAAGCTGCCACGGTCATCCTCCTCTAGACCCAAACTGTTACAGACCTATATCTATTCTGCCCTGTCTTTCTAAAGTCTTCTCCGCTGTGCAATCCGGTTTCCGAGCTGGTCACGGGTGCACCTCAGCCATGCTCAATGTACTAAATGATATCATAACCGACATTGATAAAAGACAGTACTGTGCAGCCATCTTCATCGACCTGGCCAAGGCTTTCGACTCTGTCAATCATCGTATTCTTATCGGCAGACTCAACAGCCTTGGTTTCTCAAATGACTGCCTCGCCTGGTTCACAAACTACTTCTCAGATAGAGTTCAGTGTGTCAAATCGGAGGGCCTGTTGTCCGGACCTCTGGCAGTCTCTATGGGGGTACCACAGGGTTCAATTCTCGGGCTGACTCTTTTCTCTGTATATGTCAATGATGTTGCTCTTGCTGCGGGTGATTCCCCTGATCCACCTCGACGCAGGCAACACCATTCTGTATACAACTGTCCCTTCTTTGGACATTGTGTCAACAAACCTCCAAACGAGCTTCAATGTCAATCAACACTCCTTCCGTGGCCTCCAACTGCTCTTAAATGCTAGTAAAACAAAATGCATGCTTTTCAACCAATCGCTGCCTGCACCCGCTAGCATCACTACTGTGGACGGTTCTGACTTAGAATACGTTGACAACTACAAATACCTATGTGTCTGGCTAGACCGTAAACTCTCCTTCCAGACTCATATTAAACATCTCCAATCCAAAATTAAATCTAGAATCGGCTTCCTATTTCGCAACAAAGCCTCCTTCACTTACGCTGCCAAACATACCTTCGTAAAACTGACTATCCTACCGATCCTTGACTTCGGGGATGTCATTTACAAAATAGCCTCCAACACTCTACTCAGCAAACTGGACGCAGTCTATCACAGTGCCATCTGTTTTGTAACCAAAGCCCCATACACCACCCTCCAATGCGACCTGTATGCTCTCGTCGGCTGGCCCTCACTACATATTCGTCGCCAGACCAACTGGCTCCAGGTCATCTACAAGTCTTTGCTAGGTAAAGCACCGCCTTATCTCAGCTCACTGGTCACCATAACAACACCCACCCGTAGAACGCGCTCCTGCAGGTAAATCTCACTGGTCATCCCCAAAGCCAACACCTCTTTGGCCGCCTTTCCTTCCAGTCCCATGCTGCCAATGACGGGAACGAATTGCAAAAATCGCTGAAGATGGAGACATATCTCCCTCACTAACTTTAAGCATCAGCTATCTGAGCAGCTTACCGATCGCTGCAGCTGTATACAGCCCATTTGTAAATAGCCCATTCAATCTACCTACCTCATCCCCATATTGTTTTTATTTACTTATTTGCTCTTTTGCACACTAGTATTTCCAGTATTTCTACTTGCACATCATCATTTGCACATCTATCACTCCAGTGTTAATTTGCTAAATTGTAATTACTTCGCTACTATGGCCTATTTATTGCCTTACCTCCTTACGCCATTTGCACACAATGTATAATTTTTTTTTCTATTGTGTTATTGACTGTATGTTTGTTTTTTCCATGTGTAACTCTATGTTGTTGTTTGTGTCACACTGCTTTGCTTTATGTTGGCCAGGTCGCAGTTGTAAATGAGAACTTGTTCTCAACTGGCCTACCCGGTTAAATAAAGGTGAAATAAAAAATAAAAAAATTAGGGGAAGGTATTAGTGGCTAGGTATTAGGGGCTAGGTGTTAGGGGCTAGGTTTTAGGGGAAGGTATTAGGGGCTAGGTAATCGGGACTAGGTATTAGGGGAAGGTATTAGGGGATAGGTATTAGGGGCTAGGTATTAGGGGCTAGGTTGAGGGGGAAGGTATTAGGGGATAGGTATTAGGGGATAGGTATTAGGGGACAAGTATTAGTGGAAGGTACTAGGGGCCAGGTATTAGGGGCTAGGTATTAGTGTCTAGGTATTAGGGGCTAGGTATTAGGGGAAGGTATTAGGAGAAGGTATTATGGCCTAGATATTAGGGACTAGGCATTAAGGGGAAGGTATTAGGGGCTAGGTATTAGGGGAAGGTGTTAGGGGCAATGTATTAGGGGAAGGTATTAGGGGCTAGGTATTAGTGGAAGGTATTAGGGACTAGATATTAGGGGAAGGTATTAGGGGCTATGTATTAGGGGAAAATATTAGGGGAAAATATTAGGTGCTAGGTATTAGGGGACGGTGTTAGGGGCTAGGTATTAGTGGAAAGTATTAGGGACTAGGTATTTGGGGAAGGTATTAGGGGATAGGTATTAGGGGCTAGGTATTAGGGGCTAGGTTGAGGGGGAAGGTATTAGGGGATAGGTATTAGGGGATAGGTATTAGGGGACAAGTATTAGTGGAAGGTACTAGGGGCCAGGTATTAGGGGCTAGGTATTAGGGGAAGGTATTAGGAGAAGGTATTATGGCCTAGATATTAGGGGCTAGGCATTAAGGGGAAGGTATTAGGGGCTAGGTATTAGGGGAAGGTGTTAGGGGCAATGTATTAGGGGAAGGTATTAGGGGCTAGGTATTAGTGGAAGGTATTAGGGACTAGATATTAGGGGAAGGTATTAGGGGCTATGTATTAGGGGAAAATATTAGGGGAAAGTATTAGGTGCTAGGTATTAGGGGACGGTGTTAGGGGCTAGGTATTAGTGGAAAGTATTAGGGACTAGGTATTTGGGGAAGGTATTAGGGGATAGGTATTATGAGCTAGGTATTAGGGGCTAGATATTAGGGGTGTCACGAGCTGAGCTAGGAGAACTGTGTTTTCTCTGTTTAGTTAGGTCAGGGTGTGATAGGTGGGTGGGCATTCTATGTTTTGTTTTTCTATGTTTTGGCCGGGTATGGTTTCCAATCAGAGGCAGCTGTCTATCGTTGTCTCTGATTGGAAGCCATACTCCGGCAGCCTGTTTTTCCCTTTGTTTTCGTGGGTAGTTGTTTTCTGTTTTGTTAGATTAACCTGACAGAACTGTCGGCTGTCATTTTTGTTTATTTGTATTCAGTGTTCGATTTTCATTAAAATGAACGATGAGCACTCAACACGCTGCGCCTTGGTCCCCTTCATATGATGCCTGTTACAGAACTACCCACCAAGATTGGACCAAGCAGTGTGGATCAGAGGACTGGACCTGGGAAGAGATCCTGGATGGGGCAGGACCTTGGACAAGGCCGGGGAGTATTGCCGCCCGCAGGAGGAGATAGAGGCAGCGAGGGCGGAACGGCGATACTGGGAGGAACGGACAAGAAAGCAACAGGAGCCCGAGAGGCAGCGGAAAAAAATGTTTTTGGGGGGGGCACACGGGTAGATTGGCTAAGGCGGGTTTAAGACCTGAGCCAACTCCCCGTGCTTACCGTGGGGAGCGAGTGACTGAACAAGCACCGTGCTATGCGGTGATGCGCACTGTGTCGCCCATGCGCACTCACAGCCCGGTGCGCTCGGTGCAAGCTCCTCACCGTTGTCGTGCTAAGGTTGGCACTCAGCCAGCAAGGAGTATGCCTGCTCAGCATTCCTGCCCTCTAGTGCGCCTCCATTGCCCAGTACGTCCTGTGCCTGCTCCTCGCACTCCCCCTCCAGTGCGCCTCCATAGCCCAGTACGGCCGGTGCCTGCTCTGAGCACCCGGTCCTCAGTGCGTCTCTCCAGTCCGGTGAGACCGGTTCAAGCTCCACGAGTAAAGCCTCCAGTGATAATCTATGGTCCGAAGCCAGTAGAGATGATCCATGGCACGAAGCCTCTAGTGATGATCCATGGCCAGGAGCCTGTAAGGATGTTCCATGGCAAGAAGCCTCCAGAGGTAATCCATGGTCCGGAGCCTGTAGGGATAATCCATGGCCCGGAGCCTGTAGAGATGATCCGAGGCACGAAGCCTCCAGTGATGATCCATGGCACAGAACCTGTATTGATGATCCATGGCATGGAGCCTGCAGCAACGGTCCCTAGTCCGGAACCTACAACAACACTCTCCAGTCCGGAGCCTCCGGCGACGCTTCTCAGTCCGGAGCCTCCGGCGACGCTCCTCAGTCCGGAGCCTCCGGCGACGCTCCTCAGTCCGGAGCCTCCAGCGGCGCTCCTCAGTCCGGAGCCTCCAGAGACGCTCCCCAGTCTGGAGCCTCCAGCGACGCTCCCCAGTCCAGAGCCTCCAGCAACGCTCCCCAGTCCAGAGCCTCCAGCGACGGTCCGCAGCCCAGAGTCTTCAGCGACGGTCTGCAGCCCAGAGTCTTCAACGGCGGTCTGCAGCCCAGAGTCTTCAGTGGCGGCCTGCAGCCCAGAGTCTTCAACGGCGGCCTGCAGCCCAGAGTCTTCAACGGCGGCCTGCAGCCCAGAGTCTTCAACGGCGGTCTGCAACCCAGAGTCTTCAACGGCGGTCTGCAGCCCAGAGTCTTCAACGGCGGTCTGCAGCCCAGAGTCTTCAACGGCGGTCTTCAGCCCAGAGTCTTCAGCGGCAGTCTGCAGCCCAGAGTCTTCAGCGGCGGCCTGCAGCCCAGAGTCTTCAGCGACGGTTGGCGTCCCAAAGCCTCCGGCGATGATCCACGGTCTGGTTCCTCCGGACACTGCTACGCCCTGAACCAGAGCTGCCGCCAATTATAGATGCCCACCTGGACCATCCCCTATAGGTTCATGTTTGCGGCCCGGAGTCCGCACCTTTGGGGGGGGTACTGTCACGCTCTGACCTCGGAGAGCTGTGTTTTCTCTGTTTAGTTAGGTCAGGGTGTGATAGGTGGGTGGGCATTCTATGTTTTGTTTTTCTATGTTTTGGCCGGGTATGGTTTCCAATCAGAGGCAGCTGTCTATCGTTGTCTCTGATTGGAAGCCATACGTAGGCAGCCTGTTTTTTTCCCTTTGTTTTTGTGGGTAGTTGTTTTCTGTTTTGTTAGATTAACCTGACAGAACTGTCGGCTGTCATTTTTGTTTATTTGTATTCAGTGAGCACTCAACACGCTGCGCCTTGGTCCCCATCATATGACGCCTGTTACAAGGGGAAGGTATTAGGGGCTAGGTATAAGGGGAAGGTATTATGGCCTAGATATTCGAGGAAAGTATTAGGGGCTATGTATTGGGGGAAAATATTAGGGGAAAGTATTAGGGGCTAGGCATTAGGGGACGGTGTTAGAGGCAATGGATTAGGGGAAG
Organism: Salmo trutta; assembly: GCF_901001165.1. Lineage (NCBI taxonomy): Eukaryota > Metazoa > Chordata > Actinopteri > Salmoniformes > Salmonidae > Salmo > Salmo trutta. The sequence goes on from NC_042959.1 coordinate 22,487,619, forward strand.
GTATTTGGGGCTAGGTATTAGTGGAAGGTATTAGGGACTAGGTATTAGGGGAAGGTATTAGGGAAGGTATTAGGGACTAGGTATTAGGGGAAGGTATTAGGGAAGGTATTAGGGGCTAGGTATTAGGGGCTAGGTATTAGGGGCTAGGTATTAGGGGCTAGGTTGTTGGGGAAGGTATTAGGGGCTAGGTAGTAGGGGCTAGGTATTAGGGGAATGTATTATGGCCTAGATATTAGAGGAAAGTATTAGGGGCTATGTATTAGGGGAAAATATTAGGGGAAAGTATTCAGGGCTAGGTATTAGTGGAAGGTATTAGGGACTAGGTATTAGGGGAAGGTATTAGGGGCTAGGTATTAGGGGCTAGGTATTAGTGGCTAGGTATTAGGGGCTAGGTATTAGGGGAAGGTATTAGGGGATAGGTATTAGGGGATAGGTATTAGGGGATAGGATTTAGGGGCTACTGGTAGTTTCTGGACCATAGCTGTCGTTGAGAGCAATGAGGGAGAGTGTACGACAGGACTAAGACGAGAGAACTAGAAGGAGATAATTTACACAAGCTGATGGTGACCTCCATTCCGAGCCCACAAATGTTTTCCAAATATGGACGAAGTATACCTCGGATGCCAGAGCAGCATTAAGTTCTATGGCAGAATCTCATTACCATCCTAATAGCTTGCAGCTTCATTTGCATTTTGCCGTGAGTGATATCCCCCCCTCGCTGCTGGATTTAAAAAAAAGATTTAAAAAAAATAACTTTGAAGCACCATTTGATTTCATTATTGAAGTTATTCAATTACGCTTTTTCCTCATACTTGGGGACAAATGAGTATTACGGACATGTTGAACAATTAGGGAAAAACACACAAAACCACAAACTAATATTTGCACATTCTGATGATGAATTGCTCCAAATAGAGGGGCTAGGTATTAGGGGCTAGCTATTAGGGGCTAGCTATTAGGGGCTAGGTATTAGGGGCTAGCTATTACGGGCTAGGTATTAGGGGCTAGGTATTAGGGGCTAGCTATTAGGGGCTAGGTATTAGGGGCTAGCTATTACGGGCTAGGTATTAGGGGAAGGTATTAGAGGCTAGGTATTAGGGGAAGGTATTAGAGGCTAGGTATTAGTGGCTAGGTATTAGGGGAAGGTATTAGAGGCTAGGTATTAGTGGCTAGGTATTAGGGGAAGGTATTAGAGGCTAGGTATTAGGGAATGGTATTAGGGGAAAGGTATTAAGGCCTAGGTATTAGGGGAAGGTATTAGGCGAAGATGTTAGGGGCTAGGTATTAGGGGCTAAGTATTAGGGGATAGGTATTAGGGGAAGGCATTAGGGGATAGGTATTAGTGGCTAGGTATCAGGGGTTAGGTATTAGGGGCTAGGTAATAGGGGATACGTATTAGGGGAAGGTTTTAGGGGTTAGGTATTAGGGGCTAGGTATTAGTGTCTAGGTATCAGGGGTTAGGTATTAGGGGCTAGGTAATAGGGGATAGGTATTAGGGGTTAGGTATTAGGGGCTAGGTAATAGGGGATAGGTATTAGGGGTTAGGTATCAGGGGCTAGGTAATAGGGGATAGGTATTAGGGGCTAGGTATAAGGGGTTAGGTATTAGGGGCTAGGTAATAGGGGATAGGTATTAGGGGCTAGGTAATAGGGGCTAGGTATTAGGGGCTAGGTATTAGGGGCTAGGTAATAGGGGATAGGTATTAGGGGTTAGGTATTAGGGGCTAGGTAATAGGGGATAGGTATTAGGGGCTAGGTATCAGGGGTTAGGTATTAGGGGCTAGGTAATAGGGGATAGGTATTAGGGGTTAGGTATTAGGGGCTAGGTAATAGGGGCTAGGTATTAGGGGCTAGGTATTAGGGGCTAGGTATTAGTGGCTAGGTATCAGGGGTTAGGTATTAGGGGCTAGGTAATAGGGGATAGGTATTAGGGGCTAGGTATCAGGGGTTAGGTATTAGGGGCTAGGTATTAGTGGCTAGGTATCAGGGGTTAGGTATTAGGGGCTAGGTAATAGGGACTAGGTATTAGGGGCTAGGTATTAGGGGCTAGGTAATAGGGGATAGGTATTAGGGGTTAGGTATTAGGGGCTAGGTAATAGGGGATAGGTATTAGGGGCTAGGTATCAGGGGTTAGGTATTAGGGGCTAGGTAATAGGGGATAGGTATTAGGGGTTAGGTATTAGGGGCTAGGTAATAGGGGCTAGGTATTAGGGGCTAGGTATTAGGGGCTAGGTATTAGTGGCTAGGTATCAGGGGTTAGGTATTAGGGGCTAGGTAATAGGGGATAGGTATTAGGGGCTAGGTAATAGGTAATAGGGGATAGGTATTAGGGGCTAGGTATTAGGTGTTAGGATTTAGGGGTGAAGTATACCTCGGCATGCCGGAGCAGCAGTAAGTTCTATGGCAGAATCTCATTACCATCCTAATAGCTTGCTGCTTCATTTGCATTTTGCCGTGAGTGATATCCCCCCCTCGCTGCTGGATAAAAAACTAAAATAACAAATGAAAACTTTGAAGCACCATTTTATTTAATTATTGAAGTTATTCAATTTTGCTTTTCCCTCATACTTGGGGACAAATTAGTATTACGGACTTATTGAGCAATTAGGGAAAAACACACAAAACTACAAACTAATATTTGTACAGTCTGATGAGGAATTACTCCAAATAGAATAATTCAGCAATTTTAGCCTTTTATTCGCATTTCAAAACATAAGGTTAATGCGGTCTGGAATGGTAAAATAACATTTGCTACTTAACATACACTGTAATAAGGGAGTTAATGTACTGTAGGATCACTTGATATGGGTACTGTCTGAAGTACATGACATGTGTGAATCAGATTATGTCAACAACTGCAGTTTGAAAATGAAATGAAAATGAAATACATTTACCATTCTGGGATTCTTCTTGACATACAGTAAGCATTATTGTTTACGTAGATCTTATAAACAGTTTATTAGGTACAGCCATCTAGTACCGGGTCGGACCCCCCTTTGCCTCCACAACAGCTTGGTATCAACGGACATAACGTGTGCCAGGAATACATTCCCCACACCATTACACCACCACCACCAGCAGCCTTTACCATTGACACCAGGCTGGATGGGTCATGGTGCTTACGGCAAACGCTGACTCTCCCATTACCATGACGCAACAGGAACCAGGATTCGTCGGACCAGGCAATGTTTTTCCACTTCTCAATTGTCCAGTCTTGGTTATCGCGTCCCCACTCGAGCTGCTTCTTCTTGTTTTTAGCTGATAGGAGTGGAACCCGGTGAGGTCGTCTGCTGTAATAGCCCATCCGTGACAAGGATTAATGAGGTGTGCGTTCCGAGATGCCTTTCTGCATGCCACTGTTGTACCGCGCCATTATTTGTCTGTTTGTGGCCCGCCTGTTAGCTTGCACGATTCTTGCCATTCTCCTTCGACGTCTCATCAAAGAGCTGTTTTCGTCCACAAGACTGTCGCCAACTGGAGTTGTTTAGTTTGTTGCACCGTTCTTGGTAAACCCTAGACACTGTCGTGTGTGAAAAGCCCAGGAGAATGGATGTTTCTGAGACATTGGAACCAGTGTGCCTGGCACCAACGATCATACAATGCTAAAAGTCACTTAGGTCAATCATTTAGCCCATTCAAACATTCAATCGAACAGTAACTGAATGCCTCAATGCCTTTCTGCATGCTTTATATAGTGAGCCACGGCCACGTGACTCACTGTGTGTAGGGACAAACCATTTTCTTGAACTGGGTGGTGTACCTAATAAACTGGCCACTGAGGGTACGTTTTGGGACCCTAGTGACACAGAGGACTTACTGAATGACTGACTGACTTATGCTGGGAATACAATACATGACTTCTAAAATTTTAACAACTTGGAAGGGCTCAAATTTCGTGATTTCCTTGTCCCAAATATTTCAGTCCGTCCATCCTCAACCCCAGGACATGGGTGCTCACATTACACGATGATTTCCTAGAGTAGTTGATCCTGTTCTGTGTTCCTCGGTTGTCGTAGGAAAAATATGCCGACACGCAAACAATGAGCTGAATTACAGTCATGACTTACAGTTAGGAATAACAGCCATGACTGTAATTTAGCAATAACAACCATGATGTACAGTTAGCAATATCAGCCATGACTGACATTTAGCAATAACAGCCATGACTTTACAGTTAGCAATATCAGCCATTACTTACAGTTAGCAATAACAGCCATGACTTTACAGTTAGCAATTACAGCCATGACTGACATTTAGCAATAACAGCCATGACTTACAGTTAGCAATAAAAGCCATGACTTACAGTTAGCAATAACAGCCATGACTTACAGTTAGCAATAACATCCATGACTTACAGTTAGCAATAATAGCCATGACTTACAGTTAGCAATAATAGCCAATGACAGCCGTTTTGGGCCCCTAGTGACTTACTGAATGACTGACCTATGCTGGGCATACACTACACGACTTCTAAAATCTTAACAACAGCCATAACTTACTTTTAGCAATAACAGCCATGACGTACAGTTAGCAATTACAGCCATGACTGACATTTAGCAATAACAGCCACGACTTACATTTAGCAATAAAAGCCACAACTTACATTTAGCAATAACAGCCATGACTTACAGTTAGCAATAACAGCCATGACTTAGTTAGCAATAACATCCATGACTTACAGTTAACAATAATAGCCGTGAATTACAGTTATTCTCGGCTATTAAAAGCCAACTGACATTTACTCCTGAGGTGCTGACCTGTTGCACCCTCTACAACCACTGTGATTATTATTTGACACTGCTGGTCAGCTATGAACGTTTGAACATCTTGGCCATGTACTGTTATAATCTTCACCCGGCACAGCCAGAAGAGGACTTGTCACCCCTCAGAGCCTGGTTCCACTCTAGGTTTCTTCATAGGTTCCTGCCTTTTTCCTAGCCATCATGCTTCTACATCTGCATTGCTTGCTCTTTGGGGTTTTAGGTTGGGTTTCTGTATAGCACTTTGTGACATCTTCTGATGTAAAAAGGGTTTCATAAATACATTTGATTGAATAACAGCCATGACTGACAGTTAGCAATAACAGTCATGACTTACAGTTAGCAATAAAAGCCATGACTTACAGTTAGCAATAACAGCCCTGACTGAGAGCAATAACATCCATGACTGACAGTTAGCAATAACAGCCATGACTTTACAGTTAGCAATAACAGCCATGACTGACAGTTAGCAATAACAGCCATGACTGACAGTTAGTAATAACAGCCATGACTGACAGTTAGCAATAACAGCCCTGACTGACAGCAATAACAGCCATGACTTACAGTTAGAAATAACAGCCATGACTGACAGTTAGCAATAACAGCCATGACTTTACAATTAGAAATAACAGACATGACTTACAGTTAGAAATAACAGTCATAATTGTATTTTGTAGTATTCTTTTCATTTAGTATTTCTAGAGTGAATTGTCTCTCCCCAGTTCTTCAGTTAGGAAAGAGTTAATATTTTCAACCAGCTCTTACACACATATAGCACACACATACACCCCCATAGCACACACATACACCCCCACAACTCACCATCACCACCACCCTTGATCACGCACACACACACACACACACATACGCACACACTTTCCACCCGCCTACCCTTGAACACACTCTCCCCCAACCCCACACACAAACCCATAACTCCCTGCTCACTCACCCCCCCCCTCCACCCCACTCTCCTCTTTCCTACCCCCCTCCCTCCCTCCCTCCATCCTTCTCCCCTCCCCCTCAGGTCAGTTAATAAGCGAGCCTGTGCCTGAGCCTGGCTGTCTGGAGGACATGCAGAGCAATGTCTCCTGGGAATTGGCTCATGCAGAATGCTGCTCCGCTGAGAGAATGGAATTTTACCCTCACTAGACTAGACCCTCACTAGACTCCCAGTCTCACCGCTCAGCAGGAAACCTGAGACACACACACACACATATTCTCCTTGCATGTGAGTATTTGTGTAGACATCCGTGTTTTCCCTGAAGTAAAGTGTTTCAATATGTCAGAACACCCATTATATCCCCTCACAATCATTACATTTCATCATTAAATTAATGAAGATGCCACATCTTTGGGGACTTGTGATGATGTGGCGAACTGTATCCATTTCAGCTTTGATAAGCGAAACACTCCCAGAGACAAAAGCTACAACAGTCTATGCCATTCTAGCAGTTTATAGAGGCAAGAATGTTTATTATTTTATTTTATTATCTTTATTGATCTTTAATTGATCATATAAATTTAAATAGTTCACATAAACACAATTCAACTTTTACATCAATTAATTTTATAATACAGTTCATAATTACATAACATGATTTACATATGTAATAGTGTCCATGGAAGTTGTTGGAGTCTTACTTTGTCTTTTAGTGCTGTTTTGATTTGTAAAAAAATATATACAAAAATGAACGTGTGCATCAAGTTGAACGTTAGGAACTTCACTTTACTCCTTAAACCCACAGCTCCACCTATTGGTGTCTTGTATTACAGTAAAAGGCAATGGGGAAAGAAGTGTGCTGGAGAGGAGTGATCACTGTGGTCTGGACCTGTGTGAAGGTGTTAGTCACACAAACACATGGATGCATGCACGGATGCAGGGACACACGCACATGCCCATGCCCGCACACACACACACACACACACACACACACACACACACACACACACACACACACACACACACACACACACACACACACACACACACACACACACACACACACACACACACACACACACACGTACCACGCAGGTACGCACGTGCACACACACATAACAACTAAAACAGATCAATTTAACTATCACAACAAACACAGTCACTGTGTATAGGGATGCCATCAACTATAAGTCTGTTCCCACAGAAACATGCATTATTATGGGATATGAACTCATACACAGTGGTACAAAAAGGAATGACTGACAAGATGTTCCAGTACCATTACAGCTCCCATCCCAATTAATTTAGCAGCATCCCAATCCCAATTAATTTAGCAGCATCCCAATCCCAATTAATTTAGCAGCATCCCAATCCATGGTAGATTACTGCATGGTGCTTCAGCCTGCAGTGTGATCCACAAGGAGTGGTGGGATATGAAGGCAGAGGAGCCACAGAGCAGCCAGAGCCCCATGTGCAGATTATTCCTGCAATTCCAAGGGGATTACCATGTATGCAGATTGTAAACCCGTGTCGCAGCCCAATCCTGTCACATGGCTGGTTTATGGTTGTGATGCAGCATGTTGGGTTCTGCTCAACACTGAAAGAGGATCTCATTATTAGCTGTTGAATGTTCAACAATCTTTTGTTGTGGATGATGTTTTTGTTGTTTTTGTTTATATTATTTGCTGAGCAAGGGGAGTGTTTTCCATTGATGCTTCTTAGTGATATAATTTATTTTAATTGAAATATATATATATTTACTTTCACCCCTTTTCCCCCTCAATTTCGTGGTATCGAGTTGGTTGTTACAGTCTTGTCTTATTGCTGGAACTCCCATACGGACTCAGGAGAGGCGAAGGTCGTGAGCCATGTGTCCTCTGAAACACGACCCAACCAAGCCACACTGCTTCTTAACGCAACACCTGCTTAACCCAGAAGCCAGCCACACCAATGTGTCGGAGGAAACACCGTACATCTGTCGACCGTGTCAGCGTGCATGCGCCCGGCCCGCCACGGGAGTCGCTAGATCGCGATAGGACAAGGACATCCCGGCTGGCCAAACCCTCCCCTAACTCGGACGACGCTGGGCCAATTGTGCCTTAGATCACTGCACCACTCGGGAGGCACAATATCATTTCTAAAGGGTAATAGTCTTTGTATTCTGCTCTGAGTATGAAAAAGGTTGCTCTGTTTAATAAAACCTTGAGATGTTAAGTATGCAGGCTAATTTTATACAATGGCAAAGCAATATTATTTTCCATATGGCATCAGAAATCCAAAACATGTTATGGCATCAGAAATCCAGAACATGTTATGGCATCAGAAATCCAGAACATGTTATGGCATCAGAAATCCAGAACATGTTATGGCATCAGAAATCCAGAACATGTTATGGCATCAGAAATACAGAACATGTTATGACATCAGAAATCCAGAACATGTTATGGCATCAGAAATCCAGAACATGTTATGACATCAGAAATCCAGAACATTTTATGACATCAGAAATCCAGAACATGTTATGGCATCAGCTACAGAACATGTTATGACATCAGAAATCCAGAACATGTTGTGGTATCAGAAATCAAGAACATGTTATGGCATCAGAAATACAGAACATGTTATGGCATCAGAAATCAAGAACATGTTATGGCATCAGAAATACAGAACATGTTATGGCATCAGAAATACAGAACATGTTATGGCATCAGCTACAGAACTTGTTATGACATCAGAAATCAAGAACATGTTATGGCATCAGAAATACAGAACATGTTATGGCATCAGAAATCAAGAACATGTTATGGCATCAGAAATACAGAACATGTTATGACATCAGAAATCCAGAACATGTTGTGACATCAGAACTCCAGGGCATCTCATGACATCAGAAATCCAGAACATATTATGGCATCAGAAATACAGAACATGTTATGGCATCAGAAATCCAGAACATGTTACGACATCAGAAATCCAGAACATGTCATGGCATTAGAAATCCAGAACATGTTATGACCAGTGGTGTAAAGTACTTAAGTAAAAATACTTTAAAGTACTACTTAAGTCATTTTTTCAGTATCTGTACTTTAATATTTATATTTTTGACAACTTTTCCTTTTACTTCACTACATTCCTAAAAAAAAAAATTTTACTTTTTACTCCATACATTTTTCCTGACACCCAAAAGTACTCATTACATTTTGATTGCTTAGCAGGACAGGAAAATGGCCAAATTCACTCACTTATCAAGAGAACATCCCTGGTCATCCCTAGTGTCTCGGATCTGATGGACTCACTAAACACAAATGCTTCATTTGTAAATGATATCTGAGTGTTGTAGTGTGCCCCTGGCTTCCATAAATAAATAAAAAACAAGATAATTGTGCTATCTGGTTTGCTTAATATAAGGAATTTGCAATGATTTATACTTTTACTTGTGATACTTAAGTATATTTAAAACCAAATACTTTTACACTTTTACTCAAGTAGCATTTTACTGGTTGACTTTCACTTTTACTTGAGTAATTTTCTATTAAGGTAACTTTACTTTTACTCATGTATAACAATTGAGCCCTTTTTCCACCACTGGTTATGACATCAGAAATCCAGAACATGTTATGACATCAGAAATCCAGAACATGTTATGACATCAGCTACAGATACTCTAATGTGCTGCATACACTGTTAGGATTGGTTGCCAGCTGTAACATTTGTTTGGTAAAAAATATAGACATTTTAGTCACAGGAGCTGGTTTGGTTTGTTAAAACAACCTCGACACACTGACAACCCTCTCCTAGCAGCGCCTATTCCTCCTGTATGTAGTGAAACAAGCAGAGGGTCCATCTGATCTCTGGATTTAAGCCTTTTTTCAAATTCCTCTTTGGATTTGCAGGCAGCGCAGACATAGTTTTGCTTGCCGCCCCCAATCCCCCATCCCTCCTCCCCCTCTCGTCTGTTTCCCTCTCTCCCTCCCCTCCCCTCCCCTCTTCTCTACTCTCCCCCTCCTCTTACTCATCCACATCCCCCTCCAATCTGGGCCCTCTGCAGAAGTAAGCTCCTACCCTACTTGTTTGTGAATTCAAATTCCATTAGGCACCAAACTGTAGCCCGACTGAGATTCGAACCCAGGTCCATGCAAGTGTCTGTCCACCACCATAGCAATTACACCAAGAGTATCAATTCTCTTGACAAGGTTGCTAGGGGATGTACTAAGGTGGATACAATACTCCATCTATTTATTTGACCTTTATTTGACCAGCTTGATTAAGTTGATTGATAACACATTCTCATTACAACAACAACAACCTAGGGATGAAAAGAGGAGATAGGAGATGAATTATGATGTAGGTGAAGAACAGAATATTTTTGAGACTTTAACTGGCTACAACTGGGTTTATGTTTAGTCAATATTTAGTTTGGAGGGATGCCTTTGGAATACAGAGATGTAGGGAGATGGGAATATTCAGTCATACAAAGTCAAAATGAAACCAAATCTCACATTCGCAGAGAAAGAAAAATAACAATCTTTGCTCCCATCATTCATCTCACAAGCATGGCAACTCCCTGCAGATGCGGACACACACACACACACACACACGCCGAAAACAACAACTCTCACCTCTTTGACACTTGGATACACACATATCCATACTTACTACACACATTCTTCAATATGATTTCTAAAAAAACAAAAAATCTAAACATTCTGTACTTGACAGTTCAAAGACCATCAATCAAGATATGGTATGGTATGTCAAAGTCGTCATTCCCATTACCCCCAACATGGTCCCCTAAATTTCATCCATTTGTATGATAATAATACAAGATGTAGTTAGAATTAATTCAAGGCCTTCAACCACCCCCCACCCCTAAAGAAATGAAGTGGCTCTGACATCATCAGTCACAGGGACTTTGAACTGCCAGTAGACCATGCATCTTACTGGACTCAGATCAGAGTTGGCCAACCAGTTTATTGCTGCTGAGGCCTATTCCTAACAGTACCCAGGTGTGACATGGGAATGGATAGATGCTTGAATGGGAGCCAACAGCTTCCTGGAATCCACATCCAAATCAATGTGTGGACCGAAGCAATGGACAAATTGTTCTCCTGCCAGAGCTTGATTCTCAGTGGGTTCCATGGGAAGCTGGAGTAATATTGTGTGAGTCCCAAATGGTACCCAATTCCTATATAGTGCACAATTTTTTACCAGGGCTCAGTAGTGTATTATAAAGGGAACAGGATCCCATTTGGGAAGTAAGCTTCTTCAAGCATCTCTGGACTGATTTCCATTTCCCAGCTTTTCTCCAAAACTGAGATGAGTCAAAAGTGCAACAAACTTGTGCCTTTTTGCTTTCCTAGATCATAACGAGCTGCTGTATCAGACTGGATTTGCCTCTTAAAAAAAAGACATCCCACAGAATATGAATACCAGCAAAAATGCAAATGAGCTCAACAGAATTTAATATTCTGCATAGGCTTTGCAAAACAGGGAGAGAGTCAAAAAAAATTTAAACAACGCTCCAGTCCTCTCGCCGAAAAAAGCAAGAGAGAGAGAGAGAGAAAGGGAGAGAGAAAACAAAACAAGATTCCCGGGCCCTGGGTTTTCACAACGGCATCCTGTGTTCTTGGATGTGTCGTTGCCATGGCAACCAAAAACTTGGTGACCTCGTTATTTCTGCCTAATCCGGCGCTGAAATTATGGTTGCTCCACCCTTTTCCCTGGCTGGCCTGATAACATAATCATTGCAAATGAGGCAAAAAAAAGAAAGAAAAAGGCAAAGCATTTCGCCCAGCAGTGACAGAGCTAGATCATGACTACAGAGACACCACACAATAATATCATAACTAAAGAGACACCACATAACAACTATCATAGACTACAGAGACACCACATAACAACTATCATAGACTACAGAGACACCACATAATAACTATCATGACTACAGAGACACCACACAATAATATCATAACTAAAGAGACACCACATAACAACTATCATAGACTACAGAGACACCACATAACAACTATCATAGACTACAGAGACACCACACAATAATATCATAACTAAAGAGACACCACATAACAACTATCATAGACTACAGAGACACCACATAACAACTATCATAGACTACAGAGACACCACATAATAACTATCATGACTAAAGAGATACCACATAACAACTATCATAGACTAAAGAGACACCACATAACAACTATCATAGACTACAGAGACACCACATAACAACTATCATAGACTACAGAGACACCACATAACAACTATCATAGACTACAGAGACACCACATAATAACTATCATGACTAAAGAGATACCACATAACAACTATCATAGACTACAGAGACACCACATAATAACTATCATGACTAAAGAGACACCACATAACAGCTATCATAGACTACAGAGACACCACATAACAACTATCATAGACTACAGAGACACCACATAATAACTATCATGACTAAAGAGACACCACATAATAACTATCATGACTACAGAGACACCACATAACAACTATCATAGACTACAGAGACACCACATAACAACTATCATAGACTACAGAGACACCACATAATAACTATCATAGACTACAGAGACACCACATAACAACTATCATAGACTACAGAGACACCACATAATAACTATCATAGACTACAGAGACACCACATAATAACTATCATGACTACAGAGACACCACATAATAACTATCATGACTAAAGAGACACCACATAACAACTATCATAGACTACAGAGACACCACATAATAACTATCATGACTACAGAGACACCACATAATAACAACATTCAATCTCATATTTTTCCAAAATAACTGTAATAGTTCATATTGGAGGTTGTTTTGGCCTAATAATGTATGGGTTTTGCTTATCGTTGTGATGGAAAACAAATCAGATATCATAACCAATATGAGGGCATATGAATTATGAATTTAGTTTGATGATGACGAAGTGAAACATTCCATTTATTATAATGAGTTGTGCCTAAAGTTGTAGCTAAAATACAAAGTTTGCAAGTTTGTAAAGTACTGCTGTTGTCTTAAAGTACTACTGCTGTCACTTACACAATGTGAAAAATAACACGTCATAGGCTTACTGTACACAGACACAGGCGCGCACATGCACACACACTAACTTAAATTATTGATTTGTACGTTTGATTACATTCAGTTATCGAATAGGGCACGAGGAGCATTTTGAAAAATGTATGTCCTTTGAAATAAACATGAAAACTAATATAAAATCTCCAGTCATGCCTTTTCAATAATTCACCCAATTTACACATTATTATTGCCATATCTCATTACTCCTGACTGAGACACACTTACATATTCAAAACTATCATTACTCTGGTATTCTGTTGCATAAATTAACATGAATAATGAAGGACGAGGGCCCTTTAAAGTTCTGATTTGAAGGAATGCCCTTGTTGTAGGATACATGTATGAACATGAGGCTACATGCCTGTGAAAATGATATCAATGCCCATTAAAGAGGCACTGCACTCAGCAGTTACTACATCCATATTGGGACTAATACATTAATTATATGTACTCATTGATTCTTGAAGAATATAACGTATACATGTCTCAACTGTCGTACCCCACCAGAACCCAAAATATAAGCTTGTTTTATGCCAATGTTTGTAAACAAAGTAAATGTAAACAAACACTATATAGCCTCAAAACATGGTTAAAAACTATAATTGTAATATCATGATGGTCAGTCCTTGCATCCATAGCTCTGTCTATGAATTTGAGAGTGGTTACATTTCTCCAGCACGTTCCCACAGCTTTTTACCCAAACAGGGACGGGGAGGACACTTTGTTCAACTGCTGATTGACGCTTTAAGACCAAATAACCCTGGAAAATACATAGTCAAGGGCCTAAGCTTAAACTAAAAACATCACAACAAAAAATGCAGAAATTAATATTTGTAGTTTTCAATCCAATGGTGACATAGGAAAGCTACATTTAGCCTGACATCCTATTTAACATGGGTTGTACTATGCATGTCTTGTAAAATAAAACAAACCATCTGTATTAAAACATTACCTGTGTTTGTAAAAAGAGCAAAACTATTAATTCCCCAACTTTCACCTCCCTTCTCAGACCTTACACACAGGATCTGTGTGCTTTGGAGAAGAGCCAAATGAGAAACATATGTTAGGGTGTGTGTGTGTGTGTGTGTGTGTGTGTGTGTGTGCGCGTGTGTGTGTGTATGTGCGCGTGTGTGTGTGCGCATGTGTATCTGTGTGTGTGTGCACATGTGTGTGTGTGTGTGTGTGTGTGTGTGTGTGTGTGTGTGTGTGTGTGTGTGTGTGTGTGTGTGTGTGTGTGTGTGTGTGGACATGTTTAACTATACATGTGGGGACCAGAAGTCCCCCCAAGAATAGTAAAGAAACAAACATTTGACCAACTGGGGACATTTTGTTAGTCCCCACAAGGTCAAAAGCTATTTCTAGGGGGTTTAGGTTTAGGGTTAAGGTTAGGTTTTCTGGTTAAGGTTAGGGTAATGGTACGGGTTAGGTTTAGGGTTTAGGGAAAATATGATTTTGAATGGGACTGAATTGTATGTCCCCACAAGGTTAGTCGTACAAGACCGTGTGTGTGTGTGCGAAAATTTCAAGCTGGTTGAGAGAATGCCAAGAGTGTGCAAAGCTGTCATCAAAGGGTGGCTACTTTGAAGAATCTCATATTTTGATTTGTTTAACAATGTTTTGGTTACTACATGATTCCATATGTGTTATTTAATGTAGAAAATAGTAAAAATAAAGAAAACCCCTGGAATGAGTAGGTGTGTCCAAACATTTGACTGGTACTGTATACACAGTTGAAATCGGATGTTTACATACACCTTAGCCAAATACATTTAAACTCAGTTTTTCATAATTCCTGACATTTAATCCTAGTAAAAATTCCCTGTCTTAGGTCAGTTAGGATCACCACTTTATTTTAAGAATGTGAAATGTCAGAATAATACGAGAGAATTATTTATTTCAGCTTTTTTTTTTCATCACATTCCGAGTGGGTCAAAAGTTTACATAGACTCAATTAGTATTTGGTAGCATTGCCTTTAAATTGTTTAACTTGGGTCAAACGTTCCGGATAGCCTTCCAAAAGCTTCACACAATAAGTTGGGTGAATTTTGGCCCATTCCTCCTGACAGAGCTGGTGTAACTGAGTCAGGTTTGTAGGCCTCCTTGCTCGCACACGCTTTTCAGTTCTGCCCACACATTTTCTATGGGATTGAGGTCAGGGCTTTGTGATGGCCACTCCAATACCTTGACTTTGTTGTCCTTAAGCCATTTTGCCAAACTTTGGAAGTATGCTTGGGGTCATTGTCCACTTGGAAGACCCATTTGCGACCAAGCTTTAACTTCCTGACTGATGTCTTGAGATGTTGCTTCAATATATCCACATAATTTTCCTACCTCATGATGCCATCTATTTTGTGAAGTGCACCAGTCCCTCCTGCAGCAAAGCACCCACACAACATGATGCTGCCACCCCCGTGCTTCACGGTTGGGATGATGTTCTTCGGCTTGCAAGCCTCCCCCCTTTTCCTCCAAACATAACGATGGTCATTATGGCCAAACAGTTCTATTTTTGTTTCATCAGACCAGAGGACATTTCTCCAAAAAGTACAATCTTTCTCCCCATGTGCAGTTGCAAACCGTAGTCTGGCTTTTTTATGGCGGGTTTGGAGCAGTGGCTTCTTCCTTGCTGAGCGGCCTTTCAGGTTATGTCGATATAGGACTCGTTTTACTGTGGATATAGATACTTCTGTACCTGTTTCCTTCAGCATCTTCACAAGGTCCTTTGCTGTTGTTCTGGGATTGATAAGCACATTTCGCATCAAAGTACATTCATCTCTAGGAGACAGAACGCGTCCCCTTCCTGAGCGGAATGACGGCTGCGTGGTCCCATGGTGTTTATACTTGCATACTATTGTCTGTACAGATGAACGTGGTACCTTCAGGCATTTGGAAATTGCTCCAAAGGATGAACCAGACTTGTGGAGGTCTACAATTTTTTTTCTGAGGTCTTGGCTGATTTCTTTTGATTTACCCATGATGTCAAGCAAAGAGGCACTGAGTTTGAAGGTAGGCCTTGAAATACATCCACAGGCACACCACTGTATTTACAGTTGAAGTCAGAAGTTTACATACAATTGGAGTCATTAAAACTTGTTTTTCAACCACTCCACAAATTTCTTGTTAACTAACTATAGTTTTGGCAAGTTGGTTAGGATATCTACTTTGTGCTTGACACAAGTAATTTTTCCAACAGTTGTTTACAGACAGATTATTTCACTTATAATTCACTGTATCACAATTCCAGTGGGTCAGAAGTTTACATACACTAAGTTGACTGTGCCTTTAAATAGCTTGGAAAATTCCAGAAAATGATGTCATGGCTTTAGAAGCTTCTGATAGGCTAATTGACATAATTTGAGTCAATTGGAGGTGTACCTGTGGATATATTTCAAGACCTACCTTCAAACTCTGTGCCTTGACATTATTGGAAAATCAAAAGAAATCAGCCAAGACCTCAGCAAAAAATGTGTAGAACTCCACAAGTCTGGTTCATCCTTGTGAGCAATTTCCAAATGCCTGAAGGTACCACGTTCATCTGTACAGACAATAGTACGCAAGTATAAACACCATGGGACCACACAGCCGTCATTCCGCTCAGGAAGGGGACGCGTTCTGTCTCCTAGAGATGAATGTACTTTGGTGCGAAATTTGCTTATCAGTCCCAGAACAACTGCAAAGGACCTTGTGAAGATGCTGGAGGAAACAGGTACAGATGTATCTATATCCACAGTAAAAACGAGTCCTATGAGCCTCCCGAGTGGCACAGTGGTCTAAAGCACTGCATCGCAGTGCTAGCTGTGCCACTAGAGATTCTGGGTTCGAGTCCAGGCTCTGTTGCGGCCGGCCGTGACCGGGAGTCCCATGGGACGTCGCACAATTGGCCCAGCGTCTTCCAGGTTATGGAGGGTTTGGCTGGAAGGGACATACTTGTCTCATTGCGCACTAGCGACTCCTGTGGTGGGCTGGGCGCAGTGCACGCAGACATGGTTGCCAGGTGTACGGTGTTTCCTCCGACATATTGGTGCGGCTGGCTTCCGGGTTGGATGGGCATTGTGTTTTGGAGGACGCATGGATCTCGACCTTCGCCTCTCTCGAGTCCGTACGGGAGTTGCAGCGATGAGACAAGACTATAACTACTACCAATTGGATACCACAAAATTGGGGAGAAAAAAGGGGTGAAAAAAACCCCCAAAAAACCAACAAGTCTTATATCGACACAACCTGAAAGGCCGCACAGCAAGGAAGAAGCCACTGCTGCAAACCCGCCATAAAAAAGCCAGACTACGGTTTGCAACTGCACATGGGGACAAAGATCGTACTTTTTGGATAATTGTCCTCTGGTCTGATGAAACAAAAATAGAACTGTTTGGCCATAATGACCATCGTTATGTTTGGAGGAAAAATTGGGATGCTTGCAAGCCAAAGAACACCATCCCAACTGTGAAGGACAGGGGTGGCAGCATCATGTTGTGGGGGTGCTTTGCTGCAGGAGGGACTGGTGCACTTCACAAAATAGGTGGCATCATGAGGAAGGAAAATGATGTGGATATATTGAAGCAACATCTCAAAACATCAGTCAGGAAGTTAAAGCTTAGTCGCAAATGGTCTTCCCAAATAAATGTATTTGGCTAAGGTGTATGTAAACTTCCGACTTCAACTGTATATCATTTATAAGACCAAAAATTGATGTAGCAACTACATATTGCCCCTTTAATTTTATCAAAAGTGTGTGAGTTTGAACATGTGTCCATTAGGCCTATGTTCTTTTTTTTATCAGGATGAATTAGATTGAGCAATAAAAGCCCCACTGTTATTCCATAGGCTTGTATCCGCACTATGCAGCTGTTGCAAGAGCACTTTTTTTGGGGGGGATGCTCCATTCTCATGTTTGGAGAAAGATGTCCATCCATAGCTAAGCCCTTGAGTTGACCAGAGAGGACCATGCACACAACTCCCAAGAGGCTTATCTTGGGTCCCATAGTGTAGCTGCTAGAAAGTCTCAATCCGGTCACAGCAGCATCAGATCACCCCCCACACATGACCTGGACAGATCACCCCCTACACATGACATGGAGTCCACTGGCTTGTTGCAGTGACACATCCACATCACCTTTTGCTGCTCTGTATTTGGATATACAAGCAGAGTGTTTCTCAAATGGTACCCTATGGGCCCTGGACAAAAGTAGGGCACTACATAGGAAATAGGGTTCCATTTGGGATGCTGATGCAGAGTTCAAGCTCTGAAAACAAAATGGCAACATCAGATTCCCCTTATGGTTGTATGGTTGTGAAGACTTGAAAATAAAATCATTATTGGTCCATGGTTTATTGGTTTGTGTCATTTTAGGACCACATTTGATACTACTACATTAACATGGTTGTGTGTTGTATAATGGTTGTACAATGGTTGAATGGTTGTTGTAGTGCTGTGTACATTGTGTTATGGTCAAACAGGATTCTTAAGGAAGACACCCAGGACCCCTCATCAGAAGTGTTTCCCTATTCAATGCATATTAACATGCCATTATACATGACGTGGATGACTTCAAATCAAAGAGGCATGAATTACTGAGTGTTTCCACTAGTACAGAGTTTTTCCCAGTAGGAATAAAATGTAACAAGTAGCAAGAAAGGTAAAATAAAGATTGATCATGTTTTATTTATTCTCTATGAATGTTTCTCTGATTACAGTAGGCTACATCTGCCTTTGTAAATATGGCTCTTAAAAAACAGGAATCTAATTAATTGCAGACTGCTGGACTGTCAGGTGAAAGTGAGCCTGTTATGAAGGCCCTCCCCCACCTCCCCTCACCATCACCATATTAATAAGAACTCCTATTGTCTTTAATTTCTGCATCCTCTTCACCGCTCCGGTGATGGGACCTGTCACTGTTCGGGGTTCAAGGAGAGGTTTTGGTGATCTTTTTTGCCAGGGGTGTAAGTAAGTATTAGTTTACTGCCTCAGGCATATTCTCTCCAAGTGGCCCTGTTACGTGAGCCAAGTGCCCTCCACATTTAGCTGGGCCAAGAGGGAAGCGGAGAACTAATATCCTTAATTGTCCTAACTGCGTCTAGAGTCGTGTGGAACCTCCGAAAAACTGCCGTAGTAGAACTTGGAGAACTGACTGCAGTGACGGCTATTATAATCTAATTTCTAATTTAATTTAGGTAAACTTCAATATGAGGGTGTGATTCGGTGCTTAAAGAAACATCTTAGATTAGAAAATGATCTTTCTAGCTATATCTTGTGGTACAATCCATTACATTTCTTCTGTATGTTTTAATTCTACATGGTTCCTGACCAATAAAGTTGATCAAATAAATAAATAAACTTGACCAAAGCATTAAGAGGATTAACACTCACTTACATGGCATCCTACTTTTAAGGCTTTCCATAGAATTGAGTCATAATTCTACACTACCTACAGCATGGTAACTTGCTCTGGTATTGTAATAAAAGCCTGTGACCTTACATTCGACCTAAATATGACAACATCTGCTAATATGACGTGTGGCATCTATGTAACAACTTATGATAAATGCTTTCAACCCTAAGCCATGCACAATTAATAAGATAGCTAATATGTTTGTCTTTGATAAATAAGCCATCACGACAAGAAGCCCCACCAATAAAGTAACAATAATACCATTGTAATGGTGTTGTTAGCTGTTATGTCATTCCATTCATGTGCTTTATGTGATAGGGTATGTGTGCACACAAGAGGTACTCATACTTCAAAGCATTGCCTTGGGTATCAGCGTAGTGTATTTCAGTGTATTGTTTATGGTTGCATCCCAAGGATATGAGCTGAATACAACATTGCCACAATTTGTTTTGAGACAGTATTCTCCTTGCAAACATATCACAGCAAACCAAATGGAAGACAACCGAATATGAGCAAAATCACGAGTTTAATTAAGCTCTGCAGAAACCTCTGTATAGGGGAACGTATGATGCTAATGTCCTGACTTTGATTTTAAGGAACAGGAGGAAGTATTCAAGGTTTTCAAGAAAATAAAGTCTAGCAATTATTATCCTGTGCAATGATTTAATGACACAAGATCCATTTAATTACAGGGAAATACTTATCATGCAAATTCAAATTATGTTGCCTTATCTTAAACAGTCCAGATAGGAGATACCACCATCTAGTGTTGGGCTATGGGGATAGAAACACTGAAGGCATACGTCTCATGTTTGTGAGGTCTTACTCTAAAACGTCATAGAATACTGGGGCAATTTGATTCAGGAGTGAGTGACCGTTCATAATTGCTTTGGCAAGCGTAAGGATATAGTAATACTCAATATGTTACAGCTTCAGTTATTATATGATTATATTATCAATATTACAAATATTCCTATAGGAGAAAGGAGGATGATTGTTGTGAGTGATTTTTCCATACACAGATATTAAACAGGTTAAACATATATAGTCTTCATTCTAGTTATTTCACTCAAGATCTTGTCCCCCCCAAATCCCCCCCCACCTCCTCCTCTCTCAAACACAACATGTGTGCTTAGGTTCTAGGTTCTCAGAGGTAGTGCTGGGGTCTACTCACATGCAAGCCATATAACCCTGTAGCAGGCAGGCTAAGGGGGCTAACCATTACCATCTGTCATCGCGTTATGCCCACCCCACCGCACTCTCTTTCAGGTCTCAATGGCTTCCACATGGCACCCTGCCATCTCAGACATAACCTCCCCTCTCTAACCCCCTACCCACCCCCCAATAACAACAACATTCAAAGGGGGGTGGGAAATGGGTCTGAGGGTAGGAGGGGGTCCGTTTAATCAGGATATTCATCTCCAGGGGGTTTGTTTCAGGCCTGTGCTGGTGGAGGGGCCTCAGGTGTGGCTATGCAGGATACTTGGGGCTATGCAGGATACTTGGGGCTATGGAGAATACTTGGGGCTATGGAGAATACTTGGGGCTATGGAGAATATTTGGCTCAACTACAGGGGGGAACCCAAGGGGAACTTTCTGTTCTGTTCTGTTCTGTTCTATTCTATGGCTGGTGTCACTAAACGGTGTATCTTGGTTAATTCTCCATGTCTATCTTGTAGAGAGACCATGAAACAATAAGGTGGTCAAAACTGCAATAATGTGTCCAATATATTATCAGCTAAATGGTCATAATCATTGATTTACAATACTAAGTTTTAAAACTGAGTGGCCACACAACTAGTTTCCTTCAGTCCACTTTAGTCTTGCAAGCAAGACTCCTTAGTCTTGTTTCGTGAGGAAGCTGGAGATTGAGATTAAAGTCTCACAAAACAGAACGGAAGCTGGAGATCGAGGTTATTGTCTCACTAAACTGAATAAAAGCTGGAGATATAGGTTAATGTCTCACTAAACTGAATGGAAGCTGGAGATTGAGGTTAAGGTCTCACTACACTGAATGGAAGCTGGAGTTTGAGGTTAAGCTGAATGGAAGCTGGAGATCCGAGGTTAAGGTCTTATTACCAGAATGGAAGCTGGAGATCGAGGTTAAGGTCTCACTAAACAAAATTAACAAATCACCCAGGCATTTCATCTTGGCAAATGCAAATTTCCCAATCCCGCAACGGCAAACGGGAAAACATAAATTTGAACAATTTTAACCACTTTTATAAGCCCTTCCACTCTAAATAAATAAAACAAACAATAACCCATGTATATTACTCTTGTCCTGTCATCCTATATATCGTCCTACACATCGTCCCATACATCATCCTATAAATCATCCTCTGAAAAATCCATCATCCTATACATCATTCTATATATCATCCATCAAACTATATATCATCCTATATATAATCCTATACATCATCCTATATACCATCCTATACATAATTCTATACATCATCCAATACATCATCCTATTTATCATCATACAGTTGAAGTCGGAAGTTTACATACACCTTAGCCAAATACATTTAACTCAGTTTTTCACAATTCCTGACATTTAATCCTAGTAAAAATTCCCTGTCTTAGGTCAGTTAGGATCACCACTTTATTTTAAGAATGTGAAATGTCAGAATAATACTAGAGAGAATGATTTATTTCAGCTTTATTTCTTTCATCACATTCCCAATGGATCAGAAGTTTACATATACTCAATTAGTATTTAGTAGCATTGCCTTTAAATTGTTTAACTTGGGTCAAACATTTCGGGTAGCCTTCCACAAGCTTCCCACAATAAGTTGGGTGAATTTTGGCCCATTCCTCCTGACAGAGCTGGTGTAACTGAGTCAGGTTTGTAAGCCTCCTTGCTCGCACACGCTTTTTCAGTTCTGCCCACAAATTTTCTATGGGATTGAGTTCAGGACTTTGTGATGTCCACTCCAATACCTTGACTTTGTTGTCCTTAAGCCATTTTGCCACAACTTTGGAAGTATGCTTGGGGTCATTGTTCATTTTGGAAGACCCATTTGCAACCAAGCTTTAACTTCCTGACTGATGTCTTGAGATGTTGCTTCAATATATCCACATAATTTTCCTACCTCATGATGCCATCTATTTTGTGAAGTGCACCAGTCCCTCCTGCAGCAAAGCACCCACACAACATGATGCTGCCACCCCCGTGCTTCACGGTTGGGATGGTGTTCATCGGCTTGCAAGCCTCCCTCTTTTTCCTCCAAACATAACGATGGTCATTATGGCCAAACAGTTCTATTTTTGTTTCATCAGACCAGAGGACATTTCTCCAAAAAGTACGATCTTTGTCCCCATGTGCAGTTGCAAACCGTAGAGTGGCTTTTTTATGGCGGGTTTGGAGCAGTGGCTTCTTCCTTGCTGAGCGGCCTTTCAGGTTATGTCGATATAGGACTCGTTTTACTGTGGATATAGATACTTTTGTACCTGTTTTCTCCAGCATCTTCACAAGGTCCTTTGCTGTTGTTCTGGGATTGATTTGAACTTTTCACACCAAAGTACGTTCATCTCTAGGAGACAGAACACGTCTTCTTCCTGAGCAGTATGACGGCTGCGTGGTCCCATGGTGTTAATACTTGCGTACTATTGTTTGTACAGATGAACGTGGTACCTTCAGGCATTTGGAAATTGCTCACAAGGATGAACCAGACTTGTGGAGGTCTACAATTTGTTTTCTGAGGTCTTGGCCGATTTCTTTTGAATTCCCATGATGTCAAGCAAAGAGGCACTGAGTTTGAAGGTAGGCCTTGAAATACATCCATAGGGGTACACCTCCAATTGACTCAAATTATGTCAATTAGCCTATCAGAAGCTTCTAAAGCCATGACATCATTTTCTGGAATTTTCCAAGCTGTTTAAAGGCACAGTCAACTTAGTGTATGTAAACGTCTGACCCACTGGAATTGTCATACAGTGAATTATAAATTAAATAATCTGTCTGTAAACAATTGTTGGAAAAATGACTTGTGTCATGCACAAAGTAGATGTCTTAACCGACTTGCCAAAACAATAGTTTGTTAACAAGAAATTTATGGAGTGGTTGAAAAACACGTTTTAATGACTCCAACCTAAGTGTTCTGTCTCCTAGAGATGAACGTACTTTGGTGTGAAAAGTTCAAATCAATCTCAGAACAACAGCAAAGGACCTTGTCAAAATGCTGGAGGAAACAGGTACAAAAGTATCTATATCCACAGTACTTCCGACTTCAACTCTATATATCATCATATTCATCATCCTATATATCATCCTATACATCATCCTATATATCATCCTATACATCATCCTATACACCATCCTATACATCATCCTATATATATCATCCTATACATCATCCTATACACCATCCTATACACCATCCTATACATCATCCTATATATCATCCTATACATCATCCTATACACCATCCTATACATCATACTATTTATCATCCTATATATCATCCTATTTGTCATCCTATACACCATCCTATACATAATCCTATATATCGTCCCATATATCATCCTATACATCATCCTATTGACTTAGCGGCTAAGTGTGAATACAAATTCACCTTAGGACAATTATTACGCCATAGGTTTAAACTCAGCTATTTCTCACAGTGAGCTGCAGGAGCAATGATTATAAGGCTTGGGCCCTGTTGACGACTCACTATAATAAATCACAATGCCTGCAATGAATAGAAGAGAACAAGGAGGTGGTGTTCAGTCCTGCTGATATAGGGTGGCAGGGGGCAATTCATCTAGATGTGTGAGGGCCCCAGGCACATTCAACACGTCCCGGCTGCATACTGTACATTAGCTCATGATGTTGTAGTGCTACAGAATAATTGCCCGTGGGAATACATACAGCCATTGTTTATCACAGAAGATATTTCACTTGATCAAAGATACCTCCCTGTGATAGTCCTTGTTGCTCTTATTGTCAAGTAGCTATCTTGTCATAATGCTACTGATGCTATTGTTCTGTGTAATATGTGGTGGGCGTATGGGGATCTCCCGTTGTATTGTGTCATGTTGCTACAATTGTTCTTAGGAAGGATATTGATTGTTCAGTAATTTTTTCAGCAACCTGGGCTTATCATATACAGTGAAACCAAGACCTTTGAATATGGCACAATGAAAATAAGATTCTGACTTGATTGTGTTTTCCCTGTCACCTTTTTAAAATGTATGTACTGTGTGTGTGTATGTATTTATTTAACTGGCAAATAAAATCAATCAATCAAGCGATGTCCAGATTTTCAGTGGAGCCCATTTACTGTGCGTTGTATTTTCCAAATCCACTCATCTATTGTAAGTGTTAACATCAATCTATAGTTAGTTTTGTAACCAACACATATTCCCTTGAATCATATTGGATCATTTGTGACCTGTTTCAGAAAGCTGGTGTCGCACGTAACTACTTCACAGGAGAGGCAAATACATTTCATCAAAATGCATTTTTTGGCAGAAATACCTTCTTGAATACATTAACTATCATGTGCCTTATTTAATTATTTTATTATCCCTTTTTCTCCCCAATTGGTAGTTACAGTCTTGTCCCATCGCTGCAACTCCCGTACGGACTCGGGAGAGGCAAAGGTCAAGAGCCATGCGTCCTCCAAAACACGACCCAGCCAAGCTGCATTGCTTCTTAACACAACGCCTGCTTAACCTGAAAGCCAGCCACACCAATGTGTCGGAGGAAACACTGTACCCCTGGCGACCGTGTCAGCGTGCATGCGCCCGGACTGCCACAGGAGTCGATAGAGCACGATGGGACAAAGACATCCTGCAACAGAGTCTGGACTCGAACCAGGATCTCTAGTTGCACAACTAGCACTGCGATGCAGTGCCTTAGATCACTGCACCACTCGGGAGGCCCTTTTCATGTCTTATTAACAAACTTGTATGCCATCTGTAAATACGAATAAAATTGTTAAATTACGAGCATAGTTGGAATAGCCATGGATTGGCTGAGATAATGGATGGGCTGGACATGCCAGAGAGAAGTTCGGATTGGTCTGCCATGTAGCATGATTCTGTCTATAACGTGAGCTGCTCAATATGTGTAGATAGTCCTTGCTACTGTGGCTTTTTGAAATATATAACATTAGCCATGGAGAACTGCAAAAGTGCTGCTACTGCTCCCAACAACATTGCTGCCCTTAATGTAGCAGGCGCTATCAACAAAGATCAGTGGGAAAAACTTGTCATGACCTACTTTGTGCACACGGTCAGTGTGAACCGGAGTGACTTGACACAACGCGGGCCAAACAAGATGTATCTAGCTACAAACAAACGTTCATCCATATATATGGGTAAGAGTCTAGCTACATTTTCAGGTATTATACATTTCAAATTTTTTCAGAAAGTTGTTTTAATTTCAAGTTAAAGTGTACTGTTAGCTAGCAAGCAAATGTTAGCTTGCTGGCATGCTAGCTAACGTTACATGCATGATATGTGTAGTAATATTATTTGTATCTCAGGAACAATTTGCATTGCTAGTTATAGCCTAATGTTAGCTAGTTAGCTAATATTGAACCTAGGTGGTTAGCTTTATCTACCTGCACATTCATACTACAGCATTTCATGGATGGTGGCTAGCTATGACAATCAGTTTGTATTACTAGTAGTATGGGTTGGGATTATGGTTCATTGTTTAGCTACCTAGCTAGTTGCATGTCTAAACAAAAGACTACACTTCGCCAGATGATTACATAACCCATCAAGCTAGCCAGGTGTGTCTGGGGGTGATTACGGATATCTATTGTATTTCATGAACATGTGTACATGTCTAGACAATAGTGATCCATCCACTTAGCTATGTGTGGTTGGGGGGTGGTTATAGCATTTCCTTCACATGACCCATCAATTTAGACAAGTGTGTCTCTGGGTAAGCATCATCTAATAATTATAAAATATTTTGAAAATATTTTTACCTGGACTCTTTCTATTTTCTATATTGCTACTATGCAAATATGCAAGTAAGCATTTCACTGTACCGTTAACACCTTCTGTATCCTGTGCATGGGGCAAATAAACTTTGATTTTAATTTATATAGTCTGTGTTTACCAGAAACGGTAATGTGAAGAACAACATGACCTGCACCAAAGTCAGATTAGGATATAGGCCAAGGACTAGATAAAGTGTATTTTTACCTGGAGTTTTTCCTTATTGTGGGCTACTACTTTCACCACTTTTAGTCTTCAAATCTTTGGTTGTTTAGTACACTACCTTACACCTGTTCAGCACATGGCCTCACATGTGAATCCTTAAGGAGATGGGAGGGGGTAAGGCTTAAGAGGGTGTGATCCATGCTGAATAGGTGTAGATAAAGAAGAGCTCTCCAGTAGGTGTACAAAAACATTCAAGGGTAATTTTCTCAAAAGTGGGGTTAGAAGTTTGTCCACTTTCAAAGCAAAATTACTTTCACATTGTTCCTCAACTGCAGTGTATGATATACCATTTTGTAGCTCTGAGTCTCTACTTTTATCCAAAGTAAAAAACAGATTTCAAATTTTGCTACACAAGACCGAATCGAGGTGGTCGGTCACATTTGACTGGTGAATTGAGTTCTTATCTAGGAGCACCACCTGGTGGGGAAGGCTACAGTATGTCACTGGAAATGACCATGCGTGAGCTAGATCAAGTCAAGGCAGGTAAATAATTTAACTGGTCTCCAACCCCATTCAAAATAGTATGTCTTTAATGGTAGGCGAATACATCTAATTATGACCAGTGAAGTTCAATGAAATATAATATTATTGTGGATGAGGGGGAGGTGGAGGTGGGCAGGGATCTGGATTTTAGTGGTGGTGGAACTGCTACAAATATCTGATCCCCAAAATGTGTTTATTCTCTATAATAGTTTTCAATTCAAGGTGATAGTGATTTTTATTACTAGGCAAGTTAGTTAGTTAAGAACAAATTCTTATTTACAATGACGGCCTACACCGGGCCAAACCCTAACCCAGACGACGCTGGGCCAATTGTGCGCTGCCATATGGGACTCCCAATCACGGCCGGTTGTGATACAGCCTGGAATCGAACCAGGGTCTGTAGTGATGCTTCTAGCACTGAGATTCAGTGCCTTAGACCGCTGCGCCACTCAGGAGCCCGAGTGATGCTGTAGTGTTTTGATTGTTTCTCACAAATTATGAAATCAGATTGTGATTAATGTGGATTTTTATTCAAATTGAGACAGAGGTAAAACCACATCAAACAGCACAAACAAAAAATAGTGTTATGAGATACTGATAATAGTACTTAGACAGTACATCTTCAACCAACCATTCACACGCATATTGAGTACACTCGACACAAGACACAGAGTATGGCAACTCCACTGAAATGCATTGTACGTTTGACATTAAGACAGCGGCTTACTTCATTTTCATCAATTTCAAACTGGATCTAACTAAAAGAGTTCAAAATAAGTAAATTTACTTGAGGTTCATGTTTCCTCTGCAACTGATTCATTCTAACACTAGATGGTATTGTGGGCATATTTTTATTCCCCTCAAGGATCTCTTACCTTCCCCTCCCTCCTCTCCATCTCTCTATACCAGAGATAATCAACTATATTCAGCCATTTATCGACGGTAAATCGACCACAAGAAGTCCAAGGAGATATAATATTTCACTTAACCATAATCATTTCAAACTTTGCTTACATTTCTATAAGGTCACATACACTGACTGTACAAAATAACCTAAATTCGTCAGGGCGTGGACTCTACAAGGTGTCGAAAGCGTGCTGGCCCATGTTGACTCCAATGCTTCCCACAGTTGTGTCAAGTTGGCTGGATGCCCTTTGGGTGGTGGACCATTTTTGATACACACAGGAAACTGTTGAGTGTTGCAGTTCTTGACACAAACCGGTGTGCCTGGCACCTACTACCATAGCCCGTTCAAAAACACTTAAATATGTTTTATTGCCCATTCACCCTCTGAACGGTACACACACACAATCCATGTCTCAATTGTCTCAAGGCTTAAAAATCCTTCTTTAACCTGTCTCTTCTCCCTCATCTACACTGATTGAAGTGGATTAAACAAGTGGCATCAATAAGGGATCATAGCTTTTACCTAGATTCACCTGGTCAGTCTATGTCATGGAAAGAGGTAGGATATAGAGGTAGGGTATAGAGGTAGGGTTCCCCAACTGGCGGCCCGCATGCCAAATATAATTTGGCCCCCCAAGCTTTCTTAAAAATATATATACTGTATATATATTGTTTTAATTATTGTTGGACATAAAATACTCTAAAAACACCAGCAAATCAGCTCCAAGTGATTGTAATTTTGGAAATCTGTTCCAAAGTATTCCCACACATAATAGAGAGATATACACTGAGTACAAAACATTAAGAACACCTGCTCTTTCCATGACATAGACTGACCAGGTGAATCTAGGTGAATGATATGATCCCTTATTGATGCCACTTCAATCCACTTCAATCAGTGTAGATGAGGGGGAGGAGACAGGTTAAAGAAGGATTTCTAAGCCTTGAGACAATTGAGACATGGATTGTGTGTGTGTACCGTTCAGAGGGTGAATGGGCAATAAAACATATTTAAGTGTTTTTGAACGGGCTATGGTAGTAGGTGCCAGGCACACCGGTTTGTGTCAAGAACTGCAACACTCAACAGTTTCCCGTGTGTATCAAAAATGGTCCACCACCCAAAGGTTAACCATCTGGGTTTGGCGGATGCCAGGAGAACGTTACCTACACGAATGCATTGTGCCAACTGTAAGGTTTGGTGGTGAATGAATAATGGTCTGGGGCTGTTTTTCATGGTTTGGGCTAGGCCCCTTAGTTCCAGTGAAGGGAAATCTTAATGCTACAGCACACAATGACATTCTAGACGATTCTGTGCTTCCAACTTTGTGGCAACAGTTTGGGGAAGGCCCTTTCCTGTTTCAGCATGACAAAGCCCCTTGTACAAAGGTGTGGAAGAACTTGACTGGCCTGCACAGAGCCCTGACCTCAACCCCATCGAAGACCTTTGGGATGAATTGGAATGCCAACTGTGAGCCAGGCCTAATCACCCAACATCAGTACCGACCTCACTAATGTTCTTGTGGCTGAATGGAAGCAAGTCCCAGCAGCAATGTTCCAACATCTAGTGGAAAGCCTTCCCAGAAGAATGGAGGCTGTTATAGCAGCAATGGGTGGACCGACTCCATATTAATGCCCATGATTTTGGAATGAGATGATAAGCAGGTGTCCACATACGCTACATTACCAAAGGTATCTCATCCTTCAGTCTTCTTTCACATTGTGACTAATTTCATCCTTCTCTCTCTCTTTCCCCCTCCCTCTCCACTTCTCCTTCCTCTATTTTGTGGGTAGGGCCTGTGTCTTATTGTGTTGGTAGGACCTGTGTCTTATTGTGTGGTTAGGTCCTGTGTCTTATTGTGTGGGTGGGGCCTGTGTCTGATTAGGGGTGTAGGGCCTATGTCTTATTGTGTGGGTAGTGCCTGTGTCTTATTGTGTGGGTGGGGCCTGTGTCTGATTAGGGGTGTAGGGCCTATGTCTTATTGTGTGGGTAGTGCCTGTGTCTGATTAGGGGTGTAGGGCCTATGTCTTATTGTGTGGGTAGTGCCTGTGTCTTATTGTGTGGGTAGGGCCTGTGTCTTATTGTGTGGGTAGGGACTGTGTCTTATTGTGTGGGTAGGACCTGTGTCTTATTATGTGGGTAGGCAATGTGTCTTATTGTGTGGGTAGGGCCCGTGTCTTATTGTGTGGGTAGGAAATGTGTCTTATTGTGTGGGTAGGGCCTGTGTCTTATTGTGTGGGTAAGGCCTGTGTCTTATTGTGTGACTAGGTATTGTGTTGTATTATGTGTGTAGAAATGTGTCTTATAGTGTGGGTAGGGTCTATGTCTTATTGTGTGGGTAGGAAATGTGTCTTATTGTGTGGGTAGGGCCTGTGTCTTATTATGTGGGTAGAGCCTGTGTCTTATTGTGTGGGTAGGGCCTGTGTCTTATTGTGTGGGTAGGGCCTGTGTCTTATTGTGTGGGTAGGAAATGTGTCTTATTGTGTGGGTAGGAAATGTGTCTTATTGTGTGGGTAGGGCCTGTGTCTTATTGTGTGGGTAGGGCCTGTGTCTTATTGTGTGGGTAGGGCCTGTGTCTTATTGTGTGGGTAGGGCCTGTGTCTTATTGTGTGGGTAGGGCCTGTGTCTTATTGTGTGGGTAGGGCCTGTGTCTTATTATGTGGGTAGGAAATGTGTCTTATTGTGTGGGTAGGGCCTGTGTCTTATTGTGTGGGTAGGGCCTGTGTCTTATTGTGTGGGTAGGGCCTGTGTCTTATTGTGTGGGTAGGGCCTGTGTCTTATTGTGTGGGTAGGAAATGTGTCTTATTGTGTGGGTAGGAAATGTGTCTTATTGTGTGGGTAGGAAATGTGTCTTATTGTGTGGGTAGGGCCTGTGTCTTATTGTGTGGGTAGGGCCTGTGTCTTATTGTGTGGGTAGGGCCTGTGTCTTATTGTGTGGGTAGGGCCTGTGTCTTATTATGTGGGTAGGAAATGTGTCTTATTGTGTGGGTAGGGCCTGTGTCTTATTGTGTGGGTAGGGCCTGTGTCTTATTGTGTGGGTAGGGCCTGTGTCTTATTGTGTGGGTAGGGCCTGTGTCTTATTGTGTGGGTAGGAAATGTGTCTTATTGTGTGGGTAGGAAATGTGTCTTATTGTGTGGGTAGGAAATGTGTCTTATTGTGTGGGTAGGGCCTGTGTCTTATTGTGTGGGTAGGGCCTGTGTCTTATTGTGTGGGTAGGGCCTGTGTCTTGCCTCCAGTAGTGGTGAGCTGCATCAGGCTGCCCGATGCTGGACGATCCGCACCGGTGGCCCAACTGAAGAAAGTTCTAGAAGACAGAAAAATAAGACTATGAGAAAATATGAAAAGTAAGAGAATGTGACTATGAAATGGCTAGACTATGGGTGCTAGCAGTTACTACTTGTAAGTGAGTACAAGTGAAACATGGTTGGCTTACAGTATATGATAGAAGAGAGTCTACTTTTTAATTAAGCACTGGATGAGATTAAGTTGTTTTCTATATGTCAAAGTCTAGAAGAAATTTCAGGAAGACAAAAACAGACCACAATATTGATGGCTTTTATGTATTTTATACCTCTGTGCCTCTTAGTGTGATTTGATTTATGTTGTTAACCAATTATCTATTTCAACAGCAACTATATCATGAGGTTGATATTCACAATTCAAAGTCAATATTCTACACCAGTCCACCAAATGGACATTTGATAAGCAGATGAACTGAATCAAAGTGCTCATTTAAATTCCCCTCCCATTGCTTCTACTTATACTCCCAGACCCTCATCTGTTTCTACTGGTTGTCTGCAGGGTTAATGTTGTCCAACCCTTCTGGGATTATAAAACTGGATCAAATCCCATCTAATCTCTACTGTTTACAGAGGAGACACTGGAGACTATGTGCTCTGTGTCTAAACTGACATGAAAAGAAGAACACAAACGTTAGGGGCTCCATACACTAGTTTAGTGGCTCCATACACTAGTTTAGTGGCTCCATACACTAGTTTAGTGGCTCCATACACTAGTTTAGTGGCTCCATACACTAGTTTAGTGGCTCCATACACTAGTTTAGTGGCTCCATACACTAGTTTAGTGGCTCCATACACTAGTTTAGTGGCTCCATACACTAGTTTAGTGTGTTAGTTACAGTACATAGTTAACATTGCATTTACACCAAATTTGGGTAAATCCTGGAAAGAGTATCGAAGTAATAGATGCCAAGACTATATCCAGTCAAGAGTATTGAAGAAATGTAAGATTATAATTAGTTGATTGATATGTCCATCAAATTAACCTTTTGATCACATTACAGCATTATTCAAACCAGACATTTGGCTCTAAATATCTTTTGGCAAGATTTTAACAAGTAATACTGCAATACAATTGAGTAGGTCATTTTTCCAGGCCAAGTGACAGCATTGCCATCTTCTGGTGAAATACTGGTATACAAAAAAGATTGTCTATAATTATGGTTATACGTTGAACAAAGAGATAAATCTGTATGTTCTAAACCTTTAGAATAATTACATTTAATGACGGTCTTACAGCATAAATATACATATAATTTTAAATCTCAAGATGAACTAAATGATCAGTAAAAACATACGGTAATGAAAACAACCCATCATCCACCATATCACACTCACTCTGCAATGTACTCCAGTGGTGTCCAGGAACCAAAGTCTGCATCAGGCATGAACTTCCTGTTCATTGGAGTATCCAAGGTTACCCTGTGTAATCAAGTCACATGACAATGTTCTGGCGGTGGTAGGAACTGACTACTTGAGGCCTGAAGCTCTGGTCCTGGACTGATTGTAACAGGCCCATGTAAACCCCTTGTCAACAGACAAAAAAACAACAGTAAAGCTAAAGTGTAAAGATGATATTTACCACCAGCAAGCATCCAACAACCTCTGATGAAGGCCTTTCACTGTTATATTTTGAGATGAGCATGATAATTGATACATAAATACTTACATATATTGAAATATGATTTTACATTTCAGTTGTATTAGTTGTATGTTTGAATGTGCACAGATGCAGTCTACAGTCTTTTGAATGAGCACAGATGCAGTCTACAGTCTTTTGTGCACAGTTGCAGTGAATAAAGCAACCCTCCTATTCGTATTGGTAGTGCAGAAGAATTGCAAGTCATGGGGGTAATGCTAACCGTATGTGACAGCTATGTGACAGCTAATAGTAGCCTGGCAGGTGGTCTCAGTCCAACCTTGTGCAATTGGAATATACCATAACAGAGCACTGAGAATATTGGCTACAAAACTCAGATACAGGCTTCTCATGCTGACAGTGCAAAAACGTGCTTAACATCCATTAGTTAATCAATGAAACTATGTATACAGATAGCTGCTCATGAGGTGAATACATGTAATGTATTCGTAATGTAACCTTTGACCTCCACTGTTGCAAATAAATTAAATTCCTAACGACTATTTCCAATGACTGCAGGTTTTTCCTAATCCTATTCATAATTAGTAAGTAATAAACTGTAAAAATAACAAATGGTATCTTTGGCAGGTTATAAACTGTAACAATAACAAACAGTATCTTAGGCAGGTTTCTCCTATTCCTAATAAGTAATTGACTAAGTGTAATAAAAACAACAAGATACCTAACAATTGAATCATTTAGCAGACACTCTTTAGGCAGAGCAATTTACAGGAGCAATTAAGGTCAAGTGCCTTGCTCAAGGGCACATCACCAGATTTTTCAACTAGTTGGCTCAGGGACCTCAGAGACCTCAGAGACCTGTCGGTTACTGGCCCAATGCTCTTAACTGCTAGGCTACTCACGGTAGTATGGCTACAGTCACAGCTCCAAGGGGCATCCCACTGTCTTCTCCTGCTAGACTCTGACAGAGTTGGTGGACTGCTGACTTGGCCATGCCATAGCCCACCATGCCTGAGGAGAGAGAGAAAGACGGAGGGATGGAAAGAGGGACAGTGAAATAGAAGAGATGGTTGGATAAAATCAGATAAACAGAAAAACACCAATAAATCTTACCATAATAACGAGGGACATGGAAATATACACAATACTAGAGTTAGAAAGTAATCCAATGCTTGTCGGATGTGGAAGGGCTTGCAAAGTATTACAGACTACAAAGGGAAGCACAGCCACGAGCTGCCTAGTGACACGAGCCTACCAGACGAGCTAAATTACTTAATTGCTCGCTTTGAGGCAAGCAACACTGAACCTGTCCTTGACTGAGTCTGTAATACCAACATGTTTCAAGCATAGTCCGTGTGCCCAAGAACACTAAGGTAACCTGCCTAAATGACTACCAACCCGTAACACTCACGTCTGTAGCCATGAAGTGCTTTGAAAGGCTGGTCATGGCTCACATCAACACCATTATCCCAGCAACCCTAGACCCACTCCAATTTGCATACCGCCCCAACAGATACACAGATGATGTAATCTCTATTGCACTCCACACTGCCCTTTACCACCTGGACGAAAGGAAGCCCTATGTGAGAATGCTATTCATTACTAGAGCTCAGCGTTCAACACCATAGTGCCCTCAAAGCTCATCACTAAGCTAAGGACCCTGGGACTAAACACCTCCCTCTGCCACTCGATCCTGGACTTCCAGATGAGCCACCCCCAGGTGGTAAGGGTAGGTAACAACACATCTGCCATGCTGATCCTCAACACGGGGGCCCCTCAGGGGTGCATGCTCAGTCCCCTCCTGTACTCCCTGTTCACTCATGACTGCATGGCCAGGCACGACTCCAACACCATCATTAAATTTGCCGACAACACAACAGTGATCATCGACTATGATGAGACAGCCTATAGGAGGAGGTCAGAGACCTGGCCGTGTGGTGCCAGGATACCAACCCCCCCCCCCCCCCACCCCTCAACGTGATCAAGACAAAGGAGATGATCGTGGACTACAGGAAAAGGAGGACCAATGCCAAGAGCGTGCAAAGCTGTTATCATGGCAAAGGGTGGCTACTTTGAAGAATCTCAAATCTAAAATATATTTTGATTTGTTTAACAATTTTGGTCACTACATGATTTCATATGTGTTATTTCATCGTTTTGATGTCTTCACTATTATTCTACAATATAGAAAACAGTAAAAATAAAGAAATACCCTGGAATGAGTAGGTGTGTCCAAACTTTTGACTGTCACTGTATGTGATATTACAAACAGTATATTTTGAACTCAACATACATTCTCTACACATTTATGACTTCCTGTTTATATACTATGGACAAATATTCTGGGTGCTTTTGGATCCCAAACTTTGCCCATGGCATTTTTCAGAGATGACTGCTTGTTTCACAGACATGCTTTTGACTTCCCATCAATGTTTGTGTTCATACAGTAGCATCTGGAAACAATAAGCAGCATTTTCCAACACTTTTTTTTTTAAATGGCCCAATGAGAGAAAGAGGTGGAGAGTAAGCTCTTTTTCATTCAATTACATTTTATCTTCAAGACCCAGTACTACTAAACTGAAGAACTGGAACCTATTTCTCAATGGAACACATAGTCTTTGAGGGGGGAGAGTTTCAGTTGTATTTCTTTTACGTACAGTAGATGCACTCCAAATTGCTAACGTAAGATGGTTTATTTGAAATGCATTCAGAATCCATTTCCCCAAAGAGCATTAACAGACTAGCGTGCTTCATCCCCCAAAAGTTAAATCAATGTTATTTGACAGTTCAACCTGACTTTTAAATTCTAAGGTCAAGGGTTAGGGTCATAGGGTGCGCACATGGTTAACAAGCCTCAGTCTTTAACCCCAAATCAACTCCAAATCTTTAAGTCCACAATGTGTGCATCTGGCATTGCAAGACCAGTTGTTGCTAAGACACCATTGGCAAGACCAGCTGTCCTTAAGACACTACTGGACACCAATCTGCCCAAAGGCAGTATATCACCATAGAGAACTCAGTAAACCTGGTTGAGAATGTCTTTAGATCAGACACACTATTAGCGGTAAGCTCTTAAGTATTAAAGCTAATATTAAGCTAAAAATATAAGCACAAATAACCCCTAAACACATCCAATCTTTAAGCACTACTACTATCTTCCAATGTCTTGTTTTTGTCAGTAATACAGACAATTTGTATTAAGATATCAAAAATACTTCAAGAGCAGCTTTTTTGACTTGACTGACGTGACCTTCCTGTCCGGTTTTGAGACCCTTCGGACTCGTGTGGTGGGGGAGCACTTCATGGGCTATACTCGGCCTTGTCTCAGGGTACTAAGTTGGTGGTTAGTTGATATCCCTCTGGTAGTGTGGGGGCTGTGCTTTAGCAAAGTGGGTGGGGTTATATCGTGCCTGGTTGGCCCTGTCCGGGGATATCGTCAGACAGGGCCAGAGTGTCCCCGACCCCCCCGTCTCAGCCTCCAGTATCTATGCCGCAATAGCTCTTGTGCCGGGGGGCTAGGAACAGTCTGTCCTATCTGGTGGAATTCTCCTGTCTTATCTGGTGTCCTGTTCAATCTTAAGTATGCTCCCTCTAATTCTCCCATCTCTCTCTCGCGCTCTCTCTCTCCCCCCTCGGAAGACCTGAGCCCTAGGACCATGCCTCAGGACTACCTGGGCTGATGACTCCTGGCTGTCGCTGTCCCTAGTCCACCTGGTCGTGCTACTGATCCAGTTTCTGCTGTTCTGCTTGCGCCTATGGAACCCAGACCTGCTGTTTCGACCCTCTCTCTCTCTCTCTACCACACCTGCTGTAACAACCTCTGAATGCTAGGCTATGAAAAGCCAACTGACATTTACTCCTGAGGTGCTGACCAATAACCACTGTGATTACTATTTGACCCTGCTGGTCTATGAACACTTGAATGTCTTGAAGAACGATCAGTCCTTAATGGCCATGTACTCTTAATCTCCACTGGGCATAGCCAGAAGAGGACTGGCCACCTCTCAGAGCCTGGTTCCTCTCTAGGTTTCTTCCTAGGTTCCTGCCTTTCTAGGTAGTTTTTAATAGCCACCGTGTTTCTACATCTGCATTGCTTGTTCTTTGCTGTTTTATGCTGGGTTTCTGTATAAGCAGTTTGTGATTTCTGCTGATGTAAAAAGGGCTTTATAAATACATTTGATCGATTGAATAAGGCAATCGACGCACTTGCAGTACCTGTTAATGGTCATGTTAAAGATGTATTTCTAAGACTCACACATTTCTGCCACAAGGAAACTCTGAGCATTACCTGACATGAATTTAAGAGATCATGAAAATCTGTAAATCTTGTGGGTTATAGCATAGACTTTGTAAAACAGGGTAAATACTGTAGATCCTTTTTTCATTCAAATAAATATGGACATACTTTCTTCAATATCAAAACATTATTCAAATTTTATGGAGAAAAAAAACCACACCGGTGAGTGTTAAACTATAGGAAACATCCCCAAAAAATATTAGACATACCACTGTCAAAAAAGTAATCTAAACCAAGCTGTGAGGGAAATCCCTACAACTTCCTGGCCTGTGTCTAGTGTAGCACTAGTTTCTACAGTAAGCTACATTCAATGGGAGAACAGCACAACACACTCTAACCAACATGTGGAGAGACCCAAATTCTGCTGACTCATTCTCCTCCCCAACCTAACAGCCAATGAGAGTGGGGGCTTTATACCGACTGCTGATCAGGGATTTTAGGTGCCCTAGTGTCAGGATTTATATTGTTCTCAGGACCATCACATGGGTTACACACCACACAGGGAATGGCATGGGTGTTGGGTCCTATAGGTACCATCACATGCATACAGGGTCAGGTTTAAAATACCAGAGAGCATTGTGTGAAAAACCATAGTAGTAACAATTTCTCTCCTCATTAAAATACATATCATATTCAACATGTTACTCATATTTTCGTTTCTACTATATATCAGTATTTTTTGTATTTCATGGGTTCCTTGTTTTACAAATAGTTTGATGACGTAAGCTGCTATTTGTTTTGGCTAAGTTGGACGGTGGTCAAAACAGAGACACAGTCAAACAGGGTCAGTATGAACAACATTACAGGAGAAAAGAACAGCAGGTTGCCATTTATTGAGATGTACTGGAGGGAGCTCTGCAGAGTGGTCACTAGCTGGCACAGCCACAGCCACAGCCACATAGTCATACAATCTGATTTTAATCCTAACCTTAACCCTAACCTTAACCACACTGCTAACCCTAATACCTAACCCTAACCTTAACCACACTGCTAACCCTAATGCCTAACCCTAACCTTAAATTATGACCAAAATGCAACAACAACAAAAAATATAGAATGCCAGTAGAATCAAATAGAATACAAGTCGAATAGAATAGAACCCCAGTAGAGTAGAGTACCAGGAGAGTAGAGGTAAGTGGCATCTTACCACTAGTACCACCCAGTGATGCTTTAGCCCCAGCCAGAGTCAGTAGTCCACCCTGCTTCAGGTGCACAGCAGCCAGATGGCTAGATATGGTAGAGGTCCACACACTCTGCTTCCACATCATGTCTGTGTTTTTGTACAGGTCTAAAAACAACATACGTAAGAG
Organism: Salmo trutta; assembly: GCF_901001165.1. Taxonomy (NCBI): domain Eukaryota; kingdom Metazoa; phylum Chordata; class Actinopteri; order Salmoniformes; family Salmonidae; genus Salmo; species Salmo trutta. The sequence continues at coordinate 22,525,917 of NC_042959.1, forward strand.
AAGATGTTTGAGGAACAACATTGCAATATTGAATGAACCATGTAATTAAATGGAACGAACAAACATCCCTGAATTGAATGCCAGATGAGAATTCAGCCTATGGGGAAATTGGTTTGAAAGGGGTTTAAATGTTTAAAGGGAGATATTTACATTTTAGCAGACATTTTAGCATTTTATTCAGAGCGACTTACAGTAGTGAGTGCATACATTTTCATATTATGTTTGTACTGGTCCCCTGTGGGAATCAAACACACAACACTGGAGTTGCAAGTGCCACACGGTACCAACTTAGCCACAAGGCACCTGGCATTCATATCACAGTATGTGTTCAAAATGAACTGATAATATCTCAGTGAAACACTCTTGAACCTTTGGACCTGCAATTTCCTCCAGCCCATCCACCTGCCACACACAAGATGGCATCCACTTTCTGGTCCCCTAGCAACTGGGCCACATCTGCTGTCACCTGCAGCAAGAGATAAGAGTCTATTACAACGGGCTAGAATCTGGGTGTTTTACGGTAATTATCCAGCGTTTTGCAAATCACCGGAGTATTCAAAAAGCCATAACTGTCAACATCACAGAGGGAGCAGGTGAAAGCATGCTCCTCCTACCTGTCCTGCTTGCTCGGTAAATGACTCGGACAACTTCACCAGCACGTTCGCGTTTGCCTCCTCACTGGCAACGATGTCGATGCTGGCTACCCACTATTGGAAAATAAAGAAACAACAACAGAGCATGAAACATTTGCATTCTTTGGAAAATAGGATGATGATATCGAACTATCCTTCAACGTCGGCTTTTATTCCACATGCAATCCAAAAGTAGGCTCAGTAAATTATAACAACTGATTATATGTTTCCCGATAGCTCTGGGCTGGCACCGTTAAAACGTCTTGATGATGACAATTGATGATGACAATTTCAATGGTTTAATTTCATTTTCCTTGCTTCTTACCATAGCATCTAGGGCTAGGCCTACTCAACAAGTGGTTATTGGAAATAGAAAAGACACTGGGGCAAGCAACGGCTCAAAATCCTTTCGTAATTGTATTCTATATGAAGAAAAAAACCACGTATAGCACTCACCCATCCTTTAGATTTAAAGTGCTGAACAATTTTGCTACCCAGTGCACCTCTTCCTCCGTATACGAGTACCCGACTGGCAGCCATGCTTTCTTTACTATGCGCTTCAAGCAATGATGACTATTTCACTACCATTACACGACAGCTACCGTAGAGAAAGCGAGAGATAGAGAAAGGGAGGGAGAGAGAGAGATAGATACACCCACCCTCAATATTTAAACAGACACACTCAGCACATCAGAGGCAGACCTTGGTTCAATAGTGTTCTATGTAAAAATGCGTAAGCTATTATAACATTATCAGTGCATAGGTTAGCCTACACATTTTGAACTCGGTCAAGGTCTCAACTTACTGTTGAGAGTTAGAATAGTTGAATAAACAAGGCACAATTTCTCAATGTGGTTGTGCATCAGCAGTTTTGCTCTTGTTATGTCAGTCACTGACAGTCACTCAATTAGCCCATGTAGCTAACAGTTAGTCTAGCAGCCAGCTATCTAAACTTGTAGTAATCATGGTCGAATTACCAACCAGGGCCCCCATTGATTTTGTTAGTCACTCTCACTCAGATATATTATGGCAAATGTGTAGAATTGCAGGAAATTAGCTGTAAACTGCACCTTTTTCTCACTGCCCCATGGCAAAATGAGTAGAATTGCATGAAATTATTTATATAATTGAAAATCTTCTCTCCGCCCCATGGCAAAATGTATTGGATAATTTAGCATTTTTGAAACACCTGAAACAGCTTTTCTCTAGTCATAATCATTATGCTTAATTTTATGTAAAAAACATACCTCTTCAGCTGTCTGTATCCTCCTAAAATATAATTTTCCCTCGTGGCGACCAGCAAAATTGTCCGAATTTTTGTTGTTTTACTATCCTTGTGAGGACTTCTGTTACACACAAGGATAGTTAAACACAAAAACACACACACACACTCACACAAATGATGTGCATACTCATGTATTCAGATAAAATAAAAAGTACAGGATTTGGATACAGCAGCAGTGAGACAGCCACATGTTATGACAGCAGCCTGACCTGTGGGAGTACATCCTAGTCATCCTGAGTACAGCATGTCTGAATCTGTCACAGAAACACAGCTCATTGAGATATCATCAAATCATTTTCATGCCCTGGGCTTTCACTCGCAGTCAAACATATCAGGCTAGATTTCTAACTGGACACTGATGGCTTATGGCCTAGCTTCTCAAGTAAATTGCACATCCAAAGAATACACATTTGAAATAAACACCAGAAAATGATACAGCGAAATTCAAAATGTTTGCTCGCATAGACTAGTATTTGATCACGCCGCTTTGACCAAGTAATGTCTGTAGATTACGACACATTAAAATAACAGTGTTTTCCAGGTTTAGGCCCATTGACAATCACACACGGTTATTTAACTTGGATGAATGATATGATAGCCTGGGTGGAAGTCTGTTAGTGCTTTAGTTGTTGTGATGAAACAGGACTTGGCTAAAGCAAGAATAGACTGTTACCCACGCTAATGATAAGATGGTGAGGAGGGAAGGAGGCATGCTGATAGGAACAACGCAAGGTGTGGATTGGGGGGTATATAATGGTAGGGGAAGCAGTGATAATAGCTAAAGTCTAGAGGAGCAAATACTATGATCAACTCCCGGGAGCAGTGTGTTGAACATCATGATCCTCCCTTTACATTCTACTGCATCCGACAGAAACATCTTGCTGTTTGAAAACTGCAAAAATCACAGAAAAATACAGGGGAAATGTTTTCATATCATTTCATGTATCGTAATCTACAGGCATTACTTGGTCAAATCATTTAAACTGTGAATGAAGTATACAATAATTATAATAATATTATAAAATTGTACATTTTGAAGTCCCACCACTTCTTCGGTTTGACCACTAGATGTCATTAAAAGACTTTGATTAAGTAAATAGACCTTCTATTCAGAGTGTTAGCACTAATTGAGGGAAAATATGTATTTCATGAACATCAAAGGCAAAACAAAGTGTTTCATCTCAAGTTAAGAGGCAATAAAAATGCCTCAGGGATGGCATAAGACATTTATCCTGGCATCCTATATACCATGACTAGTTTTAACCAGTTTGATAGATATGACATAATAGTAGATAGAAATCCATCAAACTAGTTAGGCCTACAGCCCAATGGCCCACAGGTGAACTGACCTTTCATGTTGTGAGCCAGGTCGTCACGGTGGATATGCAGTGAGAACACAGACAAGGAAGGCCTGTGCAAATCCCCACAATGAATATCACAAAACGTATTCACAGTGAAGGAGGGGAATAAGCTGGTGAGTAAGTGACGACTGTACAAGATATACAGTCAGGTCCCAAATTATAGGGGCCTTTGATCAGTGGTGGAAAAAGTACGCAATTGTCATACTTGAGTAAAAGTAAAGATACCTTAATAGAAAATGACTCAAGTAAAAGTGAAAGTAACCCAGTAAAATACTACTTGAGCAAAAGTCTAAAAGTATTTGGTTCTAATAATACTTAAGTATCAAAAGTACATTTAATTGCTAAAATATACTTCAGTATCAAAAGTAAAAGTAAAAGTACAAATTATTTCAAATTCCTTATAATATTAAGCAAACCAGACGGCACCATTTTCTCGTTTTTTTTTAGTAAATCTACAGATATCCAGGGGCACACTCCAACACTCAGACATCATTTACAAACAAAGTTAAGTGAGTCCGCTAGATCAGAGGCAGTAGAGATGACCTGGGATGTTCTATTGATAAGTGTGTCAATTGGACCATTTTCCTGTCCTGCTAAGCATTCAAAATGTAACGAGTACTTTTGGGTGTCAGGGAAAATGTAGGGAGTAAAAAGTACATCCTTTTATTTGGGAATGTAGTGAAGTAAAAGTAAAAGTAGTCAAAAATATAAATAGTAAAGTAAAGTACAGATACCCAAAACAACTACTTAAGTAGTACTTTAAAGTAATTTACTTAAGATGAGCAAAAAATACAGTATAAAATAAATAATACAAATACTGAGCTACGTTGTATGCTATTTTTTGGGGGTGAAAATTATATTATTTTATACTTATGCAATTGCTCAGAGAATAAGATTTTGTCTCAAAAAGAAAGGGTCAACATTTTTGTCACCCCTGTTTTCAAAACCTTTTTCTCACCTTGCGAGGATAATAGCATTGAGGCTTTTCTAAAATGTTTTATGAGATTGGAGAACACATTGGTTGGGATCTTAGACCATTCCTCCATACAGAATCTTTCCAGATCCTTGATATCCTTCATCTGCGCTTATGGACGGCTCTCTTCAATTCAAACCACAGGTTTTCAATGGGGTTCAAGTCTGGAGACTGAGATGGCCATTGCTAAATGTTGATTTTGTGGTCAACTAATAGTTGATTTGTGGATTTTGATATGTGTTCTGGGTTATTGTCTTGCTGGAAGATCCACTTTTGGCTAAAATGTCCTAGTACAAGTCCTTAACAAGAGCCCCGGTGGAAGCAAAATGGCCCCATAACATCAAAGATCCACAACAATATATGTGACGGCCCGTCCCAACGGGGGCTTATGTCAACAACACTTGTTTATTATTATTCCTTTTGACAGATTACAAAGCCCCCCCCCCCCCCAAAAAAAAGCTGTGATTGGAGGAAGCATGGACAAGTTATGCTGCTTTAAAAGTTGAAGAAAAATCTAATGGCCTTGAAAGATTTTGTTGATTGCTAGAGAGCTCTTCTTTGTATTTAGATACCCTTAAGTATTTGGGCTCCCGAGTGGCGCAGCGGTGTAAGGCACTGCATCTCACTGGCTGTGATTGGGAGTCTCATAGGGTGGCGCACAATTGACTCAACGTCGACTAGATTTGGCCGGTGTAGGCCGTCATTATAAGTAAGAATTTGTTCTTAACGCACTTGCCTAGTTAAATAAAGTTAAAAAAAAGAGTGGATATGAAAAATGAAAAAAATACCTTGGTAAAAATACTGTAGTGTTTTTGTGGACTTTACTGTAGTAGATACTGTAGTATTTACAGTTAACTACAGTATAAATAATGTAGTAAAAGAAAATATGAAGCATGAAAAAGTTATGCTGCTTTAAAAGTTTATAAACTTGTTATCCCACTTAGGAGACAAGTTGGAGGAAATGCCCTTGAAAGATTTTGTTGAGTGCTTGTAACGGCTGTCGTCTGAAGAAGTGGACCAAGGTGCAGCGGAGTTAGTGTTCATTATTAGAATTTAATGTAAACAACATGAACACTATACAAAACAAGAAAAGAGTAAACCGACAGCAAACAGTCCTGTCTGGTACAAAAACACTGACAGAAACAATTACCCACAAACCCAAAGGAAAAACATGCTCCTTATGTGTGACTCCCAATCAGCAGCAACGAGCTTCAGCTGTGCCTGATTGGGAGCCACACACACGGCCCAAAACAAAGAAATACAAAAACATAGAAAAAGGAACATAGAACGCCCACCCAATGTAACACCCTGGCCTAACCAAAATAAAGAACAAAAACCCCTCTCTATGGCCAGGGCGTTACAGTACCCCCCCCCAAAGGTGCGGACTCCGGCCGCAAAACCTGACTCTGAAGGGGAGGGTCCGGGTGGGCCTTCTTACGGCGGCGGCTCAGGTGCGGGACGTGGCCTCTGCTCCACCCTTGACGTCGCCCTCTTCGGTGGCGCACCTGGCCGCGCCGAAGGTCTGGTGGGCGACACTGACTGCGCCCGGCTGGCGGCCGGCGATGGTTGCGCCCGGCTGGCGGGCGGCGATGGTTGCGCCCGGCTGGCGGGCGGCGATGGTTGCGCCCGGCTGGCGGGCGGCGATGGTTGCGCCCGGCTGGCGGGCGGCGATGGTTGCGCCTGGCTGGCGGACGACCCTGGCTGCTCTGACGGCACTGACCCAGGATTCACCAGGCTGGGGAGACATGACAGAGGCCTGGCCCTAGGCGTAGGCACAGGACTCACCGGGCTGGCGGGCGTCCCTGGCCACTCTGGCAGTTCGGGGCAGTCTGGCCACTCTGGCAGTTCGGGGCAGTCTGGCCACTCCGGCAGTTCCGCGCAGTCTGGCCACTCCGGCAGTTCCGCGCAGTCTGGCCACTCCGGCAGTTCCGCGCAGTCTGGCCACTCCGGCAGTTCCGCGCAGTCTGGCCACTCCGGCAGTTCCGCGCAGTCTGGCCACTCCGGCAGTTCCGCGCAGTCTGGCCACTCCGGCAGTTCCGCGCAGTCTGGCCACTCCGGCAGTTCCGCGCAGTCTGGCCACTCCGGCAGTTCAGCGCAGTCTGGCCACTCCGGCAGTTCAGCGCAGTCTGGCCACTCCGGCAGTTCAGCGCAGTCTGGCCACTCCGGCAGTTCAGCGCAGTCTGGCCACTCCGGCAGTTCAGCGCAGTCTGGCCACTCCGGCAGTTCAGCGCAGTCTGGCCACTCCGGCAGTTCAGCGCAGTCTGGCCACTCCGGCAGTTCAGCGCAGTCTGGCCACTTCGGCAGTTCAGCGCAGTCTGACCTCTCTGGCGACTGTTGACTGGCGGGCAGCTCTGACGACTGTTGACTGGCGGGCAGCTCTGACGACTGTTGACTGGCGGGCAGCTCTGACGACTGTTGACTGGCGGGCAGCTCTGACGACTGTTGACTGGCGGGCAGCTCTGACGACTGTTGACTGGCGGGCAGCTCTGACGACTGTTGACTGGCGGGCAGCTCTGACGACTGTTGACTGGCGGGCAGCTCTGGTGATGGTTGACTGGCGGGCAGCTCTGGTGATGGTTGACTGGCGGGCAGCTCTGACGACTGTTGACTGGCGGGCAGCTCCGACGACTGTTGACTGGCGGGCAGCTCTGACGACTGCTGACTGGCAGGGCTGGGGACACGCACCTTGGGCTTGGTGCGGGGAGCAGGGACGGGCCGGACAGGACTGGGGACATGCACTGTGGACTTGGTGCGGGGAGCAGGGACGGGCCAGACAGGACTGTGAACACGCACTGGTGAACTGAAGCGTGGAGCCGGTTTTGCCACTCGTCCTGGCTGGATGCCCTTCCTAGCACGGCATGTGCTGGGCATGTCCACCGGACGCACCGGGCTGTGCGGACGCACTGGCGACACAGCGCGCAACTCCGCCTCCCATGGCTCCTCCTCCAGATCTTCCTTCAGCAGGTCCTCAATAAACCACCTCATCTGCGTCTCCTCCTCTGCCGTCATCCCCCACGAGAACAGTGGTCTGGGCTCCTCCTCTGCCCTTCCGGACCACCCCATTAGCCCCCCCCCAAAATTTTCTTGGGGGTGTCTTCCGGGCTTCCTCGACCGACGCCAGCGACCCCGTCTGCTGGCCGGCGTCTCCTCCATTGACCGGACCTCCCTCTTCCGCTGCTTGGTCCCTTGGTGGTGGGTAATTCTGTAACGGCTGTCGTCTGAAGAAGTGGACCAAGGTGCAGCGGAGTTAGTGTTCATTATTAGAATTTAATGTAAACAACATGAACACTATACAAAACAAGAAAAGAGTAAACCGACAGCAAACAGTCCTGTCTGGTACAAAAACACTGACAGAAACAATTACCCACAAACCCAAAGGAAAAACATGCTCCTTATGTGTGACTCCCAATCAGCAGCAACGAGCTTCAGCTGTGCCTGATTGGGAGCCACACACACGGCCCAAAACAAAGAAATACAAAAACATAGAAAAAGGAACATAGAACGCCCACCCAATGTAACACCCTGGCCTAACCAAAATAAAGAACAAAAACCCCTCTCTATGGCCAGGGCGTTACAGTGCTAGAGAACTCCTCTTTGTTTACACCCATTCAACATCGTTCACAGCCTCTTAAGCCCCACCCATCTATTTAAGAATTCACATGTAAACGAATGGCCAACTTTTAGTATGGTCAACCCCTCCATTATCTCAGCAGATCATGGTCGCTAGCTAGGAAGTATCCTTTCTTTCTCCCTATATTGCTCAGCGCTTCCTCCGTGGATAAACTAGGCTTATAATTTAATTTTTTAAATAAATATTTACGTATCTTATGCAAGTTTATATTGAAGGCATATGGGGTTCTTTTCTGCATATGCATCCTTATTTTGGCGCCAAACCCTCCACTGGTGTGCAGGGCCAAGAGCTCGATTTTCATGTCAGCCAACAAATGTAAATGTCTGGAGTTTGCTAAATGGCATTGACCCTTGGATTCGAACCGGTGCTATGGTCAGATGACATGAAAATACCAGTGGTGGGTTTGGCTTCAAAATAAGGATGCATAAGAAGAAAATTACCCCACACCTACTGTAAAATATTGGTGGGTATTTGATGTTATGGAGCTTTTTCGCTTCCACTGGTCCTTGGGCTCTTGTTAAGATCAACGGCATAATGAACTTTACCCAGTACCAGAACATCTTTGCCCAAAATCTGGTTGCCTCGGCCAGGAGGCTGAAACTTGGCCTCAGGTGGATCTTTCAGCAATACAATAACCCCAAGCACACATACAAATCCTCAAAGAAATGGTTAATTGAGCACAAAATGAACATTTAACAATGGCCATCTCAGTATTGAAGAGAGCCGTCCATAAGCGCAGACAAAGGATATCAAGGATCTGGAAAGATTCTGTATGGAGGAATGGTCTAAGATCCTTTCCAATGTGTTCTCCAATCTCATAAAATATTTGAGAAATAGGCTAAGTGCCGTTATCCTCGCAAGGTGAGGTATCGAAAGGTATTGAAAACATGGGTGCCAATAATCTTGACCCCATCTTAAAAAATATATTACTTGTTAAACAAAATCTCTTTCTCTGCGCAATTTTATTAATATAAAATAATATAGATTTTTTTTAATACAATATACAGTAGCTCAGTATTTGTATTATTTATTTTATACAGTATTCTTTGCTCATCTTTATCAAGGGTGCAAATAATTTTGGAACTGACTGTATACAACAAAAAGAATAAACAGGACATTGAAACAAGGCCCAACTTAGCTGAATTAAATAATAAATCATTATTTCAAAGCAACAGCCAGTTAACAGGTAGGCCTAGGTCAAACAAAGTAAGTGTTTACATTTATTAGGCTTAACTTTAACGTAAATTCTTAAACGTGATCAACTTGTAGTTAAACTATTAACCCACAAATGCATTTATGGAAGAGTAAGCTAATTAGTGTAGAGCCGCCAACTAAATCTTGGCGCCAAATAAATGAATTGGTGTGCTCTCGACCACAAACTCCCGTACATAGCCTCTTTTCGTTTTACAGGTGAGCCACAATCAAAATAGCAGAGAACCTTTTGATGAAAAACATCTTTCAATAAACTGTTGTAACTACTTTGTTACATTTATGCAGGCATGGATAGTATGCTAGCTCTGTGTCGATAGCAAACAACAGTGCATTGGTAGTCTATTAGTGCTCTAAATAGAGAGGACTTGATAGCAGAGCTTCAGCACCTTGGAGGTTGATCTGAAAGTGGATTTAGATCCTCTTAAGTGGATATGAACTGTTATCAAAGCCAAAAATCTAAGTTTACCTGAGGGCCAGGGAGAGATGCAGGGGGCAAAGAGAGCCCCACTATCAAAGATAGTATCAAATATTCTATAGAAAGCAAGAGATGACACTCCCAAAGCTGTGGGATAAAAGTGTCTTGTTTGGATTTAGGACAATGATATGAGTGGAAAAGCAATAAGGATTGATGATACTGTACCTGTCTGGGTTCGCAGGGGAGCGCAATGTGATCAGAGGTGGAGAGGGGGTGAAGATTCCAAGCAATCAAAAGCGTTCCTCTGGGTGCTTATAGGTGGGAAGATTGGAAAAAACAATTAAGAGTGGAGAGATAGAAATAAAATTGGGAAATCGTTTTTGTTGAGGAAATTGTGCTGTAGAGCAACAGGAATAGAAAGCTGAGAAACTTTGTTTAGTGATATGTTAATGACTCCACATGATATTCTTTCATTTACAGGCAGAAAGTTCAATGTCTACATCATTATACAAATGATTCAAGATTACAAATATTTTCAACTTTGTGTCATGAGTGTTTTGATTTAGTTGAAATGTTTCAGTCATGAAACCACTTTGATAGCAGCTTTTGACTTTATCCGTATCAGATTGCATTTTAGAATCGAGGAATAAAGCACAGAAAGAGGCAGCCTTTGATGTTTTATACCTGTGGACAGAAGCCTGTATTGAGCATTTCAGTTCCAGGAATAAGTTTCAGCTCCTTTTCGTTATGTTTCCATGGGCAAGGTAGTACCCTGTTACTACCCTCCCTGGCAGTTTCAGGGAACAGAACATAGGCTATGTCCCATGGTAGCTCCATTGATTTGGTAACACCTCTCAGGACTATATGAAGGAAAGATGGAGACCAGTTTTGGGACTAGGTGGAAGTTAATGCAAGGTGTAATAACTGTGGTCTAATTGGGGCCCAGAGTTTTTCCTTGTCAAGTCACATGGTCAGAAAAAAGTCCTGGCTTTAGCTTTAGTACATGTAACTCATTATCTTCCGCTTACAGGTATGGGAAATTCATGTAACTCATTATCTTCCGCTTACAGGTATGGGAAATTCTGCGGTAACGGAATGGAATTACGCTTTGACTCAGATTTTCGATGAAAACATATATGCCAAACAAAAACCATTGATTTCAAAGTTTACCAAACCATACAACTCCATGCACAAGGACTACGTTTAACAATTTAGACAGAATATTTCACAAAAACACATTTACTGGAAGAACTGTGCAGAAGCAAAAAAATAAATTACTGTAAAATCTCCCTCAGTTTGTTTTATGTGACCACGTTTTCCAAAAACTCTGTTAAATATCTGCTTTGCTGCCCGAATAAAGATTCAAAGATGTCTGCAGAAAGAATGGGGTGTCAGCTATGACATGACAACTTGAGTAAAACATTTTTGTTATACTTCCCCTACAGTAGGGGAAATAGCTTTACATACGGTAACTGACTTAGAGTAACAAAATTACATCATGGGTCCCTGATCTGTACAATACAGAAATGCATAATTATAGATATGACTGTCATTCTCTTCATAGTGATCTATTCTGAATAGGTACCGAAAGGTAGGAATATGCAATATCCTTCTTTTACAGATTTGGCTATTATTGTAAAACCACATTTGGTTGGTCCGGAACAGACCAAATCTGAAACAATCCTAGACGTCTACATTTCACAAGTTTGGACATTACAGTAGAGCACAGTAGAGCACAGTAGAATAAAGAACAGCACAGCACAGTAGAGTTCAGTACAGTACAGGAGAGTATAGTAAAGTAGATATGTTCAGTAGGATACAGCACAATACAGTACATTATACTGTACTCTACTCTAGTGTGCTCTACTGTACAGTACTGTAATATACTTTCGTTTACTGTTATGTACTGTACTTGACTGTGCTCTACTGTGCTGTCAGAACTAGTGAAACATAGAGGTCTATGATTGGTTCAGATTTGGTCAGGGTGGATTTTGGCCAGGGCAGATTGAGCAAATTTAAACTGTCCATGGACATCCGATGTCGGTCGGTGCTCAGTGGCTGAGGATGCTTGTCACAGTAACTTCAAAGAGGGTAGATGGTAGGTGTCATGGTAGGTGTCAGTAAGAGCCGGGCAAGGTGAAATTAATTGGAGAGAGAGGAGAGCGAGACAGAGGAGAGCGAGAGAACGAGAGAGAGAGCGAGAGAAAGTGAGAGAGAAAGTGAGCGGCAGAGAGAAGGAGAGTGAGAGGGAGGAGTTGTCCAGACTGTTTTCACAGTCTTGGTTTAACCACCAGAGGACAGAAAGAGAAAGAAATAACTGGTATGAGCTGAAGATAACAGTATGCCAGTGGAAGGGAGGACAGTAGCAGGTGATCCTATGAGCTGAAGATAACAGTATGCCAGTGGAAGGGAGGACAGTAGCAGGTGATCCTATGAGCTGAAGATAACAGTATGCCAGTGGAAGGGAGAACAGTAGCAGGTGATCCTATGAGCTGAAGATAACAGTATGCCAGTGGAAGGGAGGACAGTAGCAGGTGATCCTATGAGCTGAAGATAACAGTATGTCAGTGGAAGGGAGAACAGTAGCAGGTGATCCTATGAGCTGAAGATAACAGTATGCCAGTGGAAGGGAGAACAGTAGCAGGTGATCCTATGAGCTGAAGATAACAGTATACCAGTGGAAGGGAGAACAGTAGCAGGTGATCCTATGAGCTGAAGATAACAGTATACCAGTGGAAGGGAGAACAGTAGCAGGTGATCCTATGAGCTGAAGATAACAGTATACCAGTGGAAGGGAGAACAGTAGCAGGTGATCCAACTGTGGTTTGTGACTACTATGATTTGCCATTGTAGACAATTCTATTGCAGTAATTTCGTTACCAATTTGGTAACAGAATTAAGTGTTAATCACGTAATAATTCAGAAACAAAGTTGATATCAGTAAAAACACTATAACTAATTGGTAGGTCTACCTATACTTGTTACTTCTGTGAACTTTCATCATGCTCCCTCCTCATGAGGGAGCAAAATGAGAAAATATCTTAAAGATATGTGGGTTTTTGGTAACAGAATTACTAGGCACAAGGCAATGCTTCTTAAACTTACAGAAGGTAAATAATTTATCCAAAACTAAATATGTGTTATTATTAATTGGCAGGGGTCTTTACTTCAACATGATTGTGTTTTTATGTATTTCTAATACCTTTTTCCAGGTAGATGTTGTCTAATACCCCTTTACATCTGTTTGACCAGAATTCAAAGCCTTTGCTTATTCCACATTTTTTACGATGGAAAATATAGACTCTTGGCTTTCATTTTTTTATTTGTATTTGTATGGATCCCTATTAGCTGCTGCCTCCTGGGGTCCAGAAAAATTAAGGCAGTTATATCAAACTTTTAAAACATTACAATACATTTCACAACAGATTTCACAACACATTAAGTGTATGCCCTCAGGCCACTTCTCTAGCATCACGTCTACAACACAAAATCCATGTGTACGTGTGTGTGTGTGTGTGTGTGTGTGTGTGTGTGTGTGTGTGTGTATGTGTGTGTGTGTGTGTGTGTGTGTGTGTGTGTGTGTGTATAGTGCGTATGTTGTTTGACTATTTGACATGCTCCTATGAACTTCACATGTTGATGCTCATGGGTCCTTTTTCATGGAAATGCACATATGCAAACAGGCTATAGGCTACAGGTGTGCAATACACCAACAATAAATACTGTCTATATGACAATAATAAGATCCAATTAAATTGTTGGAAGCATCAAATGTTTTTATTTTTTATATAAGTGTACTTTTTGCTTGGAGCACCTGGTTGCACATTTAGGCATGCAAGTAAATGTGACTGGATGTTGTAGAATAAACATGTACATGTAACAAAACAAACACTTTCAAAGATAGTGATTCCAAACTGAAAATATGTCTTGCATTATACTCTGACAGAAATTAGCATGTTGTCCTTTCTATCTTAATTAAACACAATGCCAACAGGGATGCAAGTTCTTTGGGGGAAAAAACGGTATACCTCAATCAACTACTGTTATAGAAAAAAATACAGCTTACTTTCTGTGTGTTTTTGTGTGTGTGTGTGTGTGTCTGTGTGTGTGTGTGTGTGTGTGTGTGTGTGTGTGTGTGTGTGTGTGCATTTGTGCGTATGTGTGTGTGTGCCTCTCTGTTGATTGTGACAAGGGTAATTAGCTATCTCTCTCCTCTTCGTGGCGTGAGTGTCCAAATCCTGTTGCATTTTCAACATCACTTCGATTACAAAAGTGCTTTGATCAAGTTTGAAAAGTAATTTCCTAAAATCACCACCTTTATCACCTTCATTTGTACTTCTAAAGTTCTTGTTTTCTTGTTTCTCCTAACATCTTCAAATCTTTAGCTAGACAAAAGGTTAGCTAGAGGTACTTAAAGGGGCAATCTGCAGTTGCTACGTCCATTTTGGTATTTATAAATGAATGATATGTACCCATTGATTCTATAATGTCACGTCCTGGCCAGTATATAAGGTTAATTGTTTGTAGTTTGGTCAGGGCGTGACAGAGGGTATTTGTTTTATGTGGTTCAGGGTGGTGTGTTTGGTTTAAGGGTGTTTGTTTTAGTAATTCCGGGTGTTGGTTTATGTTTAGGTATTTCTATGTGGAGTCTAGTATGTCTGTTTCTATGTCTGGTGAATTGGTGTTGGGACTCTCAGTTGAAGGCAGGTGTTTTCTATCTGCCTTTGATTGAGAGTCTCATAAATGAGGGTGTGTTTGTGTTTGTGTTTTGTGGGTGATTGTTCTGTGTAAAGCACTATGCTTTGACAGACTGTTAGTTTTCGTATTTTGTTATTTTTGTATGTTCATTTTTGTAGTGAATAAAAATCAAGATGAGCATTCACGAACCTGCTGCGTATTGGTCCACATTTTCCGATGACGATTTCGTTATATCGTCGGAGGACGAAGACAACCGTGACATATAACTTATAAAGTCCTCATGAGCTTAGTTCAACTGTCGTACCCCATCAGAACCCAAAATAAAAGCTTGTTTTACTTCAATGATTATAAACAAAGTAAATGTAAACAAACACTCTATAGCCTCAAAACTTGGTTAAAACTTACATTTTAATATCATATTCACTCCTTGAATCCATACCTCTGTCTATGAATTTGAGAGTGGTTACATTTCTCCAGCCCCATCCCTCAGCTTTCTACCAAAACATGGGCGGGGAGTGCACTTTCTTATTGCTTAAATTACTGATTGACGCTTTAACTGACCCAACTAATATGAACCATATTTTTTTCCTCTCTCAGACTCTCCCTGCCCAGGCTTGGTGGAAGGACATCCAGGCTGCCAGCTAAGGTGTGTGGGCTCTGGTTGGATCATACTGCCCTGAGACTGAACCCCTATTTACTGATGGTGAGTAATGATTTCGCAATGGAATCGAGGGAAGGTGTGTCTCCACTCGCCCACAACTTCAGAAGTCAGTGTCTCAACTCTCAAGGTAATATATCACTGCCAAGTCAGTGCCCACCCAGCAAACCGGGAACATTCCCAGAACATTAGCCAAGATGATCAATAAATTCAAATTAGGGTTATTTTTTTAATTCAATTTATTTATTTAACTAGGCAAGCCAGTTAAGAACAAATTCTTATTTACAATGACGGCCTACCCCAGCCAAACCCAGACAACACTAAGCCAATTGTGCACCACCCTCTGGGACTCCCAATCACAGCCAGTTGTGATACAGCCTGGAATCAAACAAGGGTCTGTAGTGACACCTCTAGCACTGAGATGCAGTGCCTTAGACCGCTGCGCCACTCGGGAGCTTCTATCTAACATCAGGATGATAACATCCCCCCAAAGTTCAAAGAATGTTTTTTATAAAATAAAAATGAAATATCCTTGGAATGTCTGTAATAACCACCACAGAACATTCCCCAAAAGGTATCATAGGTTTCCAGGTAATGTAATGACACAATGTGTCAGTAATGTAATACCATCAAAAGTAAGTTGGTTCTGTGAAAGTTCCCCCAACATTCGTTAGGTTGAGGCAAATGCTCTCATTACACAAAAACTGTCCAGCTGTACTGATGATTAGAGAATGTTTGTACAAAACATTTGCTTGATGTTACAAGAACGTTCCAAGAACACATTTAATCTGTTCTTAAAGGTTCAAAGTCCTAAATAACTGTTTAGGTTAGTTTGGGTTGTGTTGATGTTGCTGATGCTTTGGTAAACCTTTCTGTGATCTGTCTAAGTGTAATGCATTATGAATGGCATTTAAAGTGCCCTTATTTTGGCCCTTAGTGCTAGTCCTACTAAGGATTACTTTAACATATGAAGGCTTATTAAAACAGGCGTGATAAACGCATACTGACTAAATGTATTAATTAAGCTTCACAAACAGGTGACATTATGCATTATAAGGCTAACTACACAGAAAAAACTATAAATGCAAAATGTAAAGTTCTGGTCCCATGTTTCATGAGCTGAAAGAAAAGATCCCAGAAATGTTCCATATGCACAGAAAGCTTATTTCTCTCAAATGGTGTGAACAAATATGTTAACATCCCTGTTAAGAAGCATTTTACCCTTTGTCAAGATAATCCATCCACCTGACAGGTGTGGCTTATCAACAAGCTGATCAAACAGTATGACCATTACACAGGTACACCTTGTGCTGGGTACAATAAAAGGCCACTCTAAAATGCGTGTTTTGTCACACAACACAATGCCACAGATGTCTCAAGTTTTGAGGGAGTGTGCAATTGGCATGCTGACTGCAGGAATGTCCACCAGAGCTGTTGCCAGAGAATTGAACGTTAATGTCTCTATCATAAGCCGACTCCAATGTCGTTTTAGAGAATTTGGCAGTGTGTCCAACCGGCCTCACAACCGCAGAACATGTGTAACCACGCCAGCCCAGGACCTCCACATTCAGCTTCTACACCTGCGGGATCGTCTGGGGGGGGGGGGGGGGGCTGGCTCCCAATTAGGTGGGCCTATGCCCTCCCAGGCCCACCTACAGTATAGCTGCACTCCTGCCCAGTCATGTGAAATCCATATATTAGGGCCTAATTAATTGTTTTTATTGACTGATTTCCTGATTTCCTGATATGAACTGTAACTCAGCAAAATCTTTGAAATTGTTGCATATTGCATTCCCTGTAGCTCTGTTGGTAGAGCATGGTGTTTGCAACGCCAGGGTTGTGGGTTCGTTTCCCACGGGGGGCCAGCACAGGAAAAAAAATGTATGAAATTGTATGAAATGTATGCATTCACTACTGTAAGTCGCTCTGGATAAGAGCGTCTGCTAAATGACTAAAATGTAAAATGTATATTTTTGTTCAGTGTAAAGGAGCTTATGACTCCTTGTAACAGACAATACAAATGAATAAGAGCAGATGAATGCACTAATAATAATACATTGCACACAAAGGCTGGATAGGAGTTTTTTAAATATTCAGACAAGGACAAAGGTGTCCCTTGTCAGATAATTTTACCAAGGCATCACACTGAGAGCTTTGTGTTGGTGTCAAGAGGTCGAGTAGAGAGGTCATCTAACATCACTCTGATTCTTCTTACACTTCTTACAGAACCATAAGTGCCAACCAAGTCTGAGTGCGGGGCCCGGGGTCCCATGCGCCAAGGCCTAGTAATTCAGCCTGTCACAGTGGTTGTAGCCGAGGTTGACAATGCAATCTGGAGCTCTGCAGAACACTTTCATGGATAATAGAATGTGAAACTCCAGTCACAAAATCACATTTGTGGTATTGCTTCCACACCCCATTAGAGTACCATCATAATCCTTCTCAAAATAAGAGACACATAAGACTGGATGTATTTGCCCATTCAATGTCTGAAATAATCATGCTTAGTTTTCATGCACATATTGACGTTTACATATTTCTCCTGTTTTCTCCAATACCATATTTCACATGTAAATGTATGACAATTTGATAAATCGATGCAATTTCAGCAATATCTGGGTGAGATGGGTCTTCTGTGTACAGATGTGCCATGATACACACAAGCCCGTTGGGAGAATGTTTTATGGAATGTTTCCACTTATTCCAACCATAAATCATGCTGTAACTTGATTTGGCAGTGGCAATGACATGGTTGACATATGGGGCTGGATGACTATCCGTGTGCATCATGTTTGATTATGTTAATGTGCATGTGACACATAGCTATTTTGGCTTGAACGTTGATCATGCTTGGTGACTTAAAAGAAAATGATATTTGAATATGCCTATACACATACTTAGCCTGGAATTCAAAGATAATTGTTCAGTTTCACTATTGTTTCAAAAGGATAGGGTTCCTGGTTTACCATGTCAATTTATTGAGATGTAGTCAGCTCAATTTCCATTGAAAAGGTTCTGTGTTTGGTAGAATAACTTGAAGGAATATGCTTTTACAACACTGTTCAGTTTAGAAAAAAATGTGGTACAATTTGATAATGTGCGTATTGATGAGCAAAATATGAATAATTTCCCGAAAACATAGATTATTGTATTAGTATGTATTTGTAATACCTCCTCTGTTAATGGTGACTTACTTGCATGATGGTTTGCAGGACTTGACTGACTCATTTCAGTGACGCAAAATTCTGAACAGTAGGAAGGGGGACATTCGATATCCCCCCAACCCCAATTCATTTCAAGTCAAGGACATTTATATCCAGCGAATGGAATCAGACGAGGCAGATTGTCTGTCTCCACTCTCGCTCTGGAGGAGCTTTCTGCGGGGCTTTTGATTGGTTCGTCCTGTGATTGTATGTAAATCGGATCGGGACGCAGCCAGTAGGTGAGGTTGGAGCTGGTGGCTGGTGCCTCAGTGGCACAGGAGACAAGAGAGTGAGTTTAGACCGCTGCTTCTAACGGAGCTGTCTACTCCTCCGGTGGTGCTGTGCTGAAGATCAGGGATTCGCTCTTTATACAAAATGGTTGATGGTATTCGAAAAGGATTTACAGACTACCCGTTTATAAACTTATTCTAAGGTCTATTGTGTGGATTTCTAGTTACAGACGGTGGATTTCATCTGACCCATTTGACATTTAGTTGTTGTGAACTACAGTTTCTTTTTCTAATCTCGTGCGGATTATCCTTCTGGATGGTTTGCGTCTGGACATACAGGTAAAACACAATAGACATGGATATTTCTAGTGTTTCTTCTGCTAAAAACAAATAAAAAATGTGAAATGTGAATATAAATATACAACATAGTCCACTGAAAGTGCACCTTACATAAAAGTGTGTTTCATTTATCATCGAACTGCAATGTAATCGACATCAAGGGCAAACCCCTCCGTAAAACTATTTCCCCATTACCTGAAACCTGTCCTCTTATTTAAATACAATATTCTAAGAATATATGTATCAGGTTTGGGATTTAGTTTACTTACCACAGGTCTTGATAAACTCATCTATGCCGTCTGAACTGTAGGCAATAGGCTACAGTTCAGTTGATGGCAATGAAGTTGCGAGTTGAGTCTGCATGGTTTACTCTGTTAGTGCGCTATAGGCTACTCCGCTACTGTAGCCTGCTAGAATTCCGTGAGGGGTAGCCTAGTTCTCAAACAAAGTCAATATTTGGGGGAATGTCAGGGACGCTCCATGCCAGTGCTTCGTGCGTTTAATTTCGCTGCATAGTATTTAGCGTGTTATTTTTTTCTTTAGCACACTAATCCTTGAGTGACACCGTTAGCGGCTGAGGGATTATACTCGAGTTTTATTTTCATCCTCTCTCTCGCTGCGCGTGACTCATTTAGCTATAGGCATAGTCTTGTATGAGACCGTGATGGCCATTCATTCTATATGCTTGATTCCCCCCTCTGAATTGTACTGTCTTTTAGTCTTTAAATCCGACTGGATAGTGCTTCTCGGTTTGAATAAACTCTTAAGTATTTCATTGTTTTATTCTAATGACCTCTTTGTTGATTAAATGTGTTGATTGGAGAAAATCTACCCAATGTGTTTTTGGATTGTCTGTCTCTGACAGGCCTATAATGACCCTCTACTTCTCTGCCCCTTGCCATCCAAACTGGAAGATAACAGTCATTAGAAACTCATTAGAAACTCCCAGACTATTAATGAAAGGGTAGTGCTTTTTGAATTAGGGATGCATAGGCCATCTCCCCAAACTTTCCAGATATATTTCAACCTTCTTTGCCATTTCACTACACAGCTCAACCTCTCATGTCAGGTACATACATTGCGTTTAAAGAAAGCCTGCAGAGCCACATTGATTCAAGTTCGTTAGAAGGCTAAGAATATGGAGTTGCATTTAAAGAAAGCCGGCAGAGCCACATTGATTCAAATTCATTAAAAGGCTATGAATATGGAGAAGACGCTTTTAACAGTCATTCAACCAGTAACGCTATTAATATTCAAGCATCGCCCATGCTGTCCACTCACTCTATCGATCAGCTGTTTCTAATTGTGAGCTTCCATTTAATGGGTTTGTGCAACAGACAGACTCATAGACAGACAGACAGACAGACAGACAGACAGACAGACAGACAGACAGACAGACAGACAGACAGACAGACAGACAGACAGACAGACAGACGATACCAGTCTAGGATTTTGACCCTCTATTGCAGTGGTATTCAACTCTTACCCTACGAGGTCCGGAACCTGCCGGTTTTCTGTTCTATCGAATAATGAATTGCACCCACCTGGTGTACCAGGTCTAAGTCTGTCCCTGATTAGAGGGGAATAATGAAAAAACCCAATGGAACTGGCTTCTAGGTCCAGAGTTGAGTTTGAGGGCTTTATACTTTCATCAATCAGTTTCTATCAGTGTCTTTTGAAGTTGTGGATGGCCTGTAGTGAGATGAATGTTACATGAGTGATGATGAGGAAAGTGACCTATAACAACTCTCTTTACATAAACAGGTATGTAGGTATACAAGCATGCATGATACAACATTTCACACATCCACTCACACATCCACTCACACACACACACACACACACACACACACACACACACACACACACACACACACACACACACACACACACACACACACACACACACACACACACACACACACACACACACACACACACACACAGAATAGCACCTCATAATCAGCACATGTTGACGTAATAATGTTGTTGGAATACCAAACATAATACATTCCTCTGTAGACAGGCATTGATGAAACAGCAGGAATTAATGTGCGCTCTGCCTCTCGTTACAATGACTTGGCAATTACCCTGGGGACAAAACCAACACGTGCACATTCGCTACTCAAAGTGGCATATTTCTTTCCCGAAAGGAAATCATCAGGAATCTCAGCCTGTATTCATGAAGCGTCTAGGACTTCTGATCTAGGATCAGGTCCCCGCAGTTTAATCATTGCTATCTAAAAAGGCAAAACTGATCCCAGATTAGTACTGCTTTTCTGATATTTCTGAATTTCGTCCCTAGTCAGGGTAGTGTTGGTATGGATGGTAGTGGAAAGCCATGCTTCTATTGCCCTTGTAAAGCAAAGTCATTTCACTTTCATTTCATTGTCTATTTCTTCAGTTCTTTTCTCAGCTTTAGTATAGAGATAATGACAAGGTATTTTCTTGTATCTAGACTACTGGTAGTGATGGTGGTGATGGTGGTGATGGTCGTGATAGTAGTGGTGGTAGGGATGCTAGTGATGGTGCTGATGGTGCTGATGGTGGTGATGGTTGTGGTGATAGTGATGGTCAGGATGGTAGTGGTGGAAGTAATGGCAGGGATGGTAGTGATGGTAGTGGTGGTAGGGATGGTGGTGATGGTGGTCATGGTGGTGATGGAAGTGGTGGTAGGGATGGTAGTGATGGTAGTGATGGTATTGGTGGTAGTGATGGTGGGGATGGTGGTGATGGTAGTGATTGTAGGGATGGTGGTGATGGTAGGGATGGTTGTGATGGTGGTGATGGTAGTGATGGTAGTGATGGTATTAATGGTTGTGGTGGTAGTGATGGTGGTGATTGTAGTTTTGGTAGTGATGGTGGTGATGGTACAGAGGGATGGTGGTGATGGTAGTGATGGTACTGGTGAAAGGGATATTAGGGATGGTGGTGATGGTGGTCATGGTGGTGATGGTAGTCATGGTGGTGATGGAAGTGGTGGTAGGGATGGTAGTGATGGTAGTGATGGTATTGGTGGTAGTGATGGTGGGGATGGTGGTGATGGTAGCAATTGTGGTGATGGTTGTGATGGTTGTGATGGCAGTAATGGTAATGAGGATAGTGATAGTAGTGATGGTTGTGATGGTAGTGGTGGTAGGGATGGTAGGGATGGTAGTGGAAAGCCATGCTTCTATTGCCCTTGTAAAGCAAAGTCATTTCACTTTCATTTCATTGTCTATTTCTTCAGTTCTTTTCTCGGCTTTATTATAGAGATAATGTCAAGGTATTTTCTTGTATCTAGACTACTGGTAGTGATGGTGGTGATGGTGGTGATGGCAGTGATGGTAGTGGGGGTAGGGATGGAAGTGATTGTGGTGCTGATGGTGGTAATGGTAGCGATGGTAGTGGTTTTAGTGATGGTAGGGATGGTGGTGATGGTAGTGATGGTTGTTGTGGTAATGATGGTCAGGATGGTAGTGGTGGAAGTAATGGCAGGGATGGGAGTGATGGGAGTGGTGGTAGTGATGGTGGGGATTCTGGTGATTGTAGTGATTGTAGTGATGGTTGTGATGCTATAGATGGAATTGATGGTAGTGATGGTAGAGATGGTGGTGATGGTAGGGATGATTGCGATGATACTGACTGTTTGAATGGTATTGGTGGTAGTGATGGTGGTGATGGTAGTGGTGGTAGTGATGGTAGGGATGGTTTTGATGGTGGTGATGGTAGGAATGGTTGTGATGGCAGTGATGGTAGAGATGGTGGTGCGTAGTGATGGTAGTAATGGTAATAAGGGTAGTGATGGTAGTGATGGTGGTGATGGTAGGGATGGTTGTGATGGTAGAGATGGTGGTGATGGTAGTAATGGTAATGAGGGTAGTGATGGTAGTGATGGTGGTGATGGTTGTGGTGGTAGTGGTAGTGGTGGTAGGGACGGTAGGGATGGTGGTGATGGTGGTGATGGTAGTGGTGGTAGTTGTAGGGATGGTGGTGATAGTAGTCATGGTAGGGATAGTAGTGATGGTTGTTTTAGGGATGGTGGTGATTGTAGTTATGGTAGGGATGTTGGTAATGGTAGTTGTGGTGGTGATGGTAGGGATGGATGTGATGGTAGTGATGGCAGGGATGGTAGTGGTGGTAGGGATGTTGGTGATGGTAGTGAAAGTAGTTGTGGTAGTGATGGTAGTGATGGTAGTGATTGTGGAGATGGTAGGGATGTTAGTGGTGGAAGTGATGGTGATGATGGTGGTGATTGTAGTGATGGTAGTGATGGTGGTGATGGTAGGGATGGTACTGATGGTAGTGATAATTAGGGATTTGGTGATGGTAAGGATGGTGGTGATGGTAGTGATGGTTGTGATGGTAGTGATGGTAGGGATGGCAGTGATGGTGGTGATGGTATTGATTGTGGGATGGTAGTGACGGTAGGGATGGTGGTGGTGATGGTAGTGGTGGTAGTAATGGTAGGGATGGTAGTAATGTTATTGATGGTAGTGGTGGTAGGGGTAGTGGTGGTAGTGGTGGTAGTTGTGGTAGTGATGGTGGTGATGGTGGTGATGGTAGGGATGGCAGTGATGGTGGTGATAGTAGGGATTGTGTTGATGGTAGGGATGGTTGTTATGTTATTGATGGTAGTGGTGGTAGTGGTAGTGGTGTTGATAGTGATGGTAGTGGTGGTAGTTGTGGTGGAGATGGTGGTGATGGTAGGGATGGCAGTGATGGTGGTGATAGTAGGGATTGTGTTGATGGTAGGGATGGTTGTTATGTTATTGATGGTAGTGATGCTTGTGATGCTAGTGATGATGGTGATGATAGTGATGGTAGTGATGGTAGTGATTGTGGAGATGGTAGGTATGTTATTGGTGGAATTAATGGTGGGGATGGTAGTGATGGCAGGGGTGGTAGGGGTGGTACGGGTGCTAGGGGTGGTAGGGATTGTAGTGATGCTAGTGGTAGGGATGGTGATGCTAATGGTGGTAGTGATGGTAGGGATGGTGGTGATGGTAGTGAGGGTAGTGGTGGTAGTTGTGGTAGTGATTGTGGAGATGGTAGGGATGTTATTGGTGAAAGTGATGGTAGGGGTGCTAGGGGTGGTAGGGATTGTAGTGATGCTAGTGGTAGGGATGGAGATGATGGTAGTCAATGGTAGGGATGTTTGAGTGGTAGTTGTGGTAGGGATGGTAGTGATGGTTATGATGGTAGTGATGCTAGTGATGGTATTGTTGGCATGTATGGTAGTGGTTGTAGGGATGGTAGGGATGGTGGTGATGGTAGTGATGGTAGGAGAAGTAGGGATGGTAGGGGGGAAAGGGGATGAAATTACGAATAGAATACCACAGCGAGGGAGTAAATGTTTTGCAAAAACTTGTATCATACTACTCTACCCTGATCCTCAATGCTTAAACTGGGTCTGGGAAACCGGACCAAAGTGTTTAGGGTGAGGGATTAGTGGTGTGTTAGGAACTTAACTTACTGTAACATTTGACTGACAGTGTGTTGGAATAGGGGTTATTCATGGCTATAGCCTGGCAAAGTCACTATTTGATGGGCTGTGAGAAATACACCACGTATACCCCTTCAAATTAGTGCATTCGGCTATTTCTGCCACACCAGTTGCTGACAGGTGTATGAATTTGAGCACACAGTCATGAAATCTCCATAGACAAACATTGGCAGTAGAATGTCCTTACTGAAGAGCTCAATGACTTTCAACATGGCACCATCATCGGATGCCAGCTTTCCAATAAGTCAGTTTGTCGAATTTCTGCCCTGCTAGAGCTGCCCCGGTCAACTATAAGTGCTGTTATTGTGAAGTCGAAACGTCCAGGAGCAACAACGGCTCAGCTGCAAAGTGGGGACTGCCGAGTGCTGAAGCGTGTAGTGCGTACAAATCGTCTGTCCTCGGTTGCAACACTCACTACTGAGTTCCAAACTGCTTCTGGAAGCAACGTCAGCGCAAGAACGGTTCGTCGGGGGCTTCATGAAATGGGTTTCCATGGCTAAGCAGACGCAAACAAGCCTTAAATCACCATGCGCAATGCCAAGCATTGGCTGGAGTGGTGTAAAGCTCGCCGCCATTGGACTCTGGAGCAGTGGAAACGCGTTATCTGGAGTAATGAATCACGCTTCACCATCTGCATTTGTCAGTTGCCAGGCGAACGCTACCTGCCCTAACGCATAGTGCCAACTGTAAAGATTGGTGGAGGAGGAATAATGGTCTGGGACTGTTTTTCGTGGTTCGGTCTCGGCGCCTTAGGTCCTGCGAAGGGAAATCTTAACGCTACAGCATACAATGACATTCTGGATGATTTTGTGGGTCCAATGTTGTGGAAACAGTTTGGGGAAGGCTCTTTCCTGTTTCAGAATGACAATGCCCCCATGCACAAAGCCAGGTCCATATAGAAATGGTTTGTTGAGATCGGTGTGGAAGAACTTGACTGGCCTGCACAGAGCCCTGACCTCAACCCCATCAAACACCTTTGTGATGAATTGGCCTAATTGCCCAACATTAGTGCCCGACTTCACAAATTCTCTTGTGGCTGAATGGAAACAAGTCCCCACAGCAATGTTCCAACATCTAGTTGAAAGCCTTCCCAGAAGAGTGGAGGATGTTATAGCAGCGAAGGGGGAACCAACTCCATTTTAATGCCCATGATTTTGTAATGAGATGTTCAATGAGCAGGTGTCCACATACATTTGGTCATGTAGTGTTGCTTGTTGACTTTGACTGACTTTCTCTCCATTAGGTCTATGTGGGACCGATGAATAACACAGCCTAGGAATGCTATTGTAGGACATAAAGAGAGCAGTTACAGATGAGGGTGTTTACATCTCAATGAACATGTTAGCACTTAGCTTAGTGAGTCATTCAAAAACTGTAAGAATCCAATTGTAATAGTGTGGTTCATTATTTCTTATTTTTCCTTTCAAGTTCACTTCATTGTGGCACAGCAATGCTATTTGCTCATAGTGTGGATTTCCATCAGTGCAGTATTAATCCCAGCCATGATGTATTACTTTCATTAGTGCAACATTATCACCATTTCAGGGATCCAGTATTAATGTAAACATGTGACATGTTTATACATGGAGCTCAAGCTGTCTGCTGCGTACAGTATGCCTGTCTTTAACCTTGTGTGGGTTGATCCTTTTGGTCTTGAAGGCAGATGGTCAGGTTGCTGTTATCTAGTTCATTATCTAGTTCATTGTGATGGGGGAGGGTTAACGGGTTAACACAAGCTCAGCCCCTGTGGCTGTGTGGTAATCCTGTATGTACAGTAGGGTGTGTGTGACTGTGTGTGCTTGTGTGGTGCATATGTATGTGTTTGTGTGTGGTTATTGGGTGGAGATCAAAACACTGAATGTTGTTGTCTTTGCTGTTTGCTCTCTGGTTATTATGTAGGGGACCAGCAGGCCATTG
This sequence comes from Salmo trutta, assembly GCF_901001165.1. Lineage (NCBI taxonomy): Eukaryota > Metazoa > Chordata > Actinopteri > Salmoniformes > Salmonidae > Salmo > Salmo trutta. The sequence goes on from NC_042959.1 coordinate 22,551,956, forward strand.
CCATTGACCGTGCTGAGGAGTCTGACCATGCGTCACATTTTAATAGTTGCACGTGTCACGACTAGCTGCACATCACAGCACTGGCCAAGTGTGACTACATTGTTCTGGCCTTCTTTATATATCACCGTGTTTATGTAATGTTGTGTATTGTTCTTGCATAGCAAAGTAATTTCACTTTTATTTCAATGCCTAAGTATTTTCTTGTATCTACAGTACAATATATGAGCATGTATTGCTGCAACAATCCCACTGAAGGTGTGACATTCAGTCCTTCGAGACATAGATTGTTATTTTTCCCAAGGCCAGTAACTTTATCACAGGTGGTTGTCCAAAACCAGGTGAATAATGCAACACACTCTGAGGATAAATGAAGTTACATTTTAGTAAGCAATAGTTGTCACGGCTGTCGTATGAAGGAGACCAAGGCGCAGCGTGTGTATCGTTCCACATTTTATTATAACTGTGAAACTATGCAAGACTTACAAATAAACTAATAAACAAAACAACAAACCGTGACAAAGAGGTGCAACATACACTACCTCAAAATATAATTTCCCACAAACCCAGGTGGGAAAAACAACTACTTAAATATGATCCCCAATTAGAGACAACGATGACCAGCTGCCTCTAATTGGAGATCACCCCCCCCCCAAAAAAACATAGAAAAACAGAAACTAGAACCACACAACATAGAACATTTAAACTAGACAAAACCCCCTGTCACCCCCTGACCTACTCGACCATAGAAAATAAAAGCTTTCTATGGTCAGGAAGTGACAATAGCAAGTCATTGACCACAGTGTAAGACCAGTAAAAGTAAGCCTTGCATTCGAAATGGCTTGTAGTGCATTCATACCCAATATATTTAAGTATTATGAGACTTCTAGTACATTGAATGGTGCTTTTATCCAAATTGAATTGACGGCAATATCTCGTTGACTGCTGATAATGTTTTTGCATTCTGCTGGTGGTGCTGAGAGCTGAGAGATAATCACTGCTGACACGCTTGGTCATAGAAATTCCACATTTCATTTTCAAGCGTTTCAGGATTTCCAAGGATAATTTATCAAAGGTCACCTTTTGAGAGGAGGGCTTTGTCGCCACAGTGTTACTTGTAGATGTGATCTAAGCATTCATCTGTGCTGGTTTATTTTAGAACCGACTGAATACATGGAGGAAAGAGGGGAACTTTAGTTCATGTTAATATAAGGATACTGTAATTCGCTTGGAAACAGTTGTAGAATGTAGAATGTTTTTGTTTCGTATGTGCAGATGATAGAAGTCTGGCTTCACGGACAGACAGATTGATGGACATGCTAGTCAGGGAGACGGACAGAGCCACACGCTCGCACGCACGCACGCAAGCATGCACGTACACACACACACTTCCGAAGCATTTGGACATTTCTCCTTCAGCGGACACATTTATCTTCAGTGCGGGGGAGGGGGGATGCAATACGCAAAGCATACGTTCAAAGCTCATGTGATCACATTTTATTTGTTGTGATGGATATCTGAATGAAACCAGATAACAGCCTCAGAAAAAGGATTTGGGATAACAAATAATGCTCTCACAACATGTAGACCACAAATGCACACAAAGGGCTGTCTCCTCGCTCATCTCTTGTCTGGTGGGGTATGCGTGCGCCGGCGTTATCCGCCTGCATTTAGAAGCTGTGTTACTCATGTATTGAGTCAGGGATATTTATTGTTTGTTCGGTGTCCATTTTAGGACACCCTCAGCCTCTTGGCTCACCACTCACAATGAGGGCTGAGAGGGTGAGCGTACAACTCTGTTTCCTCCATATGCATTTGGTGGCTGTGTTTCTCACAAGGAGAGGTGAGGCTTGAGGTTGTCCTAGAATGGGTACCGTACATCTGCCCATAGGCCAGGAAAAGTCTTCTGGTTCCTCTCTTATCCTTTTAAGACGGGCACGTGATTGATGCCCCATGGCTTAGGTCATGTGACCACTCATGGACATGCTGGAAGGATGCTAATAATTGCCCTGTAGGTAGAGGGATTGTCTAAGGACAGTCTGTTTGTCTATGTCTATGGGGTCAATGGGACAGATCTCTCAGGGCCTTTTCATCTGAATGACTGTTACTCATGTATAGGATGATAAACCTCAGTCACATACTGATACTTTAAAGTGGTGCGGTTGTGAGAGGTGTCACTCATCTACTGTTCAGAGATCACAACAAAACGGCACATGGAAATGTTAGGTTTGCGTACCGTCAGCTTACTTTTTTAATGCAGTATGAGGAAGACAGCACAAATGGCTTAATGAAGTGTCTATGCATCACAGAAGGATTGTACCTTTAATATAACGTAACTACTGAGAGTCGTTTCATCCATTGCACCATCAAAACCTTCAGATAACTGACAATGTAAAGGCTGCAACTGGGCAGAATCCACAGTAGTTTTCAGAGCATACAACTGTAAGCTCAGCAGCGAGTCAGGCAGCGAAAGAGACACCACATAAGAGGGACACCTTTTCTACCCATACGTTCAAATTAACATCTGTTGTCATGTCGGTGAAGATTCATCGTTTCCAAGTACACAACATGTTTTTGTCTGTGCACTCATGCTTAGAAATATTCTATCTATTTTACTACACAATGCTTTTAATTTGTGGAAATGTATTGAGATATTTGAGAGGTCCATATGTTTTCTATATGTGTAGTCAGAGGGACACATTGGTATTGGTGTAGAGTTCCCATATAAACCATGCACATATTGCCTACAGGCTGCAATTTTCAACACATTATCTATCTTGCAAGTATATAGTAAGTGGTAATAATACTAAGCAACAATATGAGTTTTATATATTCTGTATGTTCTGACCGGGGTAGTGTGAGGAATATGAGTTGAAGGCACATACACCACGTTGCAGGTAGGCAAAAGGCAACATTGGATTCTGATGAGAAGTAGGTTTGAGCAGGGGCAAGTTTGGGCAACATGTTCAGAAAGATTATCTCTCTTAGCCAACATATTCAGAAAGATTATCTCTCTTAGCCAACACGTTCAGAAAGATTATATCTCTTGGGCAACATATTGAGAAAGATTATATCTCTTGGGCAACATATTCAGAAAGATTATATCTCTTGGGCAACATATTCAGAAAGATTATATCTCTTGGGCAACATATTCAGAAAGATTATATCTCTTGGGCAACATATTCAGAAAGATTATATCTCTTGGGCAACATATTCAGAAAGATTATATCTCTTGGGCAACATATTGAGAAAGATTATATCTCTTGGGCAACATATTGAAAAAGATTATATCTCTTAGGCAACATATTCAGAAAGATTATATCTCTTGGGCAACATATTGAGAAAGATTATATCTCTTAGGCAACATATTCAGAAAGATTATATCTCTTGGGCAACATATTCAGAAAGATTATATCTCTTAGGCAACATATTCAGAAAGATTATATCTCTTGGGCAACATATTCAGAAAGATTATATCTCTTAGGCAACATATTCAGAAAGATGATCTCTCTTGGGCAACATATTCGGAAAGATTCGATTCTATATTTTCTCCACAGTGGGTTTATTGTATATATTCTATATGTAGGTTGTTAGGAGAAAGAACAAGACAGCAAAATAAGATCAACTCCTGTGAGAGTTACAGAGTTAAGAGCACAGCAGTAGTGCTGGAGGTTCAGTGCTGCTTTGAAACTGAAGGACCTCTCCCATCCCTTTATCTGCGTCAGCTACAATGTTGTCGGGCAGTGGGAGTGAGAGAAGTGCCACGATAACTCTAGGAAAGAAGACGTGGGAGAATGTTTGTGTGGCAGACACACAGAGCACAGCAGATGTTCCACTGTTCCCAGTGTGGATCTTGGAGACAAACAGCGGTAACTCCAACCCCAGAATTGATCTTTACACAGAAATACTGCTGAGCATGCTTAAAGAGATCTGCTCACCGGGGGATTGGATCTGTTTGCTGGAGTATATGGGAAAACACAAGTGGGAAGGAGTAGGAGTGTGGAGCGCTGGGATTGGGCAACTGTAGATCAATCACTTTACTAAATCATGATGTGAAGATCACTCAGTGGACTTATTTATTTCCCTGGTCAGGTCACATGGTCTGGACCAGTGGTTCCCAAACATTTTATAGTCCCGTACCCCTTCAAACATTCAACCTCCAGCTGCGTATCCCCTCTAGCGCCAGGGTCAGCGCACTCTCAAATGTTGTTTTATACCATTATTGTAAGCCTGCCACACACACACACACTATACGATACATTTATTAAACATAAGAATACATTTTTGTCACAACCCGGCTCATGGGAAGTGACAAAGAGCTATTAAAGGGCACAAATAATAATATAATAATAATCAATAATTTTGCTCTTTATTTAACCATCTTACATATAAAACGTTATTTGCTCATCGAAAATTGTGAATAACTCACCACAGGTTAATGAGACGGGTGTGCTTGAAAGGATGCTCTGCAATGTTGAGTTGTATTGGAGAGCGTCTCAGTCTTAAAGTGCCGAGAATTCACTCTCACATAGGTACGTGGTTGCAAAGTGCATCAGTGTCTTAACAGCATGATTGCCAAGGCAGGATACTCTGAGCGCAGCCCAATCCAGAAATCTGGCAGTGGCTTCTGATTAAATTACATTTTCACAGAATCGCTTGTTGCAATTTCGATGAGGCTCTCTTGTTCAGATATCGGTAAGTGGACTGGAGGCAGGGCATGAAAGGGATAACAAATCCAGTTGTTTGTGTCATCTGTTTCGGGAAAGTACCTGCGTAATTGCGCACCCAACTCACTCAGGTGCTTCGATATATCACATTTGACATTGTCCGTAAGCATTGGTGTTCTTTTGCACACGAAAAATCATACAATGATGGAAAGACCTGTGTGTTGTCCTTGTTAATGCGGATAGAGAAGAGCTCCAACTTCTTATTCATAGCCTCAATTTTGTCCCGCACATTGAATATAGTTGTGGAGAGTCCATGTAATCCTAGATTCAGATCGTTCAGGCGAGAAAAAACATCCCCCAGATAGGTCAGTCGTGTGAGAAACTCGTCATCATGCAAGCGGTCAGACAAGTAAAAATGATGGTCAGTAAAGAAAACTTTAAGCTCGTCTCTCATTTTAAAAAAACGTGTCAGTACTTTGCCCCTTGATAACCAGCACATGTTGTAAAAGCGTTACATGGTTGCTGCCCATATCATTGCATAGTGCAGAAAATATACGAGAGTTTAGGGACCTTGCTTTAACAAAGTTAACAATTTTCACTGTCATGTCCAAAACATATTTCAAGCTGTCAGACATTCCTTTGGCAGCAAGAGCCTCTCGGTGGATGCTGCAGTGTACCCAAGTGGCATAGGGAGCAACTGCTTGCACGCGCATTACCACTCCACTACGTTTCCCTGTCATGACTTTTGCACCATCAGTACAGATACCAACACATCTTGACCACCAACATCCATTTGATGTCACAAAGCTGTCCAGTACTTATAAAATATCCTCTCCTGTTGTCCTTGTTTCCAGTTGTTTGCAGAAGAGGATGCCTTCCTTAATTGACGCCCCATAAACTTAACGGACATATACCAGGAGCTGTGCCAGGCCCACCATGTCTGTTGACTCATCCAGCTGTAACGCCTAGAATTCACTGGCTTGTATGCGAAGCAGTAATTGTTTCAAAACATCTCCTGCCATGTCACTGATGCATCGTGAAACAGTGTTGTGTTATGAAGGCATTGTCTGGGCCTTTCCCCCCAGCATTGTCCCAGCCATATCCACAGCAGCAGGAAGAATTAAGTCCTCCACAATAGTATGGGGCTTGCCCGTCCTAGCCACTCAGTACCTCACTATATAAGATGCTTGTAGCCCCTTCTTATTAATGGTATCTGTTGGTTCTATACGTCTTACTACTCGAAGTCGTCTTAATTCTCGCTCAAACACTCCTGTGGCTTATTTTTCAAATTGGCATGTTTTGTTTCTGAATGTCTGTACAAGAGTGAAGGTTTCATCGAGTTGTGAGATAATACTTTTGCACTTAACACACTGTGGCTGAGGAAAGGCACTACTCCCAGTAAAAGTGAACCCCAAATCAATGTAGTTCTCATCATATTTGCACCACTTCGATGGTCCAGTGTCCCTGTCTGTTGTTCGGTGCTTTCCCGGGTAAGGGGGCAGTAGCTCTTCGGCTGCAGCAGATTCATAACTGTCAGTGTCCATGCTAGCTGGGCTATCAACAAATGTAGAATTACTGATGCTAGCATTGGATGTGCTCGTGGAAGCAGAACAACTTGTGTCGTCGACAGGTGCAGGTGTAGTACTGCTGGTAGTATAGCTGGTATGTGTCTCTATGGATGCGGGCCTTACTAAATGGACTTTGAAAATGTGAAGAATTTGTGTTTTTTTGTAAAAAAAATAATAATTTGTTTGTTTTATAAAAACAAATGTGAATCGCATTTCTATTTGGCGTACCCCCGACGGCATTGCGCATACCCATGGGGAATTCCGGGTCTCGACAATACTCTCTAGCCATCGCACAAAGAACAACACATTCTCACCATAGCAACGCTACAAATGTAGACCAACATAGAGAGATAAGCATATAGCTGACTCATAAACATGCAGTATTTTGAGTCAGGTTCACTCAACGGGCGATTTGCCAGCCCCCAAAAATGTAATTGCCTCTTAGTATGTCTATGGAAGAAAACCTCAGTCTCAAACCGCGTTAGTCAAATCATGTATACTGCTCAAAAAAATAAAGGGAACACTTAAACAACACGTCCTAGATCTGAATGAAAGAAATAATCTTATTAAATACTTTTTTCTTTACATAGTTGAATGTGCTGACAACAAAATCACACAAAAATAATCAATGGATATCCAATTTATCAACCCATGGAGGTCTGGATTTGGAGTCACACTCAAAATTAAAGTGGAAAACCACACTACAGGCTGATCCAACTTTGATGTAATGTCCTTAAAACAAGTCAAAATGAGGCTCAGTAGTGTATGTGGCCTCCACGTGCCTGTATGACCTCCCTACAATGCCTGGGCATGCTCCTGATGAGGTGGCGGATGGTCTCCTGAGGGATCTCCTCCCAGACCTGGACTAAAGCATCCGCCAACTCCTGGACAGTCTGTGGTGCAATGTGGCGTTGGTGGATGGAGCGAGACATGATGTCCCAGATGTGCTCAATTGGATTCAGGTCTGGGGAACGGGCGGGCCAGTCCATAGCATCAATGCCTTCCTCTTGCAGGAACTGCTGACACACTCCAGCCACATGAGGTCTAGCATTGTCTTGCATTAGGAGGGACCCAGGGCCAACCGCACCAGCATATGGTCTCACAAGGGGTCTGAGGATCTCATCTCGGTACCTAATGGCAGTCAGGCTACCTCTGGCGAGCACATGGAGGGCTGTGCGGCCCCCCAAAGAAATGCCACCCCACACCATGACTGACCCACCGCCAAACCGGTCCTCCACATCTCCTGATGTACTGGCCTGTCTCCTGGTAGCGCCTCCATGCTCTGGACACTATGCTGACAGACACAGCAAACCTTCTTGCCACAGCTCGCATTGATGTGCCATCCTGGATGAGCTGCACCACTTGTGTGGGTTGTAGACTCCGTCTCGTGCTACCACTAGAGTGAAAGCACCGCCAGCATTCAAAAGTGACCAAAACATCAGCCAGGAAGCATAGGAACTGAGAAGTGGTCTGTGGTCCCCACCTGCAGAACCACTCCTTTATTGGGGGTGTCTTGCTAATTGCCTTTAATTTCCACCTGTTGTCTATTCCATTTGCACAACAGCATGTGAAATTTATTGTCAATCAGTGTTGCTTCCTAAGTGGACAGTTTGATTTCACAGAAGTGTGATTGACTTGGAGTTACATTGTGTTGTTTAAGTGTTCCCTTTATTTTTTTGAGCAGTGTATATTTACGTCTCTGCCTCAACCTACAAGGTTAGAGGGTCAAATACGGTTAAACGATGTACAGGAGGTCATACAGTACAAACAAACCCCCTGCTGTAGTGAACCCCTGTGTACTGGTGCGTACATGCATGTAATAAGTAAAATCCCTCCACCTATCACAGTCCATAGTCTCTCCAGTTGTCATGCAGTGCTGGTTCTATGGAGCGCAAAAACGGCTCAGATGGAGCTTTGCTGGGCACCTGTCAAAGTGGGATGTATTGTATACATTGTGAGTGCTAGGTAGTCATCATTTCAAAGTCAATGCCGAAGCTTAGACATGCTGTCTTGGATTTATAGCCACGAAACAGAGGCACCAAGTGCAGGCACCAGTTTCAATCTCTCTCATTTTGCTCCCCACGCAAACACACACGGCTCTTAAGAGTTACGATTTGTCTCTCAAATGCAGCCTCTGATCAAATGAAAAAAGGATGTGGGTTTTACTTTAAAAATGTTGCACATCATTTGCCATCTTCCTGGAAGAAATCAAATGTTATGAAAATGAAGTTGTCATGGAACAGCTGTAATTTCATTGACATAAAAAGAAACAGAACCAATCTTCATCAAATCTAAGCCCTATAACAAATATATTGCTTGGATCATTCTACAAATATTTTGGGACCCTGTTATTCAATCAATAATACATTTTATGTTATACATCAAACCAGTGGCGTAGAACAAGGATGATCCATACAGCCCATGCTATAATAAACTGTCATCTAACCAGCAACCACAGTATTACCATATCAGTAATGAGTTATGAATATCAAGGGATGCAGGCTTACGCAACATAGAGGACAGTGGTGGCGGATGAGGTGAGTTTGCCCCACAAGCGGTTGGAGCATCTGGAAAAAGCAGTATATAAATCCAATAATTTATTGTTATTATAAATATCCCCCCAGCACATGGCTATCCTCTCCAAAAAATGACAGCATGAAAATAATATAGAGTATTTGCTCCCTTTTCAGAATTTCTCTAGTTTTGCATATTTTTGATACTGAATGTTAGCAGATCTTCAACCAAAACCTAATATTAGATAAATGGAACCTGAGTTTACAAATAACAAAAAAAAATATTTTTATTTAATTAACAAAGTTATGCAACACCCAATTCTCCTGTGTGAAAAAGTAATTGCCCCCTTACGCTCAATAACTGGTTGTGCCAACTTTAGCTGCAATGACTGCAACCAAATGCTTCTTGTAGTTGTTGATCAGTCTCTCACATCTCTGTGGAATTTTGGCCCACTCTTGAATGTAGAACTGCTTTAACTCAGTAACATTTGTGGGTTTTCAAGCTTTAACTGCTCGTTTCAAGTCCTGCGACAACATCTCAATTGGGATTAGGTCTGGACTTTGACTAGGCCATTCCAAAACATCAAATGTGTTGCTTTTTAACCATTTTCATGTAGACTTGATTGTGTGCATTGGATAATTGTCTTGCTGCATGACCCAGCTGTGCTTCAGCTTCAGCTCACAGACGGATGGCCTGACATTCTCCTGTAGAATTCTTTGATACAGAGCATCATTCATGGTTGGTATGAGGTTCTTACTGTGGAATACAATGTTTGGTTTTCGGCAGACATAATGGGACCCATCTCGTCCATGTCTGTGACAGGATCTATTATAAATACCACCCCACCCCAATCCACTTAACATTTAGACACCAGGGGGAAACAGTAGATTGATGACACTGGGAGATGTGCTATGGCCCAGACCTGGATTCAAATACTATTTGAACATTTTCAAATACTTTCAGTGTTTGCTTTAGTCTGCCTGATGTTCCAGTGTTTGCTTTAGTCTGCCTGATGTTCCAGTGTTTGCTTTAGTCTGCCTGATGTTCCAGTGTTTGCTTTAGTCTGCCTGATGTTCCAATGTTTGCTTTAGTCAGCCTGGAGTTCCAGTGTTTGCTTTAGTCTGCCTGATGTTCCAGTGTTTGCTTTAGTCTGCCTGATGTTCCAGTGTTTGCTTTAGTCTGCCTGATGTTCCAGTGTTTGCTTTAGTCTGCCTGGAGTTCCAGTGTTTGGTTTAGTCTGCCTGATGTTCCAGTGTTTGCTTTAGTCTGCCTGATGTTCCAGTGTTTGCTTTAGTCTGCCTGGAGTTCCAGTGTTTGCTTTAGCTTGCCTGGAGTTCCGGGGTTTGCACTTTTGCAATTATTCTATTGGTCCCATTGCACCAGACAAGCTCAGTCAAGGCCAGCTAAAGTATTTTAAATGATCTCAAATAGTATTTGAACCCAAGTCTGCTCTGTCCTCAACCAGAAAGAGTGGCATCGTCAACAAAAGGACCAGCGGGTGTCCTACCGTAGATGCAGAGGAAGCCAGCAAGTCACAAGAACACATTATGAACACTTCCTGGTCTTACAGCAGATCTTTGTAACACATTGCTTTTGTGAATTTGACCCTTGACCTATGGAAACAGCATGTGGGCACGAGCCCTGCCAGCGTTGTTTAGATATGTCTACTACTCAGAACAACAGGGGAATGGGGTCATACCCCTGATGTCAGTTATCCTAGGATTGTGATGTGAGGAGGACTTTAAAGCAGCGACATTCACCAAAGTTCGGGCAGTGTTTCACTCAGTAGTACCTTTAGCTCTCATGTAGTTCTATTGAAAAAAGAGACACTGTAAAACAGTGACTGGAACACATGTTGAAGATGTTTTATGTTAGCCTGCGTTGTCTCTTTCCGTGGTTCCAAGGAAATAGCTTTTTAAGGAAATCCTTTTTTTCCCACACATGGTGTTTGGTTTAATTGCCACCGTGCCAAGGTCAAACTTGTTTTCATACTGTGTAATGAATAATAAGAAGACAAGTGATATTCATAATGTGACTTTATTGCTTTAGTACAGTAGATACTGTAGGAATAATTTTCCGGTGTGCCACTATATCTTCTGTAAATAGCATTTGGATGTTACTAAGTTGCAGCAACTGATGTTTGTATTATGCAATGTGTTCTATCTCACAGTTACTTATTTTTAACTAATGCCAATTCATCACCATCATTATCCTAATACATTGACTCTTTTGTCTTCCTTTATCTTTATTTGCCTATTTCCCTTTACTTGATTCCAAAGCAGATCTAATCTTCTTCGTTGAGTGTGAGGCACTTATTGAAGCATTAGTTTAAACCAACGACATATTTGCAGTGCCCATTGTCTACACTAATTACAGCTTGGTTGATTTATGGTCTCAGATCCCCAACCGATATTGAACTGCAGCCACGGTCGAAGGGGTCTGCCGAACTGCTCACTACTCTTTCTTTTTGTTTTTACAGGATCAGACCAATGAAGACACCCAGATGGTGCTTGCTGGCGTTCTTGTTGGGAATGGTTTCCCTCGGAGTGGGAGTGGGAGTGGGAGTCGTCGAGGGGAGGCCCGGCAAGGAGGAGGGATTCGTGCCGCCACCCTATCGACCTGTCGTGAGGTTCCGACACAAGGTATTGTATCATTCCTGTTCCTTTAGCCTTTCATAACAAGAGGACTCTGCAGTGTTGTGAAGATGATTACAATGGAGTTTCCCGAGAATCCAGCTACTTTTGTATTTTCTTCAGGCTCAGGGATTTATTACTGGTGTTTTGCCAAGGAGACTTGAGCATCAAGTTAACATCAAATTTGGAAATGTATGTTGAATATATCTGATTGAGGTGAGGGGAGAAGGGGAATTTATTACAGGGGGCGTGAATACTAAAAGTGAACTGCCATTTTAGCAAAAACATCCAAGTTGAGAGTGTAATTGAAACTTTATCGACTTGACAACGCAGGCCTAGCTCTGCAAGCACAATCGGATTCCAAGTACTTCTCAAAGCACTAACAAGCTCTCTCTCCCCCACTCTATCTTTCTTACTTAAAAAGGCGAGAGCCGTGTGATTGTCATATTACATAATATATAAATGAAGTCCAGTTGGAATGCAGAGAAAACCATTTGATTGGCACGTTCTTTTGTCTGCAGGCATTTGTGTGTGGGGGTGTGGGTGTGTGTGTTTTCCCCTGTACACACACTTCCTGTAAACCCCCCGCGAGTGATAAGCATTAAAATACACACTCCTCAGTATCTGCCATCTCGAAATAGAGAAATTTTGTATTATTATTGGCTTATTCATTGTGTTGGCATGCGAATAAAACACGAGAAACAATGGTAATTTTAAGCCCAGGGATCAGTGTTGATTATGACTTTGTGTGAGAGAATGAAGGAGGGGAGAGAGAGAGAGAGAGAGAGAGATAGAGAGAGAGATAGAGAGAGAAATAAAATCTAGAAAAGAGCTGTTAAATTCTTCAACCACCTAAAAGGAAGTGATTCCCAAACCTTCCGTAGCAAAGCCATCACCCACAGAGAGATGAACCTGGAGAAGAGTCCCCTAAGCAAGCTGGTCCTGGGGCTTTGTTCACAAACACAAACAGATCCCATAGAGCCTCAGGACAGCAACACAATTAGAGCCAACCAAATCATGAGAAAACAAAAAGATAATTACTTGACACATTGGAAAGAATTAATAAAAAAACAGAGCAAACTAGAATGCTATTTGGCCCTAAACAGAGAGTAAACAGGGGCAGAATACCTGACCACTGTGACTGACCCAAAATTAAGGAGCGCTTTGACTATGTACAGACTCAGTGAGCATAGCCTTGCTATTGAGAAAGGTTGCCGTAGGCAGACCTGGCTCTCAAGAGAAGACAGGCTATGTGCAGTCTGCCTACTAAATAAGGTGGAAACTGAGCTGTACTTACTAACCTTTTGCCAAATGTATGACGATATTAGAGACACATATTCTTATTTACAATGACGGCCTACTCTGGCCAAACCCTAACGACACTGGGCCAATTATGCACCGCTCTATGGGACTCCTAATCACAGCAGGTTGGGATACAGCCTGGAATTGAACCAGGGTCTGTAGTGACATCTTAAGCACTGAGATGCAGTGCCTTAGACCACTGCGCCACTCAGGAGCCCATACAACCCATATTTATGTTGATTTATTTTCCTTTTTGTACTTTAAATGTATATAGACATAATATGACATTTGAAATGTCTATTATTTTGAAATTTGTGTGAGTGTAATATTTACTGTTGACTTTTTATTGTTTATCTATTTCACTTGCTTTGGCAATGTAAACATATGTTTCCCATGCCAATAAAGCCTCTTGAATTGAATTGAGAGAGAGCGAGGGAGGGAGGGGGGAAGTAGGAGGACAGAGGGTGTTAACAGAACGTGAGACACCGCAGTTACACTGCACCAGAGGCTGGAAGTTGGCGTTGTACTGAAGACAGACTCAAAGGTCATATTGACATGGGAGTTGTTAAAAAAAGGCTAATATTGGCAATGTTTTCATTAATGTGGAACATGTTATGTTCAGCGTGGCTTAGAATTTGTTTTTATGGACGGTTCTGAACATTGCTGTGCTGCTTCTTTGAGACAAAAGGCTTATAGAAGTGATGCAAATGAATCTACATTTGCTAAATTGATTTAGACAAAGTCACACGTGTATCTTCAAGTAAGAACTGCCCCTAATCTATAGGATCAACCTTGTGACTACAGAAGAGGTATCTGTATCATAGTATCTGTCCCATAACATATCCCTTGTATGGTCAAAATAGTAATGTCTTTCAATGTCCATTCCCTTTCAAAAGAAAGCAGAGTACATTATCTTAGGTATACCACTTTAAACTGTGGGACATTGACCATATAATGACTTCATCAATCATGTTTTCAGCAGCAGGACTGAACAGCTCATTCTCTGCAGTCCACTGCTCGCCGTTCTCTTTCTCTGTCACCTGTCTGCCTTTCAGAAATAAGTTGTGTCTCATACTCAACCATTGTCTAGTTCGGTGAGTGGCACAGTATGATGCTTGGCAGTACAGACCTGGGTTCAAATACTATTTCAAATAATTTATCTTGGCTTGATTGAGCTCGCCTGGCTTAACAGAACCAATAGAGAAGTTCCAAAACAGCAAACCTCCCCCACCTGGCACTCGAGGCAACTTAAAGTGAACTCTCAATATAGTTTAACGTTTTAAAATAGTATTCCAACCAAGATCTGGAAAGTAGGACTTTCTATACATTAGATACTGGCCCAATTTAATAACCTGGGTTCAACCTGGACATACAGTACACTGCATGTACACTACCGTTCAAAAGTGTGGGGTCACTTGAAAATGTCCTTGTTTTTGAAAGAAAAGCTAATTGTTTTGTCCATTAAAATAACATCAAATTGGTCAGAAATACAGTGTAGACATTGTTAATGTTGTAAATGACTATTGTAGCTGGAAACGGCAGATTTTTTATGGAATATCTACATAGGCGTACAAAGGCCCATTATCAGCAACCATCACTCCTGTGTTCCAATGGCACGTTGTGTTAGCTAATCCAAGTTTATCATTTTAAAAGGCTAACTGATCATTAGAAAACCCTTTTGCAATTATGTTAGCACAGCTGAAAACTGTTGTTCTGATTAAAGAAGCAATAAAATTGGCCTTCTTTAGACTTGTTGAGTATTTGGAGCATCAGCATTTGTGGGTTCGATTACAGGCTCGATATAGGTAGATAGATATAAAATATATAAGATATAAAACTAACAAGTAATTAAAGAGCAGCAGTAAAATAACAAAAGCGTGGGGGGTACCGATAGAGAGTCAATGTGCGGGGGCACCGGTTAGTTGAGGTAGTATGTAGATGTAGGTAGAGTTATTAAAGTAACTAAATGCATAGATGACAACAGAGAGTAGCAGAGTGGTGTAAAGGAGGGGGGGGCAATGCAAATAGTCTGGGTAGCCATTTGACTAGATGTTCAGGAGTCTTATGGCTTGGGGGTAGAAGCTGTTTAGAAGCCTCTTGGACCTAGACTTGGCGCTCCGGTACCGCTTGTCGTGCGGCAGAGAGAACAGTTTATGACTAGGGTGGCTGGAGTCTTTTACATTTTTTAGGGCCTTCCTCTGACACTGCCTGGTATAGAGGTACTGGATGGCAGGGAGCTCGGCCCCAGTGATGTACTGGGCCATTCGCACTACCCTCTGTAGTGCCTTGCGGTCGGAGGCCGAGCAGTTGCCATATCAGGCAGTGATGCAACCCATCAGTATGCTCTCGATGGTGCAGCTTTAGAACCTTTTGAGGATCTGAGGACCCATGCCAAATCTATTCAGTCTCCTGAGGGGGAATAGGTTTTGTTGTGCCCTCTTCACAACTGTCTTGGTGTGCTTGGACCATGTTAGTTTGTTGGAGATGTGGACACCAAGGAACTTGAAGCTCTCAATCTGCTCCACTGCAGCACCGTCGATGAGAATGGGGGCGTGCTCAGTCCTCTTTTTCCTGTAGTCCACAATCATCTCCTTTGTCTTGATCACATTGAGGGAGAGGTTGTTGTCCTGGCACCACACGGCCAGGTCTCTGACCTCCTCCCCATAGGCTGTCTCTTCGTTGTCAGTGATCAGGCCTACCACTGTTGTATCATTGGAAAATTGAATGATGTGTTGGAGTCGTGCCTGGCCATGCAGTCATGAGTGAACAGGGAGTACAGGAGGAGACTGAGGACGCACCCCTGAGGGGCCCCTGTGTTGAGGATCAGCTTGGCGGATGTGTTGGTACCATCCCTCACCACCCGCGGGCGGCCCGTCAAGAAGTCCAGGATCCAGTTGCAGAGGGAGGTGTTTAGTCCCAGGGTCCTTAGCTTATTGATGAGCTTTCAGGGCACTATGGTGTTGAACGCTGAGCTCTAGTCAATGAATAGCATTCTCACATAGGTGTTCCTTTTGTCCAAGTGGGAAAGGGCAGTGTGGAGTGCAATTGAGATTGCATCATCTGTGGATCTGTTGGGGCAGTATGAAAGTTGGAGTGGGTCTAGGGTTTCTGGGATGATGGTGTTGATATGAGCCATGACCAGCCTTTCAAAGCACTTCATGGCTACAGACGTGAGTGCTATGGGTCGGTAGTCATTTAGGCAGGTTACCTTAGTGTTCTTGGGCACAGGCACTATGGTGGTCTGCTTAAAACATATTGGTATTACAGATTCGGACAGGGAGAGGTTGAAAATGTCAGTGAAGACAATTGTCTGTTGGTCAGAGCATGCTTGCATTATGCTTTCTGGTAATCCGTCTGGTTCTGCGGCCTGTGAATGCTGACCTGTTTAAAGGTCTTACTCACATTGGCTACGGAGAGCGTGATCACACAGTCTTCTGGAACAGCTGGTGCTCTCATGCATGTTTCAGTGTTATTTGCCTTTAAGC
The DNA here is from genome assembly GCF_901001165.1 of Salmo trutta. Taxonomy (NCBI): domain Eukaryota; kingdom Metazoa; phylum Chordata; class Actinopteri; order Salmoniformes; family Salmonidae; genus Salmo; species Salmo trutta. The sequence continues at coordinate 22,568,122 of NC_042959.1, forward strand.
GAGCATAGAAGTAGTTTAGTTCATCTGGTAAACTCATGTCACTTGGCAGCTCTTGGCTGTGATTCCCTTTGTAGTCTGTAATGGTTTGCAAGCCCTGCCACATCCGACGAGCATCAGAGCTGGTGTAGTACAATTCGATCTTAGTCCTGTATTGACTCTTTTCCTGTTTGATGGTTCGTCAGAGGGCATAGCAGGATTTCTTATAAGCTTCCGGGTTAGAGTCCCACTCCTTAAAAGCGGCAGCTCTAGCCTTTAGCTCAGTACTGATGCTGCCTGTAATCCATGGCTTCTGGGATGGGGTATGTATGTATTGTCACTGTGGGGATGACGTCATCGATGCACTTATGGATGAAGCCAATGACTGATGTGGGGTACTCCTCAATGCCACCGGAGGAATCCCGTAACATATTCTAGTCTGTGCTAACAAAACAGTCCTGTAGCTTAGAATCTGCTTCATCTGACCACTTTTTTATTGATCTAGTCACTACTGAGTCCTGCTTTAATTTTTGCCTGTAAGCAGGAATCAGGAGGATAGAATTATGGTCAGATTTGCCAAATGGAGGGTGAGGGAGGACTTTGTATCCGTCTCTGTGTGTGGAGTATTGGTGGTCCAGAGTTTTTTCCCTCTGGTTGCACATTTAACATGCTGATAGAAATTTGGTAAAATGGATTTAAGTTTCCCTGCATTAAAGTCCCCGGCTACTAGGAGCGCTGCCTCTGGGTGAGCATTTTCTTGTTTGCTTGTGGCGGAATTCAGCTCATTCAATGCTGTCTTAGTGCCAGCTTCTGACTGTGGTGGTATGTAAACAGTTACGAAGAATACAGATGAAAACTCTTTCGGTAGGTGGTGTGGTCTACAGCTTATCATGAGATACTCTACCTCAGGCGAGCAATAGCTCGAGACGTCCTTAGATATCGTGCACTAGCTGTTATTTACAAAAATACATAGTCCGCCGCCCCTTGTTTTACCAGACGCCGCTGTTCTATCCTGCCGTACATCATTTTTGTGCGTTCTTCAAGCTTGAACGTCTTAATGTCATCACATTGGATTGGAATTGTCCTTTGAAGCACAATGGAATTGTTAAGACTACATTTTGCTCTCTGAAAGGATGTCACATATGAACAAAACCATGAAGGCCACTCCAACAAGAATCCTGGAAATGGCCCCCTACATGTGAATTCAGATTGCAGCCTTGTCAATGGCTACATAATGCAACTCAAAATAGAGAAAGGGTAGTTGGGAATAGGCCCACCATATCATAGAAAGAAAAGTCTGCACACGTAGCATTACCTTATTTACACAAGTATTCAGACCCTTTGCTATGAGACTCGAAATTGAGCTCAGGTGCATCCTGTTTCCATTGATCATCCTTGAGATGTTTCTACAACTTCATAAATTAAATTGATTAGACATGACTTAGAAAGGTACACACCTGTTTATATAAGGTCCACAGCTAACAGTGCATATCAGAGCAAAAACCAAGCCATGAGGTCGAAGGAATTGTCCTTAGAGCTTCGAGACAGGATTGTGTCGAGGTACAGATCTGGGAAGGGTTCCGAAAATGTTCTGCAGCATTGAAAGTCCCAAAGAATACAGTGGCCTCCATCATTTCTAAATGGAAAAAGTTTAGAACCACCAAGACTCTTCCTAGAGCTGGTTGCCTGGCCAAACTGAGCAGTCAGGGGAGAAGGACCTTGGTCAGGGAGGTGACCAAGATCCCGATGGTCAGTCTGACAGAGCTCCAGAGTTCCTCTGTGGAGATGGGAGAGCCTTCCAGAAGGACAACTATCTCTGCAGCACTCCACCAATCAAGCCTTTATAGTAGAGTGGCCAGACGGAAGCCACTCCTCAGTAAAAGGCACACAACTGCCCGCTTGGAGTTTGCCAAAAGGCACCTAAAGGACTCTCAGACCATGAGAAATTAGATTCTCTGGTCGGATGAAACCAAGATTGAACTCTTTGGCCTGAATGCCAAGCGTCACATCTGGATGAAACCTGCCACTATCACTACAGTGAAGCATGGTGGTGGCAGCATCTTGCTGTGGGGATGTTTTTCAGTGGCATGGACTGGGAGACTAGACAGGACTAGTCAGGAAAAGATGAACTGAGCAAAGTACAGAGAGATCCTTGATGATCTCCAGAAGGTTTTCAGATTGGGGAGAAGGTTCACCTTTCAGCAGGACAATGACCCTAAGCACACAGCCAAGATAATGCAGGAGTGGCTTCTGGACAAGTCTCTGAATGTCCTAAAGTGGCCCAGCCAGAGCCAAGAATTGAACCTGATCTAACATCTCTGGAGAGACCTGAAAATAGCTGTGCAGCAACGCTCCCCATCCAACCTGACAGAGCTTGAGAGGATCTGGAGAGAAGAATGGGATAAACTCCCCAAATACAGGCGTGCCAAGCTTGTAGCATCATACCCAATGAGACTCGAGGCTGTAATCGCTGCCAAAGGTGAAGTCCTGAGTAAAGGGTCTGAATACATACAGTATGTTAATGTGATATTTATTTTTTTATTATTCTAAAAACCTGTTTTTGCTTTGTCATTATAGGATATTGTGTGTAGAGGGAGGGAACATAGTTGAATCAATTTTAGAATTAGGCTGTAACGTAACAAAATATGTAAAAAGTGAAGGGATCTATATACTTTCCGAATGCACTGTAGACTCACCAGGTGAATCCAGGTGAAAGCTATGATCAATCCAGGTGAAAGCCTTGAGAAATGGATTGTGTATTCAGAGGGTGAATGGGCAATACAAAAGTGCCTTTGAATGCAATATGTTAGTAGGTGCCAGGGGCACCGGTTTGTGTCAAGAACTACAACATTTCTACTTTTTTGATGCTCAACAGTTTCCCGTGTGTATAAAATAATGGTCCACCACCCAAAGGACATCCAGCCAACTTGACACAACTGTGGGAAACATTGGAGTCAACATGGGCCAGCATCCCTGTCAAACACTTTCGACACCTTGTAGAGACCATGTCCCGATGAATTGAGGCTTTTCTGAGGGCAAAAGGGGGGGTGCAACTAGGGCTGTGGTGGTCATAAGATTATGTCAGCCGGTGATTGTCAAGGAAATAACATAAACACATTTAGCGTCTCCTGGCTTCCACTCGTAGCCTACAAGCCACTGACGCAGACCTTTAGAACATCTGCTTTTTAAAAAGTCTAATAAATCCATTTAATATAGCCTACAGCCATTCCCAAACATTTTATAGTCCCGTACCCCTTCAAACATTCAACCTCCAGCTGCGTAGCCCCTCTAACACCAGGGTCAGCGCACTCTCAAATGTTTTTTTTTTGCCTGCCACACACACACACTATACAATACATTTATTAAACATAAGAAGGTGTGTGAGTTTTTGTCACAACCCGGCTCGTGGGAAGTGACAAAGAGCTCTTATAGGACCAGGGCACAAATAATAACATAATAAAAATCAATAATTTTGCTCTTTATTTAGCCATCATACATATAAAACTTTATTTGTTCATCAAAAATTGTGAATAACTCACAACAGGTTAATGAGAAGGGTGTGCTTGAAAGGATGCACATAACTCTGCAATGTTGGGTTGTATTGGAGAGAGTCTCAGTCTTAAATCATTTTTCACACACAGTCTGTGCCTGTATTTAGTTTTCATGCTAGTGAGGGCCGAGAATCCACTCTCACATATGTACGTGGTTTCAAAGGACATCAATGTCTTAACAGCGAGATTTACCAAGACATGATACTCTGAGCGCAGCACAATCCAGAAATCTGGCAGTGGCTTCTGATTAAATTCAATTTTCACAGAACCGCATGTTGCAATTTCGATGAGGCTCTCTTGTTCAGATATCGCTAAGTGGACTGAAGGGAGGGCATGAAAGGGATAACAAATCCAGTTGTTTGTGTCATCCATTTCGGGAATGTACCAGCATAATTGCGCACCCAACTCACTCAGGTGCTTCGCTATATCACATTTGACATTGTCCGTAAGCTTCAGTTCATTTGAACACAAGAAATCATACAATGATGGAAAGACCTGTGTGTTGTCCTTGTTAATGCAGACAGAGAAGAGCTCCAACTTCTTAATCATAGCGTAAATTTTGTCCGCACATTGAATATAGTTGTGGAGAGTCCCTGTAATCCTAGATTCAGATCATTCAGGCGAGAAAAAACATCCCCCAGATAGGCCAGTCGTGTGAGAAACTTGTCATCATGCAAGCGGTCAGACAAGTGAAAATGATGGTCAGTAAAGAAAACTTTAAGCTCGTCTCTCAATTCCAAAAAACATGTCAGTACTTTGCCCCTTGTGAACCAGCACATGTATGTTGTAAAAGTGTTACATGGTCGCTGCCCATATCATTGCATAGTGCAGAAAATACACGAGAGTTCAGGGACCTTGCTTTAACAAAGTTAACCATTTTCACTGTCGTGTCCAAAATGTCTTTCAAGCTGTCAGACATTCCTTTGGCAGCAAGAGCCTCTCGGTGGATGCTGCAGTGCACCCAAGTGGCATAGGGAGCAACTGCTTGCATGCGCATTACCACTCCACTACGTCTCCCTGTCATGGCTTTTGCACCATCAGTACAGATACCAACACATCTTGACCACCAACGTCCATTTGATGTCACAAAGCTGTCCATTACTTATAAAATATCCTCTCCTGTTGTCCTTGTTTCCAGTTGTTTGCAGAAGAGGATGCCTTCCTTAATTGACGCCCCATAAACGTAACGGACATATACCAGGAGCTGTGCCAGGCCCACCATGTCTGTTTACTCATCCAGCTGTAACGCTTAGAATTCATTGGCTTGTATGCAAATTAGTAATTGTTTTAAAACATGTCCTGCCATGTCACTGATGCATCGTGAAACAGTGTTGTGTTTGATGAACTTATTGTCTGTATAGCTCTTTTGGGCCTTTTCCCCCAGCATTGTCCCATCCATATCCGCGGCAGCAGGAAGAATTAAGTCCTCCACAATAGTATGGGGCTTGCCTGTCCTAGCCACTCGGTAGCTCACCATATAAGAAGTTACTAGCCCCTTCTTATTAATGGTATCTGTTGATTTTATACGTCTTACTACTCGAAGTCGTCTTAATTCTCGCTCAAACACTCCTGTGGCTTATTTTTCAAATTGGCATGTTTTGTTTCTAAATCTCTGCACAAGAGAGAAGGTTTCATCGGATGTTAATTATTTGACCAGGCTACCTGTATTTGACATTGTGTTGTGATTTCGCTGAACACTAGATGGTTTAATTTTCTTTTTGGCAGTGAAACGAGGCTACTCAAGGGAGAAAAAAAATCTCACCCAAATGTTTAGCCCCGTTGGAAAATATAAATGGACTGTTTGAAAATGTGAAGACATTTTTGATTTCACAGAAGTGTGATTGACTTGGAGTTACATTGTGTTGTTTAAGTGTTCCCTTTATTTTTTTGAGCAGTGTAGATACTTTTGTACCTGTTTCCTCCAGCATCTTCACAAGGTCCTTTGCTGTTGTTTTAGGATTGATTTGCGCTTTTCGCACCAAAGTACGTTCATCTCTAGGAGACAGAACGCGTCTCCTTCCTGAGCGGTATTGTGGCTGCGTGGTCCCATGGTGTTTATACTTGCATACTATTGTTCGTACAGATGAATGTGGTACCTTCAGGCATTTGGAAATTGCTCCCAAGGATGAACCAGACTTGTGGAGGTCTCCAATTCTTTTCCTGAGGTCTTGGCTGATTTCTTTTGATTTTCCAATGATGTCAAGCAAAAAGGCACTGAGTTTGAAGGTAGGCCTTGAAATACATCCACAGGTCCAATTGACTCAAATTATGTCAATTAGCCAATCAGAAGCTTCTAAAGCCATGACGTAATTTTCTCGATTTTGCCAAGCTGTTTAAAGGCACATTCAACTTAGTGTATGTAAACTTCTGACCCACTGGAATTGTGATACAGTGAATTATAAGTGAAATAATCTGTGTGTAAACAATTGTTGGAAAAGTGACTTGTGTCATGCACAAAGTAGATGTCCTAACCGACTTGCCAAAACTATAGTTTGTTAACAAGAAATTTGTGGAGTGGTTGAAAACGAGTTTTAATGACTCCAACATAAGTGTATGTAAACTTCCGACTTCGACTGTACATGCTAAAATGGCCACTTAGTTGATGCAAGCTTTGACTGGAATCCAGTGGAGTGTGCGAAGGAGCCAGGTGACATGAGAGAACTTGGGAAGGTTGAAAACCAGGTGGGCTGAAGCATTCTGGATATGTTGCAGGGGTTTGATGGCACAACCTAAAACACAAAACCAAATCTACACTGGAGTTGCTCACCAAGACAACATTGAATGGCCTAGTAACAGTTTTGAATATTGTACAATCCAGCTGTGCAAAGCTCTTAGAGACTTACCCCCCAAAAGACTCACAGCTGTAATCGCCGCCAAAGGTGCTTCTATTAAATTTTGACTCAGGGGTGTGAATTCTTATGTTAAGGAGCTACGTGTTTCTGAATTTCATTTTCAATAAATTTGCAAAATCTTCTAAAAATGTGTTTTCACTTTAATCCATTTTGAATTCATGCTGTAACACAACAAAATGTGGAATAAGTCAAAGAGTATGAATACTTTCTGAAAGCACTGTATATCGACATCCTCGAGGACTTTCTTGTGGCCAACCTTCACTCTCCAGTCTCTCCCTTGTCAAGGATCTCCCTTCTCTCTCATTACTGACATCCACATAAGGAATTACCCTGTGACGAGCACAGACAAATAACACTGGAGTACAACTCCATGATAAAGCCAAATAATACTGGAGCACAACTCCATGATAAAGCCAAATAATACTGGAGCACAGCTCCATGATAAAGCCAAATAATACTGGAGCACAACTCCATGATAAAGCCAAATAATAGCTTGGTTTATTTGTCAAACTGGTCTGTGGGAATGTATGGCCCGTTATGATAAATTCATAATGATAAATTCTTAACTCATTGTGTTGAATCTTTCTCTTGCTATGTGTCTTTAAACCTGCTGTTTGTATTTCGCTTACAACATCTATGTCGAGGTGAATTGCTTTGAGGGGCGTCAAGGACCATCCACATACAACAGTATGTCAAAGCGGTTAAAATTGCTTACAAAAGTGCACTTAAAGTCCATAGGAATGCAGTTATAATTGTTGAGAGGTGAGGTATCTTAGCTACAGCAAAGACCCTGTTCTGGAATTGCTTTGCATGCCTTTACTCAGCCATGGATCAGGACAGAGTGGAGGATGATTGGGGTAACGGGTTGGAGTGAGCTGGTATTCTGTCATAACACTGCTTGTGCTCGGTTTATGCCATTGAGATAAGCTGTGACCCCATTAGCTTTCATTATGAAGACTGTTTCCAATCACATAGAGCCATTCAGCTTATAGTATGGAGCTTTGTCTCTGTCGTCATCAACAGCCAATCGGCTGCCTTACCTGTGATGTCATTCCACAAATGCCCAAATGTCCTGCTGTTTTTGTAAACTAATCCAAATGAGTGATTAGGATTTTTATTCGGATCCCCATTAGCTGTTTAAGAAGCAGCAGCTATTTTTCCTGGGGTCCACACAAAACGTAGAACATGAAAAATACAGAACACTAATGGACTGGGACAACAAGTGTGAAATCTGCTAAGTCATTCCACAAATGCCCAAATGTCCCTCTGTTTTTGTAAACTAGGCCTAATCTAAATGAGTGTGAAATCTGCAGTGATAGGTGTATGTATGGGCATACACCATATTAAAACATTTTGTAATTTCTATTCGTTTTCAAGAATATCCTTGTCCATATGAATTAAAGCACACCAATTTCTATTTTCAACTGAAATCAAATAAAAAAAAATTGTCACGAGCGCCAAATACAACAGGTGTACACCTTACAGTGAAATGCTTACTTACAGGCTCTAACCAAGAGTGCAAAAAAGGTATTAGGTGAACAATAGGTAAGTAAAGAAATAAAAACAACTGTAAAAAGACAGTGAAAAATAACAGTAGCGAGGCTACATACAGATACCGGTTAGTCGGGCTGATTGAGGTAGTATGTACATGTAGATATGGTTAAAGTGACTATGTATATATGATGAACAGAGAGTAGCAGTAGTGTAAAAGAGGGATTGGCGGGTGGCGGGTGGCAGGACACAATGCAGATAGCCCAGTTAGCCAATGTGCTGGGGCACTGGTTGGTCGGGCCAATTGAGGTAGTATGTACATGAATGTGTAGTTAAAGTGACTATGCATATATGATAAATAGAGAGTAGCAGCAGCATAAAGAGGGGTTGGGGGGGGCACACAATGCAAATAGTCTGGGTAGCCATTTGATTACCTGTTCAGGAGTCTTATGGCTTGGGGGTAAAAACTGTTGAGAAGTCGTTTTGTCCTAGACTTGACACTCCGGTACCGCTTGCCATGCGGTAGTAGAGAGAACAGTCTTTGACTGGGGTGGCTGGGGTCTTTGACAATTTAGGGCCTTCCTCTGACACCGCCTGGTGTAGAGGTCCTGGATGGCAAGCAGCTTAGCCCCAGTAATGTACTGGGCTGCACACACTACCCTAAGTGCCTTGTGGTCGGAGGCCGAGCAATTGCCGTACCAGGCAGTGATGCAACCAGTCAGGATGCTCTCGATGTTGCAGCTGTAGAACCTTTTGAGGATTTGGGGACCCATGCCAAATCCTTTCAGTTTCCTGAGGGGGAATAGACTTTGTTGTGCCCTCTTCACGGCTGTCTTGGTGTGTTTGGAACATTCTAGTTTGTTGGTGATGTGGACACCAAGGAACTTGAAGCTCTCAACCTGCTCCACTACAGCCCCATCGATGAGAATGGGGGTGTGCTTTGTCCTCCTTTTCCTGTAGTCCACAATCATCTCCTTAGTCTTGGTTACGTTGAGGGATAGGTTGTTATTCTGGCACCACCCGGCAAGGTCTCTGACATCCTCCCTATTGGCTGTCTCGTTGTTGTCGGTGATCAGGCCTACCACTGTTGTGTCATCTGCAAACTTAATGATGGTGTTGGAGTCTTGCCTGGCCATGCAGGGAACAGGGAGTACAGGAGGGGACTGAGCACGCACCTCTGGGGGGCTCCAGTGTTGAGGATCAGCGTGGCAGATGTGTTGTTACCTACCCTCACCACCTGGGGGCGGCCCGTCAGGAAGTCCAGGCAGAGGGGGGTGTTTAGTCCCAGGATCCTTAGCTTAGTGATGAGCTTTGAGGGTACTATGGTGTTGAACGCTGAGCTGTAGTCAATGAATAGCATAGGTGTTCCTTTTGTCCAGGTGGGAAAGGGCAGTGTGGAGTGCAATAGAGATTGCATCATCTGTGGATCTGTTGTTTGCAGTGGAAACCATGATATGGCTATGCCCATTATATAACAGACCTCTGTTCAAATGCATGTGTATTTGATTATGTGTTATTTAAATACTTATTTTATGCGTATTTGAGTATTTTCAAATAATGTGGCCCGAATCAATGACTTCTATTTCAATATTTAACTACTTCTGTTTTCAAGTAACAAATATCCAAGTGTCTTTGAAAGTGAAATACCCTAAATAGTGTTTTAAACCATGCCTGTTATATAATCATTAGATAAATGGATTGTCATTTTTCTCTTGTGGAGAATAATGACAACACAATAACCAAACGATATACATTGTCTTCAGAAAGTATTCACACCCCTTGACTTTTTCCACATTTTGTTTTTTTATAGCCTGAATTTAAAATTGATACAATTTAGATTTTGTGCCACTGCCCTACACACTGGCCCCATAATGTCAAAGTGTAATCATGTTTTTCAAAATTTTTACAAATTCATAAAAAATTAAAATCTGAAATGTCTTGAGTCAATAAGTATTCAAACACTTTGTTATGGCAAGTATAAGTTCAGGAGTAAAAATGTGCTTAAATACAGCATTACTGCAAAAATGGAAGAGGCAAGTATTAGGGGGAGGAAGTAAGGAACTTGCCTGTCGCTCTGCATTAAAGACCAAATTGACTAAAGAAAATTGTGACAAATAAAAAGGTATACCAGTTTCATTTAAGGACAAAACATTTACAGCTGTGCCATATATATTGCAAAATATATGGGAAGAAATGTTTGATGTTCCGATTCCAAGGCACATGGTTTATGAGCTAATACACTAAACAACACTGGATTCAAAACTTACAGTTTTTCAATTTAAATTATTATACAAAATTATTGCAACCAATAGAATGTTGTATATATGGGGGATACAACCATCCCAGCTCTGCAGATTTTGTTGCAAAGATACAGAATCATTAGATCATTTGTTTTGATACTGTCCATATGTACAGTGCCTTCGGGAAGTATTCAGACCCCTTGACTGTTTCCACATTACGTTACATTACAGCCTTTAAAAAAAATTATTTAATTTTTTTCCCCCTCAATAATCTGCACACAATACCCCATAATGACAAAGCAAAAACAGGGTTTTAGACATTTATGACATTTACATAAGTATTCAGACCCTTTACTCAGTACTTTGTTGAAGCACCTTTGGCAGCGATGACAGCATCGAGTCTTCTTGGGCATGACAATACAATCTTGGCACACCTGTATTTGGGGAGTTTTTCCCATTCCTCTCTGCGGATCCTCTCAAGCTCTGCCAGGTTGGATGGGGAGCGTTTCTGCACAGCTATTTTCAGGTCTCTCCAGAGATGTTAGATCGGGTTCAAGTCCGTGCTCTGGCTGGGCCACACAAAGACATTCAGAGACTAGTCCTTGGCTGTGTGCTTAGGATCGTTGTCCTGTTGGAAGGTGAACCTTTGCCCCAGTCTGAGGTCCCGAGCGCTCTGGAGCAGGTTTTCATCAAGGATCTCTGTACTTTGCTCTGTTCATCTTTCCGTCGACTCTAAACACACAGCCAAGACAACACAGGTGTGGCTTCGGGGCAAGTCTCTGCATATCCTTGAGTGGCCCAGCCAGAGCCCAGACGTAAACCCGATCGAACATCTCTGGAGAGACCTGAAAATAGCTGTGCAGCAACGCTCCCCATCCAACCTGGCATAGCTTGAGAGGATCTGCAGAGAAGAAAGAGAGAAACTCCCCAAATACAGGTATGGCACGATTGTAGCATCATACCCAAGAAGACTCGAGACTGTAATCACTGTCAAAGGTGCTTCAACAAAGTACTGAGTAAAGGGTGTGAATACTTACAGTATGTAAATGTTATATTTCAGTTTTTATATTATATTTTTTGCTAAAATGTCTAAAAATCTGTTTTTGCTTTGTCATCTAGCAGTAGTCTGTGTAGATTGATGAGGGAAAAAAACGGTTTAATAATTTTAGAATAAGGCTGTAATGTAACAAAATGTGAAAAAAAGTCAAGGGGTCTGAATACTTTTCGAATGCACTGTACACTGGAGTGTCTTACCAAGGCAACATGGGATGTTCCTGAGTGGCCTATTTACAGTTTTGATTTAAAGGTGATTCAAACATGTATTGACTCAGGGGTGTGAATACTTATGTAAATGAGATATTTCTGTATTTCATTTTCAAGAAATTTGCTAACATTTCTAAAAACATGTTTTCAATTTATCGTTATTGGGTATTGTGCGTAGATGGGTGAGATACATTTTTTTTAATCCACTTTGCATTCAGGCTGTAGTACAACAATGTGGAATACGTCAAGGGGTATGAATACTTTCTGAAGGCACTGTATGGTATTACCATAACAAAGGAACAGGCATTTTTACATGAGTTTGTTTTGACGTTATCTACTTGTCGTAGCATCACAAAATGGAGCCAAGGAGAGGGAGGCTGATGAGAGCCACAGCTCATATGCACTGGGCCACCCACATGGCAAATCTAGATTAAAAGTGGATAAACCGACAGAGAGAGAGAGAGATTTAGTTAGAGAGGGTGTGTATGTGTGAGTGAGAGAGAACCAGAGAGAGAGGGAGATAGAAATAGAGATCGAGAGATATAGCGATAGAGGGGGGAGAGACAGATAGCTCAACTTGATTAAGTTTGAAAGGGCAAGCTTTAGTGAAACAGTGTCCGCAGAGTACGCAGATTGGAGAGGTGGTATGTATATGTGTGCGAGCCTGTGCGTAAATGTGTGTGTGTTCTGGATTGGGTAGATAAAGCTTGAGAGAGATGTGGGCGGTCCGCCAGCTAGCTGTAACAGGGGGCAGATGGTCCATTGGTGTACAGCTGGGGATAACAGGGGGCAGATGGGTCATTGGTGTACAGCTGGGGATAACAGGGGGCAGATGGTCCATTGGTGTACAGCTGGGGATAACAGGGGGCGGGTGTACAGCTGGGGATAACAGGGGCAGATGGGCCCTGGGTGTACAGCTGGGGGTAACAGGGGGCAGATGGGCCATGGGTGTACAGCTTGGGGTAACAGGGAGCAGATGGGCCATGGGTGTACAGCTGGGGATAACAGGGGGCAGATGGGCCCTGGGTGTACAGCTGGGGGTAACAGGGGGCAGATGGGCCATGGGTGTACAGCTGGGGGTAACAGGGAGCAGATGGGCCATGGGTGTACAGCTGGGGATAACAGGTGGCAGATGGGCCCTGGTTGTACAGCTGGGGATAACAGGGGGCAGATGGGCCATGGGTGTACAGCTGGGGATAACAGGGGGCAGATGGGCCCTGGGTGTACAGCTGGGGATAACAGGGGGCAGATGGGCCATGGGTGTACAGCTGGGGATAACAGGGGGCAGATGGGCCATGGGTGTACAGCTAGGGATAACAGGGGGCAGATGGGCCATGGGTGTACAGCTAGGGATAACAGGGGGCAGATGGGCCCTGGGTGTACAGCTTGGGATAACAAGGGGCAGATGGGCCCTGGGTGTACAGCTGGGGATAACAGGGGGCAGATGGGCCATGGGTGTACAGCTGGGGATAACAGGGGGCAGATGGCCCTGGGTGTACAGCTGGGGATAACAGGGGGCAGATGGGTCCTGGGTGTACAGCTGGGGATAACAGGGGGCAGATGGCCCTGGGTGTACAGCTGGGGATAACAGGGGGCAGATGGGCCCTGGGTGTACAGCTGGGGATAACAGGGGGCAGATGGGCCCTGGGTGTGCAGCTGGGGCTAACAGGGGGCAGATGGGCCCTGGGTGTACAGCTGGGGATAACAGGGGGCAGATGGGCCATGGGTGTGCAGCTGGGTATAACAGGGGCAGATGGGCCCTGGGTGTACAGCTGGGGATAACAGGGGACAGATGGGCCATGGGTGTACAGCTGGGGATAACAGGGGGCAGATGGGCCATGGGTGTACAGCTGGGGATAACAGGGGGCAGATGGGCCCTGGGTGTACAGCTGGGGATAACAGGGGGCAGATGGGCCATGGGTGTACAGCTGGGGGTAACAGGGAGCAGATGGCCCTGGGTGTACAGCTGGGGGTAACAGGGCAGATGGGCCATGGGTGTACAGCTGTGTGCTCGCTCCACCAGCCCCAGGGAGAAGTCTGCCAAAGGCCTATGAAATCGCTCCCCAACAGACTTTCCATGCAAAGTATCTCCTCAACTAATTGATCCTCTTACTTTGGCTACAGTTATACGTAGTCGTGTCTTTGAAGATTGCAGGCAATATGTTCTTAGCTATAGGAAGGATGGTCTTTTTGACTCTCTTACAATTCCTGTTTAGTTGAAAATGAATAGTCAGTGGCAAATATTTATGCATTGTTATCTGTAGATCACTAATGGTGACAAGGCTTCAGACTAGGCACGTATTAGAGCCATCATGTTCCCTGATTGGACCATTCATGTATTAGAGCCATCATGTTCCCTGATGGGATCATTCTGTGTTGACATTGATCGCCTGGGTAGTGGTCAGTAGGTAAAAAAACGGAAATTTGAAGGTAATACCTGAACTTGTCCAACTGGAACAAGTTTTTCATTGCAGACCATTTTCCTACAGTGTGCCATGCTGAACACTACCCTGGTGAGTGAAGTGACCTTCTCTATGCATGTGTAAGTAATGTCTTGGCATGGTGCGGTTCAACATACATGACTTGTCTGGCATCAAGAAACCAGTATGAGTCATAACAGCCTTCCCAGTGGCTCAGTTGGTAGAGCATGGTGTTTGCAACGCCAGCATGGTGTGTGACAACGCCAGGGTTGTGGGTTTGATTCCCACTGGGGGCCAGTACAAAACCCCCCAAAAAATGCATGAAATGAAATGTATGCATTCACTACTGTAAGTCGCTCTGGATAAGAGCGTCTGCTAAATGACTAAAATGTAAATAATCCCCTTTCATTTCATGCCTCCAAACTCTAGTGGCATATTAATGTTGACATGGCTCAATACCAGAGTACATTTTCTATTGACACGGAAAACAGCAAGATACATGAAACACTAGCAAGTATGTTATTAGGCATTCTGTCAACTGAGACATTCTACAACATGTCACTACTCTGTTGAACATTTTTTGATGAGTCATACAGTCCATTGATTTAGGTAAGTCCAGTGGGGATTTGTATGTAAACAGACGTTGTTCTATAGATTTTCTGTACATTTTACTATGTCAATCTATGTGTTAGATAAAATGAAAAGATAAGTATTTTCTGCTTGGTGTCAGTCAGAGAAAAGAGAAAAGCTCTCGTTATTGACTCTGGACCTATTACAGTACCCTGCCAGTAGCTGGAATAAAAAGGAGTCATTCTCCACACAGAGGGTGGAATCAAATATTTATATGGTCTTCAACAGCTGGTGAATTGCCATACACTACTGTAAATTGAAGCCTTTTATTTCGCCATAATGGCCCAATACCATCATTGGCCATAAAATACCAATGATTCACTAGTAAATAAATTGGTAGTGTTGCGCTGCAAAGTACCTTCTTTAAGGGCATAATGGTACATAACGTTTTCAATTGCCATTTTTCACGCTCTTGCTGCTTCTTTTAACCTTTAAAGACATCCCTTTTATGGAGATACAGACATTACCTCTTAGCCTTTCACTGTCAAACACTCTGCATATGTTATGTACTTCAGTGACTTGGCAGTAACTCATGAATATGAAATGTAACAGAAAAGCCAAATAGTCACTGCACTTTATGATAAAATAAACAGATTCCCAATAGTATCCTATTATTCTCAATAGCCACCTCAGCTAAGTGCTTCATACAGAAAAAATGCATCATCTTTCTATGCATTTATAAGCCTTCGACATGAATACCTTCAATATTTGTAGCAGCGGCTGAGATTCCACTCATAAAAGTGAAATTGCTCTTGGTGTAATTACTCTGTTGGCGAATGTTGATCTTGTTAACTTGATGCAAGTGTGACTGTGTGATATCTTACAGCTTTATGTCTTTCTGTTTGTTGTTGTTTCAGCAGGATGGGATCCCAGGGAGTTTGCAGATAAAGGGTATGTCTCCCTTTTTTTCTTCTTCTGTGTCACAGTGCTTGGGCTTTTACTTTCATGAATATTATTGTTGAGTCGACTATGAAACTGTTATTGGAGAGTTGTGTAAAACGGTTGACGAAACTAAACAGGTAGATAACATATATTTCCACTGAATGAACTCAGTGCTAAGTGGGGCTAAGGGCCCTTCATAAGCTAATTGTTATAAGATAGTTATACGATGGATCATTTAGCTATTTGATTTTGAATTTTAGGACCCCTTTAGGTATAAGTCAAAAGTTTGGACACACCTTCTCATTCAAGGGTTTTTCTTTATTTTTACTATTTTATACATTGTAGAATAATAGTGAAGACATCAAAACTATGAAATAACACATATGGAATCATGTAGTAACCAGTGTTAAACAATTTAAAATGTATTTTATATTTGAGATTCTTCAAAGTAGCCACCCTTTGCCTTGATGACAGCTTTGCAAACTTTTGGCATTCTCTCAACCAGCATCACCTGGAATGCTTTTCCAACTGTCTTGAAGGAGTTCCCACATATGCTGAGCACTTGTTGGCTGCTTTACTTTCACACTGCGGTCCAACTCATCCCAAACCATCTCAATTGAGTTGAGGTCAGGTGATTGTGGAGGCCAGGTCATCTAATGCAGCACTCCATCACTCTCCTTCTTGGTCAAATAGCCCTACACAGCCTGGAGTTGTGTTGGGTCATTGTCCTGTTGAAAAACAAATAATAATCCCACTCAGCGCAAACCAGATGGGATGGCGTAACACTGCAGAATGCTGTGGTAGCATGGAAATCCACTAGTCATTCTAAAAGGGTTCTATTTTTGTGCATGTACAGGTAGAACATGAGTCAAACTGCTGAACATGACTGAAATTAATCTACTCCCACTGCATTGCATGAAAGAGACTAGCCTCTCTGCCGTCAAAGAGATTAGCCATTCTGTCATCAAAAAGACTAGCCTCTTTGCCATCAAAGAGACTAGCCTCTCTGCCATCAAAAAGACTAGCCTCTCTGCCATCAAAGGAACTAGCCTCTCTGCCATCAAAGTGGATGTCTGTCATTCACTGCAGTGTTGACCCCTCTCATCTCTTTGAGGAGGGAAGGTGTGAAGAGAAAGCCAGAGGGTTTGATTCTCAGGGAATGAGTTTCTTTCATATCCCGCTAGGGATCTTCAGAAAAATGGTAGAATATTATGAGCAAACCAAATAAAGGATTGCCATCACAGATAATTATATACATGATTCATTATTTGATGGGCTATTTAATCTTCTGTCTTGTAATGATACTTGGTAACACTTTAGGCTACTGGTATAAGGCTTTGCTACTTGTTGTTAACATTTATGACTTCTTCTGATGTAGCACAGCAGGGCTTACATCGTCAACCCAGTCAAAATGGCTGTTATTTAATCAGGAACATTAGACAATCCTGAGGTCTTATAAACGTGTAATAGCTACTTCTGAAAAGTGTCACCAATACTTTCAATGTTATTATACAGACTCATACATCTCAAGCCCACTGTTTTTGCTACATTACTTATTATGCTTTGCTGGAAATATATCTCCTGTGCACACCCTTAACCTGGCACCTAACCGCCCACAGAATTACCCTGGAACCTAACCGCCCACAACATTACCCTGGCACCTAACTGCCCACACCATTACCCTGGAACCTAACCGCCCACAACATTACCCTGGCACCTAACTGCCCACACCATTACCCTGGAACCTAACCGCCCACACCATTACCCTGGAACCTAACCGCCCACACCATTACCCTGGCACCTAACTGCCCACACCATTACCCTGGAACCTAACTGCCCACAACATTACCCTGGCACCTAACTGCCCACACCATTACCCTGGAACCTAACCGCCCACACCATTACCCTGGAACCTAACCGCCCACACCATTACCCTGGCACCTAACCACCCACACCATTACCCTGGAACCTAACCGCCCACACCATTACCCTGGAACCTAACCGCCCACACCATTACCCTGGCACCTAACTGCCCACACCATTACCCTGGAACCTAACTGCCCACACCATTACCCTGGCACCTAACTGCCCACACCATGACCCTGGAACCTAACCGCCCACACCATTACCCTGGAACCTAACCGCCCACACCATTACCCTGGCACCTAACTGCCCACACCATTACCCTGGAACCTAACCGCCCACACCATTACCCTGGCACCTAACCACCCACACCATTACCCTGGCACCTAACCAGTGACACCAATTACCCTGGCACCTAACTGCCCACACCATTACCCTGGCACCTAACTGCTGACACCAATTACCCTGGCAGCTAGCCGCTGACACCATTACCCTGGCACCTAACAACCAACACCATTACCCTGGCACCTAACCGCCCACCAATATGGCATGAGGCAATTCAGAATGCAATAATGCGCCATGACAAATGTCTGAGTGCACTCCCATGTCCTGACAAATGTATCTCGTATGTCACTATGTCACCTTTGTAATGTGGAGACCATTCAACATGCACGCACGCACGCACGCACACACACACACACACATATATATAAATATATATACACACACACACACACACACACACACACACACACACACACACACACACACACACACACACACACACACAGAGAGAGAGAGAGACAGACAGTTACACACACAAACAAACCTCAGCTAAAACACAAAAGTCAATGTCAGGAGGTAGAAAGTTGATGTGGTGACCAAGATGTCTGCCACTAAGCATTATGAAGGGTTGGTAATGGATGTCTCACTGCCATTTTTTCTCTCCACCTCTGGAAGGTCAAAGCTGTAATTGTAGAGGGAGCATTATCATAAAGGGCGGCCCCCAGCTGTCGGCTGAGATTCCGTTTAATCCACACCTCTCTGGAAGCAGGGAGAGGAGACTAGTATCAGACTGTGGCTTGTTTTCAGCAAACTCATTTCATGCCATGTAACAAGACAGCGTAAGTAAAAGAGATTCATAAATAATGAAACTATTGTAGCTTTCTCTTTAGAGAAGGGGTTGGGGGGGGGGGGTTACACCCTGTGGCTGCAAGGACAAGTTGTATTAATGGTTTATTGAAGTTATGAACACCTTACGTTTTACTTACTGCTATAGATAGTTGATTTCATTGGGCTATTAGAATATATTTTTGGTCAAATGTGTAGTCAAATCTCAAGGAATTAACCAAATGTGATGGTGACCTTATATGCCCTAGCTGCAGAATATTTTGAGACTCAATTCAATCCTCAGATCAGTAAGTTAACAGAAATTGGACAGACATAACATTACATTTACATTTACATTTAAGTCATTTAGCAGACGCTCTTATCCAGAGCGACTTACAAATTGGTAGATTCACCTTATGATATCCAGTGGAACAACCACTTTACAATAGTGCATCTAAATCTTTTAAGGGGGGGAGGGTAGAAGGATTGTTACAGTACACAAAGTGAGTTTCTATGCATGCTGTTTTCAAATGTGGACATATTTTTACATTTAGACGTTGGTCACATAAAACAATTCAAACAGATCCAGAGTCCAGCGGCACATAAGCAAAAATGACTTTGAATGTCAGAATGGAAGAGACAAGGACGGACAGAATACACCCATCTCATTCCACAACTCAGTGTAATTGAAATACCAAATGAAGTCTGGGGCCATAGCAACACCTCTTTCTGTTTGGCTCGGTACAAAATACCTTGGTATGTTGTTGGGGAAATGCTATTTGTTGGAGTAAATAGACTATTTCAATTTACAATACTGAAAAGCTGGTGAAACAGACATTTAAAAGATATATTATGTCCATTTGGAGCCAAACTGTGCTACTATTTGGAACAAAAGTTTTTCGGAATTGGAAATTGCAGTTTCTTCCCAGAATAACAATCGCCTTCTATTTTGAATTCAATAGCAGACATAATTATCAAATTGATGAAATTATTACTTTGTACGCTCAGCCCTACACCACCTCCCCACCCTACTTTGAATAATACAAAGGCAGTTAATACAATTATTTGCCCCCGCTATGGGACTGGGTTATACTTTTAATAACTTTTCACAGCAGTATGTAAGAGCGGAACGTTAAACATTGTGCAATGCGCTGCACTTTCCGCTGACAGACTTATTGGTGGAAGACTTCCTGTTGTTTCAATCATGACACAGTCACGTCCTATAGTCTCCCAACGAGTTAGTATGTAATAGCTTTCATAAATCTTAATCAAGTTACGGGAATTAAGATTCACAGAATGTAATAGACTTTTAATAGAACTCCTTTTTGGAGAGAAATCAAGAAGAAATTGAGAAATCGCCTGAAGATATACTGAGAAGTAAAGAGGCCTTGGGAATAGTTGGATGACATAAGGTACATGACATGCTAAGTTTCTCATGGACAACAGTGACTCTTGACCAACGAAGACTTAGTGGACAGTTGGGCTTGACCTAAATACAGTTGAAGTCGGAAGATTATATACACCTTAGCCAAATACATTTAAACTCAGTTTTTCACAATTCCTGACATTTAACCCTTGTAAAAATTCCCTGTCTTAGGTCAGTTAGGATCACCACTTTATTTTAAGAATGTGAAATGTCAGAATAATAGTAGAGAGAATGATTTTTTTCAGCTTTTTTTTTCTTTCATCACATTCCCAGTGGGTCAGAAGTTTCAATACACTCAATTAGTATTT
Organism: Salmo trutta; assembly: GCF_901001165.1. Lineage (NCBI taxonomy): Eukaryota > Metazoa > Chordata > Actinopteri > Salmoniformes > Salmonidae > Salmo > Salmo trutta. Next base: position 22,588,134 of record NC_042959.1, read on the forward strand.
GGAAGCATTGCCTTTAAATTGTTTAACTTGGGTCAAACGTTCGGGTAGCCTTCTTCAAGCTTCTCACAAGTTGGGTGAATTTTGGCCCATTCCTCCTGACAGAGCTGGTGTAACTGAGTCAGATTTGTAGGCCTCCTTGCTCGCACACACTTTTTCAGTTCTGCCCACAAATTTTCTATAGGATTGAGGTCAGGGCTTACTGATGGCCACTCCCATACCTTAACTTTGTCGTCCTTAAGCCATTTTGTCACAACTTTGTGTAATGATCTGGGTGTAGCTGGTGCAGAGGAGTCAGGCGCAGGACAGCAGAGATTTACATTTACGTCATTTAGTCATTTGGGGGGGGGGGGGGGTAGAAGGATTACTTTATCCTATCCCAGTTATTCCTTAAAGAGGTGGGGTTTCAGGTGTCTCCGGAAGGTGGTGATTGACTCCACTGTCCTGGCGTCGTGAGGGAGCTTGTTCCACCATTGGGGTGCCAGAGCAGCGAACAGTTTTGACTGGGCTGAGCGGGAACTGTGCTTCCGCAGAGGTAGGGGGGCCAGCAGGCCAGAGGTGGATGAACGCAGTGCCCTTGTTTGGGTGTAGGGACTGATCAGAGCCTGAAGGTACGGAGGTGCCGTTCCCCTCACAGCTCCGTAGGCAAGCACCATGGTCTTGTAGCAGATGCGAGCTTCAACTGGAAGCCAGTGGAGTGTGCGGAGGAGCGGGGTGACGTGAGAGAACTTGGGAAGGTTGATCACCAGACGGGCTGCGGCGTTCTGGATGAGTTGTAGGGGTTTAATGGCACAGGCAGGGAGCCCCGCCAACAGTGAGTTGCAGTAATCCAGATTGGAGATGACAAGTGCCTGAATTAGGACCTGTGCCGCTTCCTGTGTAAGGCAGGGTCATACTCTGCGAATGTTGTAAAGCATGAACCTACAGGATCGGGTCACCACCTTGATGTTAGCAGAGAACGACAGGGTGTTGTCCAGGGTCACGCCAAGGCTCTTAGCACTCTGGGAGGAGGACACAATGGAGTTGTCAACCGTGATGGCGAGATCATGGAACGGGCAGTCCTTCCCCGGGAGGAAGAGCAGCTCCGTCTTGCCGAGGTTCAGCTTGAGGTGGTGATCCGTCATCCACACTGATATGTCTGCCAGACATGCAGAGATGTGATTCACCACCTGGTTATCAGAAGGGGGAAAGGAGAAGATTAATTGTGTGTCGTCTGCGTAGCAATGATAGGAGAGACCATGTGAGGATATGACAGAGCCAAGTGACTTGGTGTATAGCGAGAATAGGAGAGGGCCTAGAACTGAGCCCTGGGGGACACCAGTGGTGAGAGCACGTGGTGCGGAGACGGATTCTCGCCACGCCACCTGGTAGGAGCGACCTGTCAGGTAGGACGCAATCCAAGAGTGAGTCGCGCCGGAGATGCCCAACTCGGAGAGGGTGGAGAGGAGGATCTGATGGTTCACAGTATCAAAGGCAGCAGATAGGTCTAGAAGGAAATTATAATTGATGTAAACTACAGTGGTTCAATGTTTCCAGGAATAGGCTAAAACTTAGTTTATTCAGCTAGATAACTTGGTACAGTATTCTTCTGTGAAACCCACCCAGTGCACCGTATCCTATGACGCTGGAGCTAACTAGCATGCTAGCATCCAATAACACACGGTTAGCACCAATACTTGGTTACAACAAACTACCAATGGATCATTCGTGTCCGTGTCTAGTTCCTTTCATAACGCAGAAGTAATTAAACGTTGGCTAGCTAACACAAAGTCAGTCCTGCTAGCTACACAAGTGAACTACACATCTCGAATGTTCAGAAAGTTAAGCTTACGTTGCAAAAAATCTTATTGAATAAAATGCTACAGTAATGCTAGCTGGTAGAGTTGGCTAGCTAGCAGTGGCTGCTTTGTTGACTTTGTTTGAAAATGCAGCTGGCTAGCTAACCTCGATAGTTACTCTGTACTACACCTTTATCTTGGATACAAAGACAACTATGTAGCTAGCTAACATTACACGAATCAAATCGTTCCATTGTAATGTATTTAGTTTCTACAGTACTGCTAGTTGGTAAAGTTGGCTAGCTAGCAGTGGCTGTGGTGTTGACTTTGTTTGGAAAACGGCGTCGCTGCGAACGAATACAGCTGGCTAGCTAACCTTGTTAGCTACACCTTTATCCTTGATACAAAGACAGCAAAGACAACTATGTAGCTAGCAACATTACACTAATCAAATCGTTCCGTTGTAATGTAATGTAATGAAATGTAATATTACCCGCGGAGGGAAGTGCAGCACGACTACTCACTCCAGCATCCCCGTGCTACAGCTGTAAGTATTTTGAGTAACACAAGTAACTTTACTCAAATGTTCCAATAACATGTCGTAATACCGAGCCCACAATACATAAAACAATCACGCACAAAAACCATGGGGAAAACAGAGGGTTAAATAATGAACATGTAATTGGAGAATTGAAACCAGGTGTGTAAAACAAAGACAAAACAAATGGAAAATAAAAAGTGGATCGGCGATGGCTAGAAGGCCGGTGATGTCGACCGCCGAACAAGGAGAGGGACCAACTTTGGCGGAAGTCGTGACATTTGGAAGTATGCTTTGGGTCATTGTCCATTTAGAAGACCCATTTGTGACCAAGCTTTAACTTCCTCATGATGCCATCTATTTTGTGAAGTGCACCAGTCCCTCCTGCAGCAAAGCACCCACACAACATGATGCTACCACCCCCGTGCGTCACGGTTGGGATGGTGTTCTTCGGCTTGCAAGCCTCCCCCTTTTTCCTCCAAAGCTAATGATGGTCATTATGGCCAAACAGTTATATTTTGGTTTCATCAGCCAGAGGACATTTCTCCAAAAAGTACAATCTTTGTCACCATGTGCAGTTGCAAACTGGAGTCTGGCTTTTTTATGGCGGTTTTGGAACAGTGGCTTCTTCCTTGCTGAGCAGCTTTTCAGGTTATGTTGATATAGGACTCGTTTTACTGTGGATATAGATACACTGCTCAAAAAAATAAAGGGAATACAAACAACACAATGTAACTCCAAGTCAATCACACTTCTGTGAAATCAAACTGTCCACTTAGGAAGCAACACTGATTGACAATAAATTTCACATGCTGTTGTGCAAATGGAATAGACAACAGGTGGAAATTATAGGCAATTAGCAAGACACCCCCAATAGAGTGGTTCGGCAGGTGGGGACCACAGACCACTTCTCAGTTCCTATGCTTCCTGGCTGATGTTTTGGTCACTTTTGAATGCTGGCGGTGCTTTCACTCTAGTGGTAGTATGAGACGGAGTCTACAACCCACACAAGTGGCTCAGGTAGTGCAGCTCATCCAGGATGGCACATCAATGCGAGCTGTGGCAAGAAGGTTTGCTGTGTCTGTCAGCATAGTGTCCAGAGCATGGAGGCGCTACCAGGAGACAGGTCAGTACATCAGGAGACGTGGAGGAGGTCGTAGGAGGGCAACAACCCAGCAGCAGGACTGCTACCTCCACCTTTGTGCAAGGAGGAGCAGGAGGAGCACTGCCAGAGCCCTGCAAAATGACCTCCAGCAGGCCACAAATGTGCATGTGTCTGCTCAAACGGTCAGAAACAGACTCCATGAGGGTGGTATGAGGGCCCGACGTCCACAGGTGGGGGTTGTGCTTACAGCCCAACACCGTGCAGGACGTTTGGCATTTGCCAGAGAACACCAAGATTGGCAAATTCGCCACTGGCGCCCTGTGCTCTTCACAGATGAAAGCAGGTTCACACTGAGCATGTGACAGACGTGACAGAGTCTGGAGACGCCGTGGAGAACGTTCTGCTGCCTGCAACATCCTCAACACTTAAACAACATGTGTTGTTTAAGTGTTCCCTTTATTTTTTTGAGCAGTATACTTTGTACCTGTTTCCTCCAGTATCTTCACAAGGTCCTTTGCTGTTGTTCTGGGATTGATTTGCACTTTTGCACCAAAGTACATTCATCTCTATGAGACAGAACACGTCTCCTTCCTGAGTGGTATGACGGCTGCGTGGTCCCATGGTGTTTATACTTGCGTACTATTGTTTGTACAGATGGACATGGTACCTTCAAGCGTTTGGAAATTGCTCCCAAGGATGAACCAGACTTGTGGAGGTCTACAATTTTTTTTCTGAGGTCTTGGCTGATTTCTTTTGATTTTCCCATGATGTCAAGCAAAGAGGCACTGAGTTTGAAGGTAGGCCTTGAAATACATGCACAGGTACACCTCCAATTGACTGAAATTATGTCAATTAGCCAATCAGAAGCTTCTAAAGCCATGACATAATTTTCTCGAATTTGCCAAGCTGTTTAAAGGCACAGTCAACATAGTGTTTGTAATCTTCTGACCCACTGGAATTGTGATACAGTGAATTATAAGTTAAATAATCTGTCTGTAAACAATTGTTAGAAACATGTATTGTGTCATGCACAAAGTAGATGTCCTAACAGACTTGCCAAAACTATAGTTTGTTAACAAGAAATGTGTGGAGTGGTTGAAAAACGAGTTTTAATGACTCATGTTAAAGCTGCCTCAAGAGAGTTTGTAATCTCTATCTATCATATACGCACGATAGCCTATACTGTAGATGTACTTGAAAAAGCCTTGTGAATGACCCCATCCACTTCTAATGGTCTTGTGGGAGCCATATTTGTGGTCACTCAGACGAATGCTACAGTGGGTAATGTTCCACTCATAGTAGGCAAAAAGTCACCATCATCAGAACTATTCAACAAAAATATGATTTAACTGATATTTCCTCATTTACATTTATATTGTAACTCCAGGAAAGGCTCCACTCTACATAAGAAAAGTCAATATTTGCATTTGCTGAATATTCATGGCCGGGAATCCTGTGTACAGGAGGGACTGCACACTTTTTCTAAGGTAATGTGTATAATTTTTGGCCAACAACAGAGATGTATGGCCTTAAACGAGGTGAAACAAATCTAATTGAGATTCATTATCAATACTCTCAGTGATCCACAAAGATCAGTGGTATTTACAATTGAGGGCATGATGAAGGAAGGTCAAAACAGTTGACTGAAGGTCAACACAGTAATTGTAGAGGGAGCATTATCTTGAAGGACGGCCCTAGCTCTTGGCCAAAATTCTCCTCTTTAATGCATTCTCTATCTAGGCACCAAGAGTGGATCAGCAGTGGATCAGGACTGGATCAGGATTCAAGCTTTAAAATTAGTTCTTAAGTAGCTCAACTTATCTACACAACTCCGAGGCTGAGAGGGCAGGAATCAAGTTCCCGTAATTCCACAGTGGTTTAGTCGAAAGTCTATTCATAAGCATTCCTCAAGAGGAAATATCTCACTTTGCTCTCTCCAAAGTTTGATTAGAATTGCGACGGAGACAGCAGTGCAAGTATCTAATCCAGGGTATCCCAAACTCGGTCCTGGGGGCCCCCCTGGGTGTATGTTTTGGTTGTTGCCCTACCACTACACAGCTGATTCAAATAATCAAAGCATGATTATGAGTTGGTTATTTGAATCGGCTGTGTAATGAAAAAAACAAAACGTGCACTGATATAAGCCATTGTGTTGTGGTGAAATTAAAATAGGAAGATGTACAAAGACCTTGGGCCTGGAGAGATGAGTAATGCTCTTAGTGTTGTAACTCCTAAGAGTTCCCCCTGATTATGCTCCTCACATTTTTTGTGATTATTATCAGGGCGCCTGCCGAACATACATTTTTTATTTTATTTTATTTATTTCGCCTTGATTTAACCAGGTAGGCCAGTTGAGAACAAGTTCTCATTTACAACTGCAACCTGGCCAAGATAAAGCAAAGTAGTGCGACACAAACAACACAGAGTTATACATGGGATAAACAAACGTATAGTCAATAACACAATAGAAAAATCTATATAAAGTGTGTGCAAATGTAGTAAGATTGAGGAGTTAGGGAAATAAATAGGACATAGTGGCGAAATAATTACAATTTAGCATTAACACTGGAGTGATAGATGTGCAGCAGATGAATGTGCAAGTAGAGATACTGGGGTGCAAAGGGGCAAAAAAAAAAAATAACAATATGGGGATGAGGTAGTTGGGTGGGCTATTTACAGATGGGCTGTGTACAGGTGCAATGATCGGTGAGCTGCTCTGACAGCTGGTGCTTAAAGTTAGTGAGGGAGATATGAGTCTCCAGCTTCAGTGATTTTTGCAATTCGTTCCAGTCATTGGCAGCAGAGAACTGGAAGGAAAGGCGGCCAAAGGAAGAGTTGGCTTTGGGGATGACCAGTCAAATATACCTGCTGGAGCGGGTTCTACGGGTGGGTGTTGCTATGGTGACCAGTGAGCTGAGATAATGCGGAGCTTTACATAGCAAAGACTTATTGATAACCTGGAGCCAGTGGGCTTGGCGACGAATATGAAGCGAGGGCCAGCCAACGGGAGCATACAGGTCGCAGTGGTGGGTAGTATATGGGGCTTTGGTGACAAAACGGATGGCACTGTGTTAGACTCCATCCAATTTGCTGAGTTGAGTGTTGGAGGCTATTTTGTAAATGACATCGCCAAAGTCAAGGATCGGAAAGATTGTTAGTTTTACGAGGGTATGTTGGGCAGCATGAGTGAAGGAGGCTTTGTTGCGAAATAGGAAGCCGATTCTAGATTTAATTTTGGATTGGAGATGCTTAATGTGAGTCTGGAAGGAGAGTTTACAGTCTAACCAGACACCTAGGTATTTGTAGTTGTCCACATATTCTAAGTCAGAACCATCCAGATTAGTGATGCTAGACGGGTGGGCTGGCGGGTGCGGGCAGCGATCGGTTGAAGAGCATGCATTTAGTTTTACTTGCATTTAAGAGCAGTTGGAGGCCACGGAAGGAGTGTTGTATGGTATTGAAGCTCGTCTGGAGGTTAGTTAACACAGTGTCCAAAGAAGTGCCAGAAGTATTCAGAATGGTGTCGTCTGCGTAGAGGTGGATCAGAGAATCACCAGCAGCAAGAGCGACATCATTGATCTATACAGAGAAAAGAGTCGGCCCGAGAATTGAACCCTGTGGCATCCCCATAGAGACTGCCAGAGGTCCGGACAACAGGCCCTCCGATTTCTCTATCTGAGAAGTCATTGGTGTACCGGGCGAGGCAGTCATTTGAGAAACCAAGGCTGTTTATGCATTTACAATGCTTTTGACTTGGGGCTGTGGCTTCGCAGACAAGCACTTGGTTTTACATCATGATTCTGTATGTATGACATGTATGACATAGGGATAAATAAACAAATAACCCTCACTTTCTGAAGTACATCTCCATTTTTCTTCCTATCTTAATGGCTATATCCTTGATCATCTCTAAGCACAGTGTATTAGATAGAACACTTAAAGTTTTAAATTCTAAAAAATGAATGACTGGATTGGCTTGGTGCACATTGTATCAGCAGCACCATCTTTGTCCGAGAAACTGCAGAAGAAAAGAGAAGACAACCTTGCAGGCTCCCACTCTTTCTTAGGTCGCCTCTAAGGCCCCTGTCATTCTGAATAGATACATTTTTCATTGCCCTTCTGTTTTTTTTTATTATGGAAATGTTTTGATCTAATAAGAACCAGTTACCACCCAAGGAGCATTTTTTGCGTTTTCAAACCCACCAACAATCTCGGTTTGTTTTCAGCTTGATGTGGGTTCGGAGTTTTGCTTAGCTAATGCCATGCTTTAACAGTGTCATCAACCTGCCACTGATGTCTTCTATATGTCTTATTTCTAGACAACAGTGATCTAACCAGTAATCAAACATGATGAGTTTATGACAGAGGAAAAGCTTCAAGCCTGTTACCAAGCTTCTCAAGAACACTGACACAGACACACACAAAATGTGACATTCAGCATGTTCTTGTGTTCTTTTCACACACTATCAACTAGCTGTTCTAATCAAAACACAAAAACCCATCCTCAAATGAACTAATTCCACATCATAATATGAACACATTACTGGGACATCTGTTTCTGTCCACTTCACCAGAAAACCAAGGGTCAAAAAGACAAAAATACCAACCGTACCAAAACCCCCCAAGATATCTTATATCAACAGACACACGATGTGGCTAGCTGCCACCAGCAAGACAGCTTAATGTTATGTGAATTAGCGCCGGGAGTTGACAATTAGTCAAGCGTGGTGCGCTGTGACAAATAGGTCCGTTTACTGAGATGTTATGAGAGATGCATTCTAATGAGTACCCTATTCACTGATGAGGCCAAGGAGAGTAATGGGACAGAAAGTTCCATCCTGGACGAGTGAACGTGCAGTTGGATGGCACAAACAGCACCTTAACACTCCGATCGTGTGTTTCAGTCCAGAACAGGGGACTAATGCTCACTTGCAGCCAATCGATTGGCTGAGCACTCTTGGCTAGGTTTAGCTTCTTGTGGCAACAGCAGTACTTTCCAGTTGAATACTTAGCTAGCTCCCTTGTCACCATGTTTCTGTTCAGGCTTCACTTGTGAGCTACATCGAGAGGAACCCAAAGGCCTGTGTGGTGGAGTCATTTATGTGGAAGGGGGACATCAATGTTTAAAATGTTTTTGAGCATGCTTTAAATGGTGGCCAAAACTTTTGCACCTCAAATAGTCACTCATGAAATGTTGAAAATATGTTTATGCAGCCCCAGCAAAGGCAAGACATTGTCACAATGTTGCAATTACTGTGGTGGTGGTCGTGATGAGATGGACTCAACAACACCTTTTCAAAGAAATTACAAAAACTTCATAGCCCACAACCATGTACAACATCGGTACTATTGGCAAATGTTGAGCAACAACCTTGTAACAAAGTTACAATGTCCTCCAATGTAACATTGTGACTGCCTATTGGCTGCATTCCTAGCAATGTTGTGTTGGCAGAGAAAAAGCATAAAGTATTTGGGAATCATTCTCCCATAGGGAGGTATAGACCTATCCAAGTCATTGAGGATTTGGACAGATGCACCACCACAGTGTTTTAAATTAAGAATTTTAAGTGAAGAATCTATCCCTCATAACAGTAGCAAAGCTTTTATGCATATATGCCTTTTAAAGCATTCCAAATATTTCATGAGGTATCTATATTGAACAACTGTTTGGAGTCTCTCAGCTCAGCGCAAGTCAGTGCCTACCCAGGTTTTTACTGTAGTAACAGCCCAGAGGAAAAATATTTTGCTCAGAGTGGTCTTTTCTTCATCTCTGAAGAAATATGGGAGATATCAATTTTGTATGATTTAGTAATCACATATCTGAACTGTTTCTCATAAGGCTCCCTTAGGAGCAAGGAGGAGATGAAAAAGAGAATGAATTCTTGAGACTTTCATGAGACAAATGAGCTTGGATTGATACTTACATTTGAGAAGTATGATAAATATATGAGATTTTATCATTTTATCCTCATGAGACCATTCATGTTTCATGTATTGCTCCAGAAAAGCCTTTTTGAGATACAGTATTTACAGGAGCCAGCTATATTCGAGTCAGCTCTAACCACACGGAGAAAGTTACCGCGAGAGGTTAGGTTGCTTGTAATACAAAATTGTATTTCTTGTAATGTAACAAAATAGTGGCATTGTCTAAAATTGGTGTGAAATTGAAAGTGCTGTCATTAACCCCGTTTCGACTGAGAGCCAAAGTGGAAAGCACCCTGCAAAATGCCTGGAGGATCTGTTTTAAAAGGGTCAGTCAGAACATACCAGCTTATAACTGCTACAAACTATACCACCTCCAGACCTAGTAAAACTCCCTATGAACGCAGCTAAACCCAGAGGAAAGGTGTACTCTAATAATTGGGAAGCAAGTACAGGGAGTGAATTTATAAAAAAAACGAACATAGAACAAAACAAGAAATACGAGTAGAGAGACATCAAACCTATAAACAGAAAGAATAACACCTCGCCAAAGGCAAGCAACAAGGATTTCTTTGCTTTTTTACTGGGGACGTCGGGTCCAAGGGTGGCTGCCGAAGCAACCTGGGATGCCTTAGCTGGCTTGTCAGACTTCCGTGCCTCAGTTGGCTCGATAGGTTCACAAGCATTGGTTGGCTTGTCAGGCTTCCATTGCCAAAGCTACCGGGGATGCCTCAGCTAGCTTCCATGCCTCAGCTGGCTCGACAGGCTCACATGCCTCTGCCAGCTTGTCAGGTTCCCATGCCTCGGCCGGTTCAACTGGTTCCCGCGCCTCAGCAGAAGCGACCAGTCCGCTACTAGTCCTCAGGACCGTCCCTCTGGTCGGCGTCTTGCGGCTGGAGTCGCGCGTCAGGGTGGGGGTACTGTCACGTCTACTCCTGCTCCTCCTCTCTGGCGCTCGTTTTCGCCAGTTTACTCATTATTACGCACACTTGTCACCATCGTTACGCGTACCTGCGCCTCATGAGACTCACCTGGACTCCCTCACCTTTCGTTATTGTTTCTGTTTGCGTTATTTATTATTGTTTCTGTTTATTGTTTCTGTTTGTATGTTTCATGTCTGTACGCTACTTGTGTTTCTTGTTTTGTTCCATGTTTGTTTATTTATTAAATTCACTCCCTGTACTTGCTTCCTGATTCTTAGCGTGCACATTACAAAATTACATTATTTATAAGGGTTGTCACAATGCCAAAATATTACCAACAAAACAATGCCAAGCCAAAGAATCAAAACATCATGGCAAAATGTTTTTGTTACTGATATTTACATCTCATATCAATATAACACTGAATTTTACCTTGCGCTATTCACAAATGTTAAACGCCTGTGGTAGCTACTGTGATTGTGTGAGTGGTGGTTACGGTGTCTGCTGTGGTTGTGGGAGTGATGGTTATTGTGTCTGCTGTGGTTGTGTGAGTGGTGGTTACGGTGTCTGCTGTGGTTGTGGGAGTGATGGTTATTGTGTCTGCTGTGGTTGTGTGAGTGGTGGTTACGGTGCCTGCTGTGGTTGTGTGAGTGGTGGTTACGGTGTCTGCTGTGGTTGTGGGAGTGGTGGTTATTGTGTCTGCTGTGGTTGTGTGAGTGGTGGTTACGGTGCCTGCTGTGGTTGTGTGAGTGGTGGTTACGGTGCCTGCTGTGGTTGTGTGAGTGGTGGTTACGGTGTCTGCTGTGGTTGTGTGAGTGGTGGTTACGGTGCCTGCTGTGGTTGTGTGAGTGGTGGTTACGGTGTCTGCTGTGGTTGTGTGAGTGGTGGTTATTGTGTCTGCTGTGGTTGTGTGAGTGGTAGTTACGGTGTCTGCTGTGGTTGTGTGAGTGGTGGTTACGGTGTCTGCTGTGGTTGTGTGAGTGGTGGTAATGGTGTCTGCTGTGGTTGTGTGAGTGGTGGTTACGGTGCCTGCTGTGGTTGTGTGAGTGGCGGTTACGGTGCCTGCTGTGGTTGTGTGAGTGGTGGTTACGGTGTCTGCTGTGGTTGTGTGAGTGGCGGTTACGGTGCCTGCTGTGGTTGTGTGAGTGGTGGTTACGGTGCCTGCTGTGGTTGTGTGAGTGGCGGTTACGGTGCCTGCTGTGGTTGTGTGAGTGGTGGTTACGGTGTCTGCTGTGGTTGTGTGAGTGGCGGTTACGGTGCCTGCTGTGGTTGTGTGAGTGGTGGTTACGGTGCCTGCTGTGGTTGTGTGAGTGGCGGTTACGGTGCCTGCTGTGGTTGTGTGAATGGTGGTTATGGTGTCGACTGTGATAGGGGCCTTGAGGAGGTGCATGGAGGTCCGAGTAACGGGGAGCTTTGTATGCCACGACTGAGAAGGAGACAGCAGAGGAGGAGGAGGGCAACATGTCTAGTTGCCTAGTTAAATAAAGGTTAAATAAAATAAAATAAAAATGTCCTGGAGAGGATAGCCACTACTGGTCAACGTCCCAGCGCTCTATCCAACATGTCTGACAGAAACATTGTGACAAAAAGAGGATTTAGATCAAACATTGAATATTGTGATCCTAATGAATAGAAAAACATTATTTATATAGTAACAACAATGTGGATAATTGCTCAACTCTAACTGAGCGGTTATGCTAGTCTCTCTAGCCTCCCACAATTTTCAAATGTTCTGGCTGAACAGCGTCTGTACGTAATAGAACATGAGTTTGTCATAGAAGAACTACGTCACTGCCTAGAGTACGTTACTATCTTATAAAATACTAAATAGTATCTAGCAAGATGGAGATCACAGATGTTATTTTTAATGAGTGCATTTCGCAAGTGGCTAGTTTACATCAACTACCTTCACTAAAATCACTGCGAAGGTTTTGTTTGCAAACTTTGGTTTCGAATCACAACGTGCTGGCATTATCTGCCTCGTTATTTGTTGGGAGAGTTGTCTGTATGAAGAGGACCCACCTAAAGGACGCACCACGGAACAATTTTCTTTCCCTTTTTGAAGTTGCCAAAATAGTCCGTCATTGAAACCAGACCCTAGTGACTTGCCTAGTGTCAGGTTTTCAAGACTTCTGTTATGCCATAACTTCATTATTGTTATTGTTTTTTTTGTTATTAAGGCCCAAATAATGTCGCCCCATCAGGGTGCAGGGTGTTTAAATTCTAATTCAAAATAACTTAATGTGTGGTGGCATGACAGACTGACCTGGTAACAGCATAGCCCGAGTCCTGTGAGTACGGAGTCCCGGAGCAAGGTTTGTAGGGTGTTCCTCCTCCGAGGGAGGAAGCAGAAGAGCCTAGGGTGTGTCTAGACGCTGTTCACTGAAGCTTGTGTCTACAGACAGAGCACAAAGTGGTGCTCCTGGGGTGACTGCCAGCATCCCTGCAGTCAAGCCAGCTATCTCAGAAGACAGCCTCTGATATCTGAAGACTGCACAGAAACAATGAGAAGAGAAGATTTGATACATTGCACAAAAGCAGGGAATGAGAGTCTGAAGCATGAGGGACCATAAAGGTACATTGTGAATACATATGAAAATGGAAGTTGGATGGTTGTGATGAGCGTCGGTGAGTGCACCGTGTCGGGTTGTTTGGGAGCTGGGGGTTGAACCTACTCGGTCAGGGCCTCCTGTAGGCACAGTCTGGGGTGTGTAGGAGCCGCTCATCAGGTCATAATACTTAGACCTCTGCTGGCCTGCAGATACACACATAAACATGTGCACAAACATTCACGATCGCGCCGGAGGAGAGGGCTGCCGTCTTATCGGCTCTCAACCAACCATGCTATTTTATTCGGTTTTTTTGTTGTTGTTCGTAACTTGTTTTGTACATAATGTTGCTGCTACTGTCTCTTATGACCGAAAAGAGCTTCTGAAGATCAGAACTGCGATTGCTCACCTCAAACTGGAAGAAGAGTTCTTCTTCAATGAGTCGGACGTGAGGGATATACTACTACAGAAACCCGACCAGGCCCAGATCCCCGTGATTCGCTGGAGAAGGAAACTGAGATTTAGTAGGAAAAGATCTGGGTGCCTTGTGAGGATCAGGCGACGAGTGGCTAATCTGCCCTTGCCTTCCGTCCTGCTAGCTAATGTTCAATCGCTAGAAAATATGGGACGAGCTGAAAGAATATGGCACCACAACAAACCTGCCAAGAGAGGGCCGCCCACCAAAACTCACAGACCAGGCAAGGAGGGCATTAATCAGAGAGGCAACAAAGAGACCAAAGATAAAACAAATCAAATAAAAATGTAAAATAAAACCCTCTTACATCAGCTAATATCTTAAAGTGCTGTACAGAAACCCAGCCTAAAACCCCAAACAGCAAGCGATGCAGGTGTAGAAGCACGGTGGCTAGGAAAAACTCCCTAGAAAGGCCAGTGCCTAGGAAGAAACCTAGAGAGGAACCAGGCTATGACGGCTGGCCAGTCCTCTTCTGGCTGTGCCGGGTGGAGATTATAACAGAATATGGACAAGATGTTCAAATGTTCATAGTTGACCAGCAGGGTCAAATAATAATAATCACAGTGGTTGTCGAGGGTGCAACAGGTCAGCACCTCAGGAGTAAATGTCAGTTGGCTTTTCATAGCCAATCATTCAGAGTATCTCTACCGCTCCTGCTGTCTGTAGAGAGTTGAAAACAGCAGGTCAGGGACAGGTAGCACGTACGGTGAACAGGTCAGGGTTCCATAGCTGCAGGCAGAACAGTTGAAACTGGAGCAGCAGCTCAGCCAGGTGGACTGGGGACAGCAAGTCAAAACCCAGACCTCAATCCAATTGAGAATCTGTGGTATGACTTCAAGATTGCTGTACACCAGTGGAACCCATCCAACTTGAAGGAGCTGGAGCAGTATTGCCTTGAAGAATGGGCAAAAATCCCAGTGGCTAGATGTGCCAAGCTTATAGAGACATACTGCAAGAGACATGCAGCTAGTGGGTGAATAGTTATGCACGCTCAAGTTTTCAGTTTTTTTGTCTTATTTCTTGTTTGTTTCACAATAAAAAATATTTTGCATCTTCAAAGTGGTAGGCATGTTGTGTAAATGAAATGATACAAACCCCCCAAAAACCTATTTTAATTCCAGGTTATTAGGAAACAAAATAGCAAAAAATGCCAAGGGGGTGAATACTTTCACAAGCCACTGTTACACTCCATTGGCAGGACAGAACAGCATTCTCTGGTAAGATACGGGGAGGGGGCCTATGCATTTATGTGAATAAACGCTGGTGCACGAAATCTAAGGAAGTCTAACGGTTTTGCTCGCCTGAGGTAGAGTATCTCATGATAAGCTGCACACCACACTGTTTACCGAAAGAGTTTTCATCTGTATTTTTCATAGCTGTCTACATACCACCACAGACCGATGCTGGCACTAAAACCGCGCTCAATGAGCTGTATACCGCCATAAGCAAACAGGAAAACGCTCATCCAGAGGCTGCGTTCCTAGTGGCCAGGGACTTTAATGCAGGGAAACTTAAGTCAGTTTTACCTAATTTCTATCACCATGTTAAATGTGCAACCAGAGGAAAAAAAATTCTAGACCACCTTTACTCCACACACAGAGACGGGTAGAAAGCTCTCCCTCGCCCTCCATTAGGCAAATCTGACCATAATTCTATCCTCCTGATTCCTGCTTACAATAAAGAATTAAAGCAGGAAGCACTAGTGACTCGGTCTATAAAAAAGTGGTCAGATGAAGCAGATGCTAAATTACAGGACTGCTTTGCTAGCACAGACTGGAATATGATCCGGGATTCTTCCGATGGCACCACATCAGTCACTGGCTTTACCAATAAGTGCATCGAGGATGTCGTCCCCACAGTGACTGTAAGTACATACCCCAACCAGAAGCCATGGATTACAGGCAACATTCGCACTGAGCTAAAGGGAATAGCTGCCACTTTCAAGGAGAGGGACTTTAACCTGGAAGCTTACAAGAAATCCCCCTATGCCCTCCAACGAAACATCAAACAGGCAAAGCATCAATACAGGACTAAGATCGAATCGTCCTACACCGGCTCCGACACTCATCGGATGTGGCAGGGCTTGCAAACTATTACAGACTACAAAGGGAAGTGTAACAGTGTAGGTTCCGTCCCTCTCTTCGCCCCAACCCGGGCTCAAACCAGGGACCCTTGCACACATCAACAACTGACACCCACCGAAGCATCGTTACCCATCGCGCCACAAGAGCCACGGCCCTTGCGACGCATGGGGAAACCCTACTTCAAGTCTCAGAGCGAGTGACGTCACCAATTGAAACGCTATTAGCGCGCACCACCGCTAACTAACTAGCCATTTCACATCGGTTACATTCACCCCCCCTTTGACCTCCTCCTTTTCCGCAGCAACCAATGATCCGGGTCAACAGCATCAATGTAACAGTGTAGGTTCCGTCCCTCT
This sequence comes from Salmo trutta, assembly GCF_901001165.1. Classification (NCBI taxonomy): domain Eukaryota; kingdom Metazoa; phylum Chordata; class Actinopteri; order Salmoniformes; family Salmonidae; genus Salmo; species Salmo trutta. The sequence continues at coordinate 22,603,861 of NC_042959.1, forward strand.
CTTCGCCCCAACCCGGGCTCGAACCAGGGACCCTTGCACACATCAACAACTGACACCCCACGAAGCATCGATACCCATCGCGCCACAAAAGCCGCGGCCCTTGCGACGCAAGGGGAAACCCTACTTCAAGTCTCAGAGCGAGTGACGTCACCGATTGAAACGCTATTAGCGCGCACCACCGCTAACTAACTAGCCATTTCACATCGGTTACAGAAGCACAGTTGAGAGCTGCCCAGGGGCACAAGCCTACCAGATGAGCTAAATAACTTCTATGCTCGCTTCGAGGCAAGTAACACTGAAACATGCATGAGAGTATCAGCTGTTCCGTACGACTGTGTGATCACAGTCACTGATATTTTCAACCTCTCCCTGTCTGAGTCTGTAATACCAACATGTTTCAAGTAGGCCACCATAGTCTAATGTAACCTGCCTAAATGACTACCGACCTGTAGCACTCACTTCTGTAGCCATGAAATACTTTGAAAAGCTGGTCATGGCTCACATCAACACCAGAAACCCTGGACCTACTCCAATTTGCATTCCGCACCAACCGATCCACAGATGATGCAATCTCTATTGCACTCCACACTGCACTCTCACACCTGGACAAAAGGAACACCTATGTGAGAATGCTATTCATTGACTAGAGCTCAGCGTTCAACACCATAGTGCCCTCAAAGCTCATCACTAAGCTAAGGACCCTGGGACTAAACACCTCCCACTGCAACTGGATCCTGGACTTCCTGACGGGCCGCCCCCCAGGTGGTAAGGGTAGGTAACAACACATCTGCCACGCTGATCCTCAACACGCTGATCCTCAACACAACCTCTAGAGAGGAGGTCAGAGACCTGACCATGTGGTGCAAGGACAACAACCTCTCCCTCAACGTGATCAAGACAAAAGAGATGATTGTGGACTCCAGGAAATGGAGGATCGAGTACGCCTCCATTCGCATCGACGGGGCTGTAGTGGAGCAGGTTGAGAGCGTCAAGTTACTTGGCATCCACATTAACAACAAACTGTTATGGTCCAAGCACACCAAGACAGTCGTGAAGAGGGCACGACAAAACCTAAACCTAAAATATTTGGCCTGTTGTCTTAGATCCTCAAAAGGTTATTCAGCTGCACCATCGAGAGCATCCTTACGGGTTGCATCTCTGCCTGGTATGGCAATTGCTCGGCCTCCGACCGCAAGGCACTACAGAGGGTAGTGTGTACGGCCCAGTACATCACCGGGGCCAAGCTTCCTGCCATCCAGGACCTCTATACAAGGCGGTGTCAGAGGAAGACCCTAAAAATTGTCAAAGACTCCAGCCGCCCTATTCATAGCCTGCTCTCTCTACTACCGCATGTCAAGCGGTACTGGAGTGCCAAGTTTAGATCCAAGTAGCTCCTAAATAGATACTACCCCCTAGCCGTAAGACTCCTGAACAGGTAATCAAATGGCTACCCAGACTATTTGCATTGCCCCCCCTCTGGAACGCTGCTGCTACTCTCTGTTATTATCTATGCATAGTTACCAAGTCTGTTTCAATTTAGGAAGTAAACTGAAATACACTTTTTTTTTTATAACTATACCAACATTTACATATTACCTCAATGACCACGACACAGTTGCCCCGGCACATTGACATTGACTCTGTACCGGTACCCCCTGTAAATATCCCCACTATTGTTGTTTACTGCTGCTCTTTAATTGTTTACTATTCTTATCTCTTACTTTTATTTGTTGGTATTTTCTTAATACTGCATTGTTGGTTAAGGGCTTGTAATTAAGCATTTCACTGTAAGGTCTACACCTGTACAATTTGATTTGATTTGATTACACAAGGTTGTCATATCTTTCAAAAAATACCAGTACAACGAATTTGAGCACAATCATTTTTTTATGTCTTCATAAAACACCTCTATGCTTCAAAATTAATAATGTGTAAAAAAGGCTGTCTGCTCCTCCTCTCTACCTACTTTTCCCTCGCAATCACCTGAGTTTCCCTTAGTCCCGTTAGTTTGGCTGCTCATGTACAGTATTGTACACGTTTATCTAAGGAACTAGCCTATAGTTGTTAAAAGGATACTTCAGGATTTTCCACAGAGTCAGATGAACTCGTGGACACTATTTGTATTTCTTTGCGTACAGTCTGAAGGAAGTTGCTAAGTAGAGTTAGCGCAATTGTTAACTATCGTTAGCAAAATGCAAGGAAGTCTAAGGTAACTATTAGCATGCAGACAAATACGAGCTTGTATGTGTTGTTCCTCCTGAGCAAATAGGAGAAACAAAGGGGAAAAAGAGATCTCTTCTTGTATTTTGCTTTCCTATGGGAATGCGAGACCACTGGCACTGCCTGTAGCATACAGTTTTGTGTAATCTAACCAATTATCTCTTGATCATAGAGCATTTAAACATAGAAATTCCCTATAATTGTCAAATTATTTCCATTTAGTCCATAAACACAAACAGTTGTATAATACTACAGGTAAACCCATGCTCAACAGGAATTCATTCATATGTATCTAAAACTAGCTAGGCTATTTTTCCATCTTCCCTAACACGCTCTTCCATATTGTAAAACTCCATATTGTACAATATATTTTTTATTTATTTCACCTTTATTTAACCAGGTAGGCAAGTTGAGAACAAGTTCTCATTTACAATTGCGACCTGGCCAAGATAAAGCAAAGCAGTTCGACACATACAACAACACAGAGTTACACATGGAGTAAAACAAACATACAGTCAATACAGTAGAAAAATAAGTCTATATACAAAGTGAGCAAATGAGGTGAGATAAGGGAGGTAAAGGCAAAAAAGGCCATGGTGGCAAAGTAAATACAATATAGCAAGTAAAACACTGGAATGGTAGATTTGTAGTGGAAGAACGTGCAAAGTAGAAATATAAATAATGGGGTGCAAAGGAGCAAAATAAATAAATAAATATAGTAGGGGAAGAGGTAGTTGTTTGGGCTAAATTATAGATGGGCTATGTACAGGTGCAGTGATCTGTCAGCTTCTCTGACAGCTGGTGCTTAAAGCTAGTGAGGGAGATTAGTGTTTCCAGTTTCAGAGATTTTTGTAGTTCGTTCCAGTCATTGGCAGCAGAGAACTGGAATGAGAGACGGCCAAAGGAGGAATTGGCTTTGGGGGTGACCAGAGAGATATACCTGCTGGAGCGCGTGCTACAGGTGGGTGCTGCTATGGTGACCAGTGAGCAGAGATAAGGGGGGACTTTACCTAGCAGACATACACTTGTTTTGTTATATTCATTTTCAGTTCAATGGTAGACAACACAATGAATTGCACTTTGCAATAGTTTCGCTAAGGAAACCGTCCAGTGACAAGCGAGATGCTAAATCAGTTCAAACCCTTGAACAACCCTCTTCAACTGAATTGCCTCTGTTAAATAGCTGGCGGTTAAAAGAGATTTGTGAGATGGAAGCTATCTACTGTACTTAGTTTACCCTTATAGTCATATGCTCTGCAATACAGCGGCACAAGAACACATTTGACAATCTTCTTATCATTTCTGAGCAGACGGTCCTTTCTTGGGTGTTAATGTTAAAGTCTTTCTCAATAGAAAAATGCCAGAAATGGTTAATGGTGACACTGGCGAGACCTCATCAGGCTTCTCTCTGCCTAAGACACTCCTGACAAGCAGGTTTTCATTTTGTCAGTGTAGAGGAATGAATTCCAATTGTTAGGGATTAAGAGATAGCAGGTTAAATGACATGGGTCTGCCACTGTGAATATATTACTATTTGTTTTCCATGACAACAGGTAGGCTAGTAAGAATACATAGTTTCTCCTGCTATCGCTAATGCTAATGCTTTTTCTCGAGTGCAGACGCTTTTCTGGTTTCTACATATGTCGCTTCTCCATGGACTGTGGTAACACAATATGTTACTGGTGTAACTTTCAAGGAACTAATCCAAGTGGGGTGACGGGTAGCGAGCGTGTTGTGTTGTGCGTCATGTCATGTAGACTTTTTGCATTGTTTAGTGTGCTGTTTATTCAGACTTGCATCCTTTTGTTCTTGCACGTGGGTCTTCTGGGGCATCTTAACTCACGGTGGTGAGATGAGCTGAGCTGAGATGAGAGCTTCCAAACGGTTGTTTACTACACTCCCCAAGGACTCAGAGCCGCTGTTATGTAAAACCTCAGATGGGCCGGGACTTGCATCCTGGGTTTTTGAATGAAAGAAATTAAGATGGCAATTGGAAAAAAAGACGCATTGTATATCTGAAGGCTAGTGCTGTAAATAGCATACTTTGGGGGCATGCTTAAGAATGTGAATGAGAGCGGTTCAGTTAGATTCAGCTTTGTGATGTGTTTGAAGGCTTCAGATTAAGAAATGCATTACAAAGAGTACGTTGGCACAAACCTAAGAGGTAAATGTTTCTGGTAGACACAAGGCACTTGATATTTATGTATCATATTGATTTCTCAGAGCATGATGCGAGGAGTTGTGCACAGGCACAGTATTGAGATTTCCATCCTAAATGCTCTTGTCTTTGAACCCCTGCAATGTCATTCTCGTCATGTCTGCTGAGTCCAGAATTAAACATGATCTGCATCTCATTATGAATGCATAGCAGGACGTTGCCCTTCAAGTGATGTACACTGGGGTCAACATATGTTGGGACCTTCAGATTTAGCACAGGGCTGAATAAATCTAGTACCAACTGTATCCCAGTGAGAATAACTTCCTTTTCCCTTGTTCAGCATCTTGTTTACTTGACATCTTGCTGTTTCCTTCAAATCAAGGCAATTCCCCATACTGAAATTGCTCTGTGAGCTGTGAAGTTTGTATATAAACTATCCATTCAACTATGCAAATGTATCTGTCTTTCTGACAATCATCCTCATTGCTATACAATACAGTTATGAATAATAAATTAACATTTTCAAAGTGAAAGTTCCAAATATTTTATATACAGTACCAGTCAAATGTTTGGACACACCTTCTCATTCAAGGGTTTTTCTTTATTTTGACTATTTTGTACATTGTAGAATAATAGTGAAGACATCAGAACTATGAAATAACACATATGGAATCATGTTGTAACCAAAAAAGGCAATGGGTGGCTATTTGAAGAATCTCAAATATAAAATGCTTACTACATCATTCCATATATACCTGGTTAAATAAAGGTGAAAAGAAATGTGTTATTTCATAGTTTTGATATCTTCACTATTATTCTACAAAGTAGAACATAGTAAAAATAAAGAAAAACCCATGAATGAGTATGTGTTCTAAAACATATATACATATATATATAGATACACACACACACACTACCGATACTACCGTTCAAAAGTTTGGGGTCACTTAGAAATGTCCTTGTTAATGAAAAAATAAGCACTTTTTTTGCCCATTAAAATAACATCAAATTGATCAGAAATACAGTGTAGACATTCTTAATGTTGTAAATGACTATTGTAGCTGGAAATGGTGGATTTTTTATGGAATATCTACAAAGGAAAAGCCATATCTCAGACTGGCCAATAAAATGAAAAGATTAAGATGGGCAAAAGAACACAGACACTGGACAGAGATATGGCTTTTTCTTTGCAACTCTGCCTAGAAGGCCAGCATCCCGGAGTCGCCTCTTCACTGTTGACGTTGAGACTGGTGTTTTGCGGGTACTTTTTAATGAAGCTGCCAGTTAAGGACTTGTGAGGCGTCTGTTTCTCAAACACTCTAATGTCCTCTTGCTCAGTTGTGCACCGGGGCCTCCCACTCCTCTTTTCCTCTATTCTGTTTAGAGCCAGTTTGCGCTGTTCTGTGAAGGGAGTAGTACACAACGTTGTACGAGATCTTCAGTTTCTTGCCAATTTCTTGCATGGAATAGCCTTCATTTCTCAGAACAAGAATAGACTGACGAGTTTCAGAAGAAAGGGCTTTGTTTCTGGCCATTTTGAGCCTGTAATCGAACCCACAAATGCTGATGCACCAGATACTCAACTAGTCGAAAGAAGGCCAGTTTTATTTGCTTCTTTAATCAGAACAACAGTTTCCAGCTGTGCTAATATAATTGCAAAATTGTTTTCTAATGATCAATTAGCCTTTTAAAATGATAAACCTGGATTAGCTAACACAACGTGCCATTGGAACACAGGAGTGATGGTTGCTGATAATGGTTCTTTGTACGCCTACGTAGATATTCAATAAAAAAATCTGTCGTTTCCAGCTACAATCGTCATTTCCAACATTAACAATGTCTACACTGTATTTCTGATCAATTTGATGTTATTTTAATGGACAAAAAATGTGCTTTTCTTTCAAAAACAAGGACATTTCTAAGTGACCCCAAACTTTTGAACGGTAGTGTATATATATATATTTACATATATACATATATATTGTTTTTTATATATATTTTTTTTTCATTTGGTAAAGCCAACTATAATTAGAAATGCGGTAACTCTAACTAGCGTCCCAAATCGTATACTCCCTCCCTCTGCCCCCCTCTGCATGCCTTTCCTTTTGAAACGTTGAGTCATCAATAAACTAATCATTGCATGGAATTAGTCATTTGTCTTTGATGTCACTGGATCACCCAGAGATTGGGCGTGCATACCAATTAACAACTCCCTCTGCCCATCTCTGACCCTGTCCGTGGCGTTTGGGCACCTCGCTGTGCAACACAAAACCCATTGAATAATCATTATGCCACCGCACCAAGGGAGATTAATAAACCCCAGCAAACCAAAGCCATTGATTGGGTCAAATGAACACACTTGTATTGTTTAATCCTCCCTGACAGATAGGGGCTAATATACCCATGGGGAGTCGCTACCACTGTGACGGTTGTCATAGGAATGAGCGGACCAAAGTGCAGCGTGTGTCATTCCACATTTTATTTATACTGTGAAACTATGCAATACATAAATAAACTTGAATGCCAAAAAACAACAAACCGTGACGCAGAGGTGAAACAGACACTACTCAAAACTAATCTCCCACAAACCCAGGTGGAAAAAAAACCCTACTTAAGTATGATCTCCAATTAGAGACAACGAGGACCAGCTGCCTCTAATTGGAGATCATCCCAAACAAATCCAACATAGAAATACAAAACTAGAACATGAACATAGAAATACAAAACATAGAAAAACACCCCTGTCACGCCCTGACCTACTCTACCATAGACAATATCTTACTATGGTCAGGACGTGACAGTGACGAAGCCTCTTTACCAGTCAAGTCGTTTGTTTGTTTGTTACTGTATTTAGGTTGCCTCGCTGACCAATGACAGTAGATGGTTTTTGTTTCCCTCTATAGTGGGTTAGAACACCATGTGCACCTCGTGCTACAGATGAATTGGCCATTGTAAAGAAGACATCTGAGGCCCTGAGGCATCATGCCATCGTGATGCACCACTCAATATTTAGTGGTCAATAGGAAAGCTGTGGAGAGCTCAGATGATTACAGAGAACAGTAATGCATTCCCTTGTTTATACTTTGGTCCTAATGTATATTTAATCAATAAGGCAAGAGGTGGTGTGGTATATGGCCAATATACCACGGCTAAGGGCTGTTCTTATGCACGATGCAACGCGGAATGCCTAAATACAGCCCTTAGCTGTGGTATATTGGCCATTTACCAAAAACCCCAGAGGTGCCTTATTGCTATTATAAACTGGTTACCAACGTAATTAGAACAGTAAAAATACATGTTTTGTCATATCCATTGTATGCAGCTCCATGGGTTGATATCCAATTTATCAACCCATGGAGGTCTGGATTTGGAGTCACACTCAAAATTAAAGTGGAAAACCACACTACAGGCTGATCCAACTTTGATGTAATGTCCTTAAAACAAGTCAAAATGAGGCTCAGTAGTGTGTGTGGCCTCCACGTGCCTGTATGACCTCCCTACAACGCCTGGGCATGCTCCTGATGAGGTGGCGGATGGTCTCCTGAGGGATCTCCACCAAGACCTGGACTAAAGCATCCGCCAACTCCTGGACAGTCTGTGGTGCAACGTGGCGTTGGTGGATGGAGCGAGACATGATGTCCCAGATGTGCTCAATTGGATTCAGGTCTGGGGAACTGGCGGGCCAGTCCATAGCATCAATGCCTTCCTCTTGCAGGAACTGCTGACACACTCCAGCCACAAGAGGTCTAGCATTGTCTTGCATTAGGAGGAACCCAGGGCCAACCGCACCAGCATATGGTCTCACAAGGGGTCTGAGGATCTCGTCTCGGTACCTAATGGCAGTCAGGCTACCTCTGGCGAGCACATGGAGGGCTGTGCAGCCCCCCAAAGAAATGCCACCCCACACCATGACTGACCCACCGCCAAACCGGTCATGCTGGAGGATGTTGCAGGCAGCAGAACGTTCTCCACGGTGTCTCCAGACTCTGTCACGTCTGTCACGTGCTCAGTGTGAACCTGCTTTCATCTGTGAAGAGCACAGGGCGCCAGTGGCGAATTTGCCAATCTTGGTGTTCTCTGGCAAATGCCAAACGTCCTGCACGGTGTTGGGCTGTAAGCACAACCCCCACCTGTGGACGTCGGGCCCTCATACCACCCTCATGGAGTCTGTTTCTGACCGTTTGAGCAGACACATGCACATTTGTGGCCTGCTAGAGGTCATTTTGCAGGGCTCTGGCAGTGCTTCTCCTGCTCCTCCTTGCACAAAGGCGGAGGTAGCGGTCCTGCTGCTGGGTTGTTGCCCTCCAACGGCCTCCTCCACGTCTCCTGATGTACTGGCCTGTCTCCTGGTAGCGCCTCCATGCTCTGGACACTACGCTGACAGACACAGCAAACCTTCTTGCCACAGCTCGCATTGATGTGCCATCCTGGATGAGCTGCACTACCTGAGCCACTTGTGTGGGTTGTAGACTCCGTCTCATGCTACCACTAGAGTGAAAGCACCGCCAGCATTCAAAAGTGACCAAAACATCAGCCAGGAAGCATAGGAACTGAGAAGTGGTCTGTGGTCCCCACCTGCAGAACCACTCCTTTATTGGGGGTGTCTTGCTAATTGCCTATAATTTCCACCTGTTGTCTATTCCATTTGCACAACAGCATGTGAAATTTATTGTCAATCAGTGTTGCTTCCTAAGTGGACAGTTTGATTTCACAGAAGTGTGATTGACTTGGAGTTACATTGTGTTGTTTAAGTGTTCCCTTTATTTTTTTGAGCAGTGTATTATGGCTTCCAGCCAATCAGCATTCAGGTCTCGAACCACCCAGTTTATAATTCATATTATATAGCTCACTGCGGCTGTGGATTGATTTTCAGATAAATGGTAGAATTTCTAAATAGTGGGGGGGGGTTGTATATAGTACGACAGCGCTCAAAATAGAGTCAAAGTTGCTAATTTTTCTTGTTACTTTATGCGCAATGTTTTTACGCTATTCAGACGTGGTGGAATGGTGCCCTGATGATCACAGCAATATACAACCCCAAAACAACATCATTAGATCTCCAGCAGATGCTTACCGGGTGAATGTTCCCAGTTCAGTATATTGTTTCAGTGAACATCATTATTCTCAGTGGGATTGTTTTTCCTGCATTGGTGGCCATGTTCTTTTTCCCCTTGAGGGCGATTCCAAAGGGCAATGGAACTGGTAGATAGGGGATCCAAGATCCCATGTTGACCACATGATACTCACTCTGCCTGGAAAGTAGGACAAAATAATATAAAACACAAATATTTGCCTCAAGGAATATAGTAAATACTTGTATTAAACCTGATAGTAACTATAAGTCAACTCCAAAAGCTTTTAAAACTCTGATTATCGTCCTCGTACTGTTCTAGTTTCTGATTTGAAGGTTTCTAAGCTCTTGTAAAACCTAGAGCTACTTTAGGCCTTTTAAAGTCTAACTGTCATACTATTACTCGTCTATTGTTCTTTTTTCTGATATGAACATGTCTTTACTTTGGTTTTCCTTGCAGGGTTTTTAGGCCATAACAATGGCTTCCAGAGTCCTTGTGAGCACAAGTACTGTGGCCTGGGGCGTCACTGTGTGGTCAACCATGAGAGCAGTCAAGGGGAGTGCATCTGTCTGGACCGCTGTAAACCACACTACAAGGCAGTGTGTGGCTCGGACGGCAAGCTGTACCAGAACCACTGTGAGCTCCACCGGGCCTCCTGTCTGGGTGCACAGAGGATAACCATCATGCACAGCGAGGAATGCTTCTACAAAGGTAAGAATTACAACTCATAGCTTCATAAAATGGCTGTCATGGAACTTTATGCAGGAGCAAAGTACAGATGTAGGATCTTAATTTGACCTATATTGTCACAGCAAAATAATCCTACAACAACAAGATTTTAAGGTTTGTTAGCTGGCCGAAAGTAGGCTACAAAAAAATGCATTACGGTTAATATAACCGTATGTTAGTGTGGGTTTTCTTCAATTCATGTAAACATTCTCAGCAACAAAAGAGTGATCAAATTAAGATGCTACACTTGTAGTTGCAGGAGATGAGTTTTATCTTCTTTATGCCCCAGATAAGAGCTTTGGAGAAGCCACCAGAGATCCTGCCTCATTGCAGTGCTCAGAAATTCCTGTCTTGCACAGAATGTTTGTTTGTTGTTAGAAGTAAGGATTTTGTACAGTCTCACCTTATGAACCTGATACAACATAATGTAGCTACTTCTTGGATCTCTATTAGTTTCTCAGTTGATGCAAAGCATTGCTTGTTTATATAATGTGCAGGTGGTAATACTGTACACACCAATGCTCAGATTTCCCTAGAGACTTTAAGATGCTCTGGAACATTGATTGTGCAAAGACACCAATTACTTTCTGTACATGGTAAGGAGTTGGCTTATCGCTTTTAGAGCTCTGTAGGTGTTATGGCGTAGACCATGGGGTAGGTCCCAATAATATCACCTTTTTCCAGAAGTGTGCACTTGTTCACTACTTCCCACAAATCTGAAAACATTTTCACCACAGGAGGTTGGTGGCACCTTTATTGGGGAGGAAGGGCTCATGGTAATGGCTGGAGAAGATTGAGTAGAATGGTATCAAACACACGGTTTCCATGTGTTTGATGCCATTCCATTTGCTTCATTCCAGCCATTATTATGAGCCGTCCTCCCCTCAGCAGCCTCCACTGGTTTCCACCATATTTATTATACCAGGCATTTCCTTTAGAATCTGTGAAGGGAAGTAAACAAGGTCACGCTTTGGAAAGAAAGAGAGATCACTGGGACACACCAGGGGCATGAGAGAAAGGTCAAAGCTATGTCATATAATAATATTCATGAGAGAAACATTAGATTACCTTTATTTTGCAGGATACACAATTACATGGTTTCTGTGCAAGTGAACTGCTGCAAGCCAATTGTCACACTATAATAATCTTCTGTAACAGTATTGCTTCTGTCCCTACACTCACCCCCTTTTTTCCAAATGGTATTTCTCACATGGTTCGTAAACAACAGGTGTTAACTAACAGTGAAATGCTTAGTTACGGGTCTTTTTCCAACAATGCAGAGAGAAAGATAAGATTGAAATAAATGGTAACTTGTCACCTGGTGTCATAACACGGTCATAACCATGTCATAATATGTCATAACAGCTGACATAACTTGTCATAACACTGTCATGACCATTATATTTACACCTGTTGTGGCATAAATTGTGTTATTTTATGGCTGGTTATAACAACTACGTAAGAGTGTCAAAACCCACATTTATAAAAAATAAAAACAATTCCTGCCAAGAAGTTTCCTTTTGTTTGAAAGGTTGTTTCTTTGTTGTTGTTGTAGTCAATTCTTTACAGTCAAGTTTTTTTTCAATCACATTTTAAATAACTTGTAGAGAATACACTTTATGATGCTGTCATGAAGCGTTACGTCCATCCTGTATCACTTTACTTGGAGTAAGAAAATACACTTTATGACACTGTCTGGAAGCATAATGACCATCATAATCATATAAGTCAAATAGGCCTATCACATACATGCTCTTACATCAGTCATCAGTCAAAATGAGGGTGCCTTGTCCTGCTCCTGAAATCTGCCTCTGCATTAATTCCAGTCATCAGCAACAGAGCATTAGGGTAGGTGCATGTCTGACATCAATGTGTGTGCAATTACATCAATGTGTGCGCAATTACAATGATAATTCAATATGGTCAAGAAAATAAATATGTATAACATAAAAATATTGTTGACAAGTAGGCTATGGTGAAATGGAATGTTTTGCCTCGTGTGGTAGGTTTTGTGGGTTTTGACACTCTTGTGTAGGTGTCATAACCTGAAAAATATGGGTTGTTTATGAATTCGAAGGACCAATAAAAAGGGATAGAAAAAACGTAGGTGCTGGATTTAAGGCCATTAGTAACCTCCACAGGGTGGTTCAGAACACAAGGAAGCAGGAGTTCCAGTTCAAGGTTTTAATGAAGATCCACACACACAGATACAACACCACTCTCTCTGATACTAATTGTTGTTATTTAGCTGCATGCACAGTAACATCAGAAAAGCTATTTATTCTAAGGAGGTAAAATAAGCAGGAGAGAAAAACATGTTGGTCATCAGAATAGAAGCTACAGACTGCCTGAGGCCTTGCCTGGTAGGCTATTACCCTAAGTCCCGGGAAAGAAGGCTACCTATTCCTATAGGAAAACCAAAGAAAGTTGGGGTCTTGGAAAGGAGATGAGCTGGCCATTTTTACAGCCGCCCCCAAATGTGTTGTACATATTTTCTTCAACAGACAAGCCAGCTAAGGGTCAATAGCTTCTTGAGAAAGGGCGGGCAGCTGGATGAGTCGAGCAACATTCCTGACGTAGGTTCTGTCCTAGACTTGATTCTCTGCTGTCGTCACTTTCCCATCTGCTCCAGGGATAACTGACTTGACAGTTCCAGTTCGGAGATGGTCTACACACCAAGGGCGGTTTGCAGGGCAATCTTGATGGATCTGACCTCTCTCCCAGCATCCTCCAAAGTGTTGTGCACTTGGTGGGTTGAAGGCAAAGAAAATCTTCTGAGTGGCTAACTGTTCCTGGAGCTGTGGGTGGAGAGTCATGAAGGCCTCCTGTAGCTCTCGCTTCCCTCCCTTGAAATTTGTTCCTCGATTGGACAGGATCTCAAAGGGCTTTCCTCTTTGAGCGATAAAGTGTCTCAACGCCATTAGGAACAAACTGGAATCCATATTCGTCAGTAGATCCACATGTACAGCCCGGGTGGTCATGCACTTAAAGATGATGCCCCACCTCTTTTCATTTCTTCAGCCAATCTTGATGATATACGGTCCAAAGCAATCCACGCCTGTAGAATAAAATGTGGGCTTGTGGAACCACAGTCGGGCTGGAGGCAAGTCAGCCATCCTAGGCACATCTGGCTGGCCTCGCCACTTCCTGCATTCGGTGCAGCCAAGCTGAAAACGGAGAATGGCTGCTCTCCCTCTCAGAATCCAGAACCTTCAACGTACCTCAGCAAACACCTTCTCCAAGCCCAGGTGCCTCAGCTGCTCATCATATTCCCTGATCAGCAACCTGGTGAGCGGATGACCTGGATCCAGAACCACTGGGTGAAGAACGCCAGGGCCCAGCTGGTCACACCTCCAACACAAATCAGTCCGGTGTTGTTGTCATACTCCGGGGCCAGCGTCACCAGACGGCTGCTCGGAGGAATTGGCTTGCCTGCCTCTAGTAGGGAGAGGTCTTCTGGGAAGCTCCCAGACTGAGCATGTCTGAGTACTTTGAGTTCTGCTTGTTTGAAATTGCCGGCTGAAGGGCTGTTGGCACTACTGGCAGCCCCGTGTAGTAACTACACTGTGGCTTCCACCAGCTCCTGGAAATGTTGCACTGGGCAACATCAGGGAGAGACGACTTGGTGTCCGCTGACAGGAGTCCACAGAAGGTAGGCTTCCGCAGCTCCTCTGCTTCGTCAAGAGGTACTTGGTCTTGTCTTCTCTGCCAGGATGACTGGGCCTGCCACAGGAATGGTGGACCTTAACTCCAACGGTTATGTTCTGAAAGCTGAGACAGCATCTTGCTGCGTGTGATATTGTCAGCCGGGTTTCTCTCCGTGTCCACGTAACACCAGCCTGGGGGTCCATGAGCTCCTGTATGTCTGCGACTCTTGGTCCTACAAATTCTTTGTACCTGCAAGAGTCCGACTGGAGCCAGGTTAAGACTGTTGTAGAATCCGACCAGTACGTGACCTCATGGATTTCCAGGGTGAGTTCTTTTCTGATGACCACGGCCAGCTGGGCACCGGTGAGTGCAGAGCAGAGCTCGAGTCTTGGCATCGACTGTTGTCGTTTTGGGACCACTCTTGATCTTGCTGCAAGGAATGCCACTTGGACCTGTCATTGGTGTTTTCAGTACATAGGTACGCGATGGCACCATATGTACATTCTGAGGGATCACTGAAGATGTGAACACTTTTTGTGCTGATTGGGAGATCCATGTCAGGGCTGACATAACACCTTGGTAGTGTAACCTGAGACAGATGTGGAAGTTCATTCTCCCAAATAAGCCACACTTGGAGGAGATATTCAGGTAGGTCTGGGTCATCCCACCCTCTTTTCTTATTCCAGAGCCTCTAGACCACAACCTTGGCCCGTGTGGTGTATAGGACGATGAAGCCGAGTGGATCGTATTGGCTGGCAAGAATCCGATATATGTTGCGCATGGTGGGTTCAACTTTCTCCATGTGACCTTGCTTGTAGCCAAGCGTGTCAGACAGACATTGCCATCGTAATCCAAGGGTGTACTCTTGGGGTTCCACGCCATCCTGGGTGAACCACAGCTCACTGTTCTCAGACCTGGACTCTTGAGGTAGGTGTTCGATGACTGCTGGAAGGTTACTGGCATAGATCGAATCCTCCCTCAGCAAGAAGGTGCTTCAGCTTGTCCACCAGTTTCTTGGGTTCATCCTCAGGGAGGCTTTGTAGACAGTTGTCTACATAGAAACAGCGTCCTACAGAAAAGCGCACATCTTCTTCGGGCTCACTGTGGTTGAACACATGCTTCTGAAGAGCAAATGTGGTGCAAGCGGGGCTACATGTCATCCCAAAGGGAAGAACCTACCACTCATATACATCAGCGTGATCATCACGGTTTAGGTCTCGCCACAGAAACTGGAGAAGAGGCTGGTCTTAGGGTAGCAGGCGGACTTGATGGAACATCCCCTTTATGTTACTGCTGATGGCCACAGAGTGTTCCCAGAAACAGAGAAGGACTCCAAGCAGAGTAGCTCCCAAGGTCGGTCCGGGAAAGAGTTGTTCATTCAAGCTCTTGCCCCTTTAGTTGAAGGAACAGTTGAAGACGACTCTGTTTTTCCCATTGTGATGGACCATATGATGGGGAATGTACAAACCTTGGTACACTTCGACTGCTACTGGGGAGACCTTCTTAACCTCTATGGGCTAGGTGGGACGCTTGCTTGTTTCTACTCAACAGCCAGTGTAATCCCGTGGCGCGATATTCAAATACCTTAGAAATGCTATTACTTCAATTTCTCAAACATATGACTATTTTACACCATTTTAAAGACAAGACTCTCGTTAATCTAATCACACTGTCCGATTTACAACGAAAGCAAAACATTAGATTATGTCAGCAGAGTACCCAGCCAGAAATAATCAGACACCCATTTTTCAAGCTAGCATATAATGTCACATAAACCCAAACCACAGCTAAATGCAGCACTAACCTTTGATGATCTTCATCAGATGACAATCCTAGGACATTATGTTATACAATACATGCATGTTTTGTTCAATCAAGTTCATATTTATATCAAAAACCAGCTTTTTACATTAGCATGTGACTAGCATGTGACTAGCATTCCCACCGAACACTTCCGGTGAATTTACTAAATTACTCACGATAAACGTTCACAAAAAACATAACAATTATTTTAAGAATTATAGATACAGAACTCCTTTATGCACTCGCTATGTCCGATTTTAAAATAGCTTTTCGGTGAAAGCACATTTTGCAATATTCTTAGTAGATAGCCCGGCCTTCACAGGCTAGCTATTTTGACACCCACCAAGTGTGGTACTCACCAAACTCCGATTTACTATTAGAAAAGTTTGATTACCTTTGCTGTTCTTCGTCAGAATACACTCCCAGGACTTCTACTTCAATAACAAATGTTGGTTTGGTTCCAAATAATCCATAGTTATATCCAAATAGCGGCGTTTTGTTCGTGCGTTCAAGACACTATCCGAAGGGTAAAGAAGGGTGACGCGCCCGACGCGTTTCGTGACAAAAAATGTCTAAATATTCCATTACCGTACTTCGAAGCATGTCAACCGCTGTTTAAAATCAATTTTTATGCAATTTTTCTCGTAAAAAAGCGATAATATTCCGACCGGGAGTCGTTGTTTTCGTTCAAAGAGAGAGAACGTAAACATGGTGTCGGCTTGTGCACACGCCTCCAGTCTCATTGTCCTCAGATCCACTATCCAAATGCGCTAATGTTTTTCAGCCATGGCCTGCAAAGCCACCATTCATCATTCTGGCGCCTTCTGAGAGCCTATGGGAGCGTTGGAAAATGTCACGTTATGCCAGAGATCCCCTGTTTTGGTTAGAGATGATCAAGAAGGCCAAGAAATAGTCAGAGAGAGCGCTCCCTGTTTGGAATCTTCTCAGGTTTTGGCCTGCCAAATGAGTTCTGTTATACTCACAGACACCATTCAAACAGTTTTAGAAACTTTAGGGTGTTTTCTATCCAAATCAAACTTTATTTATATGCATATTCTAGTTACTGGGCAGGAGTAGTAACCAGATTAAATCGGGTACGTTTTTTATCCGGCCGTGCAAATACTGCCCCCTATCCCCAACAGGTTAACTTGTGAACCTCTGCGTTGTACACTGCTGCTTTCTCTGGATCCTTGGATAGACACTTCTCTGTCCCTCGCAGATGTGCCAGTACTGCCTCCTTCGGAGCTTCCAAGGGACGAAGGTTATTTTTCTACAAAAGTGGAGTGGCGTACCTTTGAACGACGTCCACTTCGACCCTGACTGTCTTCTCCTCTAGAAGATGCATGGCTTCTACATCGTGTCTGGACCATGTGACGAGATTCTCACTCCTGTACGGTATCGTATCCAACTGCCAGAGCTTCTCTACATGGCAGAAGAGCACTGCAGATGGAGAGACAAGGGATGTATGAAGACACTGTTGTTGAGAAATACTTTTTCTGCAGGAACTTTGAAGGACCTTGAAGGGTCCATCCAAGCTGAGTCTTGATGGCAGCAGGTCCACCAGGGGGACCCAAACGCACTGGCTCTGTTCGGGGTGATTAGATGGGGATAGTCTGATTCGATGAGCAGTAACGGCTGCGCCTGATCCAGCAGTTGAAGGGGTAGGCATTTTAGGTGCTGATATCTTTTCTGAAGGGCTTCGACCGAGTAGGTATGTGGTGCAAGGCCCAACTCTTCAACTGTGAAGGCTCTGTAGATGTCAAAGGACCTGTTTGGTCGAGTAACAAAGGCCACAGAAAATGACACAGAATCTCCATGGACGACTCGGATATCTTGACACACCGTACAAAGTCCTCAGGATATCCTTGGAGTCCTAGCTGCTTTGCTGCTACGTGTAGAAGTATAGTCGCTCCAACCCATCATCCAACAGGGCGTACGTGTCAAGTGACTTGTTGCTGCTCCGCAAGATGACTCAACTCATCTTCAGCAGCACCTTGCTCCTGTCGGAAGGTCGATGAACATAGAGGGTCTCTGCAGTGGAGCTCACCAGGCAAATGCTCTCTGTTGACGCCTTTGTGCTAGCGGTCTTCATCTTTGTAGCAGTCGTGTTAGTGCTAATCTCGAGGCGAATGTCAAGATGCTTCTTCTCGCACTTCTCGCACTTAGCCTTGAGAGTACACTGAGCTGCTTCGTGTTCGTGTACACACTTCCAACATTTTTCATTTGTCTTGATCCAGGATTATTTCTATTCATTGGAAAGGAGCTGAAAGTTGGTGTATTGATTCATGTAGTTCTGCGTGGTGTTGTAGAACAGACAATGCTTCTTTGGCTTCTCCCGTGACCTTTCCTCCGGAGACTGGTTCTGTGCAGGGACTTCGACTTCGTCCTTTCTCTGCTCACCTCTGTGGAGGATGGTGGTGGTCTTG
Source organism: Salmo trutta (assembly GCF_901001165.1). Lineage (NCBI taxonomy): Eukaryota > Metazoa > Chordata > Actinopteri > Salmoniformes > Salmonidae > Salmo > Salmo trutta. The sequence goes on from NC_042959.1 coordinate 22,621,917, forward strand.
GGGAAGGATTTGTCTTTACACTGATCTCGCGTGAGCTAGGGTGGTCTGTGCTTTGGTCGCTACTTAACTGCGTGCCGTCTACTTGCACTCTCACCTCGTACTCGAGCCACTCTGCCAGGTGAAGTAGGGTTGGAATGGGTGTCTTGATGGGGTTCACACATCACTTGAAGCTGGCTCTTAGGTCGTGTGGTAACTTAGCTAAGAGGCAGGAGACATGTGAGCCACACTTCAGTTCTGTCTGTCCATTACTCCCTAGCTGATCCAACATGCCAACCAAGGCACGCACCCTCAGAGCGAATCTTCGGAATGCCTTGGTGTCACCACTCTTGATGTTGATGCCATCCATTAACCCTGCGATGCGTTGGAGGGCAGGTTGGTGGGGCTGGCCATACAGTTCTGTCAGGGACTCCATGGTGGCACTGTATGGTACCTGCTGTTGCTGTAGGAGTCGACAATTAGCAAAGCCTCTTTCAACTTCAGGTGGCCCACCAATATCTGAAACTTGAAGTACTCTGTTGCATCTACAGGCAGCACATTGTCGAGGGCCACCTTCAGCCTTGAAAACCCTCATGGGTCTTCATTGGCGGCGACAGTCAGGTGCGGGCTGACGACGGCAATCAGGTGTAGGCTGACCGCAGCGGTCAAGTGAGTAGTCACAACGGTCAGGTGAGTAGTCACATTGGCGACAGTCAGATCTGTAGGCTGACCACAGCGGTTAGGTAAGGGCTGCCGTTGGTGATCCTGTGAAGTATGTCCTCTAGATGCCGCTGTAGGGCTACGAGTTCTGCACTGAAAAGTCGACCGGTCTCGCTGGTGTGATGGCTCACGACGTCGAGGGGTTGACTGAGTTGATGATGACGGTGAGGATGACTGGTCTGAGAAGGAGAGCCCTCTGATCCCAAGGTTTTCAATGAGCTGCTCTGTCTTATCACGCTGCCTTTGTGACTGCAGTTTATCATCTCTGGTTGTTACCAGCTGTGCACGCTCACGCTGACTTTGATGATGACTGCAGTCATCGCTAGTCGAGGTGCACCTGCTATGGGGGGCTGGTGAATTGGCCATTGATGAAGGTGAGGCTCCATCCTCACTGGGTAGTGACTTGAACTGTTGGAGACCCATTGAAGCTGATGAATTTAGCTCTTCCGATAGCTCCAGTATCTCCCGTGTCAACTTCTCAGTTTCCTCTCCAATCAGCTTCAGGCACGTTACGACTGTTCTGGAAGAAGAATGGGTTTCTCTCTCGTCTTGTACAGGAAGGTAGCTGCTGCTGGTCTTGTTGTGAGAGTAATTAATTACACTCACAGTGCCCTCTGCTTGTGGTCCCTCGTTGGAGTGGTGTGTTGTGTGTGGAGTCTGCCTTTACTCGTAGCTTACCTCATTGTCAACTAGATGATGTGGGGGGCAAGTCTGACGGCGGGGACAAAAATAACATGACTATATACAGAGAGTACCAGTACTGAGTCGATGTGCAGGGGTACGAGGTAATTGAGGTAGATACAATATGTACATATACAGTGCCTTCGGAAAGTATTCACACCCCTTGACTTTTTCCACATTTTGTTATGTTGCAGCCTTATTCTAAAATGTATTAAATAAATAAAAATCCTCAGCAATCTACAAACAATACCCAATAATGACAAAGCAAAAACAGCTAAAAAATTGAATACATTTTTTAAACTTATTTACATAAGTATTCAGACCCTTTGCTATGAGACTCGAAATTGAGCTCAGGCGCATCCTGTTTCCATTGATCATCCTTGAGATGTTTGTACAACTTGATTGGAGTCTACCTGTGGTCAATTCAAATGATTGGACTACTGTGCATTCGGAAAGTATTCATACCCCTTAACTTTTTCCACATTTTGTTACGTTACAGCCTTATTATAAAGTTTATAAAATGTTTTTTTTTCTTCCCTCATCAATCTACACACAATACCCCATAATAATAATGTTTGCAAAAAAACAACAACAGAAAACTTAAATTTCACCTTTCATAAGTATTCAGACCCTTTACTCAGTACTTTGTTGAAGCAGCTTTGGCAGTGATTACAACCTCGAGTCTTCTTGGGTGTGACGCTGCAAGCTTGTATTTAGGGAGTTTCTACCATTCGTCTCTACAGATCCTCTCAAGCTCTGTCAGGTTGGATGGGGATCGTCTCTGCACAGCTATTTTCAGGTCTCTCCAGAGATCCAACACTCTACTCAGCAAACTGGATGTAGTCTATCACAGTGTCATCAGTTTTGTCACCAAAGCCCCATATACTACCCACCACTGAATCCAATCAAATCAAAGTTTATTTGTCACGTGCGCCGAATACAACAGGTGTAGAACTTACAGTGAAATGCTTACTTACAGGCTCTAACCAACAATGCAGAAAAGGTATTAGGTGAACAGTAGGAAAGTGAAGAAATAAAAACAACAGTAAAAAGACAGTGAAAAATAACAGTAGCGAGGCTATATACAGTAGCGTGGCTATATACAGTAGCGAGGCTACATACAGATACCGGTTATTTAGGCTGTTTGAGGTAGTATGTACATGTAGATATGGTTAAAGTGACTATGCCTATATGATGAACAGAGAGTAGCAGTAGCGTAAAGGAGGGGTTGGTGGGTGGTGGGTTGCAGGACACAATGCAGATAGCATGGTTAGCCAATGTGCGGGGGCACTGGTTGGTCGGGCCAATTGAGGTAGTATGTACATGAATGTATAGTTAAAGTGACTATGCATACATGATAACTAGAGAGTAGCAGCAGCGTAAAAGAGGGGTTGGGGGGGTTACACAATGCAAATAGTCCGGGTAGCCATTTGATTACCTGTTCAAGAGTCTTATGGCTTGGGGGTAAAAAACTGTTGAGAAGCATTTTTGTCCTAGACTTGACACTCCGGTACCGCATGCCATGCGGTAGTAGAGAGAACAGTCTATGACTGGGGTGGCTGGGGTCTTTGACAATTTTTAGGGCCGTCCTCTGACACCGCATGGTGTAGAGGTCCTGGATGTAGAGGTCCTGGATGTACTGTACTGCGACCTGTATGCTCTCGTTGGCTGGCCCTCGCTACATATTCGTCGCCAAACCCACTGCCTCCATGTCATCTATAAGTCTTTGCTAGGTAAAGCCCCACCTTATCTCAGTTCACTAGTCACCATAGCAACACCCACCCGTAGCACGCGCTCCAGGTATATTTCACTGGTCATCTCCAAAGCCAACACTTCCTTTGGCCACCTTTCCTTCCAGTTCTCTGCTGCCAATGACTGGAATGAATTGCAAAAATCACTGAAGCTGGAGACATATATCTCTCTCTAACTTTAAGCATCAGCTGTCAGAGCAGCTTACCGATCACTGTACCTGTACACAGCCAATCTGTAAATAGCACACCCAACTACCTCATCCCCATATTTACAGTTTTAGATTTTTTTAATTGAAAGAATAATATAATCAAAGATGGGACATATTCGTATATTTTGCAGAACAAACTACCGCATCATAGAAACCTTCCATAATTTCTCATCACTTCCCTTAGATGAGTCTGAGGCAGTTCAGTCAGGGTAGGGCCCTTTCTGCATGTATACACAAAGGGCTCCAATCAGACAGGCCTTTCATCCCAATCAGACAAAGACATCTGGATCAATGATATCTGTCCCTTGTTGTCTGATGCTCTAATCAGCTTCTCTCATGTGTCCTGTCTGGTCAACCCTCCATCCCAGCCATCTGCAAATCCAGCCTCCATCAACGACCATCCACAAGTGGGATTGTGATATTTGACCAACGTAGGCTGAATCAATACAAGATCAACATGAGCCAAAGGAAAAAGGCTCTCGGACAGGAAATTGTTTCTTTCTTCATTCTTCTCTTTTAGCTGCTCTTTGTCTGTGGCCAGACAGTTTTTTACGGTGACTGATTTGTAATCAATTTCTTATTGAATGTGAGCAGCAGAGGCACCGCTCCTAGACCTGTTCGTCCAGTTAAAGCCCTCTCCTTTAAAAAATATTCATAGTCCCTTGAAAACATAGTTTTTCTCTCTAAAATTACTTTACAGCAGTATTACAGCACTATTGCAGGCGTATTGCAGCAGCATTACAGCAATATTACAGCATTATTGCAGAAGTATTGCAGGAGTATTACAGCAGTTGTTACTGTACTTCTCACCACTTCCTGCTGTTCCATTACTCTTTTCCCTGTCAGGGCAAAGCTAATGTTTACAACATTTGTCTTTCTTCCACATTATTGCCCGCATAGGTCTTGGCGGCAAATGGCTGCAGAGGATTTGTTCATTGCAGCGGATACTATTGTCACAGTGTAAATGGTGGGAAATAGATAATATCAAATGATTGGGGTTTATTAGTGGTCAAATAGAATGTGCCTAAATGGTATATTCTAAAACATGTAATTAATTTTTTCCCCAGCCCATGCAGACGCTGTTTTCAATTTATTTTGTGTTATTGGCCTTAAATACTTTCATTAGGCATAAATATTGTGTAAATAAGGCATAAACAAGTGTAATCGTGATTTTCAATCATTTCAGTATCACTCTAATTGTTTTATCTTTGGTCGTGCCAATGTAAATGTAGACAAATTCAGGTTCTGCCATTTTTATAAAATAAAGTCTTAATACCTGATCACTGTATGGACCAAACAAATCTAACATGACCCCTACTAGCTTTACACCACTGGAAATGAAATTAACCAACTTTACTTCCTTCCAATTAAATCAAGCTATCAGTGACTGACAGACATGGACCATAGACCCAGTAGAGCCACCCTGTATAATGTCACACTGATGTCACACTTATGTTATAGCAAGACAAGAAACAGACATCCAGGCCTGTACAGGCCTCTCGAAAATACTTTAGTGAAGTTGAAAATGCCAGATTAGGTTGATAGACGGACAATTAGCACTCGGGGTTTGGATTTAGGCATGCCTAGCAGCATTGATTGTTTTCAAATGACACCCATGATAAGAAATCCCCCCCCCACCCGCTAGGCTCTTTTGAGTTGGCCTCAGCTTAATGAGTACATGTGGAAATGGACAGTCTCTCTCTGCACAGCGCTCCCTCTCTCGCTCTTATCTACTAGGAAGAACAGGATAAAAAATGACAGCCGTGCTTTGACTGAAGGTTTCTCATTAGGCCTCTGGATAACGTATGACCCCCGTCTACTCCCTCCTGCTGCTCTGCAACCGAGTAGGGATTGGATCTGATTGAAAATTAAGTGGCGCACAAAAGCTTGTCCAATCCATGGGGGAAGTTTGGTGGATGGAAGCAGGGCAATCTCAGCAGCAGACAATTGACACAACCGTAGACAATTAACAATGAGGCCTTGGCATACCAATCGAGTGCTCTCTCTGCTTCAGTCACATCCATTTATCAGTGGGATGACATTTTTAGTTTGTGTTGTTATTTTTATGTAACAGCCAATGACGTCACCTATCCGGAGCAAGAATTCAATCATAGAACCAGTGTTATTGCTTTAATGTGTGGCTATTTGGATGTTGAGTAGTGATATAGCATATCAAATCAAATCCAACTTTATTTGTCACATGCGCCGAATGTGTAGACCTTACCGTGAAATGCTTACTTACAAGCCCTTAACCAACAGTGCAGTTCAAGAAGAGTTAAGAAAATATTTACCAAATAAACTAAAGTAAAAAATAGAAAAGATCTATGTGATTTCATTGTGCCTACAAAGACAGGTTTAAGATTACCCTAGGACTTACCTTAAGGTAAGATATGCTTAATTACAATAGCCAAAGGAGTATTTGGTTATGTACGTCTTGATATGTGACTAGCGACAATGGTGTCAAATCAAACACGCATTGCAGAAACGTGCCACTGTAGAGAAAGTCCAATGTTTCCTGTGTGACGAAGATGCACTCCTTCATTAAAACCAAAATAAGTTGTTTGGAATGTGCAACATCTTCAGAGTCTCACCTTTATAGTGCATGTTTTCATACTGAATGTGCTACAGTGTTATTGAGTATTTCCTTTTATAGGATTTTACCTCCAGGGAAATTAACAGTGAGTTAGTACACGTGGTCCTCTCTACATTTATTTACATTCAAGAAATTAAATTTCACGTTGACTGCTGTATATGTATGTAGAGGAAACAATTAAGGTTTTAGTGTTTCATCCAAAGTTATAATATATGTTGTTGCAAAACAGAAATAGTTTCTGGCAAAATGTTAACCTGAAAAAAACGCCAGTCAACTGTCAATGTTACCTGTTGCTAGGTTTGTGGTGATATGGACAGAATTGTCCATGGATATGAAGTGTCTAAAAAATGTACATGTTTTTCTATATCTCTCAACACATATTGCATATTTAACATAATGCAAGTCGTTTATCATATATAGTAAAAAATGTTTTATCATAGTAAGTAATCTTCATTACTTAGTCTTTGTTTGAATATCCATATGTTCCATTCAGCAACCAAATGTCGTGACTTAACTTTTAACATTAAATCTGAAGACTGTTATTTATCTAATTACCTAAACATGTTTAATTGTCACCCGATTAAATGAATCATGTAACAATTAACTCATTAGGATCTGGGGAGCGAGAGCGGTTCTTTAAAGAGTTACCAACTCCCGAATTAATTTCTAAAGGTCTTTACCTATCACATCTATAAACAGTCAACTTATTAATCATAACCTCGTATCATATCATCATTCTGAACAGTTGTAATCTCCTTGCATCTGCAAAACCTAAGCCTTACTTATGATTCAGTACTACACAAATTTGTTTAATTATTTATTAACTAGCTAACTAAATGGTAAAACAGGATAAACACACACACTTAATACATTAAAAACAGGTCCCTAGCGGACTGACAACAATATGGCTGCTCGTTACAAAAGTATGGAGAGGGTGAGAGCGAGAGAGGGACAAAGACACTTAATGTTGGTACATTCAGAAACTACTCTCAGCTGGGCTCCCGAGTGGCACAGTGCTCTAAGTCACTGCACTGCAATGCAAGAGTCCCTTGTTTGAATCCAGGCTGTATCACATCTGACTGTGATAGGGCATCAGCTACTTGCCCAAGCCTCCCCAGCTTCTCCTTCACCCAAATCCAGATAGCTATCACGTCCTGACCAGCAGAGGGAGCAATTGTATTAGTTTTGGTCAGGACGTGGCAGGTTTTTGTGTGTTAAGTGTTGTGTTTGTGATTAGGACTCCCAATTGAAGGCAGGTGTGTTGAGTTGCCTTTGATTGGGAGTCCTATATAGTAGTGTGTGTTTTTCTTTGGGGTTGTGGGTAGTTGTTCTTGCACTGCGTTTTGTGTGCCTGCAAGACTGTTCCTGTCGTTGAATATTGTTTTTGTCCAGTGGATGCTTTACTCCTTTTTTGAATTAAAATATGAGTATCCACATACCTGCTGCAGTTTGGTCTATTCAACACGGCTTCAACTTATGTGACAATAGCAGATGTTCTGAAAGAGCTGCAAAACCTGGACCTGTACAAATCAGCTGAGCTAGACAATCTGGACCCTCTCTTTCTAAAATTATCTGCCGCCATTGTTGCAACCCCTATTACCAGTCTGTTCAAACTCTCTTTCGTATTGTCCGAGATCCCTAAAGATTGGAAAGCTGCCGTGGTCATCCCCCTCTTCACAGGGGGTGACACTCCAGACCGAAACTGTTACAGACCTATTTCCATCCTGCCCCGCCTTTCTAAAATCTTCGAAAGCCAAGTTAACAAACAGATCACCAACCATTTCGAATGCCACCTTACCTTCTCCACTATGCAATCTGGTTTCCGAGCTGGTCACGGGTGCACCTCAGCCACACTCAAGGTACTAAACGATATCATAACCGCTATCGATAAAAGACAGTACTGTGCAGCCATCTTCATCAACCTGGCCAAGGCTTTCGACTCTGTCAATCACCGTATTCTTATCGGCAGACTCAACAGCCTTGGTTTCTCAAATGACTGCCTCACCTGGTTCACTAACTACTTCTCAGACATAGTTCAGTGTGTCAAATCGGAGGGCCTGTTGTCCGGACCTCTGGCAGTCTCTATGGAGGTACCACAGGGTTCAATTCTTGGGCCGACTCTTTTCTCTGTATATTTCAACGATGTCGCTCTTGCTGCGAGTGATTCCCTGATCCACCTCTACGCAGACGACACCATTCTGTATACATCTGGCCCTTCTTTGGACACTGTTAACTAACCTCCAAACGAGCTTCAATGCCATACAACACTCCTTCCGTGGCCTCCAACTGCTCTTAAACGCTAGTAAAACCAAATGCATGCTTATCAACCAATCGCTGCCTGCACCCGCCCGACTAGCATCACTACTCTGGACGGTTCTGACTTAGAATATGTTGACAACTACAAATACCTAGGTGTCTGGCTAGACTGTAAACTCTCCTTCCAGACTCATATTAAACATCTCCAACCCAAAATTAAATCCTATTTTGCAACAAAGCCTCCTTCACTCATGCTGCCAAACATATCCTCGTAAAACTGACTATCCTACCGATCCTCGACTTCGGCGATGTCATTTACAAAATAGCTTCCAATACTCTACTCAGCAAACTGGATGCCCCTTATACCACCCACCACTGCAACCTGTATGCTCTAGTCGGCTGGCCCTCGCTACATATTCGTCGCCAGACCCACTGGCTCCAGGTCATCTATAAGTCTATGCTAGGTAAAGCTCCGCCTTGTCTCAGCTCACTGGTCACGATAACAACACCTTCTTTGACCGCCGTTCCTTCCAGTTCTTTGCTGCCAATGACTGGAACGAATTGCAAAAATTGCTGAAGATGGAGGCTTATATTTCCCTCACTAACTTTAAACATCAGCTATCTGAGCAGCTAACCGATCACTGCAGTTGTACGTAGCCCATCTGTAAATAGCCCACCCAATCTACCTACCTCATCCCCATATTTTTTTTATTTACTTTTCTGCTCTTTTGCACACCTGTATTTCTACTTGCACATCACCATCTGCTCATCTATCACTCCAGTGTTAATTTTCTAAATTCTAATTACTTCGCTACTATGGCCTATTTATTGCCTTACCTCACGCCATTTGCACCCACTGTATATAGACTTTCTTTTTTTGCTATTGTGTTATTGACTGTACGCTTGTTTATTCCATGTTTAACTCTGTGTTGTTGTTTGTGTCGCACTGCTTTGCCTTATCTTGGCCAGGTCGCAGTTGTAAATGAGAACTTGTTCTCAACTAGCTTACCTGGTTAAATAAAGGTGAAATAAAAAAATAAAAAATAAAAAATAGGGTGGTGCACAATCGGCTCAGCGTTTTCTGGGGTAAGCCGTCATTGTAAATAAGAATTTGTTTGTAAGTGACTTGTCTAGTTAAATAAAGGTTAAATATACAAAAATACAAAATAAATAGTGGCTCCTGAGTGGTCTATGGCAATGCATGTCAGTGCTAAAAGCATCACTACAGACCCTGGTTTGATTCCAGGCTGTATCACAACCAGCTGTGATTGGGAGACCCATAGGGCGGCACACAATTGGCCCAGTGTTGTCCGGTTTACGGTTTGGCTGGGGTAGGCTGTCATTGTAAATAGTACTTTTGCACGAACTGCCACCGCTTGGAGTAAGAAATCATGAATGTATTTACGTGCAATTCCTTGGTTCGCCGTGTATCTCTCGGAACCAGGCGGCCTTGGAAAGGGGGTTGGCACGCTTGTAAGGCTCTGATTGTCCGAAATGGTTCTGACGAAATGGTTCTACTGTTGTCCTTTTCTCTTAATTTATTATCAGAAAATATGTGGAACATTTTTTTTTTGTCAACCAATGGCCTTCACAGTGTGCCTGGCATCAAAACTCTTCCCTGTGGAGGATTCCCTGGTGGCCTGCTGTACTTCAGAAAAACATGCTCATGAAGCCATCATGGCTTCTTTTCCCTGGAGACCTTCTCCCTTAATGAGGTGTCTGTGCCTTTCAATCCTAGTGAGACAACACAGTGGGATTTGCCTGTTTATGTACCGTAAGAACTCAGAAGCTCTAGCTTTTTTTAATGACTAGGCTTGGCACTGATGCAGCGACCTCCCCATGAGGCCCTGGGTGTGTCCCCTCCTGTACACCCACATTGTCACCGGCAGCCACCAAAGAAAGGCTCCTCATTAAATACTGACCTGTTTTCAAGGGCACTGGGTGCAAATTGAACCCCTGGGTCTGTCCTCAAGCCGGTTTTGATGCAACTTACCTATATGTACAGTGGTTGCTCCACTAAAAGTTTTGCAATTATGCTGTGGGACTTAGAGGTGATTTGTCATTCAGTACAGTACCCTGCGTCACTACTTAATTTCTCCAGACCAGCGCAAGGGGGAGTTAGAGCACTGATTGTGCTTTTGGGTTCCAAGGCGCTACTGTGTCTTTGTACTACTGTAGCCTACTCCTGACCAGTCACATTGTACAGTGCCTTAGTGGCGCCGCGGTCTAAGACACTGCATCGCAGTGCAAGCTGTGTTGCTACAGATGTTGGTTCAATACCTGTGCTGGAGATGACTGTAGGTTTTTGGTTTCTCTCCCTCTTAAAACAGAAATAAATCATTCAAAATAACAAAATGGCTTTATTTACAAACTAGTAACAATGTCTCACCCATGTTCAAGAATGGCCTTTTTCTCACTCATTTTGCGTTATTTGAAAAGTAAATAATCTCAAAAATATATATATTTTTTAAAACAAAGCTATTATTATTATTATTATTCATTTAGAATGATATAAAAGCCCCTCAGATATTCTCACAGATATATTATTAACCCTGTTATTAGCAGGACAATATATATTGGTCATATTGGTCATGGCTCCCGAGTGGCGCACAATGGGATTGCCATGCAGTTCATCAGCTGTATCCACTGAAATATTGGTGGGCGAGTGAGGTTCAAGGCACGAGGGCAGGGGGCACGGGATGGGCCGCAGAGCTGTGCACAGAAGACGGACCAAGTTATACTTAAATCCAAACTGGATTTAACGAAAAATGACATGAAAAGCACACATTTGTAAATCGTAACTCTAAAAGTCATTGGAAAGTTAGATACAAATTATTTGTGACATTGTGGTTACAATAAAGAATGTAAACAAGATGCTGTGTTTTTATTGACAGTAGTGATGGACAGCTGGTGGCATTTTGAAAACAGTTTTTCAAACACTTGTAGGCAGATTAGCAGGACAATAGACTCTTTATAGCCCGGCTACTGTAGGCGTGAAAGTCTCACCTTTCCAGTACTCCTCACCCCGCCCCAAACTCCACAGTTACCATTCAAAAACAAGCTGTTTATCTAAAAAAAAATGACATTGCGACCAAAGAGTAATGGACGAAATGAACATCATTTTCATTCGATGATGCTCCCTGTTCCAGGGTTAGGACCATAACCACGAGAGGACTTGAAAATGAGCCAGAGCTGAGAGGATCTCCAAAACGAAAGGTTTTTTGGTTTCAGTGCATTTTCTTTAAAAAAAAGTTATATAGCCTATCAATGTGTAGGCATACTGTGTAATAAAATGGATAATTATATAAAGGCAACATGCCGACAACCATCCATGGAGATCAATGGACAAATTGCTGGACAACACGCTGCACCGAAAAAACGCATGGTTGCCAAGAAAGCAGTTATTTTCGCTAGATTCTTAAAATGTGTACGCAGCATTTGTGTGTTGGTGTCACGACTCCTACCGAAGGTGGCCCCCCCTCCTGCTTGGGTGGCGCTTGGCGGTCGTCATCACCGGCCTACTAGCTGCCACTGATTCCCTTTTTGTTTTCCCCCCTTTTCGTTATTAGGTGCACCTGTTCCTAGTTGAGCTTATTAGCGGGCTTTATTAGCCAGCAGGCCCGCCTGCTCTTTGTGCGGGATTGTTTCTCTGTTTGCTTTGCTTGGTGACACTCTGATTTTGTATTCTGCAGTAGTGCGTATGTTTACGCCAACAGTGTTTTGTCCCCTGTGTTTGGGGCACCTTGTTTTGTTGTGCGCTTTGATCGCTGTTTTGGGAAGGCTTGTGTTTTAGCCGTTGTGCTTATTAAAGCCACTACCCTGTATCGCTGCTTCCTACATTTGATTCCTCCAGTACGACACCCAAGCCTGACAGTTAGAGTCACTTTTAATTCTTAATTGATCTACCGTTTCTATCATAGGCCACTGTAATCGATGGGGGCTCAGGGCGGTACCTTTCTGCTCATCTGATGAATGTGCACATGGATCAGATTCAAACTTTGAAGACTGAGATCGAGTCATTGAAGGCAGACCAGCAGAAAGATAAACATTATCTGAGGGCAGAGATACGGGCGACAGCTGAAGCATTGGTCCAGAACCAGGAGAGTCAGGCAGAGAATGACGCGTTGAAGAGGGCGAGGAATGAGATGGAGTCACAATCCATGCCAGGCACACCTGTGAGTTCTGGAACTCCACTTCTGACAGGCAGAGTCAACATACCTGGCGGGTTCATCAGGTTGTCGGTTCACCCTGACATTTCCATTCCATTCCAACAGAACTTGACCAACTGCTCACCAGGCATAGCAAGGGCCGTCCAGTCCGTTATGCTGTTAGGCTATAGCCTAATAAAGAAATACAGGTGGCTTATATATTCAAAATGCTTTAAATGTTTTATTATCCAAATGTAAAAGCATACACTGTACAGTACTGTATTTCTTCATCAGCATCTTTATGCTTTTGTTAATAAAATAATGATAAACATACTCTTTCAAAATGCCGATGTTTATTTAGTTATGGATACATAACAAATTACTATGGGAATAAATATCACTGAATTACAGAAATATTGGAATGAAGTTGTCTAATGAAGGTAACAAATTGTTGCTTATTGGAAAATACTCTTTCAAACACACACGGTCACGTTGTACAGCGCCATTATGACTATTAGCAGATAGCTGGACAATAGACTTACCTAGAAGGAGGGTAGGGGGAGAATTCTATCATCAAATGTATTTCTTTGTTAGGTTGGCTGTATCACAACCAGCCGTGATTGGTTGCAATTTCAGTTTAATCCACCAGAAAAGACAAAACAAATAATAGAACAAAAAGTATTGTTATTATTCTGTATCACATCCGACCATGATTGGGAGTCCTACAGGGCGGCGTACAATTGGCCCAGCATTTCTCTCCCTCTAAAATCAGAAATAAATGTTTTGGCCTTTACAAATATTATTTTGGCCTTTATTCAGATTACAATCACTCACTTATGTTTTTTTGAAAACAAACTAACCTCGTTATATGTTATCAACTTAATTGCACAGTCATATAGCCGGCACTTACATAAAGCTGAGTGACGCACTCATTCATGATTTTGGATCAAAATAAATAAGTACCAACATTCTTTCTGATAGTCTTTAATAAAGAAATGTTTTGGTTATCCTGACCTGGACACCATGTACAGTATTATAATAGCCCATTATGGGCTATTAGCAGGACAATATACCTTTACCAACACCTCTCTGTATTTTGATACTTTGTGGATGGGATCTCCTGAGTGGCGCAGCTGTCTAAGACATTGCATCACAGTGCAACATGCGTTGCTACAGATACAGGTTTGATACCTGTGCCGGGTGACCTGTGAGGCAGCTTTTGGTTTTAATTTAGAATCCTCCAATCCTCTATATGTAATTATTGGCTGAGAGTCACACCATTTTTTCCCGATATACTGTAGGCCTACCGTAGGCGACATGAGTCTCACTGGTGTTGAGTAATGTGCTGTTAAAAGTGGTGTAGGTCTTATTTATTTAAAGAGCATATTGAAGTTAGAATCAATAGCCTACAACTATTTTAGCACCGTTTCATGCTGCTCTGAGACAAGCATGGGGACTGATCTTGATAAATCAAAGAGATTTTTATTTTTACTGAATCTCCATTTTGGTATTGGTTAGACTACAATAATACAATTAGGGTGTAGAAATGTTATGCTCTTAGTGTAACCTTTATTTAACGAGGCAAGTTGGTTAAGAACAAATTCTTATTTACAAGGACAGCCTACTCCTTCCTCCCGTCGGGGACCCCAATCTCCCACGGGCCTGCAGAACACAGGGATTCTTTAGCTGAATAGCCCAGGACTGTAGTCTACTCCGAACGATCACGTTGTACAGCGCCATATTTTCCATTACATCCATATTTATTTAAAAAGCATATTGAAGATAGAAGCAATAGGATTTGAAGCAATAACTATTTCAGCATTGTTTCGCACTGCTATGAAACAAGCATGGGGGTTGGTCTTGATAAATCAATGAGATTTTTATTTTCACAGCATCTCCGTTTGGGTATTGGTTACACTACAATTAGGGTGTGCAAATGTTATGCCCCTTAGATATTAATTTAAATCCTCCAATCCTCTTAATGCTCTTAGTACTGTAGTCTACTCCCGACTTTCACGTTGTACAGCGCCATATTTTCAGTTCCATCCTAAAGAAACCCTGAGGGTTTAGTTTTTAGTTTTTCTTGGAATAGAAACACCATAATATGAATCAAATTAATTAAGCTACATTTCTTAACCTCCCTGGGCAAGGTGGGACGTTTGCGTCCCACCTAGTCAACAGCCAGTGGAATCGCGTGGCGCGAAATACATATACCTAAAAAATGCTATAACTTCAATTTCTCAAACATATGACTATTTAGGGTTAGGGTTAGGGTTATGACTAGAAGTAGAAGTCCTGGGAGTGCATTCTGATGAAGAACAGCAAAGGTAATAACATTTTTCTTATAGTAAATCTGACTTTGGTGAGTGCTAAACTTGGTGGGTGTGTAAATAGCTAGCCCTGTGATGCCGGGCTATCTACTTAGAATATTGCAAAATGTGCTTTCACCGAAAGTTATTTTAAAATCGGACATAGCGAGTGCATAGAGGAGTTCTGTATCTATAATTCTTAAAATAATTGTTATGTTTTTTGTGAACGTTTATCGTGAGTAATTTAGTAAATTCACCGGAAGTTTGCGGGGGGTATGCTAGTTCTGAACGTCACATGCTAATGTATAAAGCTGGTTTTTGATATAAATATGAACTTGATTGAACAAAACATGCATGTATTGTATAACATAATGTCCTAGGTGTGTCATCTGATGAAGATCATCAAAGGTTAGTGCTGCATTTAGCTGTGGTTTGGATTTATGTGACATTATATGCTAGCTTGAAAAATGGGTGTCTGATTATTTCTGGCTGGGTACTCTGCTGACATAATCTAATGTTTTGCTTTCGTTTTAAAGCCTTTTTGAAATCGGACAGTGTGGTTAGATAAAGGAGAGTCTTGTCTTTAAAATGGTGTAAAATAGTCATATGTTTGAAAAATTGAAGTTTTTGTATTTGTAATTCGCGCCACGCCCATCATTGGCTATTGGAGCAGGTGTTCCGCTTGCGGAACGTCTAGATGTAAGAGGTTTTAAGTACCCTATTGTCTTGAAATCATACATCACAAGCATTTCTGTATGATGGTGATAGTCAACCCTGCATTTGAAACAAAACCTTACTCAAATAAAAAATGACAGTTTTTGCTTTTGGTCTTATATTAAGAAATATTGTGTGGCATAATTTCGGTGTTAAAGGCAGTGCATTTCGGTTTCCAACACTGCTTAATTTAAGCGAAAGACCGCTCCACTGCTCTGAAAAGCAGGGGCTTGAAGGAAATCAAAGTCAGTATTCACAGTGCCATATTACTTCAGATGAACTCAGAATTATGGTTTGCCACGATTCATAAGAGTCTTTACAATAGGGGAAAATACACCCAAGGTTTATCAGCAATGAAATCAATCCCTTTTAGAGTCACATTTCTGTGATGTACAGTTTATGACCCTGAGCATTTAGTATGTTTCAGCAAAGTAACAGGAACATGTATGAGGGAATTGATGCAGTGGGTAATGGAAGAAACACCAGACCAGACACTATACTTTTAGTGGGTTGTGATTCGCTGTTAACAGGAGGAAGATTGGTAGTGATGCAAAGTGTTACATGTAATTCAGTTGTAAAGCGTATTCAGGTGAGCTTCCTGAACACGCAAAACTTTTTACCATTACAATAGACTTAAAGATTAACGTAGGTAACGTCAACATCGAGGGACATGGTCTCATTTCAACTCTCGGACACTAGGATCAATAGGCTGTGTGTTGGAATGGAGCTATCAAATATAGATGTTGTTGTCAATCAAGTTCAGTATAGATGTTCATGTCTATAATGTTCAGTAAAGATGTTCCTGTCTATAATGTTCAGTATAGATGTTCTTGTCTATAATGTTCAGTATGGATGTTCTTGTCTACCATGTTCAGTATAGATGTTCTTGTCTATCATGTTCAGCATAGATGTTCTTGTCTGTTATTGCTCTTCATATGGCTTGTTCTGAGACTCCACATAATGATAGGCATATCACTTGATGGCATAGCCAGCCTTTCTTATTAAGGCAAAATGAAGACAGATGCTGTAGGAGGAAGTTGCAGATTTATTGCATAGCTTTGGGGACAGGGAATGGCCCATTTGTTGAAAATTGATGTTTATAAGGGACATTTTGATTCCAAATGATCTCATTTCTCTTTGTGTCTAGTCCTCTGCAGTTCTCTGCAATCACATTCATGTACTATGGAGTGACCAACTACCTGTTGGTATCAGACCTGGATTATATGCGTGTCTCCAGACTGTGTTATCCCAGTGAGCTAAAGCTTAGGAATTAGCTTGGGCCTTGGGGAGCTAATATTCTTCTTTAGGATAATGCTTCATTAGGTCTCAGGTTAGTCATTATGTACCAGTGAGTTTAATCCATTGAACCACCTCCACTACACTGGCCTAGACATGCTACTGGAGTGGAAGTTTGAATCAGCATTCCATCACTTTCCCAACGCTAAAGGGCAGCTAAGGACCCTGAGGCATGCGCCTCCACCTCAGTCTATGCCAAAGCCTGACACACACTTCCAGGAAGAGGGTTACTGGCTTTGACAGAGTCAGTAGAGCATGATATCCCCTATTTTCTTAGTCTTCAAATCTTCTGTAAAAACTCGTCGTCTTGCATTGTATCAGAAGGTGAAAGAATTCAGCAATGTTCTTTCTGCAATAGTAAAACTTCATTTAGGAACAGGGAAGAGAAGTGTTTGACAGGTTTTTTGGCTTTTTATATGCCAGCCTATTCTTTTGGAATGTAGTTAAAGTTTGAACTGAATTGCCTCTAACGGGATATATAAATTAGTGTTACATTGAATTGAATGGAATTGGACCAGAAAAGTTTGAGAGTTTGAAAACCACTCAAATATTTATTACCAATGCTAAAAGTCCTTAATATGTTAGGTACAGCGCTACCCAAGCTTTACTGTTCAACCAGTCTTCAAGTGGGTATTTCGGAGGACTGCTGTATCAGAGTGTACCCATGCTTGAACCACTTTAACCACAGGGCAATCAAACTGTCACAGCTGTATTCCCATTTTTACCCAATGTGGTAAAACACATTTCTAGATTGAGGTTGGGAAAAATAAAATTGTACCCCTAGCTATTCAGAATGCTACTGGTTTACATCGAGGTGTAAGGACACTTCAATCAATAAATCACAGAATGAAATCATAAAGCACACAGTCAGATGATTTGGGGTATTGCGCGTGTGATGGAAAAGCGATAATGGTGCACATTTTACTACAGGTAAAAACATTTTACAACAGGTAAAAACATTTTACTTCAGAGATTCTTGTCTTGTTTACACATCATTTGACTATCTCCTTCCGTTAATGCTCTCCAGCATCCTGTCGAACCAGGCTACGCCACTCTCCCACGTTTAGAAACCACCTCACAGAAGCACTCTATATCAATTGTAAATGCGTATCAAGAGCATGGGCTGCATATACACCCAAGTGTCAATGCTGCTTATTGTACTAGCGAAGTCAGAAATTATTTCATGTTCATTATGTACCTAAAATGGGCAATTATTCCATCAAACATGCATGTAGAAAGTCGGACGAAAGACAAAAACAATAATATGACAAATTAGCTAATTAGACTTCTTTTGATATTGCGGCCCCCTGATGTGCCGAATAATGTGTTGACAGAATGGAAATGTCATTATCTGAAATGCACTGAAAAATTATGCAGAAACAAGTGATTTTAGATTAATCATTTTGAAAAGGCAAATAGCTTTTCATTTCCTTTATGCTTTGGAAAGCTTCACTGGTATATGTGGTAATTTATTCGAAAATGAAGGGCTACTGTACATTAAGTATGTCTGCGAAGTGTCATTAACAAGTAAATGTCATGAGGAATTGGACAAATCATATAATTGGTGCTTTTGAAATATATATATATATATTACAAAATTACATTGCTTTGCCAAACTACGCACAACCACATTTGCCCAAATGTCCTTACAAATTGTCCATGGTGAGAATACCTGTAGAATGCCACCATGTTTCAATATTTTAACACATTGCCTTTGAAATTCCTGCAGAGTTATTCTCTCAAATGTATCAGCTTCAAATACAACATTTGTTTACAGTTCTCTGTTTCTCGTTCTGTCTCCCCCCCCCCCCCTCCTTTGCTCGATTTCATCCTCACTGTGCAATTTGGAGAAATAAACCAAACAATTGCTGCCAAGATTGCTTGAAGCTGTGTGTTGAGTTGAGTGAGTGACAGGGAAAATGAAAGAGGGAGAGAGAGGGAGACAGAGAGAGGTGTGTTTCAGTGATTTAGAGCTTTGTATTCTGCAGAAATGTTTAATTATTGTGGGGCGATAGCCACCACAATATATAGGCATTGGTTGAAGCTCAATGTTCAGTTCAAATCTCCCCCATATCTAAGCTAATATGACGACAATCTCAATGACAATTCGCAAATTAACTTGACAAGAGGTACACAACACACTCCCGACCTCTCTTCATGAGCCATCCGGCCGGTACCGAGAACCACATACAGGATTTTTGAACAGGGTAGTTAGCAATTCATTTTAAAGAGTATTCCTTGTGCCGACCTAGCTCAAATTGTAGATGTTGGATTAAAACGAGACTATAGCGTCCATAAAGCGTCCATTGGATTTAAAAAATTCCAGATTGACAAAATTGTGGTTGCAACAGTTGACTGACTTGCCTAGGTACTGACTTGCCTAGGTATATACACTGCTAAAAAAAATAAAGGGAACACTTAAACAACACAATGTAACTCCAAGTCAATCACACTTCTGTGAAATCAAACTGTCCACTTAGGAAGCAACACTGATTGACAATAAATTTCACATGCTGTTGTGCAAATGGAATAGACAAAAGGTGAAAATTATAGGCAATTAGCAAGACACCCCCAATAAAGGAGTGGTTCTGCAGGTGGGGACCACAGACCACTTCTCAGTTCCTATGCTTCCTGGCTGATGTTTTGGTCACTTTTGAATGCTGGCGGTGCTTTCACTCTGGTGGTAGCATGAGACGGAGTCTACAACCCACACAAGTGGCTCAGGTAGTGCAGCTCATCCAGGATGGCACATCAATGCGAGCTGTGGCAAGAAGGTTTGCTGTGTCTGTCAGCGTAGTGTCCAGAGCATGGAGGCGCTACCAGGAGACAGGCCAGTACATCAGGAGACGTGGAGGAGGCCGTAGGAGGGCAACAACCCAGCAGCAGGACCGCTACCTCCGCCTTTGTGCAAGAAGGAGCAGGAGAAGCACTGCCAGAGCCCTGCAAAATGACCTCCAGCAGGCCACAAATGTCCATGTGTCTGCTCAAACGGTCAGAAACAGACTCCATGAGGGTGGTATGAGGGCCCGACGTCCACAGGTGGGGGTTGTGCTTACAGCCCAACACCGTGCAGGACGTTTGGCATTTGCCAGAGAACACCAAGATTGGCAAATTCGCCACTGGCGCCCTGTGCTCTTCACAGATGAAAGCAGGTTCACACTGAGCACGTGACAGAAGTGACAGAGTCTGGAGACACCGTGGAGAACGTTCTGCTGCCTGCAACATCCTCCAGCATGACCGGTTTGGCGGTGGGTCAGTCATGGTGTGGGGTGGCATTTCTTTGGGGGGCCGCACAGCCCTCCATGTGCTCGCCAGAGGTAGCCTGACTGCCATTAGGTACCGAGATGAGATCCTCAGACCCCTTGTGAGACCATATGCTGGTGCGGTTGGCCCTGGGTTCCTCCTAATACAAGACAATGCTAGACCTCATGTGGCTGGAGTGTGTCAGCAGTTCCTGCAAGAGGAAGGCATTGATGCTATGGACTGGCCCGCCCGTTCCCCAGACCTGAATCCAATTGAGCACATCTGGGACATCATGTCTCGCTCCATCCACCAACGCCACGTTGCACCACAGACTGTCCAGGAGTTGGCAGATGCTTTAGTCCAGGTCTGGGAAGAGATCCGTCAGGAGACCATCTGCCACCTCATCAGGAGCATGCCCAGGCGTTGTAGGGAGGTCATACAGGCACGTGGAGGCCACACACACTACTGAGCCTCATTTTGACTTGTTTTAAGGACATTACATCAAAGTTGGATCAGCCTGTAGTGTGGTTTTCCACTTTAATTTTGAGTGTGACTCCAAATCCAGACCTCCATGGGTTGATAAATTGGATTTCCATTGATAATTTCTGTGTGATTTTGTTGTCAGCACATTCAACTATGTAAAGAAAAAAGTATTTAATAAGATTATTTCTTTCATTCAGATCTAGGATGTGTGTTTTAAGTGTTCCCTTTATTTTTTTGAGCAGTATATATATACCTAGGCAAGTCAGTTAAGATCTAATTCTTATTTAAAATGACGACCTACACCGGCAAACGCTGGGCCAATTGTGCACCGCCCTATGGGACTCCTAATCACGTGATACAGCCTGGATTTTAACCAGGGACTGTAGTGACACCCTTTGCACTGAGATCCAGTGCCTTAGACTGCTGTGCCACTCTGGAGCCCCCCTTGTGCTGGGGACAAAAAAAGGCTGCTCTAAATTCTGTTTTGCAGTTTTGTATTTAAATATATATTTTAAGTGCACCATTTTAAGTGCACCAGTGTAATGATCAAGCTGTTTAATCAGCTTCTTGATATGCCACACCTGTCAGGTGGATGGTTTGTCTTGGCAAATGACAAATGCTCACTAACAGGGATGTAAACTAAGTGCACAACATTTGACAGAACTAAGCTTTTTGTACGTATGGATTTCTGGAAACATGGGACCAACACTCTACATGTTGCATTTATATTTTTGTTCATTATCAAATAAAGGTTTAAGGAAATACAGGCATGCACCAAATTACTACAAGAAAAAACAGCTCAATTAAGGCTGAGTATAAAAGCAAAGCTTGCATTCGTTTAATAAAAAAAGCATGAAAAGGTAGCGTAGTGGGATAATGTCTTACTGTGGCGTGTGAATACTTTACCTTGTATGCAGCACAAATCACATTATTTTGGACTCACCTCTAATTAAAACTTAGCCTTTTTGATTTTAATAGTATAAAAGCACTAACCTCAAACATCATACAGTACATCTACCCCCAACCCATGACACATAAACATATATTTGTGCACACTGGATACTTAATCTACCAGGATATGTTTCTGTAGGTACAGTAGGCAACGGGGTCAATATTGTATAGAGTGTAACACAAGCCCTTTAATTTTCTACTGTTATCATACTCAATAAGATTATAAGAGAAAAAACATTTCTGAGGAAAGAAAAGTTGATGGTCACTTTTAAACATAGAAAAATCAGGACAAAACATGATCTGATCCAGGATCTGTACAGAAGGACCTCTCCTAGGAGATTTTGGTTGAAGAACATCCAAGAGCATTAATAAGGTTGCCACTGATGTTGGGCGATTGTGCACTGACGTTGGCTCACAGTCGGCATTCCAATTCATCCCAAAGGTGTTCGATGAGGTTGAGGTCTGGGCTCTGTGCAGGCTAGTCGAGTTCTTCCATACTGATCTCGACAAACCATTTTTGTATGGACCTCGCTTTGTGCATGGGGAATTGTCATGCTGAAACAGGAAAGGGCCTTGTTGTCACAAAGTTGGAAGCACAGAATTGTCTATAATGTCATTGTATGCTGTAGCGTTAAGATTTCATTTCACTGAAACTAAGGGGCCTAGCCCGAACCATGAAAAACAGCCCCAGACCATTATTCCTACTCCACCAAACTTTACAGTTGGCACTATGCATTCGGGCAGGTGGCGTTCTCCTGGCATCCGCCAAACCCAGATTTGTCCGTCGGACTGCGAGATGATGAAGCGTGATTCATCACTCCAGAGAATGTGTTTCCACTGCTAGAGTCCAATGATGGTGAGCTTTACACCACTCCAGCCAACGCTTGGCATTGCACATGGGGATTTTAGGCTGCTTGGCCATGTAAACCCATTTCATGAAGCTCCCAATGAACAGTTGTTCTGCTGAGCCCTGCTCAATATGCCTCAGCTAACCCTCTTGTCCCACCTCCCACACATGCGGTGATCTCACCTGGTTTAATTGATGTCTCTAGAGACAATACCTCTCTCATCGTCACTCAATGCCTAGTTATACCTCCACTGTACTCACATCCTAGCATACCTTTGTCTGTACATTATGCATTGATTCTATTCAACCACGCTCAGAAACCTGCTCATTTTGCTCTCTGTTCCGAACGCACCAGATGACCAGTTCTTATAGCCTTTAGCCGTACCTTTATCCTACTCCTCCTCTGCTCCTCTGGTGATGTAGAGGTTAATTCAGGCCCTGCAGTGCCTAGCTCCACTCCCATGAAGTGAAATTTCCATCCCTAACTATAAATTTTTTCGACAAGACAGAACTGCCAAAGGGGGCGGAGTTGCAATCTACTGCAGAGATATCCTGCAGAGTTCTGTCATACTATCCAGGTCTGTGCCCAAACAATTTGAGCTTCTACTTTTAAAATCCACCTTTCCAGAAACAAGTCTCTCACCGTTGCAGCATGCTATATACCACCTTCTGCCCCCAGCTGTGCCATGGACACCATATGTGAATTGATGCTTAACACCCCAGCCATCCTACAATCTAAGATTGATGCCCTCAATCTCACACAAATTATCAATGAACCTACCAGGTACAACCCCAAATCAATAAACACAGGCACCCTCATAGATATCATCCTAACCAACCTGCCCTTCAAATATACCTCTGCTGTCTTTAACACGGATCTCAGCGATCACTGCCTCATTGCTTGCGTCCGTAATGGGTCTGCGGTCAAACGACCACCCCTCATCAAATCAAATTTATTTATAAAGCCCTTCTTACATCAGCTGATATCTCAAAGTGCTGTACAGAAACCCAGCCTAAAACCCCAAACAGCAAGCAATGCCGGTGTAGAAGCACGGTGGCTAGGAAAAACTCCCTACAAATGCCAGAACCTAGGAAGAAACCTAGAGAGGAACCAGGCTATGAGGGGTGGCCAGTGCTCTTCTGGCTGTGCAGGGTGGAGATTATAACAGAACATGGCCAAGATGTTCAAATGTTCATAGATGACCAGCAGGGTCAAATAATAATAACCAGGAGTAAATGTCAGTTGGCTTTTCATAGCCGATCATTCAGAGTATCTCTACCGCTCCTGCTGTCTCTAGAGAGCTGAAAACAGCAGGTCTGGGACAGGTAGCACGTCCGGTGAACAGGTCAGGGTTCCACAGCCGCAGGCAGAACAGCTGAAACCGGAACAGCAGCACGGCCAGGTGGACTAGGGACAGCAAGGAGTCATCAGGCCAGGCAGTCCTGAGGCATCTTTCTCTGTCCTCTGAGACAGAGAAAGAGAGAAAGAGAGAGAGAAAGAAAGAGAGAAGGAGAGAGAGAATTAGAGAGAGCATACTTAAATTCATACAGGACACCGGATAAGACAGGAGAAATACTCCAGATATAACAGACTGACTCTAGCCCCCTGACACATAAACTACTGCAGCATAAATACTGGAGGCTGAGACAGGAGGGGTAGGGAGACACTGTGGTCCGATCCGACGATACCCCCGGACAGGGCCAAAGAGGCAGGATATAACCCCACCCACTTTGCCAAAGCACAGCGCCCACACCACTAGAGGGATAACTTACCATTCTGAGACAAGGCCGAGTATAGCCCACAAAGATCTCCGCCACAGCACAACCCAAGGGGGGGGGGGGGGGGGTGCCAATCCAGACTGGAAGATCACATCAATGACTCAACCCACTCAAGTGACGCACCCCTCCTAGGGACGGCATGGAAGAGCACCAGTAAGCCAGTGACTCAGCCCCTGTAATAGGGTTAGAGGCAGAGAATCCCAGTGGAGAGAGGGGAACCGGCCAGGCAGAGACAGCAAGGGCGGTTCGTTGCTCCAGTGCCTTTCCGTTCACCTTCACACTCCTGGGCCAGACTACACTCACTAATACGACCTACTGAAGAGATAAGTCTTCAATGAGTCTTCAACACTCCCTAAAACACTTCAGCGAAAAGGCCTTTCTCATCGACCTGGCCCGTGTATCCTGGAGGGATATTGACCTCTTCCCGTCAATAGAAGATGCCTGGTTATTCTTTAAAAGTGTTTTCCTCACAATCTTAAATAAGCATGCCCCATTCAAAAAATGTAGAACCAGGAACAGATATAGCCCGTGGTTCACTCCAGACCTGACTGCCCTTGACCAGCACAAAAACATCCTGTGGCGTACTACATTAGAATTGAATAGCCCCCGCAATATGCAACTTTTCAGGGAAGTTAGGAACCACTATACACAGGCAGTTAGGAAAGCAAAGGCTAGCTTTTTCAAACAGAAATTTGCATCCTGCAGCACAAACTCCAAAAAGTTCTGGGACACTGTAAAGTCCTTGGAGAATAAGAGCACCTCCTCCCAGCTGCCCACTGCACTGAGGCTAGGAAACAATGCCACCACCGATAAATCCACGATAATAGAGAATTTCAATAAGCATTTTTCTACGGCTGGCCATTTTTTCCACCTGGCCACCCCTACCCTGGTCAACAGCACTGCACCCCCCACAGCAACTTGCCCAAGCCTCCCCCATTTCTCCTTCACCCAAATCCAGATAGCTGATGTTCTGAAAGAGCTACAAAATCTGGACCATTGCAAATCAGCAGGACTAGACAATCTGGAACCTCTCTTTCTAAAATTATCAGCCAAAATTGTTGCAAACCCTATTACTAGCCTGTTCAACCTCTCTTTCATATCATCTGAGATCTCCAAAGATTGGAAAGCTGCCGTGGTCATCCCCCTCTTCAAAGGGGAGACACTCTAGACCCAAACTGCTACAGACCTATATCTATCCTACCCTGCCTTTCTAAGGTCTTCAAAAGTGAACAAACAGATCACTGACCATTTCGAATCCCACCGTACCTTCTCCGCTATGCAATCTGGTTTCCGAGCTGGTCATGGGTGCACCTCAGCCACGCTCAAGGTCCTAAATGATATCATAACCTTAAATTGATAAGAGACAATACTGTGCAGGTACTGTGCAGGTGTATTCATTGACCTTGCCAAGGCTTTCGACTCTGTCAATCACCACATTCTTATCGGCAGACTCAACAGCCTTGGTTTCTCAAATGACTGCCTCGCCTGGTTCACCAACTACTTCTCAGACAGAGTTCAGTGTGTCAAATCGGAGGGCCTGTTGTCCGGACCTCTGGCAGTCTCTATGGGGGTGCCACAGGGTTCAATTCTTGGGCTGACTCTTTTCTCTGTATATGTCAATGATGTCGCTCTCGCTGCTGGTGATTCTCTGATCCACCTCTACGCAGACGACACCATTCTGCCCTTCTTTGGACACTGTGTTAACAAACCTCCAGACAAGCTTCAATGCCATACAACTCTCCTTCCGTGGCCTCCAACTGCTCTTAAATGCAAGTAAAACTAAATGCATGCTCTTCAACTGATCGCTACCAGCACCTGCATCACTACTCTGGACGGTTCTGACTTAGAATATGTGGAATATGTGGACATCTACAAATACCTAGGTGTCCAGACTCACATTAAGCATCTCTAATCCAAAATTAAATCTAGAATCGGCTTCTTATTTTGCAACAAAGCATCCTTCACTCATGCTGCCAAACATACCCTCGTAAAACTGACTATCCTACCGATCCTTGACTTTGGCGTTGTCATTTACAACAGCCCCATATACTACCCAGCACAGCGACCTGTATACTCTTGTTGGCAGGCCCTCGCTTCACATTTGTTGCCAAACCTACTGGCTCCAGGTCATCTATAAGTCTTTGCTAGGTAAAGCCCCGTCTTATCTCAGCTCACTGGTCACCATAGCAGCACCCAACTGTAGCACGCTCTCCAGCAGGTCCCTAGTATGACCATCTTAAAACAATTCCATATGTCAACAATTCCCCCCCCGCCTCCCACCCCACCACTTAGAATTACAGAGGTTAAAACCCTCAGCACCACTGTCTGATGCTCTTTCAATTCTCTATATAAACTAACAATTCCCTTGTAACCCTTGATATGTCTCAATCAATACAGAGCCAAAGGAGTGTACTGTGTAATCTTTCTTTGAATCATGTCTTTGTAGTTCCCTGGTTGCGTTCAAAGGTGATGTGATTGTCAGTGTGCTGTACTGTGCCCTATCTGTGACCCCATGAAGGATTGATTGTAGTCTCATAGAAGATCACCTCATAGGAGCTGTAATCAGAGGTGTATTGCCAACCATCAGAGGGCAAAGAGTCTATGTCCTTTCCTACAGTGGGGAAGTGTGTGTATTCATATTTGTGTACGAAAAGGACAGAGTGTTTAGTGTGTAGTCTGTACTAGTTTGTGTATCAGATAATATGTGTGAATGAATGTCTGTGGGTGTGTATTTCTGTGAGTCAGTGTGTACATCTTTGGTTGCACACTTAACAGAACTCAGTTTTACCAGTCACTGTGGTATTTATTAGTGAGGATGTTGCTGTGCTTTTTTTCTTTTTTGCCTTGGCAGTGGTCTTGTTATCCCCCTACCATCTTTCCAGTAGTCCAGATATAGATATGGAACTCTGGTGCTGATTTGACCTGTGTGATAACTGTGTTCTTACTCCATTTGTTCTTCCTGAGCCCTGAGGTTGGTTGTCCTCCATGTCAACAAGCTTCGCCACCATAGGACTTCCGCTGTACCCAATGAACAACAGGGGGATCAGTCTGTGCCAGTCTGTGTCTCAGTTCTCTCATACACACACTGCCAAGAGAGACAGCAGCCAAGAGGCAGCACTTGGCATTCTGAACTACTTAAGACTGACAGAGCTACAGGAAGGAATCCCTACTTCCTTTGCTGGTCTTCTTGTGTACGTGTTTGATGATTAATTAGAGTGGTTTGGTTTGCCGCAGAGTTGGCAATGGTGAAACACGCTGTCATTGGAGTATGTGGGGTTATGATTGAAATTAGTTATGTTTTCTAAATAATCATGGCTCTTATGATGAAGCTGGGATGTACACGGACTCCTCACCAATTATGCTATTTTGTGTATTTCTTTAGATCATCTTAACTTTTTTTTTTACATAATGTTTCCGCCATCATTTTTTTAATGACCCAAAAATTGCTTCTGGACATCAGAACAACGATCACTAACCTCGATTTAGATGAAGGATTCAACTTCAATGACATACTGCTCACCCAAGGAAAAAAGGAAAATACGACGATAGAGAGGGCAACTTGGGGGCACCCTGATGAAACTACGGTGGTGAATGACTGAATCGCCTCACCCTCTGTTCTATGGGTGAATGTGCAATCACTGGAGATCAAACTAGATGGGCTACGCTCTAAAATATCCTATCAACAAGAACTGAAAATGTGTAATAACCTCTGCTTTACGGAGTCGTGGCTGAACGAGGAATATTTACCAAGACAATTTTCTTCTATATCTTTCGTACAATATCTGTCTATTTAAATCAAATCAAATTTACCACCACAAACCGGTGGTATAAGGCCATAAGACAACAAGAAAATGCTCATCCAGAGGCTGCGTCCTAGTGGCTGGGTATTTTAATGCAGGAAAACGGAAATCTGTTTTAACTCATTTCTACCACCATGTCAGCTGTGCAACTAGAGAGAAAACATTTCTAGATGACCTTTACTCCACGCATACAAAGCTCTCCCTCGCCCTGCGTTTGGCAAATGTGACCAGAACTCTATCCTCCTGATTCCTTACAATCAAAGACTCAAACAGGAAGTACCAGTGACATGCTCAATATGGAAGTGGACCGATGAAACGGATGCTAAACTACAGGACTCTTTCACTAGCACAGACTGGAATATGTTCCGGGATTCATCCGATGGCATTGAGGAGTTTACCACACCAGTCACTGGTTCGTTAATGTACATATCCCAATCAGAACCCATGGATTACAGGCAACATCCACACTGAGCTAAAGGCTAGAGTCGTAGCTTTCAAGGAGCGGGACACTAACGCAGATGCTTATAAGAAATCCCGTTACTCCCTCCGACGAACCATCAAACAGGCAAAGCATCAACACCAGACGAGCTAAATGCCTTCTATGCTCGCTTCAAGGCAAGCAACTAAGAACCGTACATGAGAGCACCAGCTGTTCCGGACGACTGTGTGTTCACGTTCTCCATAGCCAATGTAAATAAGACCTTAAACAGGTCAACATTCACAAGGCCGCAGGGGCAGGTGGATTACCAGTACCCAGAGCATGTAGTAAGACCTTTAAACAGGTCAACATACAGACTGATTACCAGGACACTCTAATGTACTTGTCCTCTTGCTCAGTTGTGCACTTGGGGCCTACCACTCCTCTTTCTATTCTGGTTAGAGCCAGTTTGCGCTGTTCTGTGAAGGGAGTTGTACACAGCATTGTATGAGATCTTCAGTTTCTTGGCAATTTCTTGCATGGAATAGCCTTAATTTCTCAGAACAAGAATAGACCGACGAGATTCAGAAGAAAGTTATTTGTTTCTGGCCATTTTGATCCTGTAATCGAACCCACAAATGCTGAAGCTCCAGATACTCAGCTAGACTAAAGGAGGCCAGTTTTATTGCTTCTTTAATCAGGACAACAGTTTTCAGCTGTGCTAACATAATTGCAAAATGGTTTTCTAATGAACAATTAGCCTTTTAAAATAATTAACATGGATTAGCTACACCACATGCCATTGGAACACAGGAGTGATGGTTGCTGATAATGGGCCGCTGTATGCCTATTCAGATATTCCATAAAATATAATCCGTTTCCAGCTACAATAGTCATTTACAACATTAACAATGTCTACACTATATTTCTGACCAATTTGATGTTATTTTAATGGACAAAAGATTTGCTTTTCTTTCAAAAACAAGGACATTTCTCAGTGACAACAAACTTTTGAAGGGTAGTGTACATTTGTTTGTATCATAAGCTGCCTCCAATGTTGTTGGAGGCACAACCGAGGAATTTCTGCACAAACTGTCAGAAACCGTCTCAGAGAAGCTCATCTGCGTTCTCGTCGTCCTCACCAGGGTCTTGATCTGACTGCAGTTCTGCGTCGTAACCGACTTCAGTGGGCTATGCTCAACTTTGATGGCCACTGGCACGCTGGAGAAGTGTGCTGTTCACGGATGAATCCCGGTTGGCTTTGTGTGGGCGAGCAGTTTACTGATGTCAGCGTTGTGAACAGAGTGCCCTATGGTGACGGTGGAGTTATGGTATGGGCAGGCATAAACTATGGACATTGAACACAGTTGCATTTTATCGATGGCAAGTTGAATGCACAGAGATCGCATATTGAGATCCTGAGGCCCATTGTCGTGCCATTCCTCTGTCGCCGTCACCTGATGTTTCAGTATGATAATGCATTGCCCCATGTCGCAAGGATCTGTATACAACTCCTGAAAGCTGAAAATGCATCAGTTCTTCCATAATCTGCATACTCAACAGACATGTCACCCATTGAGCATGTTTAGGATACTCTGGATTGACGTGTACTACAGTTCCCGCCAATATCCAGCAACTTCAAACAGCCATTGAAGAGGAGTAGGACAGCATTCCAAAGTCCACAAACAACAGCCTGATCAACTCTATGCAAAAGAGATGTGTCACGCTGCTTGAGGCAAATGGTGGTTACACCAGATACTGACTGATTTTCTGATCCAAGCCCCTACCTTTTTATTTTAAGGTATGTGACCAACTTATGCATATCTGTATTCCCAGTCATGTGAAATCCATAGACTAGGGCCTAATGAATGTATTTAAATTGACTGATTTCCTTATATGAACTGTAACTCTTTGAAATTGTTGCATATTTCGTTTATATTTTTATTCATGATACTAAGCAGTGTACCGGTTCTCTAATTCTCTAATGCTAGTTAAACTACTAAGAGATGGAGTGTACTGGTTCTCTAATGCTAGCTAAACTACTAAGAGATGGAGTGTACTGGTTCTCTAATGCTAGCTAAACTACTAAGAGATGGAGTGTACTGGTTCTCTAATGCTAGCTAAACTACTAAGAGATGGAGTGTACTGGTTCTCTAATGCTAGCTAAACTACTAAGAGATGGAGTGTACTGGTTCTCTAATGCTAGTTAAACTACTAAGAGATGGAGTGTACTGGTTCTCTAATGCTAGCTAAACTACTAAGAGATGGAGTGTACTGGTTCTCTAATGCTAGCTAAACTACTAAGAGATGGAGTGTACTGGTTCTCTAATGCTAGTTAAACTACTAAGAGATGGAGTGTACTGGTTCTCTAATGCTAGCTAAACTACTAAGAGATGGAGTGTACTGGTTCTCTAATGCTAGCTAAACTACTAAGAGATGGAGTGTACTGGTTCTCTAATGCTAGCTAAACTACTAAGAGATGGAGTGTACTGGTTCTCTAATGCTAGCTAAACTACTAAGAGATGGAGTGTACTGGTTCTCTAATGCTAGTTAAACTACTAAGAGATGGAGTGTACTGGTTCTCTAATGCTAGCTAAACTACTAAGAGATGGAGTGTACTGGTTCTCTAATGCTAGCTAAACTACTAAGAGATGGAGTGTACTGGTTCTCTAATGCTAGCTAAACTACTAAGAGATGGAGTGTACTGGTTCTCTAATGCTAGCTAAACTACTAAGAGATGGAGTGTACTGGTTCTCTAATGCTAGTTATACTACTAAGAGATGGAGTGTACTGGTTCTCTAATGCTAGTTATACTACTAAGAGATGGAGTGTACTGGTTCTCTAATGCTAGCTGCAGCTTCACTTCACGTCTGGAAAACAGGGAGATGCACGTCCCCTGGCAGATAATTATCTTCTCAAAGGTTAGGGGGTGTGTGTGCAGGTGTGTGTATGTGGCATGTGGTGTATGCGCGTACCTTCAGTGTATGTGCATGTGTGTGATTGAAGATAAAAGAATGGAAAGTAACAGTGGGCTCAGCTCACAGGAGTGAGAAAAGCTAATTAGAGGTGCCACTGGAGATGCCAATGCACACTCGGAGGTAGCAGTAAGGATGGAATGAGACAGTCAGACAGAGCCAGACAGAGACTGGCAGAGACTGGTAGAGACTGGCAGAGACTGGCAGAGACTGGCAGAGACTGGCAGAGACAAACAGAGACATACAGACTGACCAACCGACATAGATGAGGACAGAGACGGCCAGAGATTGGCAGAGACTGGCAGAGACAGAGCAAAGAGAACAGATAGTTTTTTTCACCCGGAGCTGAGTGAGGTATCAATCACAAGCTGTAAGGATAGAACTACACCACTGTTATAGGTGACAAAGTCACAGGGTGCAAAATCACAGGGTGCTTGATTCGATTCTGAATCAGTGAGCTATGCAGGTTGCTAGAATGAGAATGTTCTATGTCAAATTAGGTGTAAAATGTCCATAGGTGGATACAGTCTTATTCAATGCAATGACTGTGTCTCAGAAAACGGCAAATCGGTAGTGGGCCTGCTACGGCTGCAGTCCCCCGGCTCGGGAGAGCAGCCGTGGAGAGTTTGTGGCCCGCTGCTGAGAGATCCATTTCTGATCCAGTCAGGTGTTACACCAATGACACCTCTAGTTGGTATTTAAGATTGCAATCAGTGACCTCTGATTTGGGCAGCCGAGTTGTCATGCCGGGGCGGTTTGATGTATGGTTTTTCCCCTTTACACACAATATCCTGTTTACACTTTGGAATAATAGAAGAATCCAAATTGATTTGCTCCAAAACAATGGTGATAGGATTCAAGGCTACAAAGGCACAGTCCTCAAGGGCCATAGTACTGCTGACAGCTTGATCTATACGTTACTAATTAGGCATAGGTTTCACACATTAGGCGAGGATGAAAACCAACATACACTCTTAGAAAGAAGGGTTCCAAAAGGGTTCTTCTGCTGTCCCCATAGGAGAACCCTTTTTGGTTCTGTCACGTTCTGACCAGTAAAGGGGTTATTTGTTATTGTAGTTTGGTCAGGACGTGGCAGGGGGGTATTTGTTTTATGTGGTTTGGGGTGTGTGTTTATGTAGAGGGGTGTTTGGTTAGTGTTTTCTGGGGTTTTTGGGCTATGTTCTATGTTAGTATATTTCTATGGTCTAGTCTTTTTAGTTCTATGTTTAGTTTATTGATTTGGCCTTCAATTGGAGGCAGCTGTTCCTCGTTGCCTCTGATTGAAGGTCCTATATAGAGGGGTGTGTTTTGTTTGGGTTTTGTGGGAAGTTGTGATTGCATAGCTGTGTTTAGCCTGTAATCCTGTTCGGTCGGTCGGTCGGTCGGTCGGTCGGTCGGTCGGTCGGTCGTACGTTTTGTTTTCCTTAAGTGTTCAAAATAAATATATAATGAGCACTCAACCTGCTGCGCTTTGGTCCACTTACTACGGCGACCGTTCCAGGTAGAACCCTTTTGGGTTCCATGTAGAACCCTCTGTGGAAATAAGGGTTCTTCAAAGGGTTATTCTATGGGGACAGCCGAAGAACCCTTTTAGGTTCTAGCACCTTTTTTCTAAGAGTGTACACGGGGGCGCTGAAGGACCAGGGCCCCTATTCCTATAACGTTCTAGAGTAGGAGTGCAGCTTTATGATCAGTTTCACCATTTAGACCACATTAAATAAGATTACATGGACCGTGGCGGGAGCTGATCCTAGACCAGAATTGAATTGTTAACGTACAAATTGACTTGGGAAATGTATATTTTTGTGTCAGTTATGTGTAGTATGGTGGAAGCATGCTATAGAGGCATGTAAGAAGGCAGTGTACACTGTAATCCATAGGTCGTTGTTATTGATCACATGCAATTACAATCGATTATGGACTACATGTGAACTAATTGATTTTTTGATGACTCAAACATGTCAATTGGAATAACATGAATGAGGGTTCTATTCAATCAGATCTGCTTTAGCCAAAATTCGCATAGTGGTTATTTTGAAGGTATCGGAGGTGGAATTGTGCAAAAGCTGTCAAATCCACAAGTGGCTCCCGGCATAGTACCTAAAGTGGCATTGCCACTGACTGCACGGAATTGCATTAACAGAAATCCCATGCAGTCTTGTTTACAAGTTTGACACTGGAATGTGAGATGGAATCTACACCTTTACTGCAGTGGTCTAAATCAGGATCACACAGAGTGTTTCTTGGTAGTCTTAAACAAATTTACTTTCAAACAAAAGTATACACCGCACACACATGGTTATGGGCTTATATCTGTACCATGTCAGATCTAGTTGAAATGTATTAGATTTTGAGTTTGCATCCCAATATTACACTTTATATACATCACAGAAGACTGAAATATAACAAAACTGTTTGACATAGAAACACCGGACTTTTTGCGTTTTTTTTTAAAATAACGTTTATTAATTATGGAATTATGAAAAATATTATTAACGTTCCACCCATGAGGGCACTAGGGCATTTGATTGCAGGAAAGGGCTATGATGATAAAAATCCTCATTTTATTGAATGATTTTTTTGTTTGAGAGTAATTATTTATATATAGCCTACACTTTCTCGCTCTAACCTTCTAACATGGGTGTGGCTTCCTGACAATGATCACAAGAGCAGCTGCTCACCGATTTTACAGCTCCAACGCAGTTCCACCTCAAACACCGCCAAAACATCTGCTATGCGGGTTTCGGCTATCTTCGGAACGATTGATCTGATAGAATCTAGGGCTTAACTTATTAATTTCAAATAACATATGAAGAAACAAGAGACAAAAGCCCTGAACTGACCTCCTTTGATCATCTATCATCTTTGCCCCAAAGAACTGTAACAGCTAACTAAAAAGGCAACTGAGGATTTAATTAGAATGGATTGATCTTAACAGCAGACACAATTACATCACGTCTATTCTCCGTCTTATCGTCTTGACTGGAGCCCTCTTCTTATCTATAATTGGGGGAATGAAAAACAAAGATGACTTGACAGAATAAAGAAGTGATTTCTTTCAGATTCGCCATGCAGCAAAGCCATTGCACAAGGCATAATTCAATGATTCAACATGAGGACCCCAAGTGTTGAGAACTATTTCTCTGTTTGATTGCTATATTCCACTTTTCTATCGACAGTTCTTCCTTGATGGCGTTGGTGAAGGATCCAAAACGTATCCGTCAGCCGCTTCCAATCAATATGTTGCATATGGGTGCGTCTGCTCGCCCATATATTCTCATCCCCGAAGGGGGAGCTGACCTGCTAATTATTTCACCAGTCCATTATATTTAATAACACGCAACGGGTCTCTCGCAGTGGAGCTTAGCGAGCCACTTAGTGTCACATCGGCCTGCCGTGACCAGAATAATTTTTTCAAAACCAAGGTTGCACGCTCTGCGTTACAAAGCCTGAATGAGAGTCTGTGGCGGGGGTGAAAAAATCCCCATCAAGAGGGCCAATCATCCATGGCGACTGCTTTACATGCTGTCTCTCGGGTCTCTCGGAGCGGTCATACGTTTCCGACATGAACAATGTTGACGGAGCTTGCATTATACAGAGGCACTCCAGGGGTAAAGCGACTCGCTGATGGGTCTATCACAACATATTTAAATCTCTTGAGAGGAGTCTTTTTGCAGTTCAGAATGCATTGCTGAAGAACTGTTTCAGAAAGCCTTGGTGCAAATTGAAATAAATATACTTTATCCAGTATTTCAAACCTCACAACGTTTGCATGTTCTTGTTGTAGCAAAGACTTGAAGGTTGCAGATGTTGTTCAAGTTGGTTGAATGTAGGGGTGTTTGAGTTCGAGACAACCATTGAGAACAAATAAAACACAATTGTATTTGTCACATGCTTTGTAAACAACAGGTGAAACGTTTGCTTATGGGTCCTTTTCCAACAATGTAGTTTAAGGTAAAGATAAAGATAAAAAAGACCAAAAAAGAGCTGCTGTACTAGACAGTATATATTTCTCAAGTCACTTGACTTTTTCACAAAGGATTAGGTAGGGGTAAACAACGACACTCATCTGACAACATAGCTAGGTCACTAGCAACATAGCTGGGGCACTAGAAAACATAGCCGGGGCACTAGAAAGCATGGCTGGGGCACTAGAAAGCATAGCTGGGGCACTAGAAAGCATGGCTGGGGCACTAGACAACATAGCTGGGGCACTAGAAAGCATGGCTGGGGCACTAGACAACATAGCTGGGGCACTAAAAAGCATGGCTGGGGCACTAGAAAGCATGGCTGGGGCACTAGACAACATAGCTGGGGAACTAGAAAGCATGGCTGGGGCACTAGACAACATAGCTGGGGAACTAGACAACATAGCTGGGGCACTAGACAACATAGCAAGGGCACAAGCCAACATAGCAGGGGCACAAGCCAACATAGCAGGGGCACTAGAAAGCATGGCTGGGGCACTAGACAACATAGCTGGGGCACTAGACAACATAGCTGGGGCACTAGAAAGCATGGCTGGGGCACTAGACAGCATAGCTGGGGCACTAGACAGCATAGCTGGGGCACTAGACAACATAGCAGGGGCACAAGCCAACATAGCAGGGGCACAAGCCAACATAGCAGGGGCACTAGAAAGCATGGCTGGGGCACTAGACAACATAGCTGGGGCACTAGAAAGCATGGCTGGGGCACTAGACAACATAGCTGGGGCACTAGAAAGCATGGCTGGGGCACTAGAAAGCATGGCTGGGGCACTAGAAAGCATGGCTGGGGCACTAAACAACATAGCTGGGGAACTAGAAAGCATGGCTGGGGCACTAGACAACATAGCTGGGGCACTAGACAACATAGCAAGGGCACAAGCCAACATAGCAGGGGCACAAGCCAACATAGCAGGGGCACTAGAAAGCATGGCGGGGACACTAGACAACATAGCTGGGGCACTAGACAACATAGCTGGGGCACTAGAAAGCATGGCTGGGGCACTAGACAACATAGCTGGGGTACTAGAAAGCATGGCTGGGGCACTAGACAACATAGCAGGGGCACTAGACAACATAGCAAGGGCACAAGCCAACATAGCAGGGGCACAAGCCAACATAGCAGGGGCACTAGAAAGCATGGCTGGGGCACTAGACAACATAGCTGGGGCACTAGACAACATAGCTGGGGCACTAGAAAGCATGGCTGGGGCACTAGACAACATAGCTGGGGCACTAGAAAGCATGGCTGGGGCACTAGAAAGCATGGCTGGGGCACTAGACAACATAGCTGGGGCACTGGACAACATAGCTGGGGCACTAGACAACATAGCTGGGGCACAAGCCAACAAAGCAGGGGCACAAGCCAACATAGCAGGGGCACTAGAAAGCATGGCTGGGGCACTAGACAACATAGCTGGGGCACAAGCCAACATAGCTGGGGCACTAGAAAGCATGGCTGGGGTACTAGACAACATAGCTGGGGCACTAGACAACATAGCAGGGGCACTATACACTATAATAACATAGCAAGGGCACTAGTAAACCTAGCTTGGGCACTAGACAGCATAGCTGGGGCACTAGACACCATAATAACATATCTGGGGTACTAGACACTAGAATAACATAGCTGGGGCAATAGACACAATAACAACATAACTGGGGCATTTGACACTAGAATAACATAGATGGGGCACTAGACAACATAGCTTTGTCTATAAACACTAGAATAACATAGATCAAATTTGTATTTGTTACATGTGCTGAGTACAACAGGTGTGGACCTTACCGTGAAATGCTTACTTACAAGTCCTTAACTCTATTTCTTGAACTGCATTGTTTGTTAAGAAAATATTTACGAAATAAACTAAACAATTGTTTACAGACAGATTATTTCACTTATAATTCACTGTATCACAATTCCAGTGGGTCAGAAGTTTACATACACACAGTTGACTGTGCCTTTAAACAGCTTTCAAAATTCCAGAAAATTATGTCATGGCTTTAGAAGCTTCTGACATCATTTGACTCAATTGGAGGTGTACCTGTAAATGTATTTCAAGGACTACCTTCAAACTCAGTACCTCTTTGTTTGACATCATGGGAAAATCTAAATGAAGTACGACAAAGATTGTACTTTTTGGAGAAATGTCCTCTGGTCTGATGAAACAAAAATAGAACTGTTTGGCCATAATGACCATTGTTATGTTTGGAGGAAAAAGGGGGATGCTTGCAAGCCGAAGAACACCATCCCAACCGTGAAGCACGGGGGTGGCGGCATCATGTTGTGGGGGTGCTTTGCTGCAGGAGGGACTGGTGCACTTCACAAAATAGATGGCATCATGAGGAAGTAAAATTATGTCGATATATTGAAGCAATATCTCAAGACATCAGTCAGGAAGTTAAAGCTTGGTCGCAAATGGGTCTTCCAAATGGACAATGACCCCAAGCATGCTTCCAAAGTTGTGGCAAAATGGCTTAAGGACAACAAAGTCAAGGTATTGGAGCGGCCATCACAAAGCCCTGACCTCAATCCTATAGAATATTTGTGGGCAGAACTGAAGAAGCATGTGCGAGCAAGGAGGCCTACAAACCTGACTCAGTTACACCAGCTCTGTCAGGAGGAATCAGCCAAAATTCACCCAACTTACTGTGGGAAGCTTGTGGAAGGCTACCCGAAACGTTTGACTCAAGTTAAACAATTTAAAGGCAATGCTACCAAATACTAATTGAGTGTATGTAAACTTCTGACCCACTTGGAATGTGATGAAAGACATAAAAGCTGAAATAAATCATTCTCTCTACTATTATTTTGCCATTTCACATTCTTAAAATAAAGTGGTGATCCTAACTGACCTAAAACAGGGCATTCTTACTAGGATTAAATGTCAGGAATTGTGAACACCTGAGTTGAAATGTATTTGGCTAAGGTGTATGTAAACTTCCGACTTAAACTGTATATATAGGGGTACAGAGTCAATGTGCGGGTGTACAGGTTAGTTGAGGTAATTTCTACATGTTCATGGGAGTAAAGTTATTATGCATAGCTTTTAAACAGCGAGTTGCAGCAGTGTTAAAAACAAAAAAACAAAGGGGGAGGGGGGGGTCAATGTAAATAGTCTGGTGGGCCATTTGATTAATTGTTCAGCAGTCTTATTGCTTGTGGGTAGAAGCTGGTAAGGAGCCTTTTGGACCTAGACTTGGCACTGTGCTGTAGCAGAGAGAACAGTCTATGACTTGGGTGACTGAGTGTCTTTGAAAGTTTTTTGGGCCTTCCTCTGACACCGCCTAGTATATAGGTCTTTGATGACAGGAAGCTTGGCCCAAGTGATCAAATCAAATCCAATTTTATGGGTCACATACATGTGTTTAGCAGATGTTATTGCTGCTGTAGCGAAATGCTTGTGCTTCTAGTTCCGACAGTGCAGTAATATCTAACAAGAAATATCTAACAAATTACACATATACCCAATACTCACAAATCTACGTAGGAATGAAATAAGACTATATACATATGGACGAGCGATGTCAGAGCGGAATAGACTAAGATACAGTAGAATAGTATAGAAAACAGTATATACATATGAGATGAGTAATGCAAGATATGTAAAAATTATCAAGTGAATGAGATACTGTAGAATAGTATAGAAAAAGTATATACATATGAGATGAGTGATACCAAATATGTTAACATTAAGTGACTAAGATACTGTAGAATAGTACAGAGTTCAGTATATAAACTCAGTAAAAAAAAGAAACGTCCTCTCACTTTCAACTGCGTTTATTTTCAGGAAACTTAACGTGTAAATATTTGAATGAACATAACAAGATTCAACAACTGAGACATAAACTGAACAAGTTCCACAGACATGTGACTAACAGAAATTGAATAATGTGTCCCTGAACAAAGGGGGGTCAAAATCAAAAGTAACAGTCAGTATCTGGTGTGGCCACCAGCTGCATTAAGTACTGCAGTGCATCTCCTCCTCATGGACTGCACCAGATTTGCCAGTTCTTGCTGTGAGATGTTACCCCACTCTTCCACCAAGGCACCTGCAAGTTCTGGGGGAAATGGCTCTAGCCCTCACCCTCTGATCCAACAGGTCCCAGACGTACTCAATGGGATTGAGATCCGGGCTCTTCGCTTGCCATGGCAGAACACTGACATTCCTGTCTTGCAGGAAATCACGCACAGAACGAGCAGTATGGCTGGTGGCATTGTCATGCTGGAGGGTCATGTCAGGATGACCCTGCAGGAAGGGTACCACATGAGGGAGGAAGACGTCTTCCCTGTAACGCACAGCATTGAGATTGCCTGCAATGACAACAAGCTCAGGTGTGACACACCGCACCAGACCATGACTGACCCTCCACCTCCAAATCAGTGGGTTTGTGCCCATAGGCGAAGTTGTTGCCGGGTAATGTCTGGTGAGGACCTGCCTTACAACAGGCCTACAAGTCCTCCGTCCAGCCTCTCTGTCTATTGCGGACAGTTTGAGCACTGATGGAGTGTTTGTGTGTTCCTGGTGTAACTCGGGCAGTTGTTGTTGCCATCCTGTACCTGCCCCGCAGGTGTGATGTTCGGATGTACCGATCCTGTGCAGGTGTTGTTACACGTGGTCTGCCACTGCGAGGACGATCATCTGTCTGTCCCGTCTCCCTGTACTGCTGTCTTAGGCGTCTCACAGTACAGACATTGCGATTTATTGACCTGGCCACAGTCCTCATGCATCCTTGCAGCATGCTTAAGGCACATTCACGCAGGTGAGCAGGGACCCTGGACATCTTTCTTTTGGTGTTTTTCAGAGTCAGTAGAAAGGGCTCTTTAGTGTCCTAAGTTTTCATAACTGTGACCTTAATTGCCTACCGTCTATAAGCTGTTAGTGTCTTAATGACCGTTCCACAGGTGCATGTTCATTAATTGTTTATGGTTCATTGAACAAGCATGGGAAACAGTGTTTAACCCCTTTACAATGAAGATCTGTGAAGTTATTTGGATTTTTACGAATTATCTTTGAAAGACAGGGTCCTGAAAAAGGGACATTTCTTTTTTTGCTGAGTTTACATATGAGATAAGTAAAACCAGATATGTAAACATTATTAAAGTGACTAGTGTTCCATTCCTTAAAGTGGCCAGTTGTCACGTCCTGACCATAGAAAGCTTTTATTTTTCTATGGTAGAGTAGGTCAGGGTGTGACAGAGGGTTTTGTCTAGTTTATTTATGTCTATGTTGGTTCTAGTTTATTTTTTCTATGTTGGGGGTTTTGTCTAGTTTATGTATTTCTATGTGGGGTTCTAGTTATTGTTTTTCTATGTTTTTTGGGGGGGGATGATCTCCAATTAGAAGCAGCTGGTCATCGTTGTCTCTAATTGGGGATCATATTTAAGTGGTTGTTTTTCCCACCTGGGTTTGTGGGAGATTATATATGTTTTTCCTCTTCGTCACGGTTTGTTGTTTTGGTCATTAGTTTATTTGTATATCTTGCATAGTTTCACAGTTATAATAAAATGTGGAACGATATACACGCTGCGCTTTGGTCCCATTCTTCAGACAGTCGTGACACCAGTAATTTCTAGTCTATGCCTATAGGTAGCAGCCTCTAATGTGCTAGTGATTGCTGTTTAACAGTCTGATGGCCTCGAGATTGAAAAACAGCTTCTGCCTCTAAGTCCCAGCCTTGATGCACCTGTACTGACCTCGCCTT
The DNA here is from genome assembly GCF_901001165.1 of Salmo trutta. Taxonomy (NCBI): domain Eukaryota; kingdom Metazoa; phylum Chordata; class Actinopteri; order Salmoniformes; family Salmonidae; genus Salmo; species Salmo trutta. The sequence goes on from NC_042959.1 coordinate 22,662,758, forward strand.
CTGGATGATAGCGGGGTGAACAGGCAGTGGCTCGGGTGTTTGATGTCCTTGATGATCTTTTTTGCCTTCCTGTGACATCGGTTGCTGTAGGTGTCCTGGAGGGTGGGTAGTTTGCCCCCAATAATATAGCTAGGGCACTAGACACTATAATACAATAACTGGGGCATTAGACAACATAGCTTGGGCACTAGAATAACATGGCTGGGGCACTAGACACTGGAATAATATAGCTGGACAGCGTCTGGACGGGAACAAAATGACGTTAATGTCGACACATGGAACAAACTGAGGAACAGACAGATATAGAGAGGGAAATCAACAAAGTAAAGGAGTCCAGGTGAGTCCAATATTCCGCTGATGCCTGTAATGATGGTGACAGGTGTGCATAATGATGGGCCACCTGGTTCCCTCAAGCGCCATAGAGGGGGAGAGGGAGCAGTCATGACAGTTCCCCCCCCTCTAGGGGTGCCACCCGGCGTCCCACCTGGGCGAGCCTGATGGCCCGGACGAGGCATGGGAGCCTGACGAGCCGGCTGAGGCATGATGTGGGATGGGAGCCTGATGAACCGGCTGAGGCGTGGGAGCCTGGCGAGCCGGCTGATGTATGACGTGGGGTGGGAGCCTGCCGAGCCAACCGAGGCAAGGAAACCTCTCGAGCCAGCTAAGCCAGCCCCGGTTCCTTCGACAGTGGCCCCAGACCCGACGTCACCAACCAAAACAAAAAACAAAACTCCCTGATGCTTCAAATGTTGTCAGCATTCTGTGAGGACCGACGCTTGGAGCCGAGAAGCAAGTACAGGGAGTGAACATTTAATAAATAAACAGACATTAAACAAGACAGGACAGGGTCTGAAAATGAAAAACATAACGACATTAATGCTGACACAGGGAACAAACTGAGGAACAGACAGATATAGAGGGGGCAATCAACAAAGTGAAGGAGTCCAGATGAGTCCAATATTGCGCTGTGTCTAGTGTCTTATCTATGTTATTATAGGCACTAAACACTATAATAACATAGGTAGGGCACTAGACACTATAAAACCATAACTGGGTTACTGGACAATATAGCTGGGGCACTAGACACTATAATAACATAGCTGGGGCACTAGACACTGGAATAACATAGCTAGGGCACTTGACACAAGAATAACATAGCTGGGGCACTAGATATGATAACAACATAGCTGGGGCACTAGACACTAGGAATAACATAGATGGGACACTAGACAACTTAGCTAGGGCACTAGACACTTCGATAATATAGCTGGGGCACTAGACACTACAATTACATAGCTGGGGCACTAACTAGAATAACATAGCTGGGGCACTAGACAATATAGCTGGGGCAAAAGACACTTTAATAAACATATTTGGGGTAATACACACAAGGATAACCTAGCTAGGGCACTACAGTTGAAGTCAGACGTTTACATACACCTTAGCCAAATACATTTCAACTCAGTTTTTCACAATTCCTGACATTTAATCCTAGGAACAATTCCCTGTCTTAGGTCAGTTAGGATCACCACTTTATTTTAAGAATGTGAAATGTCAGAATAATAGTAGAGAGAATGATTTATTTCAGCTTTTATTTATTTCATCACATTCCCAGTGGGTCAGAAGTTTACATACACTCAATTTAGTATTTGGTAGCATTGCCTTCAAATTGTTAGACTTGGGTCAAACGTTTTGGGTAGCCTTCCACAAGCTTCCCACAATAAGTTGGGTGAATTTTTTCCCATTCCTCCTGACAGAGCTGGAGTAAATGAATCAGGTTTGTGACCTCCTTACTCGCACACGCTTTTTCAGTTCTGCCCACACATTTTCTATGGGATTGAGGTCAGGGCTTGTGATGGCCACTCCAGTACCTTGACTTTGTTGTCCTTAAGTCATTTTGCCACAACTTTAGAAGTATGCTTGGGGTCATTGTCCATTTGGAAGACCCATTTGCGACCAAGCTTTAACTTCCTGACTGATGTCTTGAGATATTGCTTCAATATATCGACATAATTTTACTTCCTCATGATGCCATCTATTTTGTGAAGGGCACCAGTCCCTCCTGCAGCAAAGCACCCCCAAAACATGATGCCGCCACCACCGTGCTTCACGGTTGGGATGGTGTTCTTCGGCTTGCAAGCATCCCCCTTTTTCCTCCAAATATAAGATGGTCATTATGGCCAAACAGTTCTATTTTTGTTTCATCAGACCAGAGGACATATCTCCAAAAAGTACAATCTTTGTCCCCATGTGCAGTTGCAAACCGTAGTCTGTCTTTTTTATGGCGGTTTTGGAGCAGTGGCTTCTTCCTTGCTGAGCGGCCTTTCAGGTTATGTCGATTTAGGACTCGTTTTACTGTGGATATAGATACTTTTGTACCTGTTTCCTCCAGCATCTTCACAAGGTCCTTTGCTGTTGTTGTCCTTTGCTGTTGAGAACACTTGTCTAAAGCAACTCAAACATTCCCTCAAACTTTCTTTCATACTTTAGTATTTTCTTTTTGGATTGGATGAAAGCAAAGTCTACTCAGGTGTTTCGTAATTGACAACAGCCAATGGAACTGTCATTATGAGAGTGACACTTCTCTACATACAAGAAAATAAGTTTTACTATATGTCATGTGTTGGAACAAGAAGTTGCAGTCTTTATTTTTTGCTCGTAACTTTTCTATGCTAAAAATGTATTGTAGTTGACTCTTTTGACGAGTCTGCTTTGATGGTGCATTGCAAATACATAAGCTTTCCTCCTTCTGTCAGAGTTGGTGTTTGGTGTAGTATACCGTGGCTTTTTTGGTGGCGCAATGCTGTAAGATTGAAGTCATTGTTCATGTTAACTTAGGGAAAGCAGTCATACAATTGCTATTTAGCACACTTACAATGCTGATGCCCCCCCCCCTCCTTGAACATGCAAAACAGAAAACAGTGTGTTCCAGGAGTAAGTTTAATGAGTGTTAGGTATTCCCTGGTGGTTTTTTTGACAGTTAGGTTAAATTTTTCAGGTAGGTTTGACAAAAAAAAGTACACATTTTTAAAAATCGAAATAGAGTTGGTCTGGGATTGATTTGCACTTTTCGCACCAAAGTACGTTCATCTCTAGGAGACAGAACGCATCTCCTCCTGAGCGGTATGACGTCTGCGTGGTCCCATGGTGTTTATACTTGCGTACTATTGTTTGTACAGATGAACGTGGTACCTTCAGGCGTTTGGAAATTGCTCCCAAGGATGAACCAGACTTGTGGAGTTCTACAAAAAATGTTCTGAGGTCTTGGCTGATTTCTTTTGATTTTCCCATGATGTCAAGCAAAGAGGCACTGAGTTTGAAGGTAGGCCTTGAAATACATCCACAGGTACACCTCCAATTGACTCAAATGATAAATGCAAATGTAAATTAGCCTATCAGAAGCTTCTATAGCCATGATATCGTTTTATGGAATTTTCCAAGCTGTATAAAGGCACAGTCAACTTAGTGTATGTAAACTTCTGACCCACTGGAATTGTGATACAGTGAATTATAAGTGAAATAATCTGTCTGTAAACAATTGTTGGAAAAGTGACTTGTGTCATACACAAAGTAGATGTTCTAACCGACTTGCCAAAACTATAGTTTGTTAACAAGAAATTTGTGGAGTGGTTGAAAAATGAGTTTTAATGACTCCAACCTAAGTGTATGTAAACTTCCAACTTCAACTGTAGTTAGTATGCCAAACGTTCCCGGATGTTGTACTAAATTCGCCAAAATATGAAGAATACACTCAGAGGACACTATTTCTGTACTTTAGGGCCCATAATGCAATTCTTCAGGAAATGGACGTGGCTTCACATTGTTTTCAGATTTTAAGAAAATGGAAGATATGCAGCCGAAGTACAACGAGCAGATACAAATTCATTGCTTTAACTAATTATGACAAATGTTAAGAAAATGTTGAGCAATGTAATAAAGTAATGACTTTTCAAATAAGTCAACTTACACGTTATGTTGGCTGACAATTTGTTAGCTACACTGTCCTTACGAACCACATAGCATATCTTTACAGGAGTATGTACTGGTATGTTGTTAGCTAGCTACCTAACGTTAGTTGGCTACTTATACATCAAACTTTCCAGTGTATTAACTATAAGCTATCTAACCAACTACCCAATGTTTATTGACTTGATTATTCCCGTCAAATTTAGCTTAGCTTAATGGTATAGTCGTTGTGCGTTCTCAATGGGCATTTGTTCTGGCTATCTACTCCAATTTCACATCACTCTCGTCTGAATGTACCACAGCACAGAATAATGAATTTACGAGCGCCCCAACACCCGTTGAATATGGCCAGTGTCATTAAATGTCGGCAAAAAAGGGTCATTAAATTGGTGCCATCAGCACAGTTACAGTACAGTTACCAACGCTCTGGATAACATGAAAACTGCCTAACCAACTCTGCAAGGGCGAGTAAAATAGCCAGAGTGGCCTCATTTGTGCCTAGAAGTAGCTAGCAAGCTAGCCAACGTTAGCTTTGGTGCTTGACTGCCGTTGTAAGGTCAGAACGCTGAAATCAACCCTACTCCTCGGCCTGAGCGTCCAGTGTGCGCTCTGAGAGCGCATTTTTTAGGAACTTCTTATATTTTTAAACACAGATAAAAGAAACACGCTGTTTTCGCATATGTAGTCACTGGTATGGTGGTGGAGATAATGAATATAAGGTTGAAAAGTGGCAAAATTTCCCTTTAAGTATATATTTTTCATTTTTTATTTGCTACCATGGCTGTTAAAGGGATACTTTGGGATTTTGGAAATGAGGAGGAAGAGCCAATGCTAACTAGCATTAGCGCAATGATTGGAAGTCCTTGCAAGCAGATACCCATAGACATTGCGCCAACACAAGTTAGCAATTGCGCTAGCACAAGTTAGCAATTTCCTTCCAACTGCAATTTAGAAGTGCATCTGACTCTGGGGAAGTAGATAAAGGGCCTCATTGCCAAAATACTGAAGAATCCCTTTAATGAATACTCACTACTGTCTGTACCTGTGTGTGTTTGTATTTTATAAAATGAGAGTCTGTCTGTCTGTCTGTCTGTCTGTGTGTGTGTGTGTGTGTCGGTATCACAGGAGGTTGGTGGCTACTTAAATGGGGAGGACGGGTTCATGGTAATGGCTGGTGCGGAATATGTCTGTGTGTGTCTGTTTATTTGTCTGTCTATCCGTAAGTGTGTGAGTGCGTGCGTGCATGCATTCGTGTGTGCGTGCATTTGTTTGTGTGCGTCTGTCTGTCTGTCTGTCTGTCTGTCTGTCTGTCTGTCTGTCTGTCTGTCTGTCTGTCTGTCCCTGTGTGTCCAGGGCTTTTGATGACACTGACCTTCATATCCCCTGGGCTAGGTCTAGCAGCCATTTATCTTTTATTCATTTGGCCATTTCTGAGGAAGGCAGCTTTTCTGTCACCAAGGCTTGTCAAAAATGAGGCAATTTCATGATGTGCAGTGCTTGGCGGCCAAATGGTGCACAGTCACACACTGTAACAGGTGATGCCACAGTCCTGGAGAGGCTGTGTCTATGTTGGCTCCAGCTTTGAGATGACTGTCTGTCACTGAATGTGTTACGACACTTTTGAGAACACTTGTCTAAGCAACTCAAACATTCCCTCAAACTTTCTTTCATACTTTAGTATTTTCTTTTTGGATTGGATGAAAGCAAAGTCTACTCAGGTGTTTCGTAATTGACAACAGCCAATGGAACTGTCATTATGAGAGTGACACTTCTCTACATACAAGAAAATAAGTTTTACTATATGTCATGTGTTGGAACAAGAAGTTGCAGTCTTTATTTTTTGCTCGTAACTCTTCTGTGCTAAAAATGTATTGTAGTTGACTCTTTTGACGAGTCTGCTTTGATGGTGCATTGCAAATACACATCATAAGCTTTCCTCCTACTGTCAGAGTTGGTGTTTGACATTGAGCAATGATTTCGCTCATCGATGGCTTTCTGTTGACGTTGATGTGGCGTTTTTTGGTGGCGCAATGCTGTAAGATTGAAGTCATTGTTCATGTTATCTTAGGGAAAGCAGTCATACAAAGCATTGCTATTTAGCACACTTATAATGCTGATCCCCCCCCCCCTTGAACATGCAAAACAGAAAACAGTGTGTTCCAGGAGGAAGTTTAATGAGTGTTAGGTATTCCCTGGTGGTTTTTTGACAGTTAGGTTAAATGTGTCAGGTAGGTTTGACAAAAATAAAGTACAATTAAAAAAAAAAATCTAAGTAGAGTTGATCATGTGAGGTTGTTGCTATTATGATTTGAATAGCAATGCTTTTGATCAGAATGTTAACATAATTAATTGATATCTGACATATGGTAAAGTTAAGAGCTTAATAACACTCCCTTGGCAGAGACCAAATTAAGAAGGAAAACATTCTGCCTCACATGTAATTCTTTTTTACATATTATGAGAAAAAAAAGGCATCTGACATTTGAATTACAATGTACTGTTTGCATAATGTACTGTGTGGTGTACATATGAAGTGACATAACTGACATTTCTAACTCAAACAACTCCTTTCGTCAAAGCTTTTACCTTAATATTTTGCATTAAGAGACTCATTAGCACACAGGTGTGCCCATTGACTTAATATGTGTCTTACAGTACATGATTCAGACATTTTAGACTAACTTATTCTCTCTTGTTGTTGTTCCTCAGATGACAACTGCAGACTGAGTGACTACCGGAGGCTGAAGACCAAGATTCTGGATATGTATGATCAGAGATACATGGCAACTGGCAACCGTGGGAGCCATAAAAACAACATGGCTACCAGGAAGAAGCTGGTCGATGTTGTGTTTCAGCGCTTCGACGCCGATGGTAGCAGGAGAGTAGACAGCAGTGAACTATCACAGGTGAGGAGATGAGGGTGGGACTCGGATGTCACTAAGTGCTTCAAAGAAAAGGGAAAACCAACAACATCCCAACATTGTGTTTGCTACACACCAAGGAGTAGCGAACTGTCACAAGTGTGGACATGAGAGTAGACTATAAAGCCACAGTAAATGTCTCTCCCACATGTCAGTAGCCATACCATCGCACCTTCCCTGAATTGAAAAGCTTAAACAAACAGAACCTAAACATTGTGTTTACTATACTAGGAGTTTACTATGAGCCATCTTAATGCCCTCAGCATTATTTTCCATTTTATTCCCTTCATTTGGTCTTTAATTCGTAAAGCGAGGTGCAAAGAGTTGCCGTTAAATCTTTCAAAATATAATAATCCAAGTCAAAGGAGCTTTCCGCTCATGGGAGAATGCTGGCTTTGACTGTTATTGCCAGAAAGCGTGGTTGAAAAGGGAGCTTTGAGTGGCTTTCATGAGAAAGGAAGACATTTTACGCATAATAAATACATGTCTCACAATACCTGAGGACTAGTTTATATGCCATGCATTTAAATAATGAATAGGTAAGCAACTACTGCTGGTTTAAATAACCTTTCAACTGCTCTCAGGTCAGTTTCATACTAATATATCCAGCGGCACTCTGATTCCGCCAGTCTCTATTGGATTGATGTGAGAGAGGAAGCTAGCTTGATTCATATTCTTATGCATTCACTTTTTTTATACAAAGTGCCCCATTTGATTACTGCCAACAGCTCTGATATTATTAAACTATATTTTCATATCATTTGCATTATTTTTTTTTTTACATAACAGCGAGGCTTTCAGCTCAGAGATGAGAGCACAAATCAATGCAAAGTGGGTGAAATAAAGTGTTAGGCTTTCTTTGAATATGCAAATATGCCCCGTTGACACATTGGAAAGTTGCTTTAGGTAGTAACCATAGATACCAAAGGTATTAAACTACGGATGACACTGAGGGCTAGACACCAAGCTATGAGCCATCGTCTATCCAAGTGTTTGAATGTCAGTCTGTCCATAAACATCAACTGCACAGATTGAGTAACGCCATGTTGGTTTTAAAGCATTCCTCACAGGAAAATGCTACAGTCTCTCTTAAACCTTGAGGCATATGGTGATGTTGACACACAGTACACACGGTATACAGTACAAACGTGTTGTAGCTATTTTAAGGCAAAGTTTTTAGTGTCTTGTTTACAAAAGCACACCACAGTCATTCATTCAGAATCTCAGACGTTGACACAGTTGACCTTAATCTATGTCACATCACAGAGGTCACTTATGGCTGAGAATTCAATCAGTAAAATAACGAATTTCCTCGCTCTTCACTCTTGCCATGTTAAATTATACAAATTTGATGTGACCGATAATTTCAGACCTCGTTTACGAGTCTGCTATTTGTGTAATTGTTCATTGTAAAAGAGGTGTTACATTTGACTGACTGTCTAATGTCCCGTCGCCTCTGTAAATGGGGTGTTAATTTGACACGGACTGCGGCTGCATTCCAAACACACGTTACAGCTGTTTCTCTAACATAATGCGTGTCATTTTGTTAGTTTAGTTAAAAGGTTCAGGCTTGGCATGGTGTGTGTTGATGTGTGTGTGTGTACTTCCATGCTTGTGTGTGTGTGTGTGTGTGTGTGTGTGTGTGTGTGTGTGTGTGTGTGTGTGTGTGTGTGTGTGTGTGTGTGTGTGTGTGTGTGTGTGTGTGTGTGTGTGTGTGTGTGTGTGTGTGTGTGTGTGTGTGTGTGTGTGTGTGTGTGTGTGTGCGTGTCTGGGTGGAGGGGGTGGTGCACTCCCTCCACCCAATCTTCAGACACTGACCCCCTTCTTTATGTTGTTGCAATCAGATGGGTCGATTCTGCCAGTACATCCAACCCGAACATCAACTACAGAGCAAGGGAAAGATGGTTTGATTTCTGGCCGGGACATAAAACATTTAAGAGATGGTGTGAGAATCATCAAAGACTGGGGTGACACACAGTCACTCTGCTTTTACCATCTCCCTTAATCAAACCATCTGCCATGGGGCCAATCAGGAAGGCAGAGAATACTTTGGAATACCACGTTTTTTGATAATACTTTCTCTGAACCAATTGTGCCTAGGTAATGCATTATGAATGCATACAATTGCCATTCAAGTATTGTTATAGACTTTTATGAATGCTTTTAGCAAGTGTTGTAATGCACTGTGAAGTGTTGTAATGCACTGTGAAGTGACAGAACTCAATGTAAATACATTTCTAGGGCATTATCATACACAGATGGCTTAAAGAACATTTTCAAATGCAACTGAGGTTCAATCATCAAACAAATTGTGATCATTCTACATAGCTTACACTTTTAGTTCAATAAGTGTTCAGAAAGCATAGCCAACGCTGCAGGGAAAAAGACAAAGTAGAGGATGATTCATTAAGCAGTAATATTTTGTCAAGCTTTATGACCGCTGATCTAGAATGATGGATGAGTGAATGTCGCCCCGAGATGTGATTTATTTCAAACCTTATATAAAACATAACAGGTCTTTGCACCATGAAAAGGGGTTTCCTCAGCATATTTACTTCCAGAAATAAGAGATCAATAGACAATCAAGGTCAAAGTTAAATGTGAAATTGAATTTAGGTTAGAAACCACATAGAACGAGAATTGATCGTGTTACATTGCATGCTCTATGCTGTAACATTAGAAATCCCAGTTCCATGGTTGGTTCCCAGGTTTCAGCACCAAAACATGGAGATGGGGGGGAAAGGTACAAGAAAAAAGCAAACCCCAGACCCCAAAATACCAGACTTAGACTTACTGTCTAGACTTAGCTTTAACTGTAAGTTACATACTAGACCAGGTCTAGACGTAGCTTTAACTGTAACTTACATACTAGACCAGGTCTAGACTTAGCTTTAACTGTAACTTACATACCAGCCCAGGTCTAGACATAGCTTTATCTGTAAGTTACATATTAGTCAAGGTCTAGACTTAACTTTAACTGTAAGTTATCTACTTGCCCAGGTCTAAAATGAGCTTTAACTATAAGTTACATAATGGCCCAGGTCTCAATGCATTTTTCTGTTGCAGGTTATTAAGCAGGAAGGTCTGTTCAAGGAGGTCTCTGAGTGCACCCTGTTTGACCTTCTCAAATACAACGACATCAACGACGACGAGCACCTGACAAAGGACGAGTTCTATACAGCTTTCGGTGAGTGGCAGGATCAACTGATAATGCTTATGTTTTGTCATTCAGGGTAGTAAGGTTGTGTAAAATACTCAAATGTGTATTTGTGTACCATGTGTATATTTTTCTCTTTTCTATGTATTACCATTTATTTTTTCCTTTTTTGACCAGGATATTTGAAGAATAATACCCTCCACATGTTGTGTTGACTTGGACAATAGACATGCTTTCAGGCACATAGCGTTAAAAGCTTTAGACGTAACCTATGCCTTTATGTGACAGCAAAGTGGATAAAACTGTTTACTGTTTACTCAAAACTATGGTCGGACATTTTTTATACATTCCTATACAATAGTTATAGTACCAAAAGTTGTTAATATCTCTTTGAATGACCAGACATTTGTTCTCATCGCTGAAGCTTTAATTGTGGGAGATTTACAATTCATCATAGGCTATTTAAGGGTAATAAAATGGCAAAGTCCTTTACTTTGCTATTTCGCTGGTAAAATGACTTGTGTGGTTGCCAGATATTTACTGAAAAATGTCCTCTATATTCTTGGAAAATTGGGCCCAACGTCGCAACCCAGTAGTGAGCGATGGGTAAATGCATTAGTTCTAATATTGAGTCAGTGTCACTGTATAAAACTAGACACAGAGAAAATATTGAAAGAGCTTAAAACCAAACCCCCAATTGCTAGTACAACATAACGATGACAGTTACTCTTCGCCAACCTAAGTAACATGAACACATATTGCGCTACATTTTCTTGCCTAATTCCCTTTCTCAAATCATTCCCGTCTGACATTTCCAGCTTGCTCAATATCCTCTGACATTTCTCTGGGGTTGAAACACGATGCCAAGATAAAGAATACATAATGACATTCCCATTTTAAAATTGGTTGCTCATCAGCTCTTTGAATATAAAGCATTTCTAGGACAGACAAGAAAAGTTACAAGAGCAAATAACAAACTGGCACATTCTATTGTTCCCCTCCAAGTCAGATGGGTCAAATCTGAGGAGAGCTTAGCTTCCTTGATGACTTTCTATGACAGTCTCTCCTTGGTGGTAGAGCATCTCTCTTAACCTCTCTTCCTCTTCTTTCCCATGTGTTAGTATTTCTTTCTCCCTGTCTATGGCAGCTAGTTCTTTTACTTAGTCAATATTCATGACAAACCAATAAAATATAAGACTGAGAAATCATGAACCCCGTTTGATAAAATTCATGAAATTGCACAACGTGTATTAATGCTCGTGCACATTTACTCTGTAGGATCCAACCAAGCAATGGTGAGCTTGATATGATTTAGCCGTCTCTTAGTCTATGCGAGATAGCCTACTATACACTATGGAGTTGAATGTCATTTCAGCCTTTCAGTCCCTTAGCATTCATAGTCCTTTTGAATGCCCTCTTTTCACCCAAAGCTAAATTCAGATAAGGCTCAGAATGTGTTACATGTCCAGAGGTAGAAACAGTTTTCAGTTAGGATTATATTGACCAGGTAAACCCATTACATCTACAGACCTCCAGCTTTCATGTGCATTATGAACACAATGCCTCGGTGTTCCCTTTACCACAGTAAAGATAGCCGCTATACCAAAGCCTTAAATACCACCAGCCTTGCAAAAGGTTTTGTGATCACTTGAACCTTTTTAATTTATTGTTGCAGATGTTTTATGTGAGTGAATGTAAAAAATAAGAAGATAAACAAAAGGTTTTGTGAACCTCAATGATGGCGCTGACTACTGTCGCTTCAGATTGTGTAGCACTTAACTACACAACTAAATGTTATTTGAGTCCTATTTTTCCAGTTCACAGCTCTCATTAGCCAAGTTAATGCGCTCCATTAAAATATAATACCCTAAGATTACTTGTATAGTACATTTGTTGATTCAGTATATTTAGCAATATAGTACCATTTTGAACTAGCCTACAATCCCAATGAAAATGGGACCTGTCTTACACAGGATGTGTGTCTGTTTTGCTAATAAGGCCTTCCATACAACTTGGAATATTCAAATCACAGCAACGTTGTTTGTCACTGTTAAAGATAAGACACTAACGTCCATGCATAATTCATTGACTCCATCCCATATTCAAGAAAATAAAAATCAATCGCTTCAGCTAGCAGTAAGGTAAATATCTGGCAGGAATGATGGCTTTTAATTAGACCAAGTTACTGATAGAAATGAAATTATGTCTGCCACACTACAGATAGTCTTATGTATTGTCATCCTTGAATAATTTGGTGAATGACTGTGTAATGCACTCCGGGTTTAGGACAGATAAGGCATTCACATCCTGTACATTTGATGTCACCTTAACCTTAGGGCATGGGGATGGTAAAATACCAAGGTTGCAGATGTCACTGTATCGCTAAGTCTTGATTGTAGGATCAAACACTAAATATTAGAGGGTTTATATCTATGAGAACCCATTGGCAGCTTCTGAATAGATGAGAAGGAAAGAGCTGCTGGTGTACATGCTTTATTTTCTTCCTGGCTGGCTGTCTGTCAGTGGCTGTCTGTCAGTGGCTGTCTGTCAGTGGCTGTCTGTAGTAGTCAGTGGCTGAAGTATCGATCCAGAGGTTGATGGTTGGTGACAGGCCGATGGACCCCACGGCTTTGAAACGTGTCACTTGTGTTTTGCGTAGTGGGTTGCCATTGCACTAATACTGTGTCCCAAATGGCACCCTATTTCCTATATGGTGCACCAATTTTTGAACGGGCCCTTATGAGCCTTGGTCAAAAGTAGTACACTAACTATGCCATTTGGGGGACACACTAAAGGTGATCGGTGTGGAAAACGTCAGGCCAAGTAATATAAGTCTAGGGTTAATGTCATATGGCGTATCATCTATTAAGAGGATTCACACCTCAATAACCTATGTTAATCAGTTATCCTTTTTATTTGGAATGAACCACATTGATGTCAGCGATGGAAGTTATTCATGCTGGTAGTTAAGTAAACAGTTCAAGTATTGTTCTTTCTCCGAATAGAACAAAATAACGATCTCAGCAGCTTATTTGTTCTATAATTTGCCTACTCTTTTGAGCTCCAAAATCCCTCGATCTGAATGTGGATTTGCAAAGATAGAAAATGAGTTTACTTAAACTCTGGCTCTTCTCTACGGATCATTATTAGACAACCAAAGGAGACAGCCTTGTCTTCTTCAGGGCAGCGGCAGATGAAAATGGTTTCTGGGCCTGCCTGCCTCCATTAAGACAACTCTGGTGTTATTCATCGCTTGCGGCGCATTGACAATTAATGGATCGTCATGCTTTCTCACGACAAGCTCCCGTGGAGCATTCTGCTCACTGGCTTCAAGGAGTGCTGTTAAATTGGATCCATTTTCCAAAAGTGTGATTTTTGCAGAATGTGTTATGTATTAGAAAGATTTGAAATGCTTTAACTGAATTTTTTTCTTTCTCTTTTCCATCTTTTTCCCCCTAGAAATATCCTCAAAATCACTTGAGGTACTGAGAAAATAGCCAATTGGGCCTTAGCAATACCCACGGGAGGATTTCACATAATTTCTAACTTAAATCCATGACAAATTGCATTTTTTTGCGACTTGGAACCAATTCTAACAGGATATAGCCTTTGTTGAAGAATACTCGCTGTTTCACAATAGGATACAAGAATGTCTTGTCTTCCAGAAGTTTGGTCCGTTATCAAATATAGCTTGCGGATTCACATACCTTTAGTGAATCTTGTAGTCTTGTATAACCATTAATGTATGTATTCCTTGACATCAAATGAGATTGCATGACTTAACATTTCACTATATGCTTGATCAGTGATGTACTATATTGATTATTGATTAGTAAGAAGTCATTACCTGAAGTGTGGACTGAATTTCTATATGTAAACTATAATTCCAGAACATTGCAATTGACTGGATTTATTAAAATCAGAGCTCTTTGTGATATTGGATAGGATTGGAAAGCTTATGATTAATATGTGATATATATGATATACACACAGGGGCCAGTTTATTAGGTACATCCATCTAGTAATGGTCGGACCCTCCTTTCCCTCCAGAACAGCCTGAATTATTTGGGGGATAGATTCTAAAAGGTGTGGCGTTCAAACCTTGCGCAATTGGTATCAAGGGACCTAACATATCAGAAAACTTTCCCCACACCATTACACAACCGCCACTAGACTGTACCATTGACACCAGGCAGGATGGGGCCATGGACTCATGCTGATTATGCCAAATCCGGACTGTCATCAGCATGATGCAACAGGAACCGGGATTTGTCGGACCAGGCAATGTTTTTCCACTCCTCAATTGTCCAGTGTTGGTGATCGCGTGCTCACTGGAGCCGCTTCTTCTTCTCTTCTTTTAGCTGAGTGGAACCCGGTGTGGTTGTCTGCTGTAATAGCCCATCCGTGACAAGGATCAACGAGGTGTGTGTTCTGAGATGCCATTCTCCTTCGACCTCTCATCAAATATCTGTTTTTGCCCACAGGACTGCCACTGACGGGACGTTTTTTGTTTGTCGCACCATTCTCGGTAAACCCTAGACACTGTCATGCATGAAAAACCTAGGAGGTGTTTCTGAGATGACTGGCACCGACGATCATACCATGCTCAAAGTTGCTTACGTCACTCGTTTTGCCCATTCTAACTTTCAATAGAACAGTAACTGAATGGCTTGATGCCTGTCTGCCTGCTTTATATAGCAAGCCACGGCCACGTGACTCACTGTCTGTAGGAGCTAACCATTTTCGTCAACAGGGTGGTGTACTTCATAAACGGGCCACTGAGTGTATGTGATACATACAGTTCATGAATCACACGGTGTGTAGGAAAGCTGCATGATAGAACAACCACATCTCTACAAAATGTAATATCATGTGTACCATAATCTTTCTTATAGACGTTAGTCCTCCTTCCTATCACTGTTGACTGACATACAGACAGAAGGGAAGCATTTCCGTGCAAACAAACGCGCTGGCTTCATCCCTCTCAAACATTTCACTGCTCTTGTCAAGGGGAGGTACGCTGTTGACGCGCTCACATCGGATTGCAGTCTAGAGAGGTATGCAGCTATTGGAGCAACGTTGTACTTTGAACATAATGATGCTATTAAGATCCCTACCGTGGAGCTAGAAGGCAATTACTTAATGCATCTCTGGACACTCAGCTGTGTGTTGAACTCACTCCCTCTTGCTCTTCTTGAGCCCGCTGGTGAGATGGCTTACTGGCGCACCTCAATCAAACCTGCCTTTAAAACACACTTACGCATGCACACACACACGCACATAGACATGTACACACACTTATAGATAGACACACACACACACACACACATACATAATACGCACGCACGTACGCAATTACGTACGCACGCACCTATGCGCGCACACACACACACAGGTGGGAAGGCACACACGTAAAAACAGCCACGTGCACAGAGCTCAATATTATTTACTGGTACGAACCGCATGATAAGGAAAATAACTCACTTGAGTGGGTGAGAGAGGCATCGCAGCCAAATCAACATGGCCCCCTTATGATAAACCCAAACCCCAAATACACCTTGCATTTTGAAGGGATAGCTTTTCTCTCAATTACTTTTTCACAAGGTAGTTTTGATCAAATTAATCCAGTTACAATGGTCTTCAGCCATGTGTGGTCGGTCCCACGAGGCTCCTTCACCAGCTGCTCTATAAACCAGGCCCCAGGCTGATCAGGTGAGGTAATGCACTCAGTAAGTTCCACTTTTACAGGCTTCGCTCACATTTATAACCTTGGTGCAGAGGTTTTTATTTCAATTGGCTTTACTTGCAGTCTGCTTTATGAAGCTTTAAGTCTTGATCAAAGTATTACTGGTATTGGCAGGGCTGTTCCTATCTGCAGACGTTGATATTGGAGCAGGTAATTCAGTTGAGCTAACCCTCCTATTGGTCTAGGGAACCCTAAACCCAAGTGGAGTGATTTGGGGGTTGTTCAAAATGATGTAACAGCACTAGACAATATATCTTAAAAAAACAGCAGCAATGGAGATACACCCACCTGGACTGATAACACCTCTTTGGAGGATGTGTGCCACATGTATGATAGATATGATGGTGGGAAATCACAAGAGAGAAACAGAAAGAGAAGGAGAGAGGAGAGAGAGAGAAACAGAGAGAGAATCAGAACAAGAAGGAGAGAGAAACAGAAAGAGAAGGAAAGAGAGGAGAGAGAGAAATAGAAAGAGAAACAGAAAAAGGAGAGAGAGAGAAACAGAAAGAGAAGGAGAGAGAGAAACAGAAAGAGAAGGAGAGAGAGAGAAACAGAAAGAGCTAGGTGAGCAGGGGAGTAGCTAAACGACAGTGACAGCTATTTTCCCTGACAACCGTTCCTCTACTGTGCCATAGGTGATTTAGTCTTGGGCGGTGGGCATGGACCAACATCCAATTATGGGAACAGTTGGGGAGTAAATCAAAAACCAGACCCAGCCGTTAATCACTAATTACAGGCTGGATATTGAAGGTTAGGTCCCTCCCAGGAGAAAAGCCATGGAAGTCCAAAACAAGACGAAAGGAGCAGCCAGGGCCACTAGTCGTTCTGATAAATCAGAGGCCAGAGAAGGTCGGACAAAATGTCCAGCAGCCCACACTGAGTTCGATTCGATCAATAATAAATTGCCCGTTCTGTGCCTGTACAGACTTCGCATGTATGGGGTTTGGTGGTTTCCCTCCAACAGTATGATGCAGCCTGCCGCCTGCCGATTTCTCTTTTTAAAATCTCCCACATGACTTCCCCCGTTTCAGTTCCCCCGAGATCTCCTGCGAATCGAGTTTGTCGCTCTAAGCGCATTTCCAAAGCCATTAAGATACGAGGGACTGTAATTGAATGGTTAGGGAGGAGATTGTATGGGTATGTCCCGCCTCAACACCGCAGCTACAAAGCCTACTGAGTTTTGACATGTCCATGCGTCGTGTTAGCAGTGATGTTGTCAGGGTTGTTTTTCCATCAGGGTCGAGGGGGAGGAGCATCATAACAGAGCCACAATAGGAAACTCCCACTAGGACATTGTATTGTTTTATTTGTGGAGTAATATGTCCCTTGTGGGCATCTGTCTTTGTGTATGTGACATGGGCCGACAGAGTTCAGTGAGCATGTCAAAAGATGACCGCCGTTTGCTTTCTGCAAAGATATTGCTTAGAATATTTTGATCAGCAGTGTGTTCATGTAATCATTGAACCCGTATCTTGATCTGCTAGTAGGAAAACATCAAGTAACTCTTTCATCTCTGATGTATCCAATAAACCCAGAGCTGAACTCTGAAAATTAGTTATTTAATTGTTTTCAAACTCTTAACATCTCAATAGATGGAGTAAGTTGGAAGTCAATTATGTGTAATATATCTCCACTGGCGCCAATGAATTCTGCGTAGGAAATGCATTTGTACTTTTGTACTAATTTCCTCCTCTGAGCTTGGAGAAAGAGAGGACACATTGCAGCCTAATTTGGGAAATTAAGATTTAATGAAGCCCTGTAGACGTTAGAAACTGCAGTATGTGCTGAGAGAGATATGTTTGTCTCAAACATTTCAGCATGTTATAACTTCCAGGGTCTGTATCGTGGTAATTCCCCATTCAACACATTTGAGAAACTGGAATCGTGTTGTCCATTCTTGTTCTTTCGTAGCTCAATTATACTCTTCTATTGAGATTGTCTGTGTCACGTTAAAACATTATGGTTGTTATGCTGCAATTTCCACATTACAAAATGAGTCGCTTTCCATGTAGCACGTCAGCTTTCAACGATCAATAGTTAACATCATCGTCATCAAGACACAAGATGCTTCGTTGTCGGGCAGGAAGGGTCACGCTAATGATTTGACAGATGTTCTCACCCTTGAGAAATTAAAGGCTAATCAACAAGAGTGTGTTTGAGCATGTTAACACGCATGTCCTCTTGTGTCTTGGATTTACCATCCCGCATGGGAATTTTCACAAAAGACTAGAAATTGATTGAGGACAATCAAATGCAATCGTCTCTCCATGAAAAACATCTCCCATGCATTCTTGAAACCTCAAGAGACTATGTAGAATTGCAATTGTACATATTCTTGACTTAATGACACAGCTTCATTCAGTCTTCAAAAGAGCCATCCTGTTCAAGTTTTTTATTGATCTTTAAAACCCTATAGAAATACTGGACATGTATTGCTTGGGGTTATGAACCATTTCAAAGCACTAGATAGTAAAACATTTTCTCAGGGCAATTGTGTGCTGAGGTATATCTTTATTTGCTTTTCCTACAGAATGGGGTGTCTGCAGTCTTCAAGCATTGATCACATGGGGGTTATTCCAGTTCAGGACATAACAGACAGATTGTTATGCATTAACTCTAGACTCAAGTTAAAAGGTACACACCAGATACAGTCTTATTCAAGCTCTTTCTTCCCTCAGTTGGTTTCGCTGAGCTAAGCTAACCGGTAGTCTCTGGACCTGGGCTTTTCTTTCATTAGGTTTTGTATTTCATGGCCTCAGGAGCAGAACAAATTGAGTCAGTGTTTCCTTTTGCTCTGTTGCTCATTAGCCCAAGAGGAAAATTCAAAGGCACACACTAGTTACAAGTCTAGTTACATAACAGAATTAAAGGGGACGCTTGAGTAACGGCTTTGTGTTCATTCATTGTCTCATTGAAGAACTGGAAGCATTATAGTCGTTAACCATCGGCACCCTTACCGGCCACACGCAAAATGTCTGTTTTTCCAGGATATTTTCTGTGCCTTTGGTGCTATACATACTTTCACTTCAGCAATCAGTGATTATAGCAATATGTGGAGAACTGTAATTCATTTTGAGTTGTCAATGCATTTCAAATAATCTCTTTATGTAAATACAGAAATGTGGTGGCATTGTGGGACATTGAATAGAACACCCACAATCCCTTTGGAAATGTCCACATAATAAGATGGATAGCTAGGTAGGTGGAAGAAATCCTCGGAGATACAGTACTGGCATGGTTTAATGAAATGTACATTAAATCTCTTGTTTACTTGATGTATTTACGTAGCACCTAATTTCATCCATTTTCTCTTGACGTATGAACTCGTTATGTTTCCTCGATGCATAAACCAAACAACATCTGCAGTAATGTTGTGCCTCGGCAACAAAACACTGGCTAATTGAGTCTCTCTCTGTGTATTCAACTGTTTTCAGGTCCATTAATTTAAAGAATACCGGGCATACACGCGATACCACAATCACTCGTCTGTTCAGTGTGCTGTATGCTCACACACACAGGAAAAGTAATTTGGCTTGCTTCACTGATATGTGGAAGTAAACGCATACACGTGCACGCAAACACACGTGCACACACACACACACACACACAAACATTATTTATTTATTTTCACACAGACACACACACACAAGTGGACATGGGGACACACACACACTTGAATTTTTACATTCAAGCACCCTAGTGGAACAAAAGTGGCACTGCTCTCTATGACTAACAGGTGATCTAATTACCGGCTTTGCTTTTTTCTTTACAGAAGTGTTCCAGCTCATCCTGCCAGATGACCAGAAATTGAGCATCACCACGGTAACCGTTGGCCAGAGTGCTGTCTTGACTTGCGCAATCAAGGGGGAGCAGAGACCTCCCATCATCTGGAAACGAAACAACCAGGTTCTCAACTCTCTGGATCTGGAGGACATCAATGTAAGAGCTGCCTGAAGCCCCACCTGTTGTTTCTATTAGCTTTGTAAGACACTTTGTGTCGAGGACAGGTTGACTACCAGGCTTTTCTTATCTAGGATAGCTTACCTTATCACACACACACACGCATGCATGCACACACACACGCACAAACACACACACACACACACTTTGGTAACACTTTATTTGGAGAATAACTATCCACTAACCTTAACCCTTATCCTAACCATAGCCCTAATCCGTACCTTAACTGTTATTTTACTGTAACCGTAACCTTAGCAAGCAGTTTCTTATCAACAGAGTGTGTTGATAGTATGACCATCTGTACATCAAATGGGACAATCCTAATAAAGTATGACCAACAGTTTTGTAATATCCTGCTCAGCTTCTCATCATCACCAGAACGCCTGCTCACTTTAACCTGGACTAATCAAAAGGCAGACCTAGATCCTTTGAACAGCATTTTGGGATTCACAGTTATACACAATGTCAGATATCCAGTCTCTGTACACTGCTGAGAGGGACAGTGTTCTCAGCCAAAGAACAGCAAAGGAGTATGGGTAAAAAAAGGCAGGCAGGATGAAGGAGGATACCAAAGGGGTTTAGCTCTGAGGGAAAGCTCCTATTTTTACTTCCTGCGGAGCGTGTGTCATCGTCTGTATGCAGTATCTACCACCATGACGCTTTCATCCTTCTTCAAAGACAGGACACTTGAAGACTTGAAGTTTCAGGGAGTCACCAGGAAAGGCTTCCCACTCTCTCCGTTGTCCCTCGTCAGGGTTGACCAAGCTGTGGCTGACTGGACCGTGCATAATTGAGTCAACACTGTCGTAGTAGATAAAGGAGGTCCAGCGAAGCCACTAATGTAACATTAAATGTTGATGGCCCTTAAAACTGCGAGGAGGCGCACAGCTGTCGCCAGTCATCACCGAGCACCATCATTCCTGGAATTGAATTTCTGCACCCACTATTTCCACGTGCTTCAGCTTCTTACGATGCCCCATTTACATGAAGATGGGAATGTTCTTCTTCTTTTGGGCCATCGCCTTCTCCCCAAGGTTGTTGATGACTTGCATGTGAAAGCACTGCCATTTTGTCCCCCAGTCTTCTCTACAATAAGCTATTCATAATTGTGTACATCAAGCGCGGCATTGCTGACATGGGAATGCGTTGAAACCATCCTATGCCAAGTTGGATTAAAGTGAGTGAGCTAGATTTAAATCTTGAGTAAAGTAAAGGAACAGAGTACAAGCCAGGCCATGTCAGGTCAAGTTAGGTCGACTTTGATGTCATTTGGCCTCTGTATATGGTTGATACAGTGCCTTGCAAAAGTATGCAGACCCCTTGTATTTCTTCACATTTTATTGTGTTACAAAGTGGTGTCAACAATCTACACAAAATACTCTAAGTTCAAAGTGGAAGAAAATGTAGAATTTTTAAAAAGATTAATAGAACTTAAATGACAATTATTGTCATTGAATAGGTATTCAGCTCCCTCAGTCAATACATGTTAGAAACACCCTTGGGAGCAATTACAGTGTGAGTCTCAAGTCTCTAAGAGTTTTACACACCTGGATTGTGCAGTTTTTGACTGAAGCAGGTTGAAGCAGGTTTTCCTTGAGATGGTTTGGGATGAGTTGGACCGCAGAGTGAAGGGAAAGTAGCCAACAAGTGTTCAGCATATGTGGGAACTCCTTCAAGACTGTTGGAAAAGCATTCCAGGTGACTACCTCGTGAAGCTGGTTGAGAGAATCCCAAGAGTGTGCAAAGCTGTCATCAAGGCAAAGGGTGGCTACTTTGAAGAATCTCAAATATAAAATATATTTTGATTTGTTTATCACTTTTTTTGGTTACTACATGATTCCAAATGTGTTATTTCATTTTGATGTCTTCACAATTATTCTACAATGTAGAAAATAGCAAAAATAAAGAAAAACCCTAGGTAGATGTGTTCTAACTTTTGACTGGTACTGTATGTATGTACAGTATGTACACTGACCATGTGTTTATGGGTATTGCGTTTTATCTCCCAGTGTGAAGGGGCCTAGTGTACTGAGTGGGGTATAGCAGCTAGCATTTTAGGGCTCTATTCAATCAGATCTGCTTTAGCCAACATCCGCATAGCGGTCGTTTTGGTGATGTCGGAGGTGGAACTGCGTTAGAGCTGTCCAATCCACAAGTGGCTCCCGGAATTATGCCTGAAGCAGATATTGCCATTGGCGACATTACCACAGTGTCAATCCCATGCAGCCTTGTTTACAAGTTGAACACTGGAGTGTGAGATGTACTATGCACCTCGATTAGGCTGATAGAAATCCTAATTATTTAGTTGAATAATTTTTTATTTGAGCGTCATTATTTCTATATAGTCTACACTTTCTTGTTCTGAGTGGGGCGGCTGCAGCTTAGTAACAATGATCGCAAGAACAGCTGCTCACCGATTTGATGGCTCCAACGCAGCTCCACCTCCGACACCACCAAAACATCCGCTATGCTGGTGTCAGCTATCGCCTGTTAACGCTTGATCTGATTCAATCTATGCCTTAACCTCATGTATATGTTGAACTAAAATACTTTTGTAACTCTGTCCTCTGTAAATAATTAATATCCATCAACTGATACAAAAAATTATGAATCAATTAAGCTATACAATGTATAGTGTTACATGGTGGAAAGATAAGTGCTTTTGCCTGTTTTCGATGTTGCATTTCAACTAACATCCAAATATTTTGATTGTGTTCTTTCCCCCCAGCAGATTCCGACACAGGTAGGTTTTATCAGAACTGAAATCACCACAGAATTGTCTACTATGTCATCCACAATAAAAAGGCCACAAAGCTAATGAATTCTGTCATCACTCTGT
The DNA here is from genome assembly GCF_901001165.1 of Salmo trutta. NCBI lineage: Eukaryota > Metazoa > Chordata > Actinopteri > Salmoniformes > Salmonidae > Salmo > Salmo trutta. The sequence continues at coordinate 22,685,347 of NC_042959.1, forward strand.
GGCGGATACACCAGACCTTGAGGAGGGGTGGTCTGGAGGAGGAGGGGTGAAGGAGGAGGAAGGAGGGGTGGAGGAGAAGTGGAGTGGTGGAGAAGGGGGAAGGAGGGTTGGAAGAGGAGTGGAGGGGTGAAAGAGGGGTGGAGGAGGGGGAAGGAGAGATGGTGGAAGGGGGGGAGAAGAAGTGGAGGAGGACTCGAGGGGGAAGGAGGGGTGGAGGAGGAGTGGAGAGGGAAGGAGGGGTGGTGGAGGGGGAAGGAGGAGTGGATGAGGAGAGGAGGGGGAAGGAGGGATGAAGGGGAAGGAGGGGTGAAGGCAGAGTGGAGGGGGAAGGAGGGGTGGTGGAGGGGGAAGGAGGAGTGGTGGAGGGGGAAGGAGGAGTGGTGGAGGGGAAGTGGAGGAGGAGTGGAGGGGATAGGAGGAGTGGAGGGGGGGAGGAGGGTGGAGGGGGGGGAGGAGGGTGGAGGAGAAGGAAGGGGAGGTGCTAGAGGAGTGGAGGGGAAAGCATTGGTGGTGGAGGAGTGGAGAGGGAAGGAGGGGTGGTGGAGTGGGAACGAGGGGTGGAGGAGTGGGGGATTTGATCGCCTCCAGTGCTTCTCGTTCCACCCCTCCGAGTTCCATTTCTCCCCTCATTCATTTTTCATTTAAAAGGGTGACACAATATGCTCGTCGCCGAGGGGCCAAAACGCGCCATCAATTCCCCTCACACAGCGAAGGTCTGATGATCCGGTACAGCCTGAGCCTCAATATCCAACCCCTGAACACTGTTTATCTGATCATAGAGGTTGTACCTGACAAACATGGTGGCCCATGCCCATGCTTTACAGCAGTCTAGCAGGTGTATGTAAGCGATGACATGTACTGACTCTGAGACCTGAACAATGCCATCAGACGTGATTGGAATATTAATTGGATTATGACAAGAAACACTTAAAAGATTTGCTATCTTTCTTCAGGTCTATCTGGGTTTTCAGCTGCGAAAGCTTCCTTATCAAATTAGAATGAATAGATGTTAATCAACGAACTGAATGAAGAAATACTCCCAGGAGAAATAGCAAATTACCTTGGAAAGTGTGAACGTTAGTAGGTGTCTAATGAGGAAGTAAATTTTTGTTATTTCTAGATGGTTGCACTACTTGAACACAGTGTATGGATTCATTAACTTTGGGGATTCTTTCAGTGTAGCGGCTGCAATCACGACACAACATTCATTAAATTGGTTTCAGTTGCTCTTCGTGACCTTGGTAACCTCACAGATAAAGTTGCCTGTGCTTTTATACTGGATAACATAGTGAAACTGTTTTTGTGGTGCATGCCTGTTCACAAAATGGAACATCCTCTCATCTTGCTCATTTCAGTGATTACTCAAAATGGCACTTCAATGTAATTACTGACAGACTTCCTTAACCTGAAATTCAGCCCTAAACCAAAGACAAAGCAAGTTTTTCACCTGATTATAGTTGCTTCTTATTTAAAAATTTATTTTTTCACGTAAGATAATACATATAAATGTTAAAATGTCATTAATGACCCAGGATTGATTTGTTTTTCTCTATGGTACCATGCATACAAAAAACAATAATTGGAAGATAATTCTTGACAAGCGAACAAATGCTTGTCTTTGACTGAAACGGATAGAAATGTGTGTCACGGTGTGCCTTTGTTGATCTCCTTGTCCAAGTTATTTTACTTCTTTACATAAGTTCCAATAACACATACATTTTTTCTGCTGCAACCCCCACAGCCATATTGCCTAAGCACATTGTGCACATTCACAAAACATTTTCATTTTCAGATCCGAGCACCCATAATTATTCATGATGGTGTGAATTACATTTTGAACCCTTGAGTCTTTGTCTTACACAGTCATTGTGGCATTCCTCTTTCTTCTCCTGCAGGATTTCGGAGATGATGGCTCATTGTATGTCACCAAGGTGACCACCACCCATATGGGGAACTACAGCTGCCATGCCGACGGGTACGAGCAGCTCTCACAGACGCACATGCTCCAGGTGAACGGTAAGCAGCCACTGCCGCTCTGCGGGAACAGAATGGTCACTCTCACACTTCCTGTCGCTACTGAGTCAAACCCAAAGTATTTTCGCTGCCAAATGCTACTAAATCCCACCTGAGGGTGCACCCGGCTACTCTGACAGGCCACCGTCGGTATAGAGACAGGCGAGCTGAAATGAAATGCTTACAGAGCTGTCAAGGGTTTTTTGGAACTGGGAACGCAACATTAGATTGTTGAGAGTGTTGTTTTGATGGATAAATCTGTCAGAGTGATCAAACCTCTTTTCTATCTTTCAGGATTATCAATCAGTCAGATTTAGCCAATCAAATACACCTTAGTTGTGTGGAAACGCTGTCAAGTGCTACTGTAGTTTTGAATTGAGTTTCTTTCTAATTGGAACGGAAACTATGTCTTGTCGATGCCATTTTCAAACTAGAGACATGAGTTTAGGCACGCAGAAAAAAAATATGACGTTTGCTGCTGTCTAAAAACACTCACTGCCGGCGAATTTGTGACACAACGACAATCGTCGACCTTCAGTTGCAAAGAGACAGTTTCCATTAACGATGACTTTAAAGCACATACAGTTGAAGTCGGAAGTTTACATTACATTTACATTTACATTTAAGTCATTTAGCAGACGCTCTTATCCAGAGCGACTTACAAATTGGTGCATTCACCTTATGATATCCATGATACATACACTTAGGTTGGAGTCATTAAACTCGTTTTTCAACCACTCCACAAATTTTGTTTACAGACAGATTATTTCACTTATAATTCACTGCATCACAATTCCAGTGGGTCAGAAGTTTACATACACTAAATTGACTGTGCCTTTAAACAGCTTGGAAAATTCCATAAAATGATGTCATGGATTTAGAAGCTTCTGATAGGCTAATTGACATCATTTGAGTCAATTTGAGGTGTATCTGTGGATGTATTTCAAGGCAAACCTTCAAACTCAGTGCCTCTTTGCTTGACACCATGGAAAAATCAACAGAAATCAGCCAAGACATTGTAGTCCTCCACAAGTCTGGTTCATCCTTGGGAGCAATTTCCAAATGCCTGAAGGTACCACGTTAATCTGTACAAACAATAGTACGCAAGTATAAACACCATGGGACCACGCAGCGGTCATACCGCTCAGGAAGAAGACGTGTTCTGTCTCCATGAGATGAATGCACTTTGGTGAGAAAAGTGCAAATCAATCCCAGAACAACAGCAAAGGACCTTGTGAAGATGCTGGAGGAAACGGGTACAAAAGTATCTATATCCACATTAAAAACGAGTCCTATATCAACATAACCTGAAAGGCCACTCAGCAAGGAAGAAGCCACTGCTCCAAAGCCGCCATAAAAAAGCCAGACTATGGTTTGCAACTGCACATGGGGACAAAGATCATACTTTTTGGGGAAAAGTTCTGTTCTGATGAAACAAAAATAGAACTGTTTGGCCATAATGACCATCATTATGTTCAGAGGAAAAAGGGGGAGCCTTGCAAGCCGAAGAACACCATCCCAACCGTGAAGCACGGGGGTGGCAGCATCATGTTGTGGGGGTGCTTTGCTGCAGTAAGGACTGGTGCACTTCACAAAATAGATGGCATCATGAAGTAGGAAAATTGTGAATATATTGAAGCACCATCTCAAGACATCAGTCAGGAAGTTAAAGCTTGGTCTCAAATGGGTCTTCCAAATGGACAATGACCCCAAGCATACTTCCAAAGTGGTGGCAAAATGGCTTAAGGACAACAAAGTCAAGGTATTGGAGTGGCCATCAGTAAGCCCTGACCTCAATCCTATAGAAATTTTGTGGGCAGAACTGAAAAACGAACAAGGAGGCCTACAAACCGGACTCAATTACACCAGCTCTGTCAGGAGGAATGGGACAACATTCACCCAACTTATTGTCGGAAGCTTGTGGAAGGCTACCCGAAACATTTGACCCAAGTTAAACAATTTATCGGCAATGCTATCAAATACTAATTGAGTGTATGTAAACTTCTGACCCACTGGGAATGTGATGAAAGAAATAAAAGCTGAAATAAATCTTTCTCTCTACTATTACTCTGACATTTCACATTCTTAAATAAAGTGGTGATCCTAACTGACCTAAAACATGGAATTTTTACTGGGATTAAATGTCAGGAATTGTGAAAAACTGAGTTGAAATGTATTTGGCTAAGGTGTATGTAAACCTCCGACTTCAACTGTATCACTCACAGTATAGTTAATGGTAATGTCTCACTTTAATTGTTCAATTTTCTTTTTGCCTGGTCCATCGAAATGCTGCCTGGCAATTGATTTCGGAAATGGATGTAGGGAAAGTCTGTTTTTTTATGCGTCACAACATCCCCCTTTAACTGGTAATACATACTTTGATAACCACTGCTTTATATTATATAGAAATGCATTATAATATATAAAAGGGAGGAAGAATAAAGCGTGTGAAAACTTTAGCTGTAAGCAATGCATTTATTATTGTCGAATGCTTATGATCCATAACAGTAATGCAAAACAACTGCTTTCAGCCAGATTACTCAACAAAATCTTCCCTCTACAGACTTTCTACATATTATTCCATTGATTAGAATCACATGATTTACAGACAAGTTAATAAAGCAGCACTGAGGAATTGCGGTGCCAATTAGTGAAACAAGCCACATGAACATTACTCTTGTGCCCGGGATGTTCATGGTATAACTTGTATACGTATTAACAAAGAATCCCTCGATTTCATAAAGTCGTCTTTCACATTCTTAGTCACCATTGGGCTGTGGGGCATCCGTGTCTGGTTCCCGCTCTCTGGTGTTTGGAACCCTCTATGGGTGGCCCAGAGCTAGCTGTGAGAACAGGCCTGCTGAAAGAGTAATCACTTCTCAGAGATGAGTCTAGGCCAAGGAAAAAGCTTTCTCCATGGTGGGTGGTCAGAAAACTTTGTGGGCACCTACAATGGGGCTTGCCTTGGTGGTGATACTTGAGATGCAACACATAGAGAAGACAGGTCTCAAAGGGGCTAAGAGTCAATGTGAAACCATCCTCGACCATGATGGCGAGGCTGTCCCCCTGAAGGGCTGTGTGTGTTTGTGTGTCTGTTTGTGATGCGTGAATGTGTGTGTGCCTATGTGTGTGTGTGTGTGTGTGTGTGTGTGTGTGTGACACAAACACTTCCTTTGCAACCAACCAGTGCAGAGAGGAGGCTTGCTGTGTGATTGACAGCTGGGGAGTTTTATGATGGTGCTGTGTCTCATCGTCCTATAACTATGTCTCTTGTCTCTCCTAGGCAGACATCAGGCTCCAATCCTGTCGGAATCTAGATTTGAGTGGAAAAATCTCACTGAGTATATTTCCTTTCAATTCGTGCCTGTCTGGGGCTAAAGGAAATAGTGATTCGAACAGGAGCAAAAAGTGTGTTTACAAATGCATGCACAGCGGAATATTTGTGAAATGTTTTACTTTCATGAAAAATCCGAAATTATTAGAGAAATACATGCATGTTTTAATAAGACCGTAGGGCCTCTTATACAAGGCATGCTAACTGTAGAATATCCATTGGGAGTGGAACAGTGCAGTTTAAAGGCCTTCCCTGTCTAAAGACAGCATGACCTCCAAAATGGTCTCCTAATTACTTACTATCAGTGTAACCGGTGGGAATTGAACCGAGGTCCCAGTTCAATAAAATGTTGAATCACCTCTGATACTTGAACAAATTACATACTCGCTTGCATAGTATACACCTAGTAAAGTAACTTTTTATGATGCTTGATATATAAGGTCAAACAATATTTTAAACTCAATGTTAGTTAGCTCTGTCAGCTGACTACCTTTACCTAACACCTGTCATGGCTCGTTATGGTTGGTGTTCTGGGTGGCATTCCTGTTGGCATATTTGGCATTCCTGGATGGCATTCCTTCAAGCTGAGGCAGGTTGTTGGCACCAGGTTCTAGGAACCAGAATGCTACTGGAAAGCAGATGGTCATGGGACCAAACCACCCTGTAGTCTCACACTCACCTGGCTGGCCAAAGACTTCCTCTCCCCAATCGAGCCAACAGGAAGTATTCTCTGCATCCAGTGGCCCTCCTCTTCTCTTTCCAATGACAGCCTGCCAGGGTAGCACTCTACTCTGCAGCCTTGGTGTTACTGCTCTTTTGGAAGTCTATTTTTAATGGTATTACTGGCATTTCTGTCAAACACAGTTTTACCAAACAAGTGTTATAGAAATCTGTTACTTCTTTCAGCTCCTTCCCCTCCACCCCCTTGCCTGAGGTTTCGACTAGATAACACAGCCACAAAGGGGCTATATCGTAAAAATGTATGAAAAAATAATTGAAGGTTATGATAAGGCATAAGGTTATCAGTGTGATTAAGGTTATGGTTAGGTGTAGGGTTAGGGTTAGATTTAAAATCAGAAGATAGATTGTAGAAATGGGCAGTGTTTATGACTTTGTGGCTGTGTTAACAAGTGATGAACCTTGCCTGCCAAAATGTTTCACAGAATCAATGGCCAGCCCCACCTAGGTTCTCTCTTTTATTGATCTAGATTTGTTTGGTTTGCGCGGTTCTCGCTGAGCACACCAATGTTTTTAACGGCATTCAGTGTATGCTGGAAATGCACTTGATCCTATTGATAGTATGTTAATGCAGAGTGAGAAGTTAAATGGACTTGGCAGACACTCTAAAAGAAAACTTCTCATCCAATAAGGCTGCCTCGATCCTCTAAAGCCCTTTCAATTTCAATGGAGTATGTGGGCCTGCATTTATCTCCTCTCTTTTATTGTCTTCCTTCTTCCCACAATGCAGTTCCTCCCGTCATCCGAGTCTACCCAGAGAGCCAGGCCCGGGAGCCAGGGGTGACGGCCAGTCTCCGTTGCCATGCTGAGGGTATCCCCAACCCACAACTGGCATGGCTGAAGAATGGCATGGACATCGCTACCAAGTTGTCTAAGCAGCTCACCCTTCAAGGTGGGTACAATCTAGTTTCTGGGGGGAAGTGGGTTATCAGATCTAGCACTGCTGGCATACATCTGAGTAGTGTTCAGTAGGGCACACTGAAGCAAAATGTTTTTCAACCAAAATGGAAGATCTGTGTAATTACAATCCTGATGGCGCCGGAGGGTAGGGCTGCCGTCTTATTGGCTCTCAACCAATCATGCTATTATTTTTTTTGTGTGTGTTGTTCGTAACTTGTTTTGTACATAATGTTGCTGCTACCGGCTCTTATGACCGAAAAGAGCTTCTAGACATCAACTGGGATTATTCACCTCAAATTGGACGAGGAGTTCTTCTTCAATGAGTCTGACGCGAGGGATATACTGCGGACACCCGACAAGGCCCCGATCTCCGTGATTCGCTGGAGAAGGAAACAGAGATTGAGGCAAAAGATCAGGGTGCCTTGGGAGGATCAGGCGACGAGTGCCTAATCTGCTCTTGCCTTCCATTCTGCTAGCTAACGTTCAATCGCTGGAAAATAAATGGGACGAACTGAAAGCACATATATCCTACCAACAGGACATTAAAAACTGTATTATCTTAAGTTTCACCGAATCGCGGCTGAACAACGACATTAAGAACATACAGCTGGTGGGTTATACACTATCGGCAAGACAGAACAGCAGCCTCTGGCAAGACACTGGCGGGGGCCTATGCATTTATGTAAACAACAGCTGGTGCACGATATCTAAGGAAGTCTCAAGCTATTGCTCGCCTGCGGTAGAGTATCTCATGATAAGCTGTAGACCACACTGTCTACCTAGAGAGTTTCCATCTGTATTTTTCGTAGCTGTCTACATTCCATCACAGAGCGAGGTTGCCACCAAAACCGCTCTAAATGAGTTGTACTCCAGATAAGCAAACAGGAAAACGCTCTTCCAGAGGTGGCACTCCTAGTGGCCGGTGACTTTAATGCAGGAAAACATAAATCAGTTTTACCTAATTTCTATCAGCATGTTAAATGTGCAACCAGAGGGAAAAAAATTCTCGACCACCTTTACTCCACACACAGAGACGCGTACAAAGCTCTCCCTCGCCCTCCATTTGGCAAATCTGGCCATAACTCTATCCTCCTGATTCCTGTTTACAAGCAAAAATTAATGCAGGAAGCACCAGTGACTCGGTCTATAAAAAAGTGGTCAGATGAAGCAGATGCTAAACTAATGTTTGGCAAGCACAGACTGGAATATCTTCTGGGATTCTTCCGATGGCATTGAGGAGTACACCACATTAGTCACTGGCTTTATCAATAAGTGCATCGATGATGTCATCACCACAGTGACTGTATGTACATATCCCAACCAGAAGCCATGGATTACAGGCAACATTCACACTGAGCTAAAGGGTAGAGCTGCCGCTTTCATGGAGTGGGACTCTCCATGCTTACAAGAAATCCTGCTATGCCCTCCGACATACCATCAAACAGGCAAGCATCAATACAGGACTAAGATCGAATCGTACTACACCGGCTCCAACACTCTTCGGCTGTGGCAGGGCTTGAAAACTATTACAGACTACAAAAGGAAGCACAGCCGAGAGCTGCCCAGTGACATGAGCCTACCAGACGAGCTAAATAACTTCTATGCTCGCTTCGAGGCAAGTAACACTGAAACATGCAGGAGAGCGTCAGCTGTTCCAGATGACTCTGATCACGCTCCCTGCAGCCGATGTGAGTAAGACCTTTAAACAAGTCAACATTCAAGGTCGCTGGGCCAGACGGATTACCAGGACGTGTACTCCGAGCATCCGCTGACCAACTGGCAAGTGTCTTCACTGACATTTTCATCCTCTCCCAGTCTGAGTCTGAAATACCAAAATTTTTCAAGCAGACCACCATAGTCCCTGTGCCAAAGAACACTAAGGTAACCTGCCTAAATGACTACCGACACGTAGCACTCACATCTGCAGCCATGAAATGCTTTGAAAGGCTGGTCATGGGTCACATCAACACCATTATCCCAGAAACCCTAGACCCACTCCAATTTGCATACCGCCCCAACAGATCCACAGATGATGCGATCTCTATTGCACTCCACACTGCCCTTTCCCACCTGGACGAAAGGAACACCTATGTGTGAATACTATTCATTGACTACAGCTCAGCGTTCAACACCATAGTGCCCTCAAAGCTTATCACTAAGCTAAGGACCCTGGGACTAAACACCTCCCTCTGCAACTGGATCCTAGACTTTCTGATGGGCCGCCCGCAGGTGGTAAGGGTAGGTAACAACACATCCACCAAGCTGATCCTCAACACGGGGGCCCCTCGGGGCATGCTCAGTCCCCTCCTGTTCAAGTTCCTTGGCGTCCACATCACCAACAAACTAACATGGTCCAAACACGCCAAGACAGTCGTGAAGAGGGCACGAAAAAACCTATTCATTGAAAAGATTTGGCATGGGTCCCCAGATCCTCAAAAGGTTTTACAACTGCACCATCGAGAGCATCCTGATGGGTTGCATCACTGCCTGCTTTGGCAACTGCTCGGCCTCCGACCGCAAGCCACTACAGAGGGTAGTGCGTATTTATTTTATTTTAAATTTATTTTTAATTTCACCTTTATTTAACCAGGTAGGCTAGTTGAGAACAAATTCTCATTTGCAACTGCGACCTGGCCATGATAAAGCATAGCAATTCGACACATACAACAACACAGTTACACATGGAATAAACAAAACATACATGTATGGCCCAGTACATCACCGGGGCCAAGCTCCTGCCATCCAGGACCTCTATACCATGCGGTGTCAGAGGAAGGCCCTAAAAATAGTCAAAGACTCCAGCCACCCTAGTCATAGACTGTTCTTTCTGGTACTGCACGGCAAGCGGTACCGGAGTGCCAAGTCTAGGTCCAGGAGGCTTCTAAACAGCTTCTACCCCCAAGCCATAAGACTCCTGAACAGCTAAGCAAATGGCTACCCAGACTATTTGCACCCCCCCCCCCCCCCACACACACTGCTGCTACTCTCTGTTATTATCTATGCATAGCCACTTTAGTAACCCTACCTGCATGTACATTATTACCTCAATTACCTCAATTACCTCGACACTGGTGCCCCTGCACATTGACACATTGACTCTGTACCGGTACCACCTGCATATAGCTCCGCTATTGTTATTTACTGCTGCTCTTTAATTATGTTTTTCTTATCTCTTACTTTTTTTTGGGGGGGGGGATTTTCTTAAAACTGCATTGTTGGTTAAAGGCTTGTAAGTAAGCATTTCACTATAAGGTATTCGGCGCATGTGACAAATAAAATTTGATTTGAATTATTGGACAGCTGTTACCTCTCTGTTTTACTCCATTTCATAACTTTTTCCACCTGAACAAAACCCTGGTTTAGTATACTGGATATACCTCATGTCTTTTCATGGTGCTTTCTTCTGCATGAATGACAGGTCCAGTGTTCAACCCCTGAATCAGTTCTCAGTGGTGTCACACCTAAATCATTCCCCAGATGTGCAGACATCCTAGCGTTAGCGACAACTAGATCAACTCAATACAATGACTCCCACTGCATGGGACAACTCTGCAAAGTCTCACATTTTGACTTCTTCCAATTCTGTTAAAACCCCTCACTTGTCCTGTCTCCTATCTTATTAGACTCAGTTATGTAGGGGTGACTTTGATCAAAATTGCCAGGCATCGCTGAGAGAGGAACTGCAAATTGTATTTTATTTGTCTGTGTCACACTTACTGACAATGTGTGTACGTGCCTGCGTGTGTGTCTGTGTGTGTGTGTGTGTGTGTGTGTGTGAACACGCACTCGTGTTATTTTTTGTCAACCAGCTAACGGAAGTGAGGTGCACATCAGCAACGTACACTTCGAGGACACGGGGGCATACAGCTGCATTGCCAAAAACGACGCCGGGGTGGACGAGGACATCTCCTCTCTGTTTGTGGAGGACTCGGCACGCAAGACCCGTATGTCATGATGTCTACTTTGTCCCTCTGTCTGTCTGTGTGTCCTTTCCTGGGGATAATGGAGACACGCAGCTCAAAACACTAAATAATTCATCCAGTCTCTTAATAGTTTATAACCTCCAAAGTAATAATAGAACTTATGCTAGAGAAATAACAGAGATAGCTACATTCTGTATCATCTAGTGCTCAGGTGGTTAGGCTACAGAGACCAATGGTACCTCTTCTAGTACAATGTCGTGTTGTGTAGAATCCTAAAGTATATTTTCAGCTTAGAATCTTCTTTAATTGAAATGAATACAGCTTTAGGGGGAATTGTACGTTGGCCCTAAGGGACAATGTAGAATTATGAATCAAATACGTGCTCAGATCAGAGTCCCATTCGTTGACTCTGTCATTATTGTTGGCCTTTCCAAAATGTCAAAATCAGTTTTTTAAGTTCAACCAATGATTGTGACCACGTTGTCGCTAATTCTCTCCTCTCCTAATAACGGCACAAAAAAGCAAACACAGCAACTCTTACTCTCAAGTAACTCACATGTCCCCTTCGATGATACAATAGGTTTAGCTGTTGTCCCAGTGGCAGTGATACATTCCACACGTGCCGTCACACATCACAGGATCAACCTCTCTGGGGTCAGAAGTCAGTCAGTTGCCTCCTTTGAAGTTTTGAAGCCACCGAGTATGATGAAACTGCTCAGGGGGTTGAAACACACACTGGCAACCATTTTGGATCATCCCCAACCCAGAGAACATACTTACTCTCTGGGGTCAGAAGTCAATCAGTTGCCTCATTTGAAGCTTTGAAGCCACTGTGTATGATGAAATTGCTGAGGGGGTTGGCATGTTGGTGACCATTTTGCATCCACAACCCATAGTCAACAACAAAGAGATAGCACGGAGGATGTTGAAATAGTCCACCATTATATTAGAAGGAAAAACAAATAATTAAATGGACAGGGTGCACAGTTGAACTTCCCAGCAGCACTCCCAAATGCATGTTTGACCTAGTCTGGTCTCTCCTTATTACCCCAGTGGAGTGCCTGCTTATCCAAGAGCTTGGCTTCCTTGGGTTGCATCTCTAGCCCCGAGGCTATGCTAGCGCTCTGAGTCAGTGTGTAAGCTGAAGCTCGGCTGTACGCATGTGGATGCATCCCTCCACTCTCTCTTATCAGCATGAGAGAGAGAGTGAGCGAGAGAGAGCGAGAGAGAGCGAGCGAGAGAGAGCGAGAGAGAGCGAGAGAGAGCTAGCGAGAGCTAGCGAGAGAGAGCGAGAGAGAGAGAGCGAGAGAGAGCGCGAGAGAGCGAGAGAGAGAGAGCGAGAGAATCTGAAATAGCCTGGTAATGTCAACTAGCATTCTGTTTTGTTAACCTGAATTCAATGTATAATATCACTGGACAGTGGGCTATACAGTAGCCTTACAGTTGGAAATTGAACACCACTATGTTAATGACACCTTTGAGTTATTTATTGACATACTGTAGCCTACTTTCTCATACCCATATTTTAACATCCACTTGTGAAAGAGACTTGTGATCAGCTGACGCGTGTGATATGGTCTGTGTGAATTACCCTCCGTATAACCAGGGTAACTAGTGTCCCTAGGCTGGCAGACTTTAACCTTAGACAACCTATTCCTAGATATCTCCCCATTCTCTCTTTCCTGCCTCCCTCTCCTCCCACCATACCTCTCTCCAATTGGATAACTGTCTGCTGTGCCTCAGTAGATGTCGGCCCCTCAATGACCTCCCATCTGGGAACGAAACAACGAAACAACGATACAACCTCATCCCCAATGCAGTCTACCAGCATTTGTTAGAGCTTGGTCTCCTTCATATCATCCATTCCGTTTTTAGGTAGATGTGATGTCATTCCACATCTTATGTTTTATTTTCTCCTGTCTACCATTTCCAATTTTTGAGTTATCACTTGCAAATGGCTCATTTGGCTACATAAATGGTTCATACATCAGATATCTAGTTTATAGAAATAAATGTGACATCTTGACAGCCTTATTCAACATAGTGTTGAGAGATTGCTGAAGTGGTCACCGTAATAGTAAGCAGCAGATGAGGTGAGAGACATGATAGTCTGAGCGAAAAATGAACACCGCTCAGCAGATTCACCCAGAGCTCGTTCAAAGTCAAAAACCTGCTTCTCGCCACCACGTTAAAGTTTTCTTGACGTCGTTGGTGCGCTTCATCGCCATCGAATAAATGAGCAGACAATATTCAGAGTGGTCTTTAGTCAACTGTCACCCGTGGTGGAGCGCAATTAATCTGACAGGAACCGCTGCTAAACTGGCATGAATATCTACCCTGCACTTCAAAATGGTTGCCAATTATTTTTGGAGCGTCGGACGTCCGTGAGGCAGGGGTGTTTGTTGGTGTTGGTTTAGGTTAACACCGGCCAAGGCACAGAGATAGGGACATGGGCCTACGGCCTATACATGTGAGTACTGTGTGTGTGTTTGGGTGTGTGTCAACTTGAGTGTGTTAATGCGTGTGTCAATGTGTGTGTGTGTGGGATAAAGAGTGTGTGTGCAGGTGTGTGTCATTCGAGGCCTAACACAGTTGGTCACATCATGCTTTCGCACTGTGTTGGCCATGGTTCACAGTCCCAAGCTATGCAGAAACCTAATCTGTGGTGCCAGCAACAGCAGTGCCATGGCCTGTCTGTCTGTCTGGTCTGTGGGTCTGTCTGTGGGTCTATCTGTCTGGTTGTGGGTCTGTCTGTGGGTCTATCTGTCTGGTTGTGGGTCTGTCTGTGGGTCTATCTGTCTGGTTCTGGATCTGTCTGTGGGTCTGTCTGTCTGTCTGTCTGTCTGGCTGGCTGGCTGGCTGGCTGGCTGGCTGTGGTTCTGTCTCTCTGGCTGGCTGTGGGTCTGTCTCTCTGGCTGGCTGTGGTTCTGTCTCTCTGGCTGTGGGTCTACCTGCAGGTGCTCCATTGTGAAGCATTTGTAAGGCTTTTGTATGGCATCATTGAGCTTGTGTCATGCATGTATGGTGCATTATTGTGAAGCGTTTACAACAGTATTTGGGTCCAGGAAACCCATAGGGAGTGCAGACTTTTGTTATAGCCCAGCACTAACACACCTAATTCAACAAATTATCAAGCCCTCGGTTGAATCAGCCTTAAGCCCAAATCAAACGGAAAGCTTCTTTTTACGCGCGTGAACGAGCGTGCACGCACTGGAATTAGAATGCACAGATGTGAAGGAAAGAAAACAGATGGGCTCCAGAGTCAACGGTGTCTATGGCGTCATAGCGCATCAAATTAGAAAGCAAGTCTATTTTTCTCGTGTCTACGCAGAACAATGCTGGTAAAATAAGAAGATAAATTGCTTGGGTCATTTGTAGAAAAGGAATTAGAGGAATTGTTATGATCTTCAGTATGCTAAGTAGACTACGCTACGCAGTGTAAATAAATTGACGCTCTCTACTCTCACATTTATTTTTTGGGGTGATTTTGACTTTATAGGGTATTTTGATTGGGAGAGCCACAGTTTTATTTTACGGCCCAGCACTAACTTGCCAATTTCAATGAATCATCAAGACCTCAGTTAAATCAGCCTCAAAGGACATTGCTAATGACTGTATTGTAAGGCCAGTGTGTGGCATTATGACAACCCAGTGAAGGCTGTAATTTTTCTCCCAGACGTAAATACACTGAGTGTACAAAACATTAAGAACATGTAGGGTAGGGTATAGAGGTATGGTACCCCAACTGGCAACCCACAGGCCACATTTTATTTGGCCCGCCCAAGCTTTCTTAAAAATAGATATACAGTACCAGTCAAAAGTTTGGACACACCAACTCATTTAACGGTTTTTATTTATTTTACTATTTTCTACATTGTAGAATAATAGTGAAGACATCAAAACTATGAAATAACACATATGGAACCATGTAGTAACCAAAAAGAGTTAAAGAAATCAAAATATATATTATATTTTAGATTCTTCAAAGTAGCCACCCTTTGCCTTGATGACAGCTTTGCACACTCTTGGCTTTCTCTCAACCAGCTTCATGAGGAATGCTTTTCCAACAGTCTTGAAGGAGTTTCCACATATGCTGAGCACTTGTGCGGTCCAACTCATCTGAAACCATCTCCATTTGGTTGAGGTCAGATGATTGTGAAGGCCAGGTCATCTAATGCAGCACTCCATCACTCTCCTTCTTGGTCAAATAGCCCTTACACAGCCTGGAGGTGTGTTGGGTCACTGTCTTGTTGAAAAACAAATGATAGTCCCACTAAGCGCAAACCAGATGGGATGGCGTATCGCTGCAGAATGCTGTGGTAGCCATCCTGGTGAAGTGTGCCTTGAATTCTAAATAAATCACTGACAATGTCACCAGCAAAGCACTCCCACACCATCACACCTGCTTTATGGTTCACAGTGGGAACCACACACGCGGAGATCATCCGTTCAGCTACTCTGCGTCTCACAAAGCCAGAGCGGTAGTAACCAGAAATCTACAATTTTGACTCATCAAACCAAAGGACAGATTTCCACCGGTCTTATGTCCATTGCTCGTGTTTCTTGGTCCAAGCAAGTCTCTTCTTATTATTGGTGTCCTTTAGTAGTGGTTTCTTTGCAGCAATTCAACCATGAAGGCATGATTCACGCAGTGTCTGTTATTTGAAGTCTTTGAAGCCTTTATTTGAGCTGCAATTTCTGAGGCTGCTAACTCTAATGAACATATCCAGAGGTAACTCTGGGTCTTCCTTTCCCATGGCAGTCTTCATGAGAGCCAGTTTCATCATAGCGCTTCATGGTTTTTATGACTGCACTTGAAGAAATGTTCAACGTTTTTGAAATTTCCCGGATTGACTGACCTTCATGTCTTAAAGTAATGATGGACTCTCATTTCTCTTTGCTCATTTGAGCGTTTCTTGTCATAATATGCACTTGGTCTTTTACCAAATAGGGCTATCTTCTGTATACCACCCTTACCCTGTCACAACACAACTGATTGGCTCAAACACATTAAGAAGGAAAGAAATTCCACAAATTAACTTTTAACAAGGCACACCTGTTAATTGAAATACATTCCAGGTGACTACCTCATGAAGCTGGTTGAAAGAATGTCAAGAGTGTGCAACACTGTCATCAAGGCAAAGGGTGGCTACTTTGAATAATCTCAAATATAAAATATATTTTCATTTGTTTAACACTTTTTTGATTGCTACTTGATTCCATATGTGTTATTTCATAGTTTTGATGTCTTCACTATTATTAAAAAAAATAGAAAATAGTTAAATTATAGAAAATCCCTGGAATGAGTATGTGTGTCCAAACTTTTGACAGGTACTGTGTATAATAATATTTGTTTAATTGTTGGACATAAAAGACTGTAAAAACACCAGCAAATCATCTCCAAAGATTGTAATTTTGGAAATCTGTTGGAAATCTGTTCCAAAGTATTCCCACACATAATAGAGAGATATACACTGATAACAAAACATTAAGAACACCTGTTCTCTCCATGACATAGACTGACCAGGTGAATCTAGGTGAATGCTATGATCCCTTATTGATGCCACTTCAATCAGTGTAGATGAAGGAGAAGAGAGAGATTAAAGAAGGATTTTTAAGATTGAGACAATTGAGACATGGATTGTGTATGTGTGCCATTCAGAGGGGGCGCCAGGCTACCCGTCTTTACACGCACCTGTCACCATCATTACTCACAGCAGCGCTCATTGGACTCACCTGGACTCCTTCACGTGGTTGATTGCCCTTGTATATCTGTCTGTTCCTCTGTGGTGTTCCCGGTGTCCTCATTAATTGTTGTTATGTGTTCCTGTCCAGACGCTGTTCCTGTTCTGTTTCATGTCTGTCAGTTATTAAACCTTCACTCCCTGTACCTGCTTCAATCCTTCTTTTAAAATACAAAATATTGAAGTGCCTTTGAACAGGGTATGGTAGGGGCCAATACTTTGATTTGATTTTCATTTGATTTGGTAGTAGGTGCCAGGCGCACCGGTTTGAGTGTGTCAAGAACTGCAACGCTACTGTGTTTTTCACTCTCAGTTTCCCGTGTGTATCAAGAATGGTCCTCCACCTAAACTTCATCCAGCCAACTTCACACAACTGTGGGAAGCATTGGAGTCAACATGGTCCAGCATCCCTGTGGAATGTTTTCCACACCTTGTAGATCATGCCCTGACGAATTGAGGCTGTCCTGAGGGCAAAAGGTGGTGAAACTCAAAAGATGGTGTTCCTAATGTTTTGTATACTCAGTGTATATATGATTCAAAATGTGAGGCTACAATTCAAAAAGTGAAGTTTCCATCACTGGGAGACTTAACATATTGCTGTTTGGAAAGTACTTATTTGAAACCATCCAACACATTTATCCTGCTTTTTCTCCTGACGATGTAAAATCACATGGGTAGCTCCAAGCGGGACCAGATTTTCAATGGGCGTTTCAACTTCTCGCTGACCAATTACTTGCACTTTCAAAATATTCAAGGATATTTCCAACCCAGGATTAAATGGTTGGATATTTTCTACTTAAAAAAAAAGACTTTCCCCCACTGTAGTCAGTTCTCTCCAGAGACTTCAACCTCCAATTATAGAACTGTCTTACGCCTTTGAAGAATTCCATTTCAGCATTACTCCGTATAGTATGACCAGGGTGTTTCTCAATCCAGCTAAAGTTATCCCTCCAGTAATGAAGCATCCTTAAATCTTCAGGATTAAGCTGCTAAAAGTAACTGCAGCAAAAAAAACCCCAAAAAAACCTAGTTGAACATTAATCCATTTACAGTGTTTCACGGAATTGGAACTGTCACGGGTGTCGTAAAGATTAGACCAAAATGCAGCGGGAATGTGCATACTCATCTTCTTTTATTTGGCAGAAAGAAGGAAAGCCGAAACAAAATACACGTATACAAAAACACCGACGATAACAGTCTTGTCATGCACACAGCTAAACAAGAAACAACTACCCACAAAATCCCATAGAAACACACCCCTCTTAAATAAGACCTTCAATTAGAAGCAACTAGGAGCAGCTGCTTCCAATTGAAGGTCAACCCAACAAACACCACATAGAAATAGACATACTAGAACATAGCCCAACAAACCCCAAAACACTCTAAACAAACACCCCTCTCAAAACAGAACATAGCCCAACAAACCCCGAAACACTCTAAACAAACACCCCTGCCACGTCCTGACCAAACTACAATAACAAATAACCCCTTATACTGGTCAGGACGTGACAGGAACAGGAAACATTTAGGTTGATGTACACTTAAGTTGGTGGTGATACAGCATAGTTGTTAGTGGGCAAAACTTTCCATTTCGTGTCTGACCAGATTTTTAATCTTTCCCTTTAAAAAACATTACATGTCCATATTTAGTGTAGGTAATCACATTCTTTCAATTCTTTGTATGGCATTTTAGAAACGTATTTTTCAATCTTTCCATAAACTTCTATCGATCCATAACAGTCAGACCATGAAACAGAAATGTTAATGTGTAGTAGTGGATCCATATGAAATACTGAGCTGAGCTACTGAGCTGTACATGGAACCTTCAGATCACCACAACACTGTCATCATCATGTCAATAAATCCAGGCAGTTTTTGGACAAAGGTATTTATAGCCAGCCATAATTAAAACATATACTCAGTCTCGATTATACAACGCTGCCAGGTCAATTTGCATAACAACTGACACACAAAGCAGACACAACGTGCCAATGTTGCCAGGCGACTCAATCCCAAACACAGGCTGATAAATCCAATGAATCACAGTGGGAGAAGAACAGAGAGGAAGACACCCAGGGCGACTGTGTCACGATGCCTTTTCCCATTTGCATCTGCCAGCCTAATTAGCTAAGCTGGGGCTGCCTGGCTTCACCTGTTAATGCAGTCAGGAAGTCTGCTGGCTGTGATGCCAGGATGTTCCTATCCACAGGCACTGTGCCCAAATGTCGCATCCGTGTGCCCTTGTAAACAAATCGAGTTTGTGTTGTAACCTTGCTGACGGGAAGGTGTTGTTGTGTGGGGAGTGTAGAGTCCGCCTGACGACTGCAAAATTCTGGCGCTCTTCATTTGGGAACAGTTATTCAGGACCGGTGTAGTGAACTCCGCCGCCGCTGAAAGTGGCACATAGCTGTTTTCTAATATGGATGACGAATGTGATGTAGGGGCCACTCGTATGTCTTAGAACGAGCACAATCTTTCTGCCTTGTGATGAATAGCATCTAATCATTGCGTTATTGGAAAAGACTTGGGCACCAAGATCTCATCTCACTACTATACTCCTTTTTCCCCAGCAGTACCAATCTGACGATTTTTGGAACATCACCAGAAACTGGAACAGTGCAGCGTTTCCCTAACACTCCCCTTTTCTTCCCATGCTAATCATTCCTCTACATCAGTTCTCTTGTGTAACTTTTTAATGAGAACAAAATGTATGCATGAGTGCAACAGAGTGGGACTTGACGAAGCACTTTTGAAAGATTAGGCTTGACTAACAGGTCTGTCATGCCACTGCCAAAGCTTCTTTTCTTTTTTACTTTTCTCTCTTTCTCTATTCTCTCCATCGCTCTCCACACAGCAGAAAAGAGGGTAAGAGAATGAGCAGCATCAGAATAGGGGGAGATTAAAATCAGAACTGAATTGGGGCCCGAGATTGGTTTGCAGACGGTCAGGAAAATGGAAGATGGAATGGAAACAGAGGGGGTTGTGGAATGGATGAACAATAGGAGAAGGTCATCGCGCTTATACAGCGGGAAAATGAGGATAGTCAAGACAAAGAAATGGGTCTGTTATTTGCATCTGCTCCTGAATGGCAAAATCTTCACATTTTCTGTGATAGGCCGAGCTCACTCAGTACGCAGACTCTGGGTGTTCATCTGTACTTGTCGCGAAATGAGCACATCCTTTTAAGAGGCACATCACTCTCATCTCAAAAGGCTTTGAGGGCTTTGTGGGGTTGTATTCCAGTTCATGCATTAAAGCCGCTTGGTTATTATGCAGCTGTAGTTTCCTATTCCATGTCATTAGTTGTCTCCAAGTGAATTTAATGAGAAATTACGGCAGTTTTAGTCAGCCAAAAATAGTCTCACAAAATAATCCTCTTTAATGACCTCTGGAACTCATCTACGCTTGAGATATATGTCGATTTGATGATATGATGGCTAATACCCAAATACCATAATACATAAAACATATATTTATTGATGGATAATTACCTGAGGTGTACATTTATTTGATTCAATATCATGTCAATTTTATAGCACGTGGTACATGCTTTTGCAGTACAATGTACAGATTTCTAAGGAAGGCTTTTTAGTGGGGCTAACAACAAAACAAGAACAAATGTTATAAAATGCTTTTTGTGTATGTGTATTTAGAATATACCACCTAGACTGTGTTTTGTCCTCAAGTGTTTGGTATCAAATTATTCTCAAACTGGGGGTTTCTATTGGTTGTCTGTTGCACTAAAACATTCATTTTGTTTTACCTTAATTGGTGTGTGAATGCTCAAAAAGGGACATCATCGAATTCACACTAATGCTCATTCTTGGTCTTTCTTTTCTTGTCTTCCCTTCAGTGGCAAACATTCTGTGGAGAGAGGAAGGTATGTTTGTATTTAAACCATTTAAAATCATGTAAAATTGTATTGGTCACATACTCATATTTAGCAGATGTTGTTGCGGGTGTAGCGAAATGCTTGTTTTCCTAGCTCCAGCGGTGCAGTAATATCTAACAGTACACAATGTACACAGATCTAAAGGTAAAATAATGGAATTAAGAAATTTATAAATATTAGGATGAGCAATGTATAAACATATATACAGTACCAGTGAAGTACTACCCATTGCATGGGATTTTCTTTGATTTGACTATTTTCTACATTGTAGAATGATAGTGAAGACATCTGTGGTTGCTAATTTCTGCATTACCAAATGAGGAGAGAGACAAACTTCACACACCAATCAGAGTTATACTTAAACTACATCTTTAATGATAAGAGTTTTGCAAAAGCCCTTGACTTTCAATGATGCGCTATCTCTAATGAACCAATGAAAAGTGACTACACAAAAGTACAACAATCTTTTATAGCCAAGATACACCCCTCTCAACGTACATAACGAACCACAGATACATAGAATGGGTCACAAGGTTAAGTTTTGTATGAAAGATATCTATAAAACATAGCAGACAGCAACTGCTGTGTCATCAGTTTTCATTGTATAGACCAGTGTCTGGTCCTCCTACTCCAAACTGGAACCGTCTCTCCCTGGTACGGTATAGAACAGAACCATTAGCTCATGTTCTCTGGAATGCTCTTTTAGGCTTTATTACCCAAAGACATCGTAAATCTCCTCTGTCAGTGCTATCTCGTAGAGGCCCATCCTCAGTAGAACACACACACACAATAGTTAACAGAATACTCTATTCTGTCGAACATTACAACCATTATAATACAATACAAGCATTATAACAATCTTGCAATTTTCCACGACACATCAAAACTATGAAATAATACATATGGAATCATGTAGTAACCAAAAAAGTGTTAAACAAATCAAAATATATTTTTTATTTGAGATTCTTCACAGTAGCCCCCCTTTGCCTTGATGACAGCTTTGCACACCCTTGGCATTTTCTCAACCAGCTTCATGAAGGTGAGCCTTGTTAATAAAAGTTAATTTGTGGAATTTCTTTCCTTCTTAATGCGTTTGAGCCAATCAGTTGTGATGTGACAAGATAAGGGTGGTAGACAGAAGATAGCCCAACTTGGTAAAATATTAAATCCATATTATGGCAAGAAAAGCTCAAATAAGCAAAGAGAAACGAGAGTCCATCATTACTTTAAGACATGAAGGTCAGTCAATGTGGACATTTATAAAACTTTGAACGTTTCTTCAAGTGCAGTCGCAAAAACCATTAAGCACTATGAGGTAACTAGCATTCATGAGGACTGCCACAGGAAAGGAAGACCCAGAGTTACCTCTGCTGCAAAGGATGCATTCATTACAGTTACCAGCCTCAGAAATCGGCAATTAACTGCACCCCAGATTGCAGTCCAAATAAATGCTTCAAGTAACAGACACATCTCAACATCAACTGTTCAGAGGAGACTGTGTGAATCAGGCCTTCATGGTCGAATTGCTGCAAAGAAATCACTACTAAAGGACACCAATAAGAAGAAGAGACTTGCTTGGGCCAAGAAACACAAGCAGTGGACATTAGACTGGTGGAAATCTGTACTTTGGTCTGATGAGTCCAAATTTGAGGTTTTTGTTTACAACCGCCGTGTCTTCGTGAGACACAGAATAGGTGAATGGATGATCTCCTTATGTGTCGTTCCAACTGTGAAGCACGGAGGAGGAGGTGTGGGGTTGCTTTGCTGGTGACACTGTCAGTGATTTATTTAAAATTCAAGGCACACTTAACCGGCTTGGCTACCACAGCATTCTGCAGCGATAAACCATCCCATCTGGATTGTGCTTAGTGGGACTATCATTTGTTTTTCAACAGGACAGTGACCCAAAACACACATCCAGGCTGTGTAAAGGCTACTTGACTGAGAAGGAGAGTGATGGATTGCTGCATCAGATGACCTGGCCTCCACAATCACCCAACCTCAATCCATTTGAGATGGTTTGGGATGAGTTGGACAACAGAGTGAAGGAAAAGCAGCCAACAAGTGCTCAGCATATGTATGAACTCCTGTTGGAAAAGCATTCCAGGTGACTACCTCATGAAGCTGGTTGAGAGAATGCCAAGCGTGTGCAAAGCTGTCATCAAGGCAAAGGGTGGCTACTTGAAGAATTGAAAATATTACTACATGGTTCCATATGTGTTATTTCATAGTTTTAATGTCTTCCCTATTATTTTACAATGTAGAAAATAGTAAAAATAAAGATAAACCCTTGAATGTGTAGGTGTGTCCAAACTTTTGACTGGTACTGTATTTATTTGGAGTACAAATAAATGTGATGTGACAGTATGTGGACAGTATGTGGATAGAATATTTAGTATATCTGTAGAATAGATAGGATATAATAGTATATATGCAGCAATAGTTGACTAGAATACAGTATATACATATGAAATTAGTAAAACCGTATGTAAACATTATTAAAGTGGCCAGTGTTCCATTATTAAAGTGACCAGTAATTCCATGTCTATGTACATAGGGCAGCAGCCTCTAAGGCGCAGGGTTAAGTAACCGGGTGGTAGCCGGCTAGTGACAGTGACTTAGTTCAGGGCAGGGTAATGGGTGGAGGCCAGTGATGGCTGTTTAACAGTCTGATGGCCTTGAGATAGAAGCTGTTTTTCAGTCTCTCGCTCCCAGCTTTGATACACCTGTACTGACCTCGCCTTCTGGATGATAGCGGGGTGAACAGGCAGTGGCTCGTGTGATTGATGTCCTTGATAATCTTTTTGGCCTTCCTGTGACATCGGGTGCTGTAGGTTTCCTGCAGGGCAGGCAGTGTGCCCCCGGTGATGCGCTCAGCAGACCACACCTCTGGAGATCCCTGCAGTTGCGGGCGGTGCAGTTGCCGTATCCGGCTGTGATACAGCCCGAATGGATGCTCTCAATGGTGCATCTGAAAAAGTTTGAGGGTCTTAGGGGTCAAGCTGAATTTCTTCAGCCTCCTGAGGTTGAAGAGGCACTGTTGCGCCTTCCTCACCACACTGGGTGGATCATTTCAGATTGTCATTGATGTCTACATCAAGGAACTTGAAGCGTTTCACCTTATCCACTACGGTCCCATCGATGTGAATGGGGGCTTGCTCCCTCTGCTGTCTCTTAAAATCCACGATCAGCTCCTTCATTTGTTGACGTTGAGGGAGAGGTTATTTTCCAGGCACCACTCTGCCAGGGCCCTCACCTCCTCCCTGTAGACTGTCTCATCAGGCCTACTACTGTTGTGTCGTCTGAAAACTTGATGATTGAGTTGGAGGCATGCGTGGCCATGCAGTCATGGGTGAACAGGGAGTACAGAAGGGGGCTGAGCACGTACCCTTGTGGGGCCCCTGTGTTGAGGCAGCCCATCAGGAAGTCCAGGACCCAGTTGCACGGGGTGGGGTTCAGACCCAGGGCCCTGAGCTTAATGAACAGTGAATTACTATATCATGTTATGAAGTAGATTAAATGACATTGATTGACACAAATTCAATGGAAATGTCAAGCTGTCCTAATATGGATACTGTACATTAGTTTCTATAATGACAGTGTCTAACGAACAGTGTTGGGGAGTAGTTCCACTACATGTAATTCAACTAGTAATTTAACTACATTTTGTAGTAGCTTGGTGGTAGTTTAACTGAATTCAAATTTTCGTTGTGTTTTCAGTAATTACTTTTACTATTATTATTTTTTGCCATGTCAGCAGTGTATCTAACTACTGAAACTACCCACTAAAGTTTATGCAACCAAAGAAAATACATTTACTGCTAGTGAACAGCTAATAATATGTAATGTTTCCAGGTATATTGAAATAGCCAATTACCTCCACTGTTAAGTTTTAACCAGTGGTGTAAAGTACAGTACTTAAGTAAAAATACTTTAAAGTACTACTTCAGTAGTTTTTATGGGTATCTGTACTTTACTTTCCTATTTATATTTTTGACTACTTTTACTTTTACTTCACTACATTCCTAAAGAAAATAATTTACTTTTTACTCCATACACTACTTTTGGGTGTCAAAAGCCCAGCCAATCAGAGTTTCTCCCCACAAAAGGGCTTTATTGCAGACAGAAATACACCTCAGTTTCATCAGGGTGGTTGGTCTCATGATCCTGCGGATGAAGAAGGCAGATGTGGATGTTCTGGGTTGGAGTGGTTTCACATGGTCTGTGGTTGTGAGGCCGGTTAGACGTACTGCCAAATTCTCTAAAACGACGTTGGAGGCGGTTTATGGTAGAGAAATTAACATTAAATTCTCTGGCAACGGCTGTGGTGGACATTCCTGCAGTCAGCATGCCAATTGCATGCTCCCTCAAAACTTGAGACATCTGTGGCATTGTGTTCTATGACACAACTGTACATTTCAGAGTGGCCTTTTATTGTCCCAAGCACAAGGTGCACCTGTGTAATGATCATGCTGTTGAATTAGCTTCTCGATATGCCACACCTGTCAGGTGGCTGGATTATCTTGGCAAAGGAGAAATGCTCACTAATAGGAATGTAAACAAATTTGTGCACACAATTTGAGAAAAAAATATTTTTGTGTATAAGGAAAATGTATGGGATTTATTATTTCAGCTCATGAAACATGGGACCAACACTTTATATTTTTGTTCAGTGTAGTATTTTACTGGGTGACTTTCACTTTTACTTGAGTCATTTTCTATTAAGGTATCTTTACTTTTACTCAAGTATGACAATTGAGTACTTTTTCCACCACTGGTTTTAACTGTGCTGTATGTCATGCTACATGCCAGTTGCCATAGTAGTGTGTTGTTCACCTTGTATCAAACAGTGGTGGTTCTAGACCATTTCAACTGGGGGTGCCAAGCTGGTTGTACTGTTAGAGGGGCCAGGAACATTACAACGTTATTGTTGTCATATCGTTTTCTTCACTGCATTGCAGGCATTAGCAGGCAAAAAAACATGTTCATAATACTTAGTGTTCCGTGTTGCCACTGTCAAATAACGGATGTAAAAAAAGAACGATAGCAAAAATTAGTTATGTAAAAATTATTTCATACTCCACATTTAGGGGGGGCCACAAGGGTGTCCAAAAGGGGGTCCCCCCCCCAGAACCGCCCCTGGTAACAAACCCTGTGTCTGACTTGTAACAAGGTTGTATTTCTCACCCAGGTCTTGGAATTGCCAATATGTTCTATGTGTTTTACGAGGATGGTATCAAAGTCATCCAGCCAGTGGCATGTGAGATCCAGAGACACATAAAGCCCAGTGAGAAGCTACTGGGACTTCAGGTAAGATGCCTACCACAACAGAAACACTTCCATTTCATGTAGGATTGTGCTAGGTGTTGGGCTACTGCTAGTAGATTAGCTGTTAACTAATTAGCATGATTAGCGTGAGGACCAACCACCCACAGTATGATTCCTTCAGGCCTTCTAACAGAAACACTTTTTCTTCTTGCTAGCTGTTAGCTAAACAGTGTTTGTATAACGATAGCTAACGCACTTTCGTACAATCGCACTGTTCCGTACATTTCACCTTATTTGAGCGCCGCAAAAACGAAATACTTCCAGGTCCACTGTAATATGAATACCATTGTAAAGCACAATTTCTCCCCTTTCCAGTAAAATCAATGACGAGACCTTCATGCTGCCCGTCTCTGCATGATTGTAGAAGGCAATGGAGCTCCGCTGGGTATTTTAAAAAATGGCGGGTGGGGAAGCGAAAGCTACTGCGTGATAGTGAAATGAGGAGATATGTCGTGTGGGGAACAGTTTTTTTCACCCCATTTGTCCAACTTATCACCTCTAAAATGTAAATAAAACACTATAAAGAGTTTATATAATTTCTCATTACATACCTATTTGAAGGTTTGTGTCGTATTTGAATAGGGTTTTTAGGGCAGCGCTAAATTTATCTTCACAATTAAACTGCGGCTGCCACGGTTTTTGAGAGTCATGATGGCTCGCAGTAATTAGGCAAAAAATGTACAATTGATTGAATTAACTATTGATGAACTCAGGAGTAATTAACTTTACAATCACCATTATACTCACCATTGATCATTTCTTGTTTTTTTATCTGCGAGAGAAGCGCTACACCTGGTGGAAAGAGGCTGTACGGCGCAGAATGAGTTTCATAATGCGTGCCGTACGTTAGGTCGTGACACGTCACAATTTAACGTACAGCTTCTGAGGGGTCAGTTTTTTCAACTTTTCCCGAATACTATTGGTCCATTACCATGTCAATCAACACTTGACTAGAAACGTAGTTCACACCCCAGATTTTGATGCCAACACAGTCGCTATAGTCCCATTTTGTTTTCATTGCAGCCTGGTTTGAATGCTGCGGTTGCGCAAATGTGTCCGGATCGGGGTTAGTCACCGTAAATTAGCTTAGGACCGACTGCCTGCAGACTCTTTGATAATTATCAACTCTTTGATAATTATTTGTGTATTTGACATTTGATCTTGCAATACTTGACATATAATATTTTATTTCGTGGAAGTAGTTGCAACTCATAATAAATAGGGCGTAGTGTACTGCAGCTTCTACACATTTTGCCATGGGGCAAAGAGAAAAATGTTAATGTTTAAAGCTAATATCCTGCAATTTTACACATATTGCCATGGGGCAGAGAGAAGAATGTGCAATTTTATAGCTAATCTCATGCTATTCTACACATTTTGCAATAAGGCTTGGGGGGGGGGGGGTATGGGACCCCAGACTCTCTAGGCCCCCACACCTTGCGTGGAGGCTGTGGGGGTGTATGGTAGGTCAGTGGGCTGCAGGGGTGTATGGTAGGCCAATGGGCTGTGGGGGTCTGAGGTACGCCAGTGGGCTGCGGGGGTGTATGGTAGGTAAATGGGCTGCGGGGGTGAGAGGTACGCCAGTGGGCTGCGGGGGTGTATGGTAGGTCAATGGGCTGCGGGGGTGAGAGGTACGCCAGTGGGCTGCAGGGGTGTGTGGTACAAATATGGAGTTAATTGTCTCTCTGCTTCTAAAGTATTAGATTAACTGAAAGATCATGCACTTTTGCGCTCCCAAAAGTCTCTCTCTCTCTCTCTTTCTTTCTCTCTCTCGTTGAATTGCCATTTGACGTTGAAATGGTTCTTGCTCTCTGCTGCGCCTTCACTTTTGAACCAGTGTATTATTCAAAGCAGGTCGCTGATAGATGCCTCTTACATTTACACATGTACTGAAATGGGTGCTTTCCTCCTTTTCCCCTTTCATCGATTGGACAGCTGTTATGTGCGAAGGCGCGCTATGAATGTACAACGATCAGGCCCGGGCTCCTCTGAGAGACGGTGTCTGTATTAGAATATCAATCACAGTGAACTCTATGGCAGCAGCACATGCACTGTCTACAGGGAATGTTGTGTGAGTACATTAGCTCAGAGGCTTAAGTTCATTCTGGATCCCTAGTGTAGATGAGCATTGATTGATCGTTCATGGTAACGACCCAACAATTAATTATTCTTAAGTAGTATATGGCCGTCTTACTGTGATACACGTGCCAGATGAAGAGGGGATGCAATGCTGTGAGGAATTCCTAGTACAGTGAGTAGGGAGGCGGACATATTTCCTGAGGCAGGAAGCAAGGGAGGCTACAGAACAAGGTTTTTTAGGTTGAAGGTTTGTGTTTGTTGTGTCCAAGGCTAAGGACTAGTCTTACTTGTACTACAAAATCAAATATGATCTACAGAGCACAAATTGTCCCCAGGCAGCTTGTTCGCCCGACAAGCTTCACATTATGTTTTCTATACTTCTAAATCTTTTCATTTGATCCAAGGACAATGTTGGTTGAAACTGACATGTTTTTTTCTGCTTAGCTGCCTAGGGTTTCACACATGCTCAGTTGCGACCCACTGCAGTGTTGTCTACAGGAGGGTAGAGGTAGAGTCTCTGAGGTATTCAGTCTCCAGATGGATTCTGATTTGATAGAGGCAGAAATTAGAAATCTGATTAAATCCCAGCGGTTCTAATAGTTTTGATCACAAACATGTCCATGAAAATGTATCTTCATTTATCTTGTTGACTGCCAAGTCTGTGATTGAAAGTAAATGGTCTAACAGTTACGACTGGACGACTGTGTGATAACGCTCTCGGTAGCCGATGTGAGCAAGACCTTTAAACAGGTCAACATTCACAAAGCAGCGGGGCCAGACGGATTATCAGGACTTGTACTCAAAGCATGCGCGGACAAACTGGCAAATGTCTTCACTGACATTTTAAACCTTTCCCTGACCGAGTCTATAATACCTACATGTTTCAGGCAGACCACCATAGTCCCTGTGCCCAAGGGAGTCGAGATAACCTGCCTAAAATGATTACCACCCCATAGCACTCACGTCAGTAGCAATGAGGTACTTTGAAAGGCTGGTCATGGCTCATATCAACAGCATCCTCCCGGATTCCCTAGACCCGCTCCAATTTGCATACCCCCCAACAGATCCACAGACGACGCAATCTCAATCGCACTCCACACTGCCCTTTCCCACCTGGACAAAGGAACACCTATGTGAGAATGCTGTTCATTGACTACAGCTCAGTATTCAACACCATAGTGCCCACAAAGCTCATCATTTAACTAGGCAAGTCAGTTCTTCACTGACTTGCCTAGTTAAATAAAGGTAACATTTTCGTTTTATTTGTTTATTTAAAAATGTTTGCTGACGACATAACAATGCTAGGCCTGATCACCGACAACGTTGAGACAGCCTTTAGGGAGGAGGTCATAGACCTGGCAGTGTGGTGCCAGGACAACAGTCTCTCCCTCAATGTGAGCAAGACAAAGGAGTTGATCATGGACTACAAGGGCTGTAGTGGAGCGGGTCGAGAGTTTCAAGTTCCTTGGCGTCCACATCACTAACGAACTATCATGGTCTGAACACACCAAGACAGTCATGAAGAGGGCACAACAACACCTTTTCCCCCTCAGGAGACTGAAAAGTTTTGGCATGGGTCCCTAGATCCTCAAAGTTCTACAGCTGCACCATCGTTAGCATCCTGACCCGTTCCAACACCGCCTGGTATGGCAACTGCTCGGCATCTGACTGCTACAGAGGGTAGTGCGTACAGCCCAGTACATCACTGGGGCCAAGCTTCCTGCCATCCAGGACCTGTATAATATGCGGAGTCAGAGGAAAGCCCCAAACATTGTCAGAGACTCCAGTCACCAAAGTCATAGACTGTTTTCTCTGCTACCGCATGGATGGCAAGCGATACCAGAGCACCAAGTCTATGACCAAAAGGCTCCTTAACAGCTTCTACCCCTAAGCCATAAGACTGCTGGCCACCGGACTATTTACATTGACCCCCTCCCCCCCCCCCCATTTGCTTTGTACACTGCTGCTACCCACTGTTTGTCTATGCATAGTCACTTCACCCCTACCTACATGTACAAATTACTTCGACTAACCTGTACCCCCGCACGTTGACTTGTATATAGCCTCGTTATTGTTATTTTATTGTGTTACTTTTTAGAATTTTTTACTTCAGTTTATTTGGTAAATATTTTCTTAACTCTTATTGAACTGCACTGTTGGTTAAGGGCTTGTAAGTAAGCATTTCATGGTAAGGTCTACTCTTGTTGTATTCGGCGCATGTGACAAATAAAGTTTGATTTGTCATCTGATTACATAAACATGAGCACCCACGTGAACATAAGCACTTGAGCTAAGACCTACTGTATGTAGATCTTAGCTCTCCGTGGCTGACGTGAGTAAAACATTTAAACGTGTTAACCCTCGCAAGGCTACTGGCCCAGACGACATCCCTAACTGTATCCTCAAAGCATGCGCAGACCAGCTGGCTGGTGTGTTTACGGACATATTCAATCACTCCCTATCCCAGTCTGTTATCCCCACATGCTTCAAGATTTCTATCATTGTTCGTCTACCCAAGAAGGCAAAGATAACTGAACTAAATGACTACCACCCCGTAGCACCCACTTCTGTCATCATGAAGTGCTTTGAGAGACTACAGTGGCTTGCGAAAGTATTCACCCCCCTTGGCATTTTTCCTATTTTGTTACTTACAACCTGGAATTAAAATAGATTTGATTTACACAACATGCCTACCACTTTGAAGATGCACATTTTTTTTTATTATGAAACAAACAAAAAATAAGACAACGAAACTGAAAACTTGAGCATGCATAACTATTCACCCTCCCAAAGTCAATACTTTGTAGAGCCACCTTTTGCAGTAACTCCAGCTGCAAGTCTCTTGGGGTATGTCTCTATAAACTTGGCACATCTAGCCACTGGGATTTTTGGCCATTCTTCAAGGCAAAACTGCTCCAGCTCCTTCAAGTTGGATGGGTTGCTGGTGTACAGCAATATTTAAGTCATGCCACAGATCTCAATTGTATTGAGGTCTAGGCTTTGACTAGGCCATTCCAAGACATGTAAATGTTTCCCCTTAATCCAATCGAGTGTTGCTTTAGCAGTATGCTTAGGGTCATTGTCCTGCAGGAAGGTGAACCTCCGTCCCAGTTTCAAGTCTTTGGAAGACTGAAACAGGTTTCCCTCAAGAATTTCCCTGTATTTAGCGCCATCCATCATTCCTTCAATTCTGACCAGTTTCCCAGTCCCTGCCGATGACAAAATCCCCAAAGCATGATGCTGCCACCATCATGCTTCACTGTTGTTCTCGGGGTGATGAGAGGTGTTGGGTTTGCGCCAGGCATAGTGTTTTCCTTGATGGCCAAACAGTTGACTAGAATACCTTCTTCTGTATGTTTGGGGAGTCGCCCACATGCCTTTTGGCGAACACCAAATGTGTTTGCTTTTTTTTTTCTTTAAGCAAGGGCTTTTTTTCTGGACACCCTTCCGTAAAGCCCAGCTCTGTGGAGTGTATGGCTTAAAGTGGTCCTATGCACAGTTACTTTGCAGCTCCCTCAGGGTTATCTTTGGTCTCTTTGTTGCCTCTCTGATTAATTCCCTCCTTGCCTGGTCTGTGAGTTTTCATGGGCGGCCCTCTCTTGGCAGGTTTGTTGTGGTGCCATATTCTTTCCATTTTTTAATAATGGATTTAATGGTGCTGTGTGGGATGTTCAAAATTTCAGATATTTTTTTATAACCCAACCCTGATCTGTTCTTCTCCACAACTCTGTCCCTGACCTGTTTGAAGAGCTCCTTGGTCTTCATGGTGCCCCTTGCTTAGTGGTGTTGCAGACTCTGGGGCCTTTCAGAACAGGTGTATATATGCTGAGATCATGTGACAGATCATGTGACACTTAGATTGCACACAGGTGGACTTTAGTTAACTAATTATGTGACTTCTGAAGGTAATTGGTTGCACCAGATCTTATTTAGGGGCTTCATAGCAAAGGGGAAGAAAACATATGCACGAACAACTTTTCTGGGTTTTTTTCTTGTCAGTTTTTGAAACAAGTTATTTTTTTCATTTCACTTCACCAATTTGGACAATTTTGTGTATATCCATTACATGAAATCCACATTAAAATCTAATTAAATGACAGGTTGTAATGCAACAAAATAGGAAAAACGATAAGGGGGATGAATACTTTTGCTAGGCACTGTAGTCAAGGATCATATCCCCTCCACCTTAACGGCTACCCTAGACCCGCTTCAGTTTGCATACCGCCCCAACAGGTCCACAGACGACTCAATCGTCATCACACTACACACTGCCCTATCCCATCTGGACAAAAGGAATACCTATGTAAGAATGCTGTTCATTGACTACAGCTCTGCATTCAACACCATAGTACCCTCCAAGCTCATCATCAAGCTGGAGGCCCTGGGTCTCAACCTCGCCCTGTGTAATTGGGTCCTGGACTTTCTGATGGGCCGCCCCCAGGTGGTGAAAGTAGGAAACAACATCTCCACTTCGCTGACCCTCAACACTGGGGCCCCACACGGAAGCGTGCTCAGCCCCCTCCTGTACTCCCTGTTCACCAACGACTGCGTGGCCATGCACGCCTCCAACTCAATCATCAAGCTAGCAGACAACACAACAGTAGTGGGCTTGATTACCAACAACAACGAGACAGCCTACAGGGAGGAGGTGAGGGCACTCGGAGTGTGGTGTCAGGAAAATAACCTCTCTCTCAACATCAACAAAACAAAGCAGATGATCATGGACTTCAGGAAACAGCAGAGGGAGCACCCCCCTATCCACATCGAAGGGACAGCAGTGGAGAAGGTTGAAGGTTTTAAGTTTCTCGGCGTACACATCACAGACAAACTGAAATGCTCCACCCACACAGACAGTGTGGTGAAGAAAATGCAACAGCGCGTCTTCAACCTCAGGAGGCTGAAGAAATGTGGCTTGTCACCCAAAACCCTGATAAACTTTTACAAATGCACAATCGAGAGCATCCTGTCGGGCTGTATCATAGCCTGGTATGGCAACTGCACCGCCCTCAACTGCAAGGCTCTCCAGAGGGTGGTGCGGTCTGCACAATGCAGCACCGGGGACAAACTACTTGCCCTCCATGACACCTACAGCACCCGATGTAACAGGAAGGCCACAAAGATCATCAAGGACATCAACAACCTGAGCCACTGCCTGTTCACACAGCTACCATCCAGAAGGCGAGGTCAGTACAGGTGCATCAAAGCTGGGACCGAGAGACTGAAAAACAGCTTCTATCTCAAGGCCATCAGACTGCTAAACACCAATCTCTAACTCAGAGAGGCTGCTGCCTACATTGAGACCCAATCACTGGCCACTCTAATAAATGGATCACTAGTCACTTTATACAATGCACTCTAAGTAATGCCACTTTAATAATGTTTACACATCTTACATTACTCATATCACATGTATATACTGTATTTTATACCATCTATTGCACCTGGCCTATGTCTCTCGGCCATCGCTCATCCATATACTTACACATACTTATTCTCATTCACCCCTTTATATTTGTGTGTATTTGGTAGTTGTTTAGCTACACTCGCATTAAAATCGGCTAACCATGTGTATGTGACAAATAAAATTTGATGTGTGTAATGGTATATTGATAAATCAACAGGACCATCTTCACCTCGCTCTGAAAGTCATCCTCTCTGCCCAGTAGTACTCACACACAAACCAACGGCCACACACACACACACACCCACTCCGCCATTCACACTCTCTGCTGGACGTCAAATCTTGGGTTTACTGAGGGGATTGGGCCCGTGGCGATGTGTGACACCTGTCAGAGAAACCCCCCTCTGTGACAGTAGGATGTGACTGCGTGGCCCAAACCGGGCCATGATGCCTCAAACAAATCCTCCCACATCCCAGAACAGAGAACAGACGCTGGGGCTGAGCTGGGCTCACAGGCCATGAGAGGGGAGAGGGAGGGGACACAGGGACAGAGCAGAGGATAGAAGGACAGAGCCTGCACAGCTCAGTCCACACGTGCACAGCATGCCAAATTTAGTCAGGTTGAGGGGGGTGGATATAGGGATTGTGGTGGCTTGCACACAGGCGGTAGGGAGATGGGAGATGTTGGTTCTTGCATAACATACCAGAACACAGCAAACTGTGTGTGTGTGTGTGTGTGTGTATTGTTGTTGTGATAAGAGAGGCTTGGACTTGGGGATGGCTGATAAAATAATTAACATTTTAGTAACTTAGCAGACGCTCTCACTCTGTTGTCCTAGCTTCAGGGGGATGAAAGAAGATAAAGATAACTTGTCATTTTCATCAATGTTGCATGATATATGTACAGTATTAACTGTGTGTGGGTGGGTGTTTGTTTTATTTTCAGGCTGAGGTTTGCCCCAAGTCAGCGGGGGAGGCCGAGCAGAAGTGTGTGTGGTCATCGGCGGTCAACGTGAAGGACAAATTTATTTATGTTACACAGCCAAACTTGGCCAGGGTGCTTGTGGTCGACATCACAGCTCAGAAGGCTGTCCAGGTAATTTCGGGCCCCAAAAATGTAATAATCAACATTACCTTCATCTTTGGACAGGGTCTGCTGTGGAGTGTTATGCAGTAAACACAATAGCAAACCAAAAATATGGCATCCATATTAGGAAGTCCCTTAGATGTCAGACGGAACAACAATTGGCTACAAAGCAATGGCTGTAATGTTGTATTGTTATAAAAATTTGTTATTGTGCCTTTTTCATATATGTGCGCTTTCTCCTCACTCCAATGTGTCCATTTCCATGGCATTCAAAGCATTTATAGAGGAAGCCTTGAGTCAAAAGGACCTTGAATATTTGTTTCACACTTTCAATGCAGATGTGTTTTTCTGTTGTTTTTAATATTGTTTCCAAACATCCTTGAAAAAATTACGAAGTTGATGTGTCAGAGAGGGTTACACTATTCACAATAACTGACAATAATGTAGCCCAAAAGCTAGCTATTCTGGTCAATGGAAGGACACAGCCTTTTTCACAAAGCTTCAGTTGACTCAGAATTCATTTTGATACAAATGCACTGTCCTTCATTTAGGAACTCAGTTCATTTTTTGTGATAAAGATTTGGGTTTCATTGTTTGAATGTCCTTTCCGTAACCTGACCAAAATATGTGTGCCTTTTAAAAAAAATCTTAAACCAGTGAAAGCTGGTGCCAGTGCACAGATAGGTACAATTGATTGTGTTACATGGGGCGGCAGGTAGCCTATTGGTTAGAGCGTTGGGCCAGTAACTGATAGGTTGCTGGATCGAATCCCTGAACTGACAAGGTAAAAAACTGTCGTTCTGCCCCTGAACAAGGCAGTTAACCCACTGTTCCCCAGTAAGCTGTCATTGTAAATAAGAATTTGTTCTTAACTGACTTGCCTAGTTAAATAAAGGCTAAATTTTTTTTTACATATTTTACATCCTTTTACAACTAGTGTGTATAACCTGACCATCAGTGGTGTAGTGGAGGGTAAATGCACATAAAGGACGTTTACACAACTTTTTTATCTAGCATAACTGTTTACACACCTATTGTGGAAAAATGCATTGAAAATATAGGGAGTGTTACTTTATTCACTTTAAACGTCAATCAACGTTTACCCACCTATTGTTTTACCTCTACATCATTGCTGACCATGACACTCCCCCCCCCCCCTAAAAAAAGGGCAGCCTATCATTGCATGGGAATGGTTATGATGAACGAAAAGGATCCAATGTTCTCACAATAGGAGGGTGCCTTAAGCAGGTTGGGTACGTTCCGGCTTAAAAAAGGTGTGTGTCTCAGAGTAAAAGGACACTGCAAGGGGGCCAGAAAGTGCCCAATTTCTGCTGCAGAAGACTCCCCAGGGCCCACCGGTAGTCAGGTTGTTGCGACCGTCTCAGGCTCATTAGTGGGTTACTTGGAGGTTTGACTTCATTACTTTAGATGAGCTAATGCTAATTAGCCACCTGATCGTCACTCAGCTCTACCAAGGAAAGAAAAATGCCGTTGTCTCCGTTTGTTACTCACTTTCTCTTTTCACTTTGAAAATGTAGTTGTACTTTAAATTGACTGGCTAGGTGGAGCTTTAAATTAACTTACTAGGCGTAGCTTTAAATTAACTTACGAGGTGCAGCTTTAAATTAACTTATGAGGTGTAGCTTTAAATTGACTGGCTAGGTGTAGCTTTAAATGAACCTACTATGTGTAGCTTTAAATTGACTGGATAGGTGTAGCTTTAAATTGACTGGCTAGGTGTATCTTTGAATAGTGTGGTGAGAAATGTCCTACATAGTTGGTATCACTGTATTGTATGCATTAAACAAACTTTATAAAGTTATAAAGTACTTATTTCAATAAAAAAATCAGCATACTTTATTTATTCTGTATAACTCATAGCATAGCCACTATCACAGACACAGAGTAGGTACAAGTGACTATGGATGCAGTAACACTCCTCCAGAGGCAGGAGGGGAAGAGAACAACAACATTCTGTGCACACCTGTTCCCTCTGATGACTACACCCTCAGAGATTGGCTAGGACTCAACACATCTCTCTCATATCTCCTCGTATGATAAATCCCGTCACGACGTGTTTACTCTCACTGAAACACCATACACTTTACCATGAAGCAGCCAGTTAAAATGCTCCGTTACGATTTCATAGTAGACAAAACTTGACATTACGGGAAGGACAAAAATACCATTGTGATTGTTTTGGTGTCTGCTCTAATTTCCTAGAAAGAACGACAATTATAGCTTTCTGCACCAAACTAGCGTTGTGTTGTTTTTCTCTCTGTTCTCATCGTGTGTTGGCTACTGTCAATCTGCACCCGAGTGGACGTAATGCATGGGAGCCACTCGGCTGTCACAGACATGTCTCATCCGTCGGAGCCGACTGGAACACATCATAGCCAGGTGTCAAGGAATTTATACGGATTGAAAGCAATTTCTATGTTGTTGTAGAGCAATTGCCTCTGTTACCGCTCGATTTGAAATGCTGCTCCACCTCCAAACACCTCATACATAAAAAAGGCGAGCCTCCCTTCTGTCTTGTTAAAAAGGAAAACTTGATTCTTCCTGTCAAATCCAATGCATTAGCAAGTGAGGAAAGTTTTGATATGGGCTGTGCTGACCGTCAAATATATATCTGTTCAAAAACGGTGTTGAATTGTCTTGAGTTGCTCTTAAGTGCAGTCATGGCTTCAAGTAGTTGTGCTTGTACCAAGCTGTGCTTGATTGAGCTTGCCTGGTGTAAAATTCCCAAACGTCCACCTGGCATGCCAGGAAATGTAAAGCGTGATGAGACTGATTAAGAGCTGTGCTATATGAGGTTTATTCTTGTGTGTGCTTTCAGACGGTGAGCACTGACCCTTACCCAGTGAAGCTGCACTATGACAAATCCCACGACCAGGTGTGGGTCCTCAGCTGGGGAGACATGGAGAGGAACTTCCCCACTCTGCAGGTAACTGTTTGATATCACACCAAAATACAATACATAGAGGAGTGTTGTGTTGGTTTTGATACTTTCTTGATACTAAAGTGAGCCTATATACTCTGCGTGCACAATTCTTAGGCAAATTGTATTCCTCAGGATACATTTTATTGTTGAACAAACACAATGCTCTCAGTCAATCCAAAATGTTATTGAACCTCAAACCTGAATGTTTAACAAAGAAAAGTGAGTTTTGTCTTTCTCAGGGAAATATATGTGTGCACAATTATTAGGCAACTATTAGTGTGCAGAATTGTTAGGCAACTAAATTACAAAAATAATTTCTCTCAACTCACTTGTTTATTCTCAATTTTTAGAGTAAGTGTAACAGATAAGTAACACAAAATGACAATTATATAACATTTTTGGCCTTTCAATAATATTCAGTGACCAATATAGCCACCCTTATCTTCAATAACTGCCATGAGCCTTCCATCCATGGAGTCTGTCAGTTTCTTGATCTGTTCACGATCAATTTTCGCTGAAGCAGCAACCACAGCCTCCCAAATGCTGTTCAAAAAGGTGTATTGTCTTACATCACTGTAAATCTCACGTTTGAGAAGGGCCCACAAGTTCTCAATAGGATTTAAGTCAGGTGAGGAAGGGGGCCAGGTCATTATTCAGGCATCTTTGAGGCCCTTGCTGGCTAGCCAAGCAGTGGAGTACTTGGATGCATGTGATGGAGCATTGTCCTGCAATAAGATCATGGCCTTCTAGAATGCTGAGGACTTCTTCCTGTACCACTGTTTGATGAAAGAATCTTCCAGAAACTGGCAGTAGGTTTGGGAGTTGAGTTTCAGTCCATCTTCAACCCGAAAAGGTCCAACTACCTCATCCTCAATGATAGCAGCCCATACCAGTACCACTCCTTCACCTTGCTGGCACATGACTCAAAGTGGTGCCCTGTGTCCATTACTGATCCAGCCACGGGCCCATCCATTTGGTCCATCAAGAGTCACTTTCATTTCATCTGTCCATAAAACCTTTGAAAAATCTGTCTTCAGGTGTTTCTTTGCCCAATCTTGACGCTTCAACTTGTGAATGGTGGAACAAGCTCCCTCACGACGCCAGGACAGCGGAGTCAATCACCACCTTCCGGAGACACCTGAAACCCCACCTCTTTAAGGAATACCTGGGATAGGATAAAGTAATCCTTCTAACCCCCCCCCCCTTAAAAGATTTAGATGCACTATTGTAAAGTGGTTTTTCCACTGGATATCATAAGGTGAATGCACCAATTTGTAAGTCGCTCTGGATAAGAGCGTCTGCTAAATGACTTAAATGTAAATGTAAAATGAATCTTATTCAGTGGTGGTCTTGTTTCAGTCTTCTTGACCTTGGCCATGTCTCTGAGCACATGACACCTTGTACTTCTGAACACTCCAGGTAGGTTGCAGTTCTGGAATACGGTGGCACAGGAGGATAATGGGTTCCTGGTAGTTTGCTGTTTAATTCTTCTCAAGTCTTTTGCAGTTAATTTGTGCCTTTTCTTCCGCATGCGTGTTTTGCGCCCCAGTTGACTATTCGCAGCAAAACGTTTGAATGTCCGGTACTCACACCTCAATAGTTTAGCTATTTAAAGAGTGTCGCATCTGTTTGAAAGGCATTTTAAATTTTGGGTTTTTCAGTGTCAGTTACATTTCTTTTTTGGCCCATTTTACCTGAGGTAATGAGGCTGCCTAATAATTATGCACACCTTGATATAAGGTGTTATTCACTTTCGCCACACCCTCCCTCATCACACAAATACATATCACCTGAAAATGATTAAATCCAATAAGCATTCAAGTTAATATGGTTTGGAGTTCAAAAATGTGAATAGAAACAATGATAAGATCAGAATACTCACTTGCCTAATAATTGTGCACGCAGTGTATGTCAAATACTATAATGTTTAGTGTAACTCACTGTTTATTGACACTACATATACAGTATATGTTATGAGAGGGTGTCAAATCATTGTGATGTGCCTTACAATTGATGTGCCTTCTAATAATTGCTATTCTTCCATTGGGACACATTCTCAACTGTCAATCCAAGTTTTGTCAACAACCCTTTCCCAGATGGCACAGTTCCAGGTGGCATTTTCTGTTTGCAGCTCAATACAAGTTATTAGCCAGCACTGCTGCTGGGTTGTTAGGAGGTGCCAGTCTCTCTAGTGCATTGAGGCATAATTAAGACCAGCCTGCCTGCGCGCGCACACACACACCCACACCCACACACACACACACACACACACAGGGCCTCTCCTACCAGTGTGAGTTTGTGTCAGAGGCGATACAGGAGGCAAACACAGTGAATAATTCATGTGGCTCATGTTAAATATCCCCCCCTCTTCTCCTCCGTTCCCCTCCCATCCCTCTCTCCTGGTATGGTGCTAGGTGATCAATCAGGCCAGCGGGAGTGTGTCCCACCATACCGTCCACACCCAGCCAGTCGGCAGACGCTTTGATAGGGTGGATGATTTCTTCATTCCTGCCGCTAGCCTCATCATTAATCACATCAGGTATGTCAGTGTCGGTGTGTGTGTGTGAGTGAGAGAGTCAGTGTGTGTGTGCATGTGTGTGTGGGTGTGTGTGTGCGAGAGTGTCGGTGTTTGAGAGTGAATCTAAAGACAGTCGTTTAACTCCAGAGCATCACCCCCTCCCCCCTCTCGCCTCGGATCAGCGCCCCCCCCCCCCCCCCCCCGCCTTCAGAAAAGCGGGTGCGTCGTATTCACTGAACCACCACTTGTGAGCAACAAAGAGTCGACATATGCAGAGCAGATTGATTTGGACCATGCACTTTTGACGGACACTCACCGAGACTCAGTCACAAGCTGCTGACACACCGAAGCTTAACTTGATACAGAAGGCTGGCACATTACCAAGTTGGAGAGGTGGAGGAAGCCAAGTGCCAAGCAGGAGGTCTCCGGGATTTAACGACAGTCTCCCGGCGAGTTGCGTTCACTAGCCCTAGTTGTAATTAGGTCCACCAAGATCTGCCTGAAAGGGTTGCTAAAAAACACGGAAAAGTCATCCGAATTTACAGTTGAAGTCGGAAGTTTACATACACCTTAGCCAAATACATTTCAACTCAGTTTATCACAATTCCTGACATTTAATCCTAGGAAACATTCCCTGTCTTAGGTCAGTTAGGATCACCACTTTATTTTAAGAATGTGAAATGTCAGAATAATAGTAGAAAGAATGATTTATTTCAGATTTTATTTCTTTCATCACATTCCCAGTGGGTCAGAAGTTTACATACGCTCAATTAGTATTTGGTAGCATTGCCTTTAAATTGTTTAACTTGGGTCAAACGTTTCGGGTAGCCTTCCACAAGCTTCCCACAATAAGTTGGGTGAATTTTGGCCCATTCCTCCTGACAGAGCTGGTGTAACAGTCAGGTTTGTAGGCCTCCTTGCTCACACACTTTTTCAGTTCTGCCGACAAATTTTCTATAGGATTGAGGTCAGGGCTTTGTGATGGCCTCTCCAATACCTTGACTTTGTTGTCCTTAAGCCATTTTGCCACAACTTTGGAAGTATGCTTGGGGTCATTGTCCATTTTGAAGACCCATTTGCGACCAAGCTTCAACTTCCTGACTGATGTCTTGAGATGTTGCTTCAATATATCCAAATAATTGTATTTCCTCATGATGCCATCTATTTTGTGAAGTGCAGCCAAACAGTTCTATTTTTGTTTCATCAGACCAGAGGACATTTCTCCAAAAAGTACGATCTTTGTCCCCATCTGCAGTTGCAAACCATAGTCTGGCTTTTTTATAGCGGTTTTGGAGCAGTGGCTTCTTCCTTGTTGAGCGGCCTTTCAGGTTATATCGGTATAGGACTCGTTTTACTGTGGATATAGATACTTTTGTACCTGTTTCCTCCAGCATCTTCACAAGGTCCTTTGCTGTTGTTCTGGGATTGATTTGCACTTTTCGCACCAAAGTATGTTCATCCCTAAGAAACAGAACGCGTCGTCTTCCTGAGCGGTCTGACGGCTGCGTGGTCCCATGGTGTTTATACTTGCGTACTATTGTTTGTACAGATGAACGAGGCACCTTCAGGTGTTTGGAAATTGCTCCCAAGGATGAACCAGACTTGTGGAGGACCACCATTTTTTTCTGAGGTTTTGACTGATTTCTTTTGATTTTCCCATGATGTCAAGCAAAGAGGCACTGAGTTTGAAGGTAGGGCTTGAAATACATCCACAGGTACACCTCCAATTGACTCAAATTATGTCAATTAGCCTATCAGAAGCTTCTAAAGCCATGACATCATTTTATGGAATTTTCCAAGCTGTTTAAAGGCACAGTCAACTTAGTGTATGTAAACTTCTGACCCACTGGAATTGTGATACAGTGAATGATAAGTGAAATAATCTGTCTGTAAACAATTGTTGGAAAAATTACTTGTGTCATTGCCAAATTAGATGTCCTAACCGACTTGCTAAAACTATAGTTTGTTAACAAGAAATTTGTGGAGTGGTTGAAAAACTAGTTTTAATGACTCCAACCTAACTTCCGACTTCAACTGTATGTTCAGAAAGACAAACATCATGGTCTCTTAGATGTAGACGTTTCTGAAAAGAAACAAAAATACATGTTTTATTAAACCTAATTTTGAGCCCAGCTGTATGTTTTTGATGTGTCTCAGAGGTGGATTATTCCAATCCAGACATTACAGTACGTGGCCTAATATCTGTGCATAAGGGAAATTCCACGGAAACAGAGTAATGCTGAGACTCATATTTTTCACTTTCAAATGTATGTCAAACAAAAACCAATGATTGCAAAGTAAACCATACTTGAAGAACAGTGCAGATGCAAAGTTTGGTAACAGAATGATGGTTTGTGCTGTTGGTGTCATCAATCTGTTAGCAAAATTTGCATTTGCACTGTTCCTCAAATAAATGTGTATCCTTATGCGTAGAGTTGATTTGTTTAACTTTGTAATCATTTGTTTTCTTTGGCATAAATTTTAAAGTGAGTCTGAGTCTCAGCATCACTCTGTTACGGTGTAATTGCCCATTACATATTTCGGTTTGGATACATCCCTATAGGCCTAACTATGTTGATCCTTTTATGCCCCAGTATTAGCTAGTTCTTGCTCATTCATGATGCCATGCTAATAAGAAATAATGACTATCCCGAGTACTTGCTAGATTAAAAAGGTTTGATTTATTTTTTGTGAAAGCTCTGGTGTCTCCACAAGCAAAAGTTGTACTTAGTGAACTCCCTTGATCTCTTCTTTAACATGAAATGCAGCATTAACTAGGCTTGGGGTGTATACCTTATGTACCGTATACCGGGGTATTTGGAAATATCCATTTGATGGTTTTCAATACCGTCATTACCGTTGAACTATTTATTATACTTTTTTTTAATATAAATGTGAATATTTGTAGCTACTTTTTAAGTAAATACCTGCAGTCAACTTGTGCAATACGTTAGGAGATAAAGCAGATTTGGTTCTTCATGTCACCTGTCACATCAGTTTTCATTATGAAGCTTAGCGGTAGTCCCCAGGTACATTTGTTTACAAGCACACAGCGCCGAGAGACCGGAGCCTTGTGAGTTACTCGCTGTTGTGCAGCACACGCCAAGTGATCTTGCTAGTTACAGTGTGGATTTCACAACTAGCACACGTTAGTGAATGCTAACCTCCCCTGTTATTGTAATGGTGAGAGGTTAGCATGTCTTGGGGGTATGATATTTGTGCGTCTGTAACTTTCTCACTCATCATTATCCACGATTCATTCAGGAATATCCATAATCATGGTAGCATGCACATTAATGTAGAAATGTTTACAAACATATTATATTCTTATTTACAAAAAAAGTGACAAAAAATGACACAATGTATTATTTGTCATTCATTTCTATTGGGCACAAAATAATCTGAAACACAACCATAACAAACAGAAAATGCATCCAACAAGTTTGTAGAGTCACAAGCTTGATGTAGTCAGTTCGTGCTAGGAATATGGGACCGAATCCTAAACTTTTGACTACTTTCAGACACTTATACAGTATAGTCAAATTTGGACTCATCAGACCAAAGGACAGATTCCCGCCGGTCTAATGTCCATTGCTCGTGTTTCTTGGCCCAAGCAAGTATATTCTTCTTATTGGTGTCCTTTAGTCATGGTTTCTTTGCAGCAATTCGACCATGAAGGCCTGATTCACACAGAATCCTCTGAACAGTTGATGTTGAGATGTGTCTGTTACTTGAACTCTGTGAAGCATTTATTTGGGATGCAATTTCTGAGGCTGGTAACTCTAATGAACTTATCCTCTGCAGCAGATGTAACTCTGGGTCTTCCTTTCCTGTGACGGTCCTCATGAGAGCCAGTTTCATCATAGCACTTGATGGTTTTTGTGACTGCACTTGAAGAAACATTCAAAGTTCTTGACATTTTCGGGATTGACTGACCTTCATGTCTTAAAGTAATGATGGACTTTCATTTCTCTTTGCTTATTTGAGCTATTCTTGCAATGATATGGACTTGGTATTTGACCAAATAGGGCTATCTTCTGTATACCACCCTTACCTTGTCACAACACAACTGATTGGCTACAACGCATGAAGAAGGAAAGAAGTTCCACAAATGAACTTTTAACAAGGCACACCTGTTAATTGAAGTGCATTCCAGGTGACTAACTCATGAAGCTGGTTGAGAGAATGCTAAGAGTGTGCAATGCTGTCATCAAGGCAAAGGGTGGATACTTTGAAGAATCTCGAATATAAAAAAAGTTTGGTTACTACATGATTCCATTTGTGTTATTTCATAGTTTTGATGTCTTCACTATTATTCTACAATGTAGAAAATAGTAAAAATAAAGAAAAACCCTCAAATAGTAGGTGTATCCAGACTTTTGACTGGTACTGTAAGTGAATTTGTCCCAATAATTTTGGTCCCCTAAAATGGGGGTACTGTGCAAAAAGTGCTGTAATTTCTAAACGGTTCACCAGCTATTGTCACGTCCTGGCCAGTATATAAGGTTAATTGTTTGTAGTTTGGTCAGGGCGTGACAGAGGGTATTTGTTTTATGTGGTTCAGGGTGGTGTGTTTGGTTTAAGGG
Source organism: Salmo trutta (assembly GCF_901001165.1). Lineage (NCBI taxonomy): Eukaryota > Metazoa > Chordata > Actinopteri > Salmoniformes > Salmonidae > Salmo > Salmo trutta. The sequence continues at coordinate 22,729,834 of NC_042959.1, forward strand.
TGTTTGTTTTAGTAATTCCGGGTGTTGGTTTATGTTTAGGTATTTCTATGTGGAGTCTAGTATGTCTGTTTCTATGTCTGGTGAATTGGTGTTGGGACTCTCAGTTGAAGGCAGGTGTTGTCTATCTGCCTTTGATTGAGAGTCTCATAAATGAGGGTGTGTTTGTGTTTGTGTTTTGTGGGTGATTGTTCTGTGTTCAGCCCTAGGCTTTACCAGACTGTTTTGTTGTTCGTTTGTTAGTTCTAGTAGTTTTGTTATTTTGTATTCAGTTGTTTTTTTGTAAGTTAATAAATCTAAATATGAGCATACACGTACCTGCTGCATATTGGTCTACATTTTCAGACGACGATTTCGTTATATCGTCGGAAGACGAAGACGACAATCGTGACAGAATCACCCACCTCAAAAGGACCAAGCAGCAGAGGAAGGAGCAGACGGCGTTCGAGTTGGACTGGCGGGAGAAGTGGACTTGGGAGGAAGTTCTGAACGGGGCCGGACCTTGGCATCAGGCTGGGGAGTATCGCCGCCCGCAGTGGGAAATAGAAGCAGCCAAGGCAGAGAGGCGGTGGTACGAGGCCAGAGTGGACGCGCTGAAGGAGATGCACGAGAGGCACCCCCAAGAAAATTTTGGGGGGGGGCACACGGGTAGTTTGGCTAGGCGTAAGAAGAGCCGGAAGCCAGCTACCCGTGGATATATGGAGGAGCGTATGGGGTGGAGAGCGTTATGTTTCGTTGAGGAGCGCACTATCTCACCCATACGCACGCACAGTCCGGTGCGAGTTATTCCAGCCCCTCGCAGGTGCCGTGCTAGAGCGGGCATCCAGCCTGGTAGGAGGATGCCTGCGCAGCGCATCTGGTCGCCGGTACGCCTCCGAGGACCAGGCTACCCAACTCCCGCTCTACGCACGGCTACCATCAAGCCCCTGCACAGCCCAGTCTGCCCTGTACGAGCACTCCGCTCGTGCAGGGCTACTAGTTCCATCGAGCCAAGGCGGGTTGTGCAGGAGGTAAGATCTAGACCGGCTGTGCGCCTCCATAGCCCTGGGTTTCCAGCTCCTGTCTCTCATGCGGACCCGGAAGTGCGTCCACCCAGTCCGACTCGTCCTGTTCCCGCTCCCCGCACTAAACGGCAAGTGCGTAAACCCAGCCTCGTCAGTCTACAGTCGTCGGAGCTGCCCGCCAGTCAACAGTCGTCGGAGCTGCCCGCCAGTCAACAGTCGTCGGAGCTGCCCGCCAGTCAACAGTCGTCGGAGCTGCCCGCCAGTCAACAGTCGTCGGAGCTGCCCGCCAGTCAACAGTCGTCGGAGCTGCCCGCCAGTCAACAGTCGTCGGAGCTGCCCGCCAGTCAACAGTCGTCGGAGCTGCCCGCCAGTCAACAGTCGTCGGAGCTGCCCGCCAGTCAACAGTCGTCGGAGTGGTCAGACTGCGCTGAACTGCCGGAGTGGTCAGACTGCGCTGAACTGCCGGAGTGGCCAGACTGCGCTGAACTGCCGGAGTGGCCAGACTGCCCTGAACTGCCGGAGTGGCCAGACTGCGCTGAACTGCCGGAGTGGCCAGACTGCGCTGAACTGCCGGAGTGGCCAGACTGCGCTGAACTGCCGGAGTGGCCAGACTGCGCTGAACTGCCGGAGTGGCCAGACTGCGCTGAACTGCCGGAGTGGCCAGACTTCCCTGACCTGCCGGAGTGGCCAGACTGCCCTGACCTGCCGGAGTGGCCAGACTGCCCTGACCTGCCGGAGTGGCCAGACTGCCCAGACTGTCCCGAGTTCCCAGACTGTCCAGACTGCCCAGACTGCCCCGAGTTGCCAGACTGCCCAGACTGCCCCGAGCTGCCAGACTGCCCAGACTGCCCCGAGCTACCAGACTGCCCCGAACTGCCAGACTGCCCAGACTGCCCAGACTGCCTGGAACGGCCAGATCCTGAGCCGCCTCCAATATAGGTGGGTTGGGGAGGGGGGGTGTAGCACAGTGCCGTCGTTGACGGCAGCCACCCTCCCTTCCCTCCCTTTAGTAAAGGGGAATTTTTCTTTTAGGTATTGTTTGGGAGTATTTTTTTTTTTTTTTTTTTTTTGGTTTTAAGGTGCTTCTGGGGTAGCACCTTTAAGGGGGGGGTACTGTCACGTCCTGGCCAGTATATAAGGTTAATTGTTTGTAGTTTGGTCAGGGCGTGACAGAGGGTATTTGTTTTATGTGGTTCAGGGTGGTGTGTTTGGTTTAAGGGTGTTTGTTTTAGTAATTCCGGGTGTTGGTTTATGTTTAGGTATTTCTATGTGGAGTCTAGTATGTCTGTTTCTATGTCTGGTGAATTGGTGTTGGGACTCTCAGTTGAAGGCAGGTGTTGTCTATCTGCCTTTGATTGAGAGTCTCATAAATGAGGGTGTGTTTGTGTTTGTGTTTTGTGGGTGATTGTTCTGTGTTCAGCCCTAGGCTTTGCCAGACTGTTTTGTTGTTCGTTTGTTAGTTCTAGTAGTTTTGTTATTTTGTATTCAGTTGTTTTTTTGTAAGTTAATAAATCTAAATATGAGCATACACGTACCTGCTGCATATTGGTCTACATTTTCAGACGACGATTTCGTTATATCGTCGGAAGACGAAGACGACAATCGTGACAGCTATTGATAAAAATACCCTCAAATTAAAGCTGACAGTCTGCACATTAACCTCAAAGTCATTGTATAATTTCAAGCCAATACCGTGTCACTGTCCCAATACTTTTGGAGGTCACTGTATACAAACACTCACTCAAACACACTACACTGACACTTTCACACCAAACCCACACACATTCACATATACACATTGCCCTATGTGCACTAGATTGAACAAGATTGAACTTCCCAAGGTGTGATAGGTAGGCGGACTCTCACCCTTTAGGTCCAATGGAATGCACAAACCCTGCCCACTTTGGACAGATTAAACTCAATCAAGCACACCTACTGATAGCCTTTCATGCTAAATAACTCCATTAGCCTCAGCCAAGATCGATCCATTGTGGGTGTGCCCAACAACTCCCCCAAACCAATTTGCAGTCAGTGTACCTCATAGCACAAAACACGAGTCCAGGGCACTAAACATCACAATATACAAAACCTTTGAAGGCTTTTAGATTTGCCAGGCAAAACCATCTGGGGAGTTGTGAATTGATGCCAAGGATATGGTGTTGTGCATAAGGCTTCTTTAAATACCCTATCCCTTGGAAACGTCTGATAACGCGGCTTACAAGAGCCCCTTGATTGTGATCTTAGGGCACATAGAGTCTCTAGTCAATGTTTTTGCCGACTCTATTATTGAGGTCTTGGACTTCAATTCCGTTCCAATCTTTTGTGCTGTTGTGTCTACTTCGCTTGGTGGTGAGCCGACAGGGTTGAAAGTTTTGTTGGCTGTATTGTATCTCATGTATTTACGTTTAGGTCTGTGAATGGACAATGGCCAGTAAGAGTCTGTCGGTAGACATTGCAGTGTTCATATGCATGATTAAATATACATGATTTAACATATATTATTAAATATACATTATTTAATATACATACATTTTCATATTGGAGGATGGTTAGAAATAAGGACATTATTAACCCATACATAACACATTCATACCTATACATGACATATTCATAACCCATACATGCCATATTCATAACCCTTACATAATCAATTCATAAGCAGTGCATAATAATGTTTTACATGCTTATCAAATAAATAAAAAAGTCACATGCGCCAAATATAACAGGTGTAGACCTTAATGTGAAATGCTTACTTACAAAGCCCTTAACCAACAATGCAGTTCAAGAAATAGAGTTAAGAAATATTTACTAAATAAACTAAAGTAAAACAATGTAATGTAACACAATAAAAGAATAATAACAAGGCTATATACAGGGGGTATCGGAGGTAATTTGTACATGTAGGTAGGGGTAAAGGGACTATGCATAGATAATAAACAGCGAGTAGCAGCAGTGTAAAAACAAGGGGGGGTGTTAATTGAAATAGTCTGTGTGGCCCTTTTGATTAATTGTTCAGCAGTCTTATGGCTTGGGATTAGAAGCTGTTAAGGAGCCTTTTGGACCTAGAGTTGGCGCTCCGGTACCGCTTGCTGTGCGGTAGCAGAGAGAACAGTCTATGACTTGGGTGACTGGAGTTTTTGACTATTTTTGGGGCCTTACTCTGACACTGCCTAGTATATACACTACTATTCAAAAGTTTGGGGTCACTTAGAAATGTCCTTGTTTTTTAAAGAAAAGCCCATTTTTGTCCATTAAAATAACCTAAAAAAATATCAGAAATATATTGTAGACATTGTTAATGTTGTAAATGACTATTGCAGCTGGAAACGGCTGATTTTCTGGGGAATATCTACATAGCATTACAGAGACCCATTATCAGCAACCATCACTCCTGTGTTCCAATGGCACATGGTAGCATGCACATTAATGTAGAAATGTTTAGAAACATATTATATTCTTATTTACAAAAAAAGTGACAAAATAATTACACAATATATTACACTGCTCAAAAAAATAAAGGGAACACTTAAACAACACAATGTAACTCCAAGTCAATCACACTTCTGTGAAATCAAACTGTCCACTTAGGAAGCAACACTGATTGACAATACATTTCACATGCTGTTGTGCAAATGGAATAGACAACAGGTGGAAATTATAGGCAATTAGCAAGACACCCCCAATAAAGGAGTGGTTCTGCAGGTGGTGACCACAGACCACTTCTCAGTTCCTATGCTTCCTGGCTGATGTTTTGGTCACTTTTGAATGCTGGCGGTGCTTTCACTCTAGTGGTAGCATGAGACGGAGTCTACAACCCACACAAGTGGCTCAGGTAGTGCAGCTCATCCAGGATGGCACATCAATGCGAGCTGTGGCAAGAAGGTTTGCTGTGTCTGTCAGCATAGTGTCCAGAGCATGGAGGCGGTACCAGGAGACAGGCCAGTACATCAGGAGACGTGGAGGAGGCCGTAGGAGGGCAACAACCCAGCAGAAGGACCGCTACCTCCGCCTTTGTGCAAGGAGGAGCAGGAGGAGCACTGCCAGAGCCCTGCAAAATGACCTCCAGCAGGCCATAAATGTGCATGTGTCTGCTCAAACGGTCAGAAACAGACTCCATGAGGGTGGTATGAGGGCCCGACGTCCACAGGTGGGGGTTGTGCTTACAGCCCAACACCGTGCAGGACGTTTGGCATTTGCCAGAGAACACCAAGATTGGCAAATTCGCCACTGGCGCCCTGTGCTCTTCACAGATGAAAGCAGGTTCACACTGAGCACATGTGACAGACGTGACAGAGTCTGGAGATGCCGTGGAGAACGTTCTGCTGCCTGCAACATCCTCCAGCATGACCGGTTTGGCGGTGGGTCAGTCATGGTGTCGGGTGGCATTTCTTTGGGGGGCCAGAGGTAGATTTGGGGGGCCATGTGCTCGCCAGAGGTAGCCTGACTGCCATTAGGTACCGAGATGAGATCCTCAGACCCCTTGTGAGACCATATGCTGGTGCGGTTGGCCCTGGGTTCCTCCTAATGCAAGACAATGCTAGACCTCATGTGGCTGGAGTGTGTCAGCAGTTCCTGCAAGAGGAAGGCATTGATGCTATGGACCGCCCGTTCCCCAGACCTGAATCCAATTGAGCACATCTGGGACATCATGTCTCGCTCCATCCACCAACGCCACGTTGCACCACAGACTGTCCAGGAGTTGGCGGATGCTTTAGTCCAGGTCTGGGAGGAGATCCCTCAGGAGACCATCCACCACCTCATCAGGAGCATGCCCAGGCGTTGTAGGGAGGTCATACAGGCACGTGGAGGCCACACACACTACTGAGCCTCATTTTGACTTGTTTTAAGGACATTACATCAAAGTTGGATCAGCCTGTTGTGTGGTTTTCCACTTTAATTTTGAGTGTGACTCCAAATCCAGACCTCCATGGGTTGATAAATTGGATTTCCATTGATTCTTTTTGTGTGATTTTGTTGTCAGCACATTCAACTCTGTAAAGAAAAAAGTATTTAATAAGATTATTTCATTCATTCAGATCTAGGATGTGTTATTTTAGTGTTCCCTTTATTTTTTGGAGCAGTGTATTTGTCATTCATTTCTATTGGGCACAAAATAATCTGAAACACAACCATAACAAACAGAAAATGCATCCAACAAGTTTGTAGAGTCACAAGCTTGATGTAGTCAATTCGTGCTAGGAATATGGGACCGAATCCTAAACTTTTGACTACTTTCAGACACTTATACAGTATAGTCAAATTTGGACTCATCAGACCAAAGGACAGATTCCCGCCGGTCTAATGTCCATTGCTCGTGTTTCTTGGCCCAAGTTAGTATATTCTTCTTATTGGTGTCCTTTAGTCTTGGTTTCTTTGCAGCAATTTGACCATGAAGGTCTGATTCACACAGACTCCTCTGAACAGTTAATGTTGAGATGTGTCTGTTACTTGAATTCTGTGAAGCATTTATTTGAGCTGCAATTTTTGAGGCTGGTAACTGTAATGAACTTATCCTCTGCAGCAGGCTAATTGATCATGAGAAAACCCTTTTGCAATTATGTTAGCGCAGCTGAAATCTGTGTGCTAATTAAAGAAGCAATAAAACCGGCCTTCTTTAGACTAGTTGAGTATCTGGAGCATCAGCATTTGTGGGTTTGATTACAGGCTCAAAATGACCAGAAACAAATAACTTTCTTCTGAAACTCGTCAGTCTATTCTTGTTCTGAGAAATGAAGGCTTTTCCATGTGAGAAATTGCCAACAAACTGAAGATCTCATACAACGCTGAGTACTACTATTCTGGCTCTAACCAGAATAGAAAGAGGAGTGGTAGGCCCCAGTGCACAACTGAGCAAGAGGACAAGTACATTAGAGTGTCTAGTTTGAGAAACAGACGCCTCACAAGTCCTCAACTGGCAGCTTCATTAAATAGTACCCACAAAACACCAGTTTCAACGTCAACAGTGAAGAGGCGACTCCAGGATGCTGGCCTTCTAGGCAGAGTTGCAAAGAAAAATCCATATCTCAGACTGGCCAATAAAATAAAAGATTAAGATGGGCAAAAGAACACAGACACTGGACAGAGTAATCGCCTCCGCGATTCTTTAGGAGCTCACATTCATTATAATAACTGACTAAACTTCACTCCATTCTGCTAGTAAGCAAACTCTTTAATGTGATATTCTTCCATAGCAGGTATACATCTTGCACTGCCTTACTTTTGATCAATTTGATATTAATTGAACAGTAAGCCTAATGGAAATAGCAACAAGATTAGTAGCCATGTTTTTTGGTCGTCTCGCCCATTAGCGACAACAACTTTAATTTCCTCTGTTTATGAATGGAGTTCCAATGAACAAAAAAGCAAACTATTGCAAACTATTATAAAGTATGCAATCAAAAGTACAACAAAGTATACAGCTCATAACTCAACACACAAGTGTTACTTTTCACATAATTTCACAGTATTTGGAAAAATCTGCATAGTGTACCCATGGGAGGCATGCTGATAACAAAACAACAAAAACAGCTGGCAATTTGTATTTTGCTCAATGTGTTGATATATGATATGGGTTTACAAGCAAAGCCAGCCCAAATGTCACTTTTACTGTTCATAGAGAAAGTAAACAAGCCCATTTTTCTTGATTACTTTTCCTAACAAACTTTAGGACTACTTATTTTTAGACAAAATAAAGCTGAAGGCAAAATTGTCATATTGACCTTCATATATCAAGCACTCTGTTTTATACCACTGCAGATGTGTTCAATTCACTGATATGTCCTAATTAACACATTTGTGGAGAGTAAGGACATTCATCATGGGGACTAGGGATGTCCTACAATGTACACCATACTAATGATACGTTCTCATAGCACTTCATTGTATTCATAGTTGCTTGCACTGACACAGTACTCCTTTGTCCCTGCCAGGAGTCCACCAACAACTGTATTTTCCTTTCCTTTCTTCTCTTTCTCCCATTGATCAAATTACAGCAATTTTTTAATGTGTTACCTTTGAATTCACTTCGCTCCCTGTGGGTGTGATTTTATTTTTTTATTCGACAGTGCTCGCCGTGGGATAAAAAGCTCCCTGGGAAGAATTTCTGGGGATTTTGTGTTGGAAGTTGGAGAAACTCCCAAAGTACATTTTTAAAGGTTATTTATATATCAAAAGATCAAGTCCATGGCAATGCAGTCCCTCCTATCTCATTATAACCCAATGCAGCACCTAGTTCACGTCAACCATTAGTCCATTTGATGACGAAGTCCCCAGCCCTAGCTTCCCAAATGGACTATACAATCTCTGGATCAATGCTTTACTTCACAGTGCTGATAATGTGCTCCATCACTCTCTAACAGCGAATTTCTGTCCACATGAACAGACAGCGGGGGCGTTTCAAATTGCAGAAAAGAAGATGGATGATACCAAGATTGAAGTGCATGTCAGAATTAATCAGACAGCATTCAGATTTAATTGAGCCTTGTCAGCCCCGCACTTTCTCCCTCCAGACTTTAAAGAGATAATTCTAATGTGTCATTATCACTATATAATTTTTTATGTATAATATAGTATTTTCAATGATTAATATGCACATTGAAATCTATTACTATGAAGCATAGGGCAGACAATTTCAACTCCGCATGCAGAGATTGCTCATCTGAGTCGATAAGAAAATGGCCACTGATGTGAAATGTCTAGACCGTATCCACCCCGCTCTTCTTCTCAAACCAATCTAAAGGCCTTTTCTTTGAGGAACTGAAATATTGTAGCTAAGAGATACACACACCCCTCTGTCAAATCTATTTAGTCCATTCAGAGTATAATAATAGGAGAGGTGGTGGAAATGGAAGGCCCTGTCACTGTTAAGATTTTCATGACAGCGTGAGCGGGGAAAATGTGCACCTATTCAATAGTCGTGAGGATAACAGACCTAGTACTTCTCTTGACAATCATAAATGTAATTCTACTCTCCACAATTGTAAATGTACTGTAACTGTAGTCGTGGTGAAGTTTGCATTATTTCTAATCTAGTGTGACATCAGGAAGCATGTGCAAATGGATTCAAGCCTGTAGGTATTTATTTATTAATGAATTAATAAATTATTTAATTCATTAATAAATAGGCATAAAATAAAATAACTTTTACACTTTTTTGTGTCGACCCTCTACAGTGAGTATATTTGTTTTATGTTTGCCACAAAAACACGTGAACAAGTTTATTAACATTCAAAATGTCTTCTTTCTGTCTAGATTTGGAATCGTCCTCCACAGAAATGAACCGGCACTCCACAAGATCGACCTGGAGACCACGTCGTCAGTGAAGAACATCAGCCTGCGCGAGTACAACTGCATCCCCAAGTCTCTGGCTTACTCCCACCTTGGCGGCTACTACTTTGTCAACTGCAGGCCTGATTCCACAGGCACCACCCAACCCCAGCTCATCGTGGACAGTGTGACGGACTCTGTGATTGGACCCAACGGGGACGTCACCGGCACCCCGTATGTGTCCCCGGATGGTCACTACCTGGTCACGGTGGACGACCACGATGGCCTGATGAGGATCCAGCAGATCACGGTGCGCGGGGAGATCGGCAAGCCCTTCGACATCCACACCAACCTCCACCTGTCTGACGTGGCCTTTCAGCCGTCATTCACCGAGGTCCACCAGTACAACATCTTTGGTACTTCGGGACGCCAAACGGACTCTCTATACGTCGAGCTGAGCACAGGCAATGTGAAGATGATCAAGAGCCTGAAGGAGGCCACCAAGACTTCCGATTGGCCGTGGAGCAGTAGGAACCGCGTGATGACTGGCAGTGGACTTTTCGGACAGTACCTCATGACCCCGTCCAGGGAGTCTATCTTCATCCTGGATGGTCGTCTCAACAAGCTCAACTGCGAGATCACTGATGTCATCAAAGGCAATGTAGTGGCGTGGGTTGGCGAGTCGTAGGCCGGTCTGTGTTATTATTAAGGTAAAGTTGCACTGAATTTTGTTGCAGATATATAATTTATTGGGTGTGACGAAAAAAGTAAGACATTTTCAAAACCAGAATTGACCGTTCAAAACCGTTTGGATGTTGGGACCTTCATTCCAAATAATAGGGAGCGATTTGTTGGTGTTGTTTGCTAGCCGTGTTGAAACCTTGGCTTTCAACTGGGTGGTTCCACATGTTGTCAACATCAAGTTGCTCTCCAAGATCTTCTAGAGGATCTCTGTTAAAATTAGACAAATGATCTGCATATTAGACTTTTTTTGATTGCAAGTCTCACTAATTCAATTGGCTAGATGTTTTTCAATCACATCACATCAACTGGCGTTTCTCTAAAATGCGGGAGAAAATATTTCTAGATTGTCCTCCTTTGTTTCATTTACCCCCTTTCCCTCTTTTTTTCCTGTGCCTTGAAGGAAAACACTCCAAAAGAGGAATTAACCTAATTATTCCCGTTGCGGCTGCAGATTACACTTTTTTGTCTTTGACCCTCCTTCATGGTGAGAGATGCTCCAAAAATCCATGTTTTTCTAATTTTTTTAATCTCGGACTGACGTGGAGCCCATTCTGGGCTAATTAAAACAAGCTCTTGCTGAGATCCAGTCTCATTTGAAGTGAAGACAGAGAGATTGAGTTGTCCATTATGATGTAGTGCTGCTTGGTCACCGTTGATCTCAAAGAGTCATCAACAGAGCAAATGGTTTGAATTGTATTTCGTCCAACAACCAAGTCTCAACGACAATGTTAATAAATTGATCCATCTTAATATTTGTGGGATAAATTAATTAAAGTTTCCCACTTTGTGTCACAATGTCAGTGTGTGTATGTCAATTTGAAGAATACCCCAGGCCCAAAAGGAGTCATACTATATATGATATATATACTTGCATATTGTCAGTCAATTTTGGCAATGTGTAACAAATATTTAATATTACAATGAAAGAAAGATACATTTGTTTAGTTGGAAGTGGGCTTTTGTGGTTGTAGAGAATAGAAGGCTTTGAGCTGTATGAGTCTAATGAGTATACAATATATAGAGAGAGACAGTAAAGAGAGAGTAGAGACAGTAGAGAGAGACCTTGGTGTATAAACTTAAAATGCGAGTTACATTTCTTTTAAAATCTTACAAGGCAGAGCATAGTTGGATGAATCAGTTGTACCTATGAAACCTGACAAGTACGTGGCCCGTTGTGCTTAGGACACAAAATTGTTTCCTCGAAGTACACATTCTATGCATTTTCACCATAGCACTCTAACACAAACACAATGAAGAATATGTTAATCCAGTATTTTTCAATTCTAATGTTGGACCCTTGGTTGTCTTATGGACAGGCCTGTTTTATGTTCCAAGTAATGAGACATTTAATACATTTTGATGTTTTGTTTTATTTGGTCAATTCAATTACAGTTCATTTAAAACATTTTCTTATCACATTTTGTTTGGTGTTGTCCCTTGATACCCATAGGACTGTACTGATTACCTCTGACTTTTCTTATTGTGTTCTTTATATAGAAGCAGAGTTGAATGAGTTCCTTAACATGGTAGGTTTCACAACTTTGAGGGCTTTGTTCATTATTTCCAGTGTATACGCACCCTCCTTTTTAAAAATGAAAAGAGCACCATGGTCATCTCGCTATAGATGAGGTAAAGGAGTCAATGGAACGCAGACTGTTCCATTGACCAGATTGGCGCACATTCAATAAATCTGATTGAACAAAGTGGATATTCGTCAGAACCGTCATGATTTATGTATTGTAACAGGCCCACAATGTGCTTACTTATGTCCAATTTTCAGGTTTAGAAGAAGAGACTGCTAAATGCTAACTCCCGTTCGTTGATGGTAGTCAAAGTTGTTTTTTTTAGCTGTAATGCAGTTGATTGGTGACGATGACATTAACATGTGTAGGGGTTGACATCCATACAAGCGTTATAATCCGATTTTTACTTCAACATAGTGTGAAATACACATTTAAACAATAACCTAAATGTAGACTAATTTTGCTAGGGGGCAATGAGGTGACTCGGGATCTTTCCCCCATTGCCCTTTCCCCCACTCATTTCCATGGCAATTCCATTGTTTTGTTCGAGTTCCCTTGACCTCTTTACCGCATCTATCCTTGACCAAGTACATTTTGATGTCACCCACTGAAACGTTGTCATTTCCATTATAGCCATGTACTGTTTGTTGATTCATGTGGTTGTTATTTATGTAGAGAATACACGCTTGACATTTTACCTGAAAATAAAGTATATACCTTTGAAAATACCATATAAAATGCCAGAATCTCCTTTCTGTGGAAAATGTGTTTCAAACATGGTTTCAGCCCAACTATCAATGCCCCTGAAAAACCAAGTTCAACACAGTTCAGCCTCTTCAGTTCGGCTGCTCACATTTACACATTCAGTGAATATGAACATGCAGTATTTTTCTCAAATATCTATTTGAAAGAGCTTTGGAAAAGTAATTTCATTTGAATGACCCTTATATTGATTCAGCCGTTTTTGTCACTCTTATGAAACTAATTCCACACCCAATCTTGAGATTAAGGAAGACCCACACAATGTGTGTGCTCATACATAACTTCTTGATGGGCACTTCACGTAACCATGATTTTATAAAAAATGCAATCATCATTAGATATTGCAATAGCTGAGTACATAGAGTTTAAAGGGGTGCTGAACTTCCTGATTTGGCCTCGTTTTTTGGCTTAGTCATTAAGAAATGCAGAGGCCATGGCTGAAGCCAAACAAGAGTTGTCTTGGAGGGGTGTTTTAATGTGGGTGTCTTGTGTGTGTTTGCCCGTGGTAAGCGTTTGTACATTCACTCTGCCAAAACAATACACAGTTATAGTCACTCACCCTTCTTTCAGCTACTGTGACAAAATTGTTTTGACATTGGATAGCCTAGCTCTGGGGATAGTTAGGGAATTTCAATACATTACACAATGTAAATGTGACAATATATTCATGTCACACATCTTTTAGTTGTCTCATTAAAATGGTTTTAATATTTGCATATGAATTTCTACAATGTATAGTTGGTTGAGGTTTTTAAGTCATTGAAATGTGGAGCTATTGACATTTTTTTATATTCTCCGATGTACATTGTGTAATTTACTGATGGTCCCTAACTTGCCCCATAGGGATATCAAATGTCAAACCAAATTGACCATGGGCATTAAGATAGGGTGGAGTGTAGCTGCTCTCCAAATTGAATATTACTTGGGTGCTGTCAGCGATTGTCATGTGGGCAGGATTAAAATAAACCCAACCCAAGGAAAACGGTTACGATACCCTTCATTTCGTGACATAACATCCTATCATCTCGCAAATGTCTGTTTTGGACGATACTGTTGTAATGTTTATTGCTCATATTGATGCCACATAGGCCATTTTCAAAACAAGAAGTTGTTTTTTAGAGTCAGTCGCTCTTTAATTACAAAACCATGTTTAATAGTAGGCAAGACTTGTAATTGCATATGAAGCAAGTAACAATCAGAGTATGAGCACTGGAATGAACTACAGTCAAATAGAGAAAGGGAATTTATTAGAAACAGAAGAACATTATTGTAATAGGGAGTGACTGCTGTAAATAGAGCCATTGTTTTTTTACCCTCTCTTACCCAGGAGTCCTGTACTACTAGTATTATGCCAGTCACTAACATTTATTTGAGATATTACGTTAGATATTACATTAAGAAGTACATACTGTACCATCTAGCCCTACCCAATAGACAGCTAGCTTGCTCAGGGACATCCACGTTCGTCATATACAGTGCCTTCAGAAAGTATTCATACCCCTCTACTTATTCCACATTTTGTGGTGTTACAGCCTGAATTCAAATTGGCTTAATCAAATAATAATTCACCCATCTACACACAATACCCCATCATGAACAAGTGAAAACATGTTTATAGACATTTTTTTAAATTGATTGAATATGACATTCACACACCTGAGTCAATACATGTTGGAATCACCTTTGGCAGCGATTACAGCTGTGAGTTGTTTTGGATAAGTCTCTAAGAGCTTTGCATACCTGGATTGTACAAAATTTGCACATTATTCTTTAAATAATGCATCAAACTCTGTCAAGTTGGTTGTTGATCATTGCTAGACAGCCATTTTCAAGTCATGTCATATATTTTCAATCTGATTTTTGTCAAAACTGCAGCAAGGCCACTTAGGAACATTCAATGTCGTCTTGGAAAATGTATATTTGTATATTTGGCCTTGTGTTTTAGGTTACTGTCCTGCTGAAAGGTACATTTTTCTCCCAGTGTGGAAAACAAGGTTTTCCTCTAAGATTTGGCCTGTGTTTAGCTCCATTCCGGTTCTTTATACGTATAAAAACAACAACTTCCTAGTCCTTGCCGATGACAAACATACCCAAACAGGATGCATGTTTTGGATTTTTATTTTTATTCAAGTTTCAATGTCATATGCACAAGTACAGTGACATGACTTTCTAAACCTAACAATGCAGTAATCAATAAGAATGAAACAGTAAAAATAAAAGGTAGAACAGCAAGAACACACGAGAAATAAAAATATAAATAAGAGCACGAGAAAGTAAGTAAGCATACTATATACAGGGTCAGTCAGTACCATATTTACAATGTGCAGGAATACTTGAGTCATAGAGGTAGATACAGTGCATTCAGAAAGTATTCAGCCACCTTCACTTTTCACACATTTTGTTACGTTACTGCCTTATTCTAAAATCGATTAAATTGTGGTTTTCCCTCATCAATCTACACACAGTACCCCATAATGACAAATATACATATATATTTTTTTACAAATGTATAAAAAAAACTATATCACATTTACATAATTATTCAGACCCTTTACTCAGTACCCTGTTGAAGCATGTTTGGCAGCGATTACAACCTTGAGTCTAACACTACAAGCTTGGCACACCTGTATTTGGGGAGTTCCTCCTATTATTCTCTGCAGATCCACTCAAACTATGTCAGGTTGGATGGGGAGCGCCACAGCATAGATTTTTTCAGGTCTCTCCAGAGATGTTCGATCGGGCTCTGGCTGGGCCACTCCTGCGTTGTCTTGGCTGTGTGTTTAGGGTCGTTGTCCTGTTGGAAGGTGAACCTTTGCCACAGTCTGATGTCCTGAGTGCTCTGGTGCAGGTTTTCATCAAGGATCTCTCTGTACTTTGCTGCGTTCATCTTTCCCTCGATCCTGACTAGTCTCCCAGTCCCTACAGCTGAAAACATCCCCAGAGCATGATGCTTCCACCATCATGCTTCACCATAATAATGGTATTGGCCAGGTGATGAGCAGTGGTTTCCTCCAGACGTGACACTTGTTATTCAGGCCAAAGAGTTCACTCATGGTTTTATAAGACCAGAGAATCTTGTTTCTCATGATCTGAGAGTCCTTTAGGTGCCTTTTACTGAAGAGTGGCTTCTGTCTAGCCACTCTACCATAAAGGCCTGATTGGTGGAGTACTACAGTGATGGTTGTCTTTCTGGAAGGTTATCCCATCTCCACAGAGGAACTCTGGAGCTCTGTCAGAGTGACCATGGGGTTCTTGGTCACCTCCCTGACGAAGTCCTTTCTCCCGAGATTGCTCAGATTGGCCAGGCGGCCAGCTCTAGCAAGAGTCTTGGTGGTTACAAATGTATTCTATTTAAGAATGATGGAGGCCACTGTATTCCTGGGGACCTTCAATGCTGGAGACATTTCTGGGTATCCTTCCCCAGTTCTGTGCCTCGACACAATCCTGTCTCGGCGCTCTACGGACAATTCCTTCAACCTCATTCCTTCAACCTCATTTTGCTCTGACATGTCCTGTCAACTGTGGAACATTATATAGACAGGTGTGTGCCTTTCCAAATCATGTCCAATCAATTGAATTTACTACAGATATACTCCAATCAAGTTGTAGAAACAATTCAAGGATGATCAATGGAAATAGGATGCACCTGACCTCAATTTCGTGTCTCAAAGCAAAGGGTCGGAATACTTCAGTTTTTTATTTTTAATACATTTGCAAACATTTCTAAAAATGTGTTTTCACTTAGTCATCATGTGTTATTGTGTGTAGATTGATGATGGGGAAAAATTATTTAATACATTTTAGAATAAGGCAGTAGTGTAACAAAATGTGCATTAGTGAAGCGGTCTGAATACTTTCCGAATGCACTGTATGTATAGGGGTAAGGTGACTAGGTATCAAGATATATGATAAAAAGAGTAGGAGCAGCGTATTTGATGATTGTGTGTGTGTGTGTGTGTAGAGTCATTATAAATGAATGTGCATATTATGTGTGAGCACATGATGAAATTAGTGTTTGTGTGTCTGTTGGAGTGTCATTGTGAATGAGTGTGTAGGGCCCTGTGAGTGTGTACAGAGACAATGCAAAACAAAAATAAAATACAAGGGTCAACTCAGATTGTCCGTGTAGCCATTTTGTTAGCTGTTAACTTCAGTGAACAAAAATATGAACTCAGTTCATGTAAGGAAACAGTCAACTGAAATAAATTCAATTGGCCCTAATCTATAGATTTCACATGACTGGGAATACAGATATGCATCGGTTGGTCACATATACCTTTACAAAAAAATGTAGTGGCGTGGATCTGTGGAATGTTGTCCCACTCCTCTTCAAAGACTGTGCGAAGTTGCTGAATATTGGCGTGAACTGGAACACGCTGTCGTACACGTCGATCCAGAGCATCCCAAACATGCTCAATGGGTGACATGTCTGCTGAGTAAGTAGACCATAGAAGAACTGGGTCATGTTCAGCTTCCAGGAATTGTGTACAGATCCTTGCGACATGGGGCCGTATATTATCATGCTGAAACATGAGGTGATTGTGGTTCAATGGGCTTTAGGATCTCGCCACGATATCTCTTGGCATTCAAATTGCCATAAATAAAATTAATTGTGTTCATTGTCAGTAGCTTATGGCTGCCCATAGCATAACCCCACCACCACCATGGGGCAATCTGTTCACAATGTTGACAGCAGCAAACGGTTAGCCCACACGACGCCACATACAGTTGAAGTCGGAAGTTTACATACACTTAGGTTGGAGTCATTAAAACTGGTATTACATCCACTCCTTCAAATTTCTTGTTAACAAACTATAGTTTTGGCAAGTCGGTTAGGACATCTACTTTGTGCATGACACAAGTAATTTTTCCAACAATTGTTTACAGACAGATTATTTCACTTATAACTCTCTGTATCACAATTCCAGTGGGTCAGAAGTTTACATACACTAAATTGACTGTACCTTTAAACAGCTTGGAAAATTCCAGAAAACAATGTCATTGCTTTAGAAGCTTCTGATAGGCTAATTGACATAATTTGAGTCAATTGGAGGTGTACCTGTGGATGTATTTCAAGGCCTACCTTCAAACTCAGTGCCTCTTTGCTTGACATCATCGGAAAATCAAAAGAAATCAGCCAAGACCTCAGAAAAACTACTCCACAAGTCTGGTTCATCCTTGGGAGCAATTTCCAAACGCCTTAAGGTACCACGTTCATCTGTACAAACAATAATACGCAAATATAAAAACCATGGGACCACACAGCCGTCATACCGCTCAGGAAGGAGACATGTTCTGTCTCCTAGAGATCAACGTACTTTGGCGCGAAAAGTGCAAATCAATCCCAGAACAACAGCAAAGGACCTTGTCAAGATGCTGGAGGAAACAGGTACAAAACTATCGATATCCACAGTAAAATTAGTCCTATATCGACCTAACCTGAAAGGCCGCTCAGCAAGGAAGAAGCCACTGCTCCAAAACTGCCATAAAAAAGCCAGATTACGGTTTGCAACTGCACATGGGGACAAAGATCGGACTTTTTGGAGAAATGTCCTCTGGTCTGATGAAACAAAAATAAAACTGTTTGACCATCGTTATGTTTGGAGGAAAAAGGGGGATGCTTGCAAGCCAAAGAACACCATCCCAACCGTGAAGCACGGGGGTGGCAGCATCATGTTGTGGGGGTGCTTTGCTGCAGGAGGGACTAGTGCACTTCACAAAATAGATGGCATCATGAGGTAGGAAAATTGTGTGGATATATTGAAGCAACATCTCAAGACATGAGTCAGGAAGTTAAAGCTTGGTTGCAAATGGGTCTTCTAAATGGACAATTACCCCAAACATACTTCAAAAGTTGTGGCAAAATGGCTTAAGGACAACAAAGTCATGGTATTGGAGAGGCCATCACAAAGCCCTGACCTCAATCCTACAGAAAATGTGTGGGCAGAACTGAAAAAGCATGTGCGAGCAAGGAGGCCTAAAAACCTGACTCAGTTACACCAGCTCTGTCAGGATGAATGGGCCACAATTCATCCAACTTATTGTGGGAAGCTTGTGGAAGGCTATCCGAAATGTTTGACCCAAGTTAAACAATGTAAAGGCAATGCTACCAAATACTAATTGAGTGTATGTAAACTTCTGACCCACTGGGAATGTGATGAAAGAAATAAAAGCTGAAATAAATCATTCTTTCTACTATTTTTCTGACATTTCACATTCTTAAAATAAAAGTGGTGATCCTAACTGACCTAAGACAGGGAATTTTTACTAGGATTAAAAGTCAGGAATTGTAAAAAACCGAGTTTAAATTTATTTGGCTAAGGTGTATGTAAACTTCCGACTTCAACTGTATGTCATCTGCTATATGCCCGCTACTGTTGAAACCGTGATTTATCCATGAAGAACACACTTCTCTAGCGTACCAGTGGCCATCGAAGGTGAGCATTTGCACCCTGAAGTCAGTTATGACTCCGAACTGCAGTCAGGTCAAGACCCTGGTGAGGATGATGAGCACGCAGATGAGCTTCCCTGAGACTGTTTCTTACAGTTTGTGCAGAAATGTTTCAGTTGTGCAAACCCACAGTTTCATCATCTGTCCGGGTGTCTGGTCTCAGATGAAGAAGCTGGTTGTGAAGGTCCTGGGCTGGCGTGGTTACACGTGGTCTGCGGAGACCGGTTGGAAGTACTGCAAAATTCTCTAAAACGACGTTGGAGGCAGCTTATGGTCGAGAAATTAGCATTCAATTTTCTGGCAACAGCTCTTTTGGACACTCCTGCAGTCAGGATGCCAATCGCACGCTCCCTCAAAACTTGAGACATCTGTGGTTGTGTGACAAAACTGCACGTTTTAGAGAGGGCTTTTTTTGTCCCCAGAACAAGGAGTACCTGTGTAATGATCGTGCTGTTTAATCAGCTTCTTGATATGCCACACCTGTCAGGTGGATGGATTATCTTGGCAATGGGGAAATGCTCACTAACATGGATGTTATCAAATTTGTGCCAACTTTTTTTGAGAAATATGCTTTTTGCGCGTATGGAAAATTCCTGGGATTTTTAATTTTAGCTCATGAAACATGGGACCAACACTTTACATGTTGCATTTCTATTTTTGTTCAGTATATTTAGTAGTCTGATGGCTTGGGGATAGAAGCTATTCGGGAGCCTGTTGTTTCCCGCCTTGCTGCACCAGTAATACCATACTGGCTTGGGTGGCTGGAGTCTTTAATGATTTTCCCATCCTTCCTTTCCCGCTACCTGATATTGAGGTCCTGGATGGCAGGGAGCTCGGCCCCAGTGATGTACTGGGCTATCCTCACCACCCTCTGTAGCACTATGCGATCAAGGGCGGTGCTATTGCAATACCAAGCAGTGATGCAGCCAGTCAAGGTGCTCTCAATGGTAGAGCTGTAAAACATTTTGAGGATTGGAGGGTCCATGACAAACCTTTTCAACCTCCTGAGGGGGATGAGGCAAATTCACGTGTTCTTCACGACTGTGTGCGTGTGTCTGGACCATTTTATGTCCTTAGTGATTTAATATTGAGGAACTTGAAGCTCTTGTCTCCCCACCCCATGTTTCCTGTAGTCCACGATCAGCGCCTTGTTCCTACTGACGTTGATGGAGAGGTTTGTCTTCTGGCACCACACTGCCAAGTCACTGACCTCCTCCTTGTAGGCTGTCTCATCGTCTCCGGTGATCAGGACTACCATCAGCATGTTGTAAGCAAACTTGATGATGGTGTGGGAGTCGTGTATGTCCATGCAGTTGTAGGTGAACAGGGAGTACAGAAGGGGACTAAGCACACACCCCTGTGGGGCCCCCATGTTGAGGGTCAGTGAGGTGGAGGTGATGTTGCCTACCCTCACCACCTGGGGTTGGCCCGTCAGGAAGTCCAGGATCCAGTTGCAGGGGAGGTGTTCAGTCTCAGGGTCCTAAGCTTGGTGACGAGCTTGAACAGGACAATGTTGTTGAATGCTGAGCTGTAGTCAATGAAAAATATTCTCACATAGGTATTCCTGTAATGTAGGTAGGTGAGGGCAGCGAGGAGTGCAACTGAGATTGCGTCGTCTATGGATCTGTTGGGGTGGTATGCAATTTGGAGTGGGTCTAGGGTGTCTGGGATGATGGATTTGATGTGTGTCATTTTAAAACATATTGATTATAGACTGGGACGAGGAGAGTTTTAAAATGACTGAATATGCCTGCCAGCTGTTCTGCACATGCTCTGAGAACGCGCCCTGGAATACCGTTGTCCCCTTGCGGGTTTTGACCTGACTAAAGACCTTACTCACGTCGGCCTCAGAGTGCGAGATCACCCAGTCCTCTTCCTATGTAACGCGTAATTGACTGTAGCCCCTGCCTCATGCGGCGGGTGTCGGAGCCTGTGTAATATGGGGTTCCTTAAGTGGCAGTCTAAGGCACTACATTGCTGTGCTAGAGGAGTAACTACAGACCCGGGTTTGATCCTGGGCTGTATTACAACCGGCCTTGATCGGTTGTAATAGTAGCACAGCCTAGTTTGTCCTGTACCAGCGCTCCGCCCTTGCCCGGGCTAAAGTCAACATTGAGCCAGGAAGGGTTGTGCCGGCCCTAAGCACCAGACCTCCAGTAAGCCTCCACGGCCCAGTGTGCCATGTGCCTGCTCTGCGCACCCAGTCCCCTGTGCGTCTCCCCAGTCTGGTGAGACCGGTTCCAGCTCCCCATAGGAAGCCTCCAGTGATGATCAATGGTCCGAAGCCTCCAGTGATAATCCATGGCACGAAGCCTCCAGTGATGATCCATGGCCCGGAGCCTGTAGGGATGATCCATGGCACGAAGCCTCCAGTGATGATCCATGGCCCAGAGCCTGTAGGGATGATCCATGGCACGAAGCCTCCAATGATAATCCATGGCCCGGAGCCTCCAGTGATGATCCGTAGCACAAAGCCTCCAGTGATGATCCATGGTGCGGAACCAGTAGTGATGATCCATGGCACGGAGCCTGCAGCGAAGGTCCCCAGTCCGGAACCTACAGAGACGCTCTTCAGTCCGGAGCCTCCAGCGAAGCTCTTCAGTCCGGAGCCTCCAGCGACGCTCCCCAGTCCGGAGCCTCCAGCGACGCTCCCCAGTCCGGAGCCTCCAGCGACGCTCCCCAGTCCGGAGCCTCCAGCGACGCTCCCCAGTCCGGAGCCTCCAGCGATGCTCCCCAGTCCTGGAGCTTCCAGCGACGCTCCCCAGTCCTGGAGCTTCCAGCGACGCTCCCCAGTCCTGGAGCCTCCAGCGACGCTCCCCAGTCCGGAGCCTCCAGCGTCGCTCCTCAGCCCGGAGCCTCCAGCGACGCTCTCCAGTCCGGAGCCTCCAGCGACAGTCTGCAGCCCGGAGTCTTCAGCGACGGTCTGCAGCCTGGAGTCTTCAGCGACGATATGCAGCCCCGAGTCTTCAGCGGCGGCCTGCAGCCCAGAATCTTCAGCGGCGGCCTGCAGCCCAGAGTCTTCAGCGGCGGCCTGCAGCCCAGAGTCTTCAGCGGCGGTCGGCAGTTCAGAGCCTCCGGCGCTGATCCACGGTTTGGTTCCTCCGGCGACACAGAAGCGGGGGGATCAGCGGGCGGTGTGGGGGCTACGCCCCGAACCGGAGCCGCCGCCAATTATAGATGCCCACCCGGACCCTCCCCAATAGGTTCAGGTTTGTGGCTGGGAGTCCGCACCGTTGGGAGGGGGTACTGTCACGCTCTGACCTAGGTTAGCTGTATTTTCTCTGTTTAGCTAGGCCAGGGTGTGATAGGTGGGTGGGCATTCTATGTTTTGTGTTCTATGTTTTGGCCGGGTATGGTTTCCAATCAGAGGCATGTGTCTATCGTTGTCTCTGATTGGAAGCCATACTTAGGCAGCCTGTTTTTCCTTTGTTTTTTGTGGATAGTTGTTTTCCGTTTTGTCAGTGTGTACCTTACTGTTGTTGGTCGTTTTATTGTTTTGGTTCAAGTGTCTTCATTAAAAGTAAAAAAATGAGCACTATACACGCTGTGCCTTGGTCTACGCATTTCGACGCCTGTGACACCATGTTTCAGAAAAGCAGAGAATATTGGAGGGAAGAGGTTGACAGTTTTCCCTTCGCCTTAATCTCGACAGGATCCCCCCTCTCTTGCCTCTGTAATGCTGGCATTTTCTCTTGGTTGGAATTATAGAAGAGCCCAGGGCAGATGAGTTGTAGTCGAAGTTAAGGCCGGAATTTAGGTTAATTAACTGCCGATCTGATGTTGAAAAGTTCTAGTCAGTTGTAATAAATGATAGCATCTACATTTCATGAAAATAAAGTAAAAATAAACAAAAACATTATCATAAAATAGTTTGGTCAGACCTTGCAAAAAGGCGGCCATCCAGTACAGTGCCATGTTATAACTTTCTGTACAGGCTTCATACTTCTCACTCTGTCATTTAGGTTAGCATTGTGGAGTAACTACAATGTTTTTGATCCATCCTCAGTTTTTTCCTATCACAGCCATTAAACTTTGTAACTGTTTTAAAGTCACCATTGGCCTGAATTTCCTTCCTCTCCGGCAACTGAGGATCACGGTATCTTTCTAGTGACTGGGTGTAACATATCGATATACCATCCAAAGTGTAATTAATAACCTCACCATACTCAAAAGGATAATCAATGTCTGCTTTTTTTTATTTTACCCATCTACTAATAACTGGCCTTCTTTGCGATGCATTGGAAAACCTCCTTGGTCTTTGTGGTTGAATCTGTGTTTGAAATTCACTGCTCGACTGTGTGGGGTACAGAGATAAGGCAGTCATTCAAAAATCATGTTAAACAGTATTATTGCACAAAGAGTGAGTCCATGCAACTGATTATGTGACTTGTTTAGCACATTTTTACTCCTGAACTTGTTTAGGCTTGTCTTAACAAAGGGGCTGAATACTTATTGACTCAAGATGTCAGCTTTTCCTTTTAAGTTAATTTGTAACAACATTCTAAAAACATAATTCCACTTTGAAATTATGGGGTATTATGTGTAGGCCAGTGACACAAAATCTAAATGTAATTAATTTTAAATTCATGCTGTAAAACAGCAAATAGTGGAAAAAGTCAATGGGCGTGAATACTTTCAGAAAGCACTGTAGGTCACACTGACGTTTAAAAGCCATTCCGAGGAGTTTCGCAGCCTAGCTTCAGTTTGTACACCATCCGCTGAGGTTTTCCCTACTGATCCGTAGTGATTAGGCAAGTCCGTGCCTCTCTCATCAAAGACCGGCGCCCGTTGCCGCCGCCTCAATACCCCCTTCACCCAGCTGATGAGCCCCAGCTTGTTTTTCCCGCCAGACCGATTTTGCATTCCGCTATAACTCGGGTCTCCTTTAGTCTCCTTTACTCCATCTCTTTATTAGACTGATACATTACATTAATAGCCTCCTTTGCTCCATCCCTTTAATAAAAATGACAGGAGAATACATGACTCCTGCAGGCCTTAGTTATCTATTGTCAAGCCCTTCATCTTCCAGTGCATTGCCACGTGGGGGGACCTCTTCCCTCCACTCCCCAGTTCACCTCCAAGAGTCAAATTATGTATTCCCCCGTCCTTTCTCCATTTACGGACTAGCCCTTTAACCATGTTCCAGGCCCGGGCACTGGTAATGCCTCAGTTCTCAGTCCATCCCGCATTCAGCTGATGTCTGATCGAGGTCGCCATTTGCTCTCCTTTGTACCAGACGTGGATACTCATCATGCATTCTACCTTGTCTCCACCAGTCCCCTCTCTGCCTTCAACCCCCCAGCTTTAACACTCTTACTTCTCTGAATGTCTGAATGGAATCAACAGCATTCACTGCATCTTTTCTGCACTGATTGGGTGTAAGGGTTGTTTGGGGTAGGATGAAATCAACATAAAAATGAATTGGTTCCTGGTTAATAAATTGATGTTCATATTGATTGATCAATTTCAGCAATATAACATCATCAGTTGTGTTCAAAATTGGGAGCCAGTGTTTGTGTGTGTAGTGTGAAACCTACTAAAGAGAACGATAGTCAACAGGGAGCACCCATTGTCACCTTAACTGGCTGTGAGAACAATCCCCTTAGTTTTCCCTCTGTCAAAGTCATTGGAAAGACTCTGTGATGCTGGAAGGATGTGACAGATAGCAGCCAGAGTCCTGAGTGTGTGATAAGATGGTGGCGGCGTCACACCTTGTCCCCTTTGGTCCCAGTTGTCATGCTGAGGCTGCTGTGATCAGCCGGGCATGACACCTGGGCCGCGCTAGGCGACTGAACACACATCAATGACAACGGGATGCACACACAGCCACCTTCTCCTGCCTCTGAGAAGCACTGGAGCAATGCTGCAAGAGATAAAGAAGCCAAGCATTCTACTACAACCAACCAAATTCAACCCTTCTGCTCTTTGTTTACCTGACACTACATGTTTTTAAAATGGCAGTGAATGGATTCTTCTCAAGGGTCAGATTATGTCATATATTATACATCTATGTAGATATCAACAAACATTGCTTCAGGTTGCAGTGGGTCCCTGACAAATTCAATACTGACATTAACACGTCTCCCTTGGGAAAGAGTTCTTCTGATCTCAATGGGACTTCCTGGTTAAATAAAGGTTAACTAAAACAGTACGTCTTTTGATAACGCTAGATTCTTATAATAATAATTCAATCAGTGATAAATAGAGAACTGGGATAAATAGAGAGAACTGGGATAATGGCTTGAGAGAGGTGCAGGTGTCTGTGCATCGGCCATTGCTCATCTCTGTCTGGGCATTGAGCAACAAACCCAGCACCGTGTTAACTGTGCCACAAATCAAGAAGGCCTCGTTTGCGCTGGAACATGGGACCACAATTCGTAGTACAGGCACAGCAATGGGCGCA
The DNA here is from genome assembly GCF_901001165.1 of Salmo trutta. Lineage (NCBI taxonomy): Eukaryota > Metazoa > Chordata > Actinopteri > Salmoniformes > Salmonidae > Salmo > Salmo trutta. Next base: position 22,754,983 of record NC_042959.1, read on the forward strand.
GACATGCATCCTAGCCAGGCAGTCATCAATTGGAAAATATCCCTCTTGCTTGCTGCCACTGGAGTGGATGTTGGTAGAGTGGAGGAGCATATGTGCTGCCACTCTTGCGGGCTGCCAGATGTGGAGGAGATGTGCTGCCACTCTTACGGGTTGCCAGATGTGGAGGAGATGCGTCCATCCCCCTGGGAGGCTCTAGCAGAGACAGAAGGAAAACATCCTGCAGCTTCCTCACAGAGGCAGACTGGGGCCCACACTGGCAACTGCGCACGCACCCGCACCCACACACACACACATACACGCACACCCACATCCCCAAAGGGCCAGTTGGATGGCTGGAACGCTACAGAGGGAGTGAGCCATTTAGTTAGGCATGAGTAGGAGCCTAGTATGACGTACCTGACTGAATAGCAAAGGGAACACAAAACCTGAGTGGTTATTTATTGTCTTACTGTCACGTCCTGGCCAGTATAAGGGTTAATTGTTATTGTAGTTTGGTCAGGACGTGGCAGAGGGTATTTGTTTTATGTGGTTCGGGGTGGTGTGTTTGTTGAAGGGCGTTTGATTTATTATTTCCGGTTTTTGGTTTATGTTCTATGTTTAGGTATTTCTATGTTTAGTCGAGTGAGTGTATTTCTATGTTAGGTTAATGGGGGGGTTGGGACTCTCAATTGGAGGCAGGTGCTGCCTCGTTGCCTCTGATTGAGAGTCCTATATATGGGTAATTGTTTGGTGTAGGTTTTGTGGGAGATTGTTTCTTGTCTAGCGTGTGTGAGCCTAAGAAGACTGTTTCGTTGATCGTGAGTTCGTTTTTGTTATTTTGGTGTTCATTTTGAGTTAATAAAAGTTCAAGATGAGCAACCACATACCTGCTGCATTTTGGTCCTCCTTTCCCAACGACAACCGTGACACTTACTAGCTTCCATTGGTAATAATCAATCAAAACTAGTCCTATATTGATTGGCGTTGTGAATGAATAAAGAAAAAATAAAGGTAAAAATATAGCGATGGCAAAATGGGTAGTGACACAATGACATTTGATTGTGTGATAAAGGAATAAATTGGGGATTAATAAATTAACATTCAGCCCGACAAAGCCGTCAGATGACTTCTGTTTTGTTTGCATTGGTAACAAGATTCTTTATCTCCCTGAAGTCTCCTCACCAAGAAAAGCCTCCACTGCAAAGAGAATAGAATATAACTTATTTTTACGATGTCTCAACATACGTTTGTTTTTGTTGTGGTTAGAAATATAATTTGCATCAGAATAAACTGTTTTTTTCTGAGACTATGGTCTATACACTGGTGAGTTGGGAACTCCAACACAAGATAGCTAGCAAGCTTATACACCGAGTATACAAAACATTAAAAACACCTTCCTAATATTGAGTTGCAGCCCCTTTTCCCTCAGAACAGCCTCAATTAATCAGGGCATGGACTCTACAAGGTGTCAAAAGCATTCCACAGGGATGCTGGCCCATGTCGACTTCAATGCTTCCCACAGTTGTCAAGTTGGCTGGATGTCCTTTGGGTGGTGGACCATTGATACACACGGGAAACTGTTGAGCATGAACAAGCCAGCAGCGTTACAGTTCTTGACACAAACCAATGCGCCTGGCACCTACTACCATACCCCGTTCAAAGGCACTAACATTTTTTGTCTTGCACATTCACCCTCTGAATGGCACATACATAATCCACATCTAAATTGCCTCAATGTTTAAAAATCCTTCTTTAAGCTGTCTCCTCCCCTTCATCTACTGATTGAAATGGATTTAACAGGTGACATCAATAAAGGATTATAGCTTTCACCTGGATTTACCTGGTCAGTCTATGTCATGGAAAGAGCAGTGCTACAGGCATTCATTATGTTTTGTACACTCAGTGTATTTCCCCTAATAACCCTGCCCCACCAGAATGCCTGTAACACTTTTTCAACACAAATCCCACTGTGCACACCACATCATTTCAATGTTGAGAATTGGGTAATATTTAATTGATATGTTGATCAATGAGATTACAACCTATTTTCACCCACTCAAAAAGACAGCCAGAAATGTGTTGAATTCCCAATGTGTTATCACTATGCGATAAACCATCTTTTTAAAAATGATTTTACATTTATTTCACCTTTATTTAACCAGGAAGGCAACTGCGACCTGGCTAAGATAAAGCAAAGCAAAGCAGTTTGACACATACAACAACACAGAGTTACACATGGAATAAACAAACATACAATCAATTATACAGTAGGAAAATCTATATACAGCATGTGCAAATGAGGTAGGATAAGAGAGGTAAGGCAATAAACAGGCCATTGTGGCAAAGTAATTACAATATAGCAATTAAACACTGGAATGGTAGGATGTGCAGAGGATGAATGTGCAAGTTGAGATACTGGGGTGCAAAGGAGCAAGATAAATAAAGAAAGAAAGAAATACCGTATGGGGATGAGGTAATTTGGATGGGCTATTTATAGATGAGGAATGTATAGGTGCAGTGATCTCTGAGCTGCTCTGACAGCTGGTGCTTAAAGCTAGTGAGGGAGGTAAGAGTCTCCAGCTTCAGAGGTTTTGCAGTTTGTTCCAGTCATTGGCAGCAGAGAACTGGAAGGAGAGGCGGCCAAAGGAAGAATTGGCTTTGGGGGTGACCAGTGAGATATATCTGCTGGAGCGCATGCTACCTGTCAGGTGGATGGATTATATTGGCAAAAGAGAAATGCTCACTAAAATGTAAACAACTTTGTGCACAAAATGTAATAGAAATTAGCTTTTTGTGCGTATGGAACATTTCTGGAATATTTTATTTCAGCTCATGAAACATGGGACCAACACTTTACATTTTGCATTTATATTTATGTTCAGTGTAATAGCGTAACCAAATGACCTGGATTGCAATTGAGATTATTTAAGTACATGGTGCAAATTATCGATTCCGTTTGATATTCTGCACAGATTATTATAGCAATTGTGAAGCTCTCCACAGACCTGCGACCTTGTTATCTTGAACATAACGTCAGCTTGTGGCCATGGATGTGGTACTCATTTTAGTAGAATAAATAGCAGGTGTACAATAATAAATAGTGGCTACTTCTCACAGAGTTTTGAATTGTCAAGAGGAGTTAAACAAGGGTGTTCGCTGTCACCATATGTGTTCGTTATAGCTAATAAAATCAGATCAAATAACAACATTAGAGATTAGAAATCCAAGGCTTGAAAACAATGGTGTCCATGTATGCTGATGACTCAAGTCTGCAAGCTAGATCCCTGCATTGTCTCATTAAAGATCTAGATAACTTTTCTGGTCTCTGTGTACTAAAACCTAATTATTATGTGTGTACCGTATACCATATTATGTCTTGGATCTTGTACATTACCATGCAGGTTACCTATAAAATGGGCTGACAGTGAAGTAGACATACTTTACTTGGTATTCATATCACAAAATATATAAATGAGCTCTCCACAATGATTTTCAATAGAAAACTAATAAAAATAGACCAGATCCTGTACCATGGTGAAGTAAATACCTGTCTATTTTTGGAAAAATTACACTGATTAACTCCTTAGTCATATCTCAGTTTACTCACTTACTTATGGCGCTGCCTACTCCTAATTATTCGTTTTTCAAATCATATGAGCATTTTTTTCACTTTATCTGGGATTCTAAACCAGACAAGATAAAGCGTGCCTATCAGGGTAGGTTGAGGTTATTTAATATAAAAGCACTAAACCTATAATATTCACTTATACAAAAGTTTTACTTGAACCCAAAATGGTTCTCAAGTAGATTACTAAGAACAGCTCATCCATTGTTTAAAAATGGCCTTTTTGCCTTTGTACAGATTGCAATGTCTCACTTTTGATTAATTGAAAATGAAACCTTTTTCAAAGTATCTCTCTTTTTCAAACAGGCATTGCAGGGCTGGTTGAAATTCCATTTTCACCCCCCTGGAAAGATAGAACAATACTCAAATGTGCTGGTTGATAAAAGTTTAAATGTTTAAAAAGGGTATTCTGTTTTAAAATTCTGTTGTTAATTGGAATGGTAGAGTTATGTATTTTATCAGAATTGTATGGGAAGGTATGCTCAATCCAATATTACAACCAATTGATTACAGCATTGCCTAGAAAATGGAGGAAGCCAGGTGACATCAAGAAGAGGTAGGAAACTGGTCTGTCTGCCCAATATAAAAGATATGAACTGGCTGAGGAATAAAAATAGCATGATTAGGAAAGTATACCAATTTCATTTGAGGACCAGGATGTTAACAGCTGTGCCATACAGATTGCAAAATAGCTGGGAATAGATTTTTGATGTACCGATTCAATAGCACAGGGTGTATGAGTTGATATTTAGAACGACTCAAGATTCAAGTATTCGTGCTTTTCAGCTAAAATGATTGTATCGAATTCTTGCCAAGAACAGAATGTTGAATATTTGGGGCATACAATCATAGCAGCTCTGCAGATTTTGTTGTGATGATATAGAATCAATAGACCATTTGTTCTGGTATTGCCCTCAAGTGGCCTGTTTCTGGTCTCAGGTTCAGGAATGGCTGAAAAAGCATAAAATGTATTTAAAATTGACCCTAGAAACAGAGACCTGGCCAGTCTATTACTAATATACTAATACTCGTAGTAAAAGTATTTATCTTCAACTCACAATCTGTGGATTCTATTAGATTAGATAGATTCAAATTGTATGTTAAACATCACAGCATTGTTGAAAGATATCTGGTGCGTAAAAATCCGAAGAGGGTGGCCAGCAAAGATAGGTGGGATGGGCTGAGGGAAGCTGAGGGTTGGGATGGGAGACTGTAGACAAGTGGGAGTGGTGTTGCTGGGAGGGGGATAGAATGATGGTCAAAATAAAAGTCAAAATAAAGTCATAATATACACAAAAATAATGTTTGAACGACACTGAGGGTTTGGGGGGGCTCGGATGATTGAGGGGCAGCTCTCGGGGGAACTGTGGGGGGATTGTGGAGGATGGGTGGCCTGGCGGTTGGGAGCTTGGGCCGGTGGCCGATAAGTTGCTGGTTCGGGTCTCAGTTTTGACCTGGTGTGAGGGAGACCTGTCAACGTGGCCTTGGGCAGGGTGTTGACCCTGGTTGCTTCTGTGGGTCGATCTGGATGGCAGTCTGTTAGATGACTGAATGTAATGTAAATGTTGAGCGGCTTCACTGCAGGTAGATTGTATGTTTTAATATTCAATTAAAAAATACTCTTACATTAGTTTGTAAAATAGCCTTAACATTAGGCTATTTGCTGTCTTCCAAAAATTATATTGAATTATGTTTAGTTGACAACACAACCAAATCAACATTTGAAAGAGATCTGTGCCACTGAGTCTGTCTATAATTCCAGTTTTTCTACAAATGAATAATTGATATGTAGAATCCATGTCTCCATTTCAACCAAAAATATATTATTGTTTGAACTTGTAGATTCCATTTGAAATCAACCAGATCTTGAAGCCCTAGCCTATTGTATTGTCTATTTTTAGTTGAATTCTGAGTTGAATTGAAACAATTGATGACTTCCCAAATGTTATATTGACCTAACTAGCATCATTGATGATATATGACATATAAAGTATGGTTAATTTAATTTGCTCAGTTACATCCTACCCTTTGGAATGACTTTGATAGCAACAATGAATCTATTAAGTGGTTGTGGGGATTTCTCAACAATTATTCTCACATCGGTGGGGATTTCTTAAAAAAGTTTTCTCACGATAGCACATTGGTAATAGTAGGTGAAAAATATCAAAGCAGGGCTTGGATAAAACTCTGGACAGGAGACCAAAGGGACAGCTGTTTGATAGATCAAGTTTCAAGTAGGAGGTGCTGCCCAGCCTATGGTGTTTTTCTTATAGTGGATATTACACAGAAGATCTGACGTTGTGTCAAAGGTACAAATTCAACGTATTTTAAACAAGGTTTGTAAATGTTTAAAACTGTTTACCTTGATGACATAATCCTGTGCTTGAAATTTCACCTTCAAAACAACAGTTTAGTTGATGAATTTCTTCATATGCAATGTATTTTTTCCACATAGATTCCTTGTCACAATATGTTGACAAATGATGTTGAAACAATGTTGATTCATTCTTTTGGTGCCCAGTCTACCCATGACCCTCAGTCAAATGCAGTCCTTTCTTGGGACTCTTCTTTTTTCTATATACCCTACTTCCTCCCTTCCTTACTGCAGGGTTTCCTCCCTACCTTACTGCAGGGTTTCCTCCTTACCTATCCTTACTGCAGGGTTTCCTCCTTACCTATCCTTACTGCAGGGTTTCCTCCCAACCTTTCCTTACTGCAGGGTTTCTTCCCTACCTTTCCTTACTGCAGGGTTTCTTCCCTACCTATCCTTACTGTAGGGTTTCCTCCTTACCTATCCTTACTGCAGGGTTTCCTCCCAACCTTTCCTTACTGCAGGGTTTCTTCCCTACCTATCCTTACTGCAGGGTTTCCTCCCAACCTTTCCTTACTGCAGGGTTTCTTCCCTACCTTTCCTTACTGCAGGGTTTCTTCCCTACCTATCCTTACTGCAGGGTTTCCTCCCTACCTTAACGCAAGGTTTCCCACCTACCTTTCTGTAATGCATGGTTTTAATGTAAGAACACACAAATAATGGATCAGAAATATCCCTATACATTGGTAAAATGCATTTCCCTTTTCAGCATTCTAAACATGGTGTCTTGCAGGCAATGAATTACAGAAGCACTATTTTGGTAATCAATTAGTGAAGCATGACAAAAGATGGTTAATTGGCATTTAGCAAATCTAGCCGAAACAGATTAATCAGCATTTTGTAAGATATTGTTTTGTAATTATTAGCATCTTTCTGACATTTCCATTAACATATCAGACAGATATGGTTGACTGACTATTAAAGTGACATATCCACGTGATTTAACAATTAGTCCATCCTTGTCAGACCTTATAGGCATTCAAAGGCTATGTTATAGCTCAGTTCCACACACTGTGTTTCAATAGCATGTACAGTGCATTTGGAAAGTATTCAGACCCCTTGACTTTTTCACATTTTGTTACGTGACAGCCTTATTCTAAAATGGATTAAATAGTTTTTTCCCCCATCAATCTACACACAATACCACATAATGACAAAGTAAAAACAGGTTGTTAAAATTTTTGAAAATGTCTAAAATAAATAAATAACGGAAATATCACACTTACATAAGTATTCAGACCCTTTACTCAGTACTTTGTTGAAGCACCTTTAGCAGTCATTACAGCCTCGAGTTGTCTTGGGTGTGATGCTACAAGCTTAGCACAACTGTATTTGGAGAGTTTCTAACATTCTTCTTTGCAGATCCACTCAAGCTCTGTCAGGATTGGATGGGGAGCGTCGCTGCACAGCTATTTTTAGGTCTCTCCAGAAATGTTTGATCGGGTTCAAGTCCGGGTTCTGGCTGGGCCACTCAAGACATTCAGAGACTTGTCCCGAAGCCACCCCTGCATTGTCTTGGCTGTGTGCTTAGGGTCGTTGTCCAGTTGGAAGGTAAACCTTCACCCCAGTCTGAGGTCCTGAGTGCTCTGGAGCAGGTTTTCATCAAGGATCTTTCTGTACTTTGCTCCATGCATCTTTCCCTCGATCCTGACTAGTCTCCCAGTCCCTGCCGCTAATAAACATCCCCACAGCATGATACTGCCACCACCATGCTGCACCGTAGGGATGGTGCCAAGTTTCATTCAGACCTGACGCTTTGAGGCCAAAGAGTTCACGCTTGGTTTTATCAGACCAGAGAATCTTGTTTCTCATGGTCTGAGAGTCCTTTAGGTGCCTTTTGACTCCAAGCAGTCTGCCATGTGCCTTTTACTGAAGCGTGGCTTCTGTCTGGCAAATCTAACATAAAAGCCTATTGGTGGAGAACTACAGAGATGGTTGTCCTTCTGGAATGTTCTCACATCTCGACAGAGGAACTCTGGAGCTCTGTCAGATTGACCATCGGGTTCTTGGTCACCTCCCTGACCAAGGCAGGGAGGTGACCAAGGAGGTGACCGTTTGCTCAGTTTGTCCGGGCTGCCAGCTCTAGGAATGGTCTTGGTGGTTCCAAACTTCTCCCATTTAAGAATGATGGAAGCCACTGTATTCTTGGGGACCTTCAATGATGCAGAAATGTTTGGGTACCCTTCCCCAGATCTGTGCCTTGACACAATCTTGTCTCGTAGCTTTATGGACAATTCCTTCAACCTCATGGCTAAGTTTTTGCTATGACATGGACTGTCAACTGTGGAACCGTATATAGACAGGTGTGTGCCTTTCCAAATGATGTCCAATCAATTGAATTTACCACAGGTGGACTCCAATCAAGTTGTAGAAACATCTCAAGGATGATCAATGGAAACAGGATGCACCTGATCTCAATTTCGAGTCTCATAGCAAAGGGTCTGAATACTTATTTAAATAAGGTATTTCCGTTTTTAATTTGTAATAAATTTGCAAACATTTCTACAAACCTGTTTTGCTTTCTCATTATGGGGTGTTGTGTGTAGATTGCTGGGATTTATTTTTCTAAATCAATTTTAGAATAAGGCTGTAATGTAACACAATGTGGAAAAAGTGAAGGGGTCTGAATACTTTCTGAATGCACTATATATGACAACATTAGGCACAAAGAGATCAAGCCGTTCATTATCAACAGCAACAAATACATCAGTAAACTACAAAGAAGTTTCTCGTCTCCAGATAACACGAGGTACACAGTTTGGGTTCTTTGTTGCATGTGAATCACTACTTCTTGAATCGCGGCTGTCTAGGGAAATACCCAAACTTGTTCTCCCTTTCTTTTCAGTTACATTCCACTACCAGAGAACCCATTTTAATTACCAGACAGAGAATGCATTTACGGAGATTATGAGAAAATAGTGAGAAACAAGCAAAACTTTACATTACAGAGTCAAGCAACACGCCAATACACAAATCCCTAATTACTTACATTCATTAATCTCCTCTCTCCATTCACCCTCCTGAGACAAGGACATGCAGACAGAGTACGTCTTTACATATTGCACTATAGGCTACAGTGCCTTGCACAGGGGTGTGTAGACTTTCACAAGCGACTATATTGAAACCGTACACCACAGTTTACACAATTAATTATGTCTGATTAAAGGTTTCAGCCTAGTGAACATGGTTTTAAAAGGTAGATGTCACACTTTAAGTGTCTGGTGATGACAGTGGGGATGCTTAAGAGGATTTCACAGTTAATGTACTGCAGGCTGCTGATTACTGGGTTTTGTTTCTCCTTTTGAATCTTGACCTCCTGTTGAACCCTGAGCTCTCCCTGACATTACTCCCAGAGGGGGTTTTCCAACCCCACCTTTCACTCCTCTCCATTATGTCACTCACTCACTCTCTCTCCCTAGTGCACTGACATGAGATACTGAAACTTGCTGATGCCCTACCCTAATAATTTTGCAAATCAAATTATAATGGCCACATGCACATATTTAGCAGATGTTACTGCAGGTGTAGCGAAATGCTTGTGTTCCTAGCTCCAACAGTGCAGTAGTATCTAAGGTAGTAGGGATGACCATGTGTTCTCTTGCTAAACTTGTGAATTTGACAATTAAGCATTAAACTAAGCATTAAACATGTAATGAAAACTTTTGGATGTCAAGGAAAATGTATGGAGTAAAAAGTACAATATTTTCTTTAGGTATGTAGTGAAGTAAAAGTAAAGGTTTTCAAAAATATACAGTACCAGTTAAAAGTTTGGACACAACTACTCATTCAAGAGGTTTATTTATTTTTACTATTTTCTACATTGTAGAATAATAGCGAAGACATCAAAACTATGAAATAACACAAATGGAATCATGTAGAAACCAAAAAAAGTGTTAAACAAATCAAAATATATTTTATATTTGAGATTCTTCAAAGTAGCCACCCTTTGCCTTGATGACAGCTTTGCACACTCTTGGCATTATCTCAACCATCTCCATGAGGTAGTCACCTGGAATGTATTTCAATTAACAGGTGTGCCTTGTTAAAAGTTAATTTCTGGAATTTCTTTCCTTCTTAATGCGTTTGAGCCAATCAGTTGTGTTGTGACAGGGTAGGGGTGGTATACAGAAGATAGCCCTATTTGGTAATATACCAAGTCCATATTATGGCAAGAGCAGCTCAAATAAGCAAAGCGAAACGACAGTCCATCATTATTTTAAGATATGAAGGTCAGGCAATCCGGTACATTTCAAGAACTTTTAAAGTTTTTTCAAGTGCAGTCGCAAAAACCATCAAGCGCTGTGAGGAAACTGGCTCCCATGAGGACCGCCATGGGAAAGGAAGACCCAGAGTTACCTCTGTTGCAGAGGATAAGTTCATTAGAGTTACCAGCCTCAGAAATCGTCAATTAACCGCACCTCAGATTGCAGCCCAAATAAATGCTTCATAGAGTTCAAGTAACAGACACATCTCAACATTAACTGTTCAGAGGAGACTGCATGAATCAGGCCTTCATGGTCGAATTGCTGCAAAGAAATCACTACTAAAGGACACCAATAAGAAGAAGAGACTTGCTTGGGCTAAGAAACACAAGCAATAGACATTAGACTGGTGGAAATCTGTCCAAATTTTTGATTTTTGGTTTCCACCTCTGTGTCTTTGTGAGATGCAGAATAGGTGAACGGATGATCTCTGCATGTGTGGTTCTCACTGTGAAGCATGGAGGAGGAGGTGTGATGGTGTGGGGGTGTTTTGCTGGTGACACTGATTTATTTAGAATTCAAGGCACACTTAATCAGCATGGCTATCATAGCATTCTGCAGCGAAACGCCATCCCATCTGGTTTGCGCTTAGTGGGACTATCATTTGTTTTTCAACAGGACAATGACCCAACACACCTCCAGGCTATGTAAGGGCTATTTGATCAAGAAGGAGAGTGATGGAGTGCTGCATCAGACAACCTGGTCTCCACAATCATCCGACCTCAACCCAACTGAGATGGTTTGGGATGAGTTGGATTGCTGAGTGAAGGAAAAGCAGCCAACAAGTGCTCAGTATATTACTGAGTATATTAAGTATATTAAGAAACCCTATTACCAGTCTGTTCAACCTCTCTTTCATATTGTCCGAGATCCCTAAAGATTGGAAAGCTGCCGCGGGCATCCCCCTCTTCCCCCTCTTCAAAGGGGGTGACACTGTAGACCCAAACTGTTATAGACCTATATCCATCCTGCCCTGCCTTTCTAAAGTCTTCGAAAGCCAAGTTAATAAACAGACCACTGACCATTTTGAATCCCACCGTACCTTCTCCGCTGTGCAATCCGGTTTTTGAGCTGGTCACGGGTGCACCTCAGCCACGCTCAAGGTACTAAACGATATCCTAACCGTCATCGATAAAAGACAGTACTGTGCAGCTGTCTTCATCGACCTGGCCAAGGCTTTCGACTCCGTCAATCACCGTATTCTTATCGGCAGACTCAACAGCCTTGGTTTCTCAAATGACTGCCTCGCCTGGTTCACCAACTACTTCTCAGACAGAGTTCAGTGTTGTCCGGACCTCTGGCAGTCTCTATGGTGGTGCCACAGGGTTCAATTCTCGGGCCGACTCTTTTCTCTGCATATATCAACGATGTTGCTCTTGCTGCGGTGGATTCTCTGATCCACCTCTACGCAGACGACACCATTCTGTATACATCTGACCCTTCTTTGGACACTATGTTAACTAACCTCCAAACAAGCTTCAATGCCATACAACACTCCTTCTGTGGCCTCCAACTGCTCTTAAACGCTAGTAAAACCAAATGCATGCTTTTCAACCGTTCGCTACCTGCACCCGCCCGCCCGACTAGCATCACTACTCTGGATGGTTCTGACTTAGAATATGTGGACAACTACAAATACCTACGTGTCTGGCTAGACTGTAAACTCTCCTTCCAGACTCACAATAAACATCTCCAATCCAAAATGAATCTAGAATCGGCTTCCTATTCCACAACAAAGCCTCCTCCACTCATGCCTCCAAACATACCCTCGTAAAACTGACTATCCTACCGATCCTCGACTTTTCGATGTAATTTACAAAATAGCTTCCAATACTCTACTCGGCAAACTGGATGCAGTCTATCACAGTGCCATCCATTATGTCACCAAAACCCCTTATACCACCCACCACTGCAACCTGTATGCTCTTGTCGGCTGGCCCTAGCTACATATTCGTCGCCAGACCCACTGGCTCCAGGTCATCTATAAGTCTATGCTAGGTAAAGCTCTGCCTTTCCTTCCAGTTCTCTGCTGCCAATGACTGGAACGGATTGTGAAAATCGCTGAAGCTGGAGGCTTGTATTTTCATCCCTAACTTTAAACATCAGCTATCTGAGCAGCTAACCAATCGCTGTAGCTGTACGTAGCCCATCTGTAAATAGCCCACCCAATCTACCTACCTCATCTCCATATTGTTTTTATTTACTTTTCTGCTCTTTTGCACACCAGTATTTCTACTTGCACATCACCATCTGCTCATGTATCACTCCAGTGTTAATTTTCTAAATTCGCTACTATGGCCTATTTATTGCCCTACCTCCTCACGCCATTTGCACACACTGTATATAGAAGTTCTTTTTTTCTATTGTGTTATTTACTGTACGCTTGTTTATTTCATGTTGTGTTGTTGTTTGTGTCGCACTGCTTTGCATTATCTTGGCCAGGTCGCAGTTTAACTGGTTAAATAAAGGTGAAAAAAAATAAAATAAAAAAATATGTGGGAACTCCTTCAAGACTGTTGGAAAAGCATTCCAGGTAAAGCTGTTTGAGAGAATGCCAAGAGTGTGCAAAGCTGTCATCAAGGCAAAGAGTGGAAGATTGAAGATTCTAACACTTTTTTAGTTACTAAATGGCTTCATGTGTGTTATTTCATAGTGGTGATGTATTCACAATTATTCTACAATGTATAAAATAGTAAAAATAAAGAAAAACACTTGAATGAGTAGGTGTGTCCAAACTTTTGACTGGGACTGTAAATATTAAAGTAAAGTACAGATACCCCCAAAAAACTACTTAAGTAGTACTTTAAAGTGTTTTTATTTAAGTACTTTACACCACTGGCCAGGGCCCTCACATCCTCCCTGTAGGCTGTCTTGTCATTTTTGGTAATCAGAAGTACAGTACTTAGCAATTTCTTCCCAATTGTGTATGACCTTATTAGCCTGAAGGCTTTGACAGCAGACCTGGGTCAAGTACAGGTAGGCTATGCCAAATACTTTCAAATACTTGAGGTGCTCTTGTTTTAGAGTGCCCAATATAATGGAATCAACATTAGTGTCCCAAAAGTGTTAACACTTGCTAAACAAAGTGTACCTCCAGTAGAGTATTTAAAATGAACTTGACCCAGGTATATACGCAAAAAGCATTCATTCTTTTCTTACTCCTCTCACTTTTCTAGCAGGATTCTCATTTTGAGTGCTAGTCCAGCATTACAATGTATTGTCATCAGAGAAATAAAATGGTTTTCTAAATATTATTGTGTTCAAGACCTGGTATGCACTGAATGGCTTTCATACCTCTTTAAAAAATCTGTTCTGCTCACCTTAGCTCTGAAAAGTCAGAGAAAAAGGAACACTTTGCACAGTGGTATGTTAATAGCTCTGACTTAAGATCTATTCATACAGCACGTTGGGTTGACTAGCAAATGAGGTACAGGAATGAATAACGCATGATAAAGTTAAATATGCATGATTTAATGATTCAAAATGAGGCTGAAAGAGCTGCTACTATGATGGATTTGTTTTCCTGTAGGTAACTGCATTTTTGTGAATTCCTCTGGGAAAGCTAGACATGGAGAGAGAGGTGAATCTGAAATCCAAAATAAACTGTCTATGTACTCTTGAGAGCAATTGTATTTCACTATTGAGTTATGGGGTTTTTACAATGCATTTAGCTTGCGATATTTGCTGAATTAATCGAATTTGAGCTTTATGAATTAAAGAGGAGCCACGTAAATTACAATTCTTAATTCACTTGACTAGTCGGCCATGAAATACATTTTTCCTTTCTGGAAGAAAAAGACTCCTCAGATTCCATGTGGGTAATGTCGAAGAAAGGCACCTGATCGTGTCGTCCTGAATTAATGTAACAAAGTTTCACTGCAGATAAAGTCGGCAGAGGGAAAATGCTAAAGGTCAATATAGATAGACTGCAGAAACTCACTTTCTCTGAATATACCTCTCATGGTCAGTGAATGATTTCAGATATGAGTTCACCTCTGAAACACAAATACATAAGAAACACAAAAACAACAGAAGGTCTACAGAGCACAAATACCTCACCAGATAAGGCTTGTCCTCATAGAACCTGAGTCAGATATACTGTGATGCTGTAATGCTATCCTGTGACATACTGCTACAGTATATCAGATAATTTGGAAGGCAATCTGAAATTCAGTGCTTTCATCAGTCACGCAGATATAATGTACAGTTGTGGCCAAAAGTTTTGAGAATGACACAAATATTAATTTTCACAAAGTCTGCTGCCTCAGTTTGTATGATGGCAATTTGCATATACTCCAGAATGTTATGAAGAGTGATCAGATGAATTGCAATTAATTGCAACGTCCCTCTTTGCCATGCAAATGAACTGAATCCCCCAAAAACATTTCCACTGCATTTCAGCCCTGCCACAAAAGGACCAGCTGACATCATGTCAGTGATTCTCTCGTTAGTGTTGACGAGGACAAGGCTGGATATCACTCTGTCACGCTGATTGAGTTCGAATAACAGACTGGATCTTTAAAAGGAGAGTGGTGCTTGGAATCATTGTTCTTCCTCTGTCAATCATGGTTACCTGCAAGAAAACGCATGCGTCATCATTGCTTTGCACAAAGAGGGCTTCACAGGCAAGGATATTGCTGCCAGTAAGATTGCACCTAAATCAACCATTTATCGGATCATCAAGAACTTCAAGGAAAGCAGTTAAATTGTTGTAAAGAAGGCTTTAGGGCACCCAAGAAAGTCCAGCAAGCGCCAGGACCGTCCCCAAAAGTTGATTCAGCTGCGGGATCAGGGCACCACCAGTACAGAGCTTTCTCAGGAATGGCAGCAGGCAGGTGTGAGTGCATCTGCACACACAGTGAGGTGAAGACTTTTGGAGGTACAGGGATTGGACTGCTGAGGACTGGGATAAAGTCGTTTTCTCTGATGAATCCCCTTTCCGATTGTTTGGGGCATCCGGAAAAAAGCTTGTCCGGAGAAGACAAGGTGAGCGCTACCATCAGTCCTGTGTCATGCCAACAGTAAGGCATCCTGAGACCATTCATGTGTGGGGTTGCTTCTCAGCCAAGGGAGTGGGCTCACTCACAATTTTGCCTAAGAACACAGCCATGAATAAAGAATGGTACCAACACATCCTCCAAGAGCAACTTCTCCCAACCGTCCAGGAACAGTTTGGTGACGAACAATGCCTTTTCCAGCATGATGGAGCACCCTGCCATAAGGCAAAAGTGATCACTAAGTGGCTCGGGGAACAAAACATCGATATTTTGGGTCCATGGCCAGGAAACTCCCCAGACCTTAATTCCATTGAGAACTTGTGGTCAATCCTCTAGAGGCGAGTGGACAAATAAAAACCTACAAATTCTGACAAACTCCAAGCATTGATTATGCAAGAATGGGCTGCCATCAGTCAGGATGTGGCCCAGAAGTGAATTGACAGCATGCCAGGGTGGATTGCAGAGGTCTTGAAAAAGAAGGGTCAACACTGCAAATATTGACTCTTTGCATCAACTTCATGTAATTGTCAAGAAAAGCCGTTGACACTTATGAAATGCTTGTAATTATACTTCAGTATTTCAGTAACATCTGACAAAAATATCTAAAGACGCTGAAGCAGCAAACTTTGTGGAAATTAATATTTGTGTCATTCTCAAAACTTTTGGCCACGACTGTACACCCATAGAAGCACCATCCACTGCCTTCATCAGTCATGCAAATATACAGCCAATGAAGCACCGTCCAGCTCTGTCCTCTCTCTCTCCTACCTCCAGCTGTCCTCTCTCACTCCTACCTACAGCTCTATCCTCTCTCTACTTCTCCCTTCATCTCTGTCCTCTCTCTCTCCTTCTACCTCCAGCTCTGTCCTCGCTCTCCTTGTTTTCTCATAATGACTAATAGTCCTCTATACTGTAGTTGTGGGTGGTTTCAGACTGTACTTTTATACTGTGCCCATTGTTTACATAATGGACCAAATTGAAAGTGTTTGCCTTCAAAATGTTTTCATACCCCTTGACTTATTCACGTTTTGGTGTTACAGCCTGAATTCAAAGTTTATTAAATTGCATTTTTTCTCATCCATCTAAACACAATACCCCATAATCACAATGTGAAAACATGTTTTTATACATTTTTGAATTTCTTTTGAAAATGAAATACAGAAATATCTAATTTACATAAGTATTCACACCCCTGAGTCAATACTTTGTAGAAGCAACTTTGGCAGTGATTACAGCTGTAAGTCTTTCTCATTATTATTTTCAAAATTCTTAAAGTGCTTTCAAATTGGTTGTTGGTCATTGCTAGATAACCATTTTCAGGTCTTGCCATAGATTTTGAAGTAGATTTAATTCAAAACTGTAACTCGGCTACACAGGAACTGTCTTGGTAATCAACTCCAGTGTAGATTTGGCCTTGTATTTTAGGTTATTACCCTGATGAAAGGTGAATTCATCTCCTAGTGTCTGGTAGAAAGCAGACTGAACCACGTTTTTTTCCCTAGGATTTTGACTGTGTTTAGCTCCATTCCGTTTCTATTTTATCCTCAAAAACTCCCCAGTCCTTAATGATTACAAGCATACCCATAATATGATGCAGCCACCACTATGCTTGAAAATATGAAGAGTTGTACTTAGTAATGTGTTGTATGGGATTTGCCCCAAACATAACGCTTTGTTTTCAGGACAAAAAGTTAATTGCTTTGCCACATTTTTTGCAGTATTACTTTGGTGCCTTGTTGCAAACAGGATGTGCGTTTTGAGATATTTTTATTCTGTACAAGCTTCCTTCTTTTCACTCTGTCAATTTAGGTTAGTATTGTGGAATAACTACAATGTTGTTGATCCATCTCAGTTTTCTCCTATCACAGCCATTAAACGTTGTAACTGTTTTAAAGTCACCATTGGCCTCATGGTGAAATCCCAGAGTGGTTTCCTTCCTGTCCGGCAACAGAGTTAGAAAGGATGCCTGTATCTTTGGACTGACTGGGTGTATTGATACACCATCCAAAGTGTAATTAATAACTGCACCATGTTTTTAAAAATGTTACTCATCTACCAATAGGTGCTCTTCTTTGCGAGGAACTGGAAAACCTCCCTTATCTTTGGGGTTGAATCTGTGTTAGAAATTCACTGCTCGACTGAGGAAGCTTACAGATAATTGTATGTGTGAGGTACATTGATGAGGTAGTCCTTCAGAAAAGTCCATGCAACGCATTATGTGACTTGTTGAGCAAATTGTTACTTCTGAACTTATTTAGGCTTGCAATAACAAAGCTGTTGAATACTTATTGACTCAAGACATTTCAGATTTTAAGTTTCAAAAAACATAACTCCAATTTGACATTATGGGGTATTGTGTGTAGGCCAGTGACACAAAATCTAAATTTAATCTATTTTAAATTCAGGCTATAAGACAACAAAATATGGAAGAAAATCAAGGGGTGCACTGGGCAAATAGGGGATCAAAGATATTTTGAAATTATATAAAGATTCTCAAAATCAAAAACATATTTTTTCTAAATGCGGTTTGCTACTGGCAGATCAAAGAGCTCTATGCCTGGCGATACTGAACATCCAAAAGTAGGCAGATTGATTTTGTTTTGGGGAGGAAAAGACCAAGAAGGTATACAGTGAGATTCCTGCAACAAAATGACGCACACAATAAATAGTGCACACCTTGATCTGACCGAGACCTTAATATCCACACCAACGGTTCTTTTACTGCCTCCATCGTCCTTCCACCTGCTCCCTCCATCTCTCCCAGACCTCTTTTTGGCCGCGTTTTTTCTCAGCAGATGGGAGTTGGGGCTTTTCACTTTTCTATGTTGTTCTATATTTAACTCGGCTTTATGGATTCTGACTGTGGAACCGTGGTGCAGCTCATAGAGTAAGTTAAACTTTTTCCCTTTGAAGACCTGAAGGGCAGCTCTACTTTTTGCAGATGAACGGGACAGCAATGGGCTGGTCTTGGCTTCTTCCCAGGCCCTTCTGCAGGCAGCAGCTCTTTGGAGTGATAGCTCTTTCTTCTCTAGCTAGCTAGCTAGCTAGCTACAGTACCATCTGATAGACCACAACACTCTCTGCCTGACTCCCTCCCCTCTGCCTCCCTCCACTTCTCTGCCTATACGGGAAGGGATGTGCCGTGTGCTCGAGGAGCTCCAGTCAAGCAGAACACCCACCTCAGATGTAGTCCATTCTTTTCATCATGAGAGGGTATAAAGAAAGTCTCCCACTCTCGTTTTGCCTCTATTGTCAATTGAGGCGCTGTCAAAGTATCAGAAAGCTTTGTGCAAACGGATAGAAATTCTGTCAAACTCAAGATCTCTGTGGGGTTTGCATGCAAACCAAATATACAGGAAGAGAAAAGTAAGCCCAAAAGAACACAATACGCCATCCTCTGTCCACTAAACAACCACTGCAGTGCACCCTACATCCCTGTCACTCACAACAGTTGCAGTGGGATTAATCTAAAAATGTCTCTTTTTACGATGATTTCACCTCATTTTAACATTATATCATAAAGAGCACATGTTAAACTTAATAAAAAACACATTTCCCATCTCAGAGGTTAAATAAAAAAATTATATATTATGTGCCTATTAAGCGCCAAATAAAGTAACAGGGTTGACTGTAACTGGGTTGACAATGTCATCTTAAATCAGCCATGAATTCCTTTGTGACAGGGGGAATGGAAGGTTGTTGTGTGTGACAGGGGGAATGGAAGGTTGTTGTGTGTGACAGGGGGAATGGAAGGTTGTTGTGTGTGACAGGGGGAATGGAAGGTTGTTGTGTGTGACAGGGGGAATGGAAGGTTGTTGTGTGTGACAGGGGGAATGGAAGGTTGTTGTGTGTGACAGGGGGAATGGAAGGTTGTTGTGTGTGACAGGGGGAATGGAAGGTTGTTGTGTGCAACAGGGAGGGACAACTGAATGCAAGCTTCACAAAAACAATGAAATTGTTAAAACATTTCTAACCTGTCTATCTATGGGTAACAGGGTTAACTTGCGACCCACTCAGTTTTACACCACACAACACCAGCAAATTGTCAAACATTTGCTATGATTTGACAATTAGATGTTCCGTGTTTCTTTTGAAAAAAATATTTTAAACGAGAGTTAAGTTCACCTAACAGTGTTAACCTTAAAATGGGGGACAGACGTAAATTAATCAATAGTCACATTAAATAATAAGAATCTTCAGAAATGACTTTGTCAAAGCAAAAAAATAACTTGGGCTTTACAATGATGGTGAAAACATTGAGAAATGTGTGGATTAAATGGGTTGAAATATTCCTAGAAGTGACAGATGGCTTTTTATTTTTTTATTTCACCTCTATTTAACCAGGTAGGCCAGTTGAGAACAAGTTCTCATTTACAACTGCGACCTGGCCAAGATAAAGCAAAGCAGTGCGACACAAACAACAACACAGAGTTACACATGGAATAAACAAAACGTACAGTCAATAACACAACAGAAAAAATCTATATACAGTGTGTGCAAATGAGGTAAGATTAAGGAGGTAGGACAATAAATAGGCTGTAGTGGCAAAGTAATTACAATTTAGCAATTAAACACTGGAGCGATAGATGTGCAGAAGATGAATGTGCAATAAATAACAATATGGGGATGAGGAAGATGGATGGGCTGTTTACAGATGGGCTATGTACAGGTGCAATGATCTGTGAGCTGCTCTGACAGCTGATGTTTAAAGTTAGTGAGGGAGATATGAGTCTCCAGCTTCAGTGATTTTTGCAATTCGTTCCAGTCATTGGCAGCAGAGAACTGGAAGGAAAGGCGGCCAAAGGAGGAATAGGCTTTGGGGGTGACCAGTGAAATATACCTGCTGGAGCGTGTGGTACGGGTGGGTGCTGCTATGGTGACCAGTGAGCTGGGATAAGGCGGGGCTTTACCCAGCAAAGACTTATAGATGACCTGGAGCCAGTGGGTTTGGCGACGAATATGAAGCGAGGGCCAGCCAATGAGAGCATACAGGTCGCAGTGGTGGGTAGTATATGGGGCTTTGGTGACAAAGCAGATGGCACTGTGATAGACTACATCCTGTTGGCTGAGAAGAGTGTTGGAGGCTATTTTGTAAATGACATCGCCAAAGTCAAGGATTGGTAGGATAGTCAGTTTTACGAGGGTATGTTTGGCAGCATGAGTGAAGGAGGCTTTGTTTGTGAAATAGGTAGCCGATTATAGATTTAATTTTGGATTGGAGATGCTTAATGTGAGTCTGGCAGGAGAATTTACAGTCTAACCAGACACCTAGGTATTTGAAATTGTCCACATATAAGTCAGAACTGTCCAGAGTAGTGATGCTGGATGGGCGGGCAGGTGCGGGCAGCGATCGGTTGAAAACATGCATTTAGTTTTACTTTCATTTAAGAGCAGTTGGAGGCCACGGAAGGAGAGTTGTATGGCATTGAAGCTCGTCTGGAGGTTTGTTAAGAATGGTGTCGTCTGCATAGAGGTGGATCAGAGAATCACCAGCAGCAAGAGCGACATCATTGATGTATACAGAGAAAAGAGTCAGCCCGAGAATTGAACCCTGTGGCACCCCCATAGAGACTGCCAGATGTCAGGACAACAGGCCCTCCGATTTGACACACTGAACTGTCTGAGAAGTAGTTGGTGAACCCGGCGAGGCAGTCATTTGAGAAACCAAGGCGGTTGAGTCTGCCGATAAGAATGTGGTGATTGACAGAGTCGAAAGCCTTGGCCAGGTCGATGAATATGTCTGCACAGTATTGTCTTTTATCGATGGCGGTTATGATATTGTTTAGGACCTTGAGCGTGGCTTTCGGTGCACCCATGACCAGCTCGGAAACCAGATTGCATAGTGGAGAAGGTACGGTGGGATTCGAAATGGTCGGTTATCTGTTTGTTAACTTGGCTTTCGAAGACCTTAGAAAGGCAGGGTAGGATAGATATAGGTCTGTAACAGTTTGGGTCTAGAGTGTCTCCCCCTTTGAAGAGGGGGATGACCGCGGCAGCTTTCCAATCTTTGGGGATCTCAGATGATACAAAAGAGAGGTTGAACAGGCTAGTAATAGGCGTTGCAACAATTGCGGCGGATAATTTTAGAAAGGGAGGGTCCAGATTGTCTAGCCCAGCTGATTTGTAGGGTCCAGATTTTGCAACTCTTTCAGAACATCAGCTATCTGGATTTGGGTGAAGGAGAAATGGGAGAGGCTTGGGCAAGTTGCTGTGGGGGGGTGTAGGGCTATTGACCAGGGTAGGGGTAGCCAGGTGGAAAGCATGGCCAGCTGTAGAAAAATGCTTATTGAAATTCTCAATTATCGTGGATTTATCGATGGTGACAGTGTTTCCTAGCCTCAGTGCAGTGGGCAGCTGGGAGGAGGTGCTCTTATTCTCCATGGACTTTATAGTGTCCCAGAACCTTTTGGAGTTTCTGCTACAGGATGCAAATTTCTGTTTGAAAAAGCTGGCCTTTGCTTTCCTAACTGCCTGTGTATATTGGTTCCAAACTTCCCTGAAAAGTTGCATATCGCAGGGGCTATTCGATGCTAGGGTTGATGGAGGGACATGTCAAAATACTGAATAGGTTTGTCCAAACTTGTTTCCAAACTTTTGACTGGTAATGTATATTAACCCTTAAGAGTCTAAGTAATATAATAAAAAAAGACCCTTTTGCGGTGGAAGGTAGCCAAGCTACAGCAGTGTTTTCCTGACCATTAAAAATTATCCTGAGCTTTCTTAAATCTCCTAAATATAGGACAGACACTTTAAAACCTTTATTTTTTTGCTATTTATGAATGTGTTATTCAATGAATTTCCATGGGCTATAGCAGTAAAGGCCATATTCAATATTTTATCAAATAATTCTTAGATATTTTTTGGAATACCTAAAGGGGTCATAAGATTCAAAATCAAATAGCTAATTGATCCATTGTATGACCATCTTAAAACAATTCCACATGTTAGCTTGGTAGAACCCCCCCCCCCCCAATTGCTTAGAGGTTGAAGGTGAATTCATTTAATAACAGGCTTTTGAAATTCAATATTGGTGGACAATTTCTACTTAAAATATCAAAAGGTATTCATTTAGTGGAAAGACCCATCTAAAAGTACTGCATTCACATTCCATCTTCAAGATGAAAGTGTACGACTGCAAATGGATATTGTTTGCATTCAGGTCAGAGAGCCAATCAGAATTCTGATGTGACCATCAGCCAGGTAACTGGCAGTGTAATTTTGTGCTCGGATGGTTTTGCCCTTTGATATCCACGTTTTATGGCCATGAGTTTTCTACTGTATCTTTAACTGATGGGTGGCTCTTTTTTGCGCTCTATTCCAGAGTGGGGAACATGACATGGGTAACATCCATGAGAATACCAAAATCCATTCACTACAAATGCTTTCTGTAACAGAGGGATTTAAAGAGGATTTTGAGCTCTAAACACAAACACAACATTGTGTCTATTGCTTCCCTCTCCTCTCATATCAAAAGACAACTTTATTATTAGCGTTATCCACAGCTCTCTTGTTGTTGTGATATGAAGGCTCATCTTCAACCTCTTATGCTGGAGCTGAAGACATAAAGGGATGAGCTCTTCAATACTGCCTATTCAGAACGGCCTACATTTCTCTATTTAGTATTTCATTAGGATCCCCATTAGCTATGCTATGAAAGAGCATAACTAGTGTCTCTTGAGTTTCTCAGAATGACTGCAGGTTTTTTAAGAGGAACAAGCTGTACTTGTTCCTATTCACTGGACAATAGGCCTTTCACAAATCAGTACAATCCAAGCAAGTGTAATCTTGAGACTTTAAGACTATGACACAAAATACTCTCAGCGTCTTTTACTCAAGTTGACATTTTTATTATACTTACATACAGGTTTTTTTCCTTCTCCAATTCCATTTCAATTCCAGTCAATTCAGAAAGAACCAATCTACAAGTACTGCAAGTACTGAATACCAATGCACCAAGTCTGGAACCCTGAACAGCTTTTACCCCAAAGCCATATGACTTCTAAACAAGACTGCTAAATAGCTAATCAAATGGCTACCCAGACTACCTGCATTGATCCTTTTTTTGCACCAACTCTCTTGCACTGACTCTATGCACACACATATTTAC
Organism: Salmo trutta; assembly: GCF_901001165.1. Classification (NCBI taxonomy): domain Eukaryota; kingdom Metazoa; phylum Chordata; class Actinopteri; order Salmoniformes; family Salmonidae; genus Salmo; species Salmo trutta. Next base: position 22,778,324 of record NC_042959.1, read on the forward strand.
ACTGAAACCCCAACACACACACACACAACATATGCCCACACACACATAACATGCACACACATGCTTACTGATGCCACACACACACATATAACAAGCACACACATGTTTACTGATGCCACACACACACACACACACACTACATATGCCCACACACATAACATGCACACACCACACATGCTTCCTGATGCCACACACACACAACACTACACACACGCACGCACGAGCACACACACACATACAGACAGACACACACACACAGCCATATTATTTTCTACTCCCTATACACTGAGTGTACAAAACACTGCTCTTTCCATGACATAGACTGACCAGGTGAATCCAGGTGAAAACTATGATCCCTTATTGATGTCACCTGTTAAATTCACTTCAATCAGCATGTGACAATTTTTTATTTTTAAGTCAACCAAATTCCAAATCCAAATTGTCCTCATTAAAGAGCATTGGAAGAGAATTGGAATTTTATTGTATGTCAATGGTGTGCGTGCTGGGAGCGGAGTCAGGTGCAGGAGAGCAGAGAGTTGTGAACAGGTGCACACTTTATTTAGGCAGGAGAACCAACAGACGGACTCCACTGCGTCGAAATCTCCAGCCAATTGGCAAAAGTGTGCAAACAGTCACAATAATTATGTTCAAACAAAATAACATACCTCGTGATAAAACACGGAATAAACGAACCCCAGTCTAGCGCGTCAAAATTGACATGTAACACGAAACAATTTCACACAAAGACATGAGGGGGAACAGAGGAATAAATACATGTAGTGTGATTGGGGAATGAAAACCAGGTGTGCAGGGAACAAGACAAAACAAATGGATGAATGAAAAATGGAGCTGCGATGGCTAGAAAGCCGGTGACTTCGACCGCCGAACGCTGCCCGAACAAGGAGAAGAGCCGACTTCGGCGGAAGTCGTGACATTGTACCTACTGAATTGATTGGAATTTAAATGGAATTGACTCCAACCCTGCTCACATACACATGTGGGATCTTACATTTGAGGCAGTTTGTTGTTAAAAGGAAAATAAATCCTGCATCAACAGGAAATGTGAATTATTATGTGGATTATAATTAATTTACATTTTTGTAAGGGCTGATACATTTTTCGTAAAGGAACATCAACTCGGCAACCTCAAATACGCCACAGGTTTTTCTGCAACAGGGTGATCAGATTAAGATCCTTCATCTGATGCAGTCAATACAAACTGATTGTAAAAATAAAAAAATCTGCGATCATGAACATTTAAAGTGACTCATTAACAGGGGTGGAAGTAACAAATTACAACTACTCACGTTCCTGTAATTGACTAGCTTTTCTGTGTACTTGTATTTTTTGAGTATTTTTCAAAGGCTGTACTTTTACTCAAGTACATTTTGAATGAAGTAAAGTACTTAAATACATTTTCAAAAACATCCGTTACAGAGTACAATCTAGAAAAATTATGTCTTGTTTTGCACGCTTTGTACAAAATAATAAAATGCAGTACGACAGGACATTTCTTAACGTAGCTCTTTATTAGCTAGCTATAACTGGCATGTTCACGTGTTTCATACCATGATCAACAGACCATGACTTCACCACCTGGGTGGTCTTAACCAATCATAGCACAGTATGATACGGTGGTAAAATGTCTCCATTTACAATTCAGTATGTTCACACATATGAATATTACAAAGGATACACATCATCATGGCAAGCACATCAAGTTTGCGCCTTTTGTAGCAGCTAGAACTGTTCACTTGTTTGTCATTGACAAGTAACATGACCAGATGGACCAATACAATTCAATTTCACGCATCGCGCAAAAACAGCCCAATCACAGCTGTGTATGCAAACAAATGATGATCGGTAGCAGGATTTTACAACATGAAAAAAAGGTAGCTACATGCCATGAAAAAAAAGGTTTCCTAATCAACTTGAAAAATAAATGGAGCCTAACAAGATTGAGCAGGTTCAGGAGACAATACAGACACACACAGAGACAGAGCCGGTGGCCGGGTCTTCTGAAGCGCATGAGGAAAGAAATCCCTGGCCGCATCTCAAAGAACACCAGCTTCAAGCAGAGAAGAGGAGACAATGTAATTATGGAAATTAAGCTCTGCTTACCAAAGATGGTGGAGGTGGCTGCCTACAAAACCTCTGCGTCAAACATGGGAAACATGTAAATGGTACGAAAAATAAAGATATAAATATATTTTATAGCCATGAATGGTGTTTGTTGTGTAGGCTATGTAATGTAGCTAACAAAATGTTGCTACTAGCCAGTTGCATTCAATCTGTAGCATAATGCTAACATTAGCTAGCTCATCCTGTTGCTAGCTAGTTAGAAGCTAACCCTGACCAAAGTCTTTACACAGCAGAAGGAACTATAAGCTGTAGTGCGGGCTACTACCGCATTGACATTATGGTGGATAGTAGCTAACATCCCCATAATGTAGCTCAGTTGGTAGAGCATGGTGTTTGCAATGGTGTTTGCAACGCCAGGGTTGTGTTTGCAACGCCAGGGTTGTGGGTTCGATTCCCACGGGGGGCCAGTACGAGAAAAAAAAAATGTATGAAATGAATTGAAATGTATGCATTCACTACTGTAAGTCTCTCTGGATAAGAGCGTCTGCTAAATTACTAAAAATGTAAAAATGTAAATGTAAATAATGTAAGTTGTTGGGGATAGCTAAAAGTGAAATGAATGAACTTGAAGATAAAATAAATAAATCCTTTTGAGACCTGGAATTTTTAGTTATTTGAACTATCGTTTTTTTGTTTGCTTATTACCTAGTAGCTATATCTGGTTGGATCACTGAGTTTCGAATAATAGCCATAAATCATGTTTGGTAAAACTATAGTTCTTATAACTGGGGAAAAGAAGGAACAATAATCCAACATCCATATGCATTTGGACAGTGACATTATTCAAAACATGCGGTAATTTCTAAATGGTTCAGTTGATACGAATAAAAACAACTTCTTATAGCTGTCAGTCTGCACTTTAACCACATTGTCATTGTATCTTTTAAAATCCAATGTGCTAGACTACAGAGCCAAAACAAAAATGTTGTCATTGCCCAAATACTTACAGATTGCACTTTTTTGTGCTGGTTTAATTTAAGTAAATTTGTATAAAACCAAACTGGTCAGGCTACAGTACCTTGCAAAAGTATTCATCCCCCTTGCCGTTTTTCCTATTTGTTGCATTACAACCTGTAATTTAACATGATTTTTATTTGGATTTCATGTAATGGACATACACAAAATAGTACAAATTGGTGAAGTGAAATGATTAATTATTATATATTTTTTAAACTGAAAAGTTGTGCGTGCATATGTATTCACCCCCTTTGCTATGAAGCCCCTAAATAAGATCTGGTGCAACCAATTACCTTCAGAAGTCACATAATTAGTTAACTAAAGTCCACCTGTGTGCAGTCTAAGTGTCACATGATCTGTCACATGATCTCAGTGTATATATACACCTATTCTGAAAGGCCCCAGAGTCTGCAACACCACCAAGCAAGGGGCACCACCAAGCAAGCGGCAACATGAAGACCAAGGAGCTCTCCAATCCAAACAGGTCAAGGACAAAGTTGTGGAGAAGTACAGATCAGTGTTGGGTTATAAAAAAATATCAGAACATTTAACATCTCACAGAGGACCATTAAATTCATTATTAAAAAATGGAAAGAACATGGCATCACATCAAACCTGTCAAGAGAGGGCCGGCCCCAAAACTCACAGACCAGGCAAGGAGGGCGTTAATCAGAGAGGCAACAAAGAGACCAAAGACAACCCTGAAGGAGCTGCAAAGTATCTGTCCATAGGACCACTTTAAGACGCACACTCCACAGAGCAGGGCTTTACAGAAGAGTGGCCAGGAAAAAGTCATTGCTAAAAGAAAAAAATAAGCAAACACATTTGGTATTTGCCAAAAGGCATGTGGGAGACTCCCCAAACATACGGAAGAAGGTACTGTAGTCAGCGATGTCATTTCCAAAATAGCCTCCAACACTCTACTCAGCAAATTGGATGTAGTCTATCGCCGTGCCATCCGTTTTGTCACCAAAGCCCCATATACTACCCACCACTGCGACCTATATACTCTGTATGCCCACTGGCTCCAGGTCATCTATAAGTCTTTGCTGGGTAAAGCCCCGCCTTATCTCAGCTCACTGGTCACCATAGCAGCACCCACCCGTAGCACGCACCCCAGCAGGTATATTTCACTGGTCACCCCCAAAGCCAATTCCTCTTTGGCCCCCTTTCCTTCCAGTTCTCTGCTGCCAATGACTGGAACGAATTGCAAAATCACTGAAGCTGGAGACTTATCTCCCTCACTAACTTTAAGCATCAGCTGTCAGAGCAGCTTACTGATCATTGCACCTGTACATAGCCCACCTGTAAATAGCCCACCCAACTACCTCATCCCCATATTGTTATTAATTTTTTTGCTCCTTTGCACCCCAGTATCTCTACTTGCACATTCATCTTCCCGCACACCTATCACTCCAGTGTTTAATTGCTAAATTGTAATTATTTTGCCACTATGGTTTATTTATTGCCTTACCTCCCTAATCTTACTACATTTGCACACACTGTATATAGACTTTTCTATTGTGCTATTGACTGTACGTTTGTTTATCCCATGTGTAACTCTGTGTTTTTGTTTTTGCTTCATCTTGGCCAGGTCGCAGTTGTAAATGAGAACTTGTTGTTAAATAAAGGGGAAATAATAAAAAAAACTATGTTTGGGTACAGCCAGACATGGACTCACCTCAAGATTAGAGAATTTGTTAGGTCTGAATGTATTTCAACAACTCAAATCAATCTCAGTATCTGAGAATACCAAGTGTGGAAATCTGTGTTATAGCTATTGCAATGCCAATAATATGATTGTGTTGCCAGCTACATACAACAGAGTTTACTGAAACACTGAATATGTGAATGACGTGTTGTTTCCAATGTACAGGTTTGGCGTACCTGCAGAATCACCTTGACACAATCACACAGGACGAGACTGAGCATCTCAGGGAGCATTCATCTGATGAAGAGGATTTCTTCTCATCACTGACAACCAAACGGTCAGAAGGTACAGGGGAGCTGGATGTGTATCTTGCTAGTCCATCGAACAAAATGAATTTACTTCATTTGTTTCGTACATAAAGAAGTTGTCCCTCAAACTCAACACAGGCCTGCATGCATCTGCCGCCTGTGAGTGTCTTTTTAGCTGTGCTGGACGACTCTTCACTGCTAAGCGTGCCAGAATAGACTGAATTAACTTAGAAAATCAGCTCCTACTGAAACTGAAATGCAAATTCAGAGAGAAGTGAAGTGAGTTAAGTGTTCGAAAGGTAGTTCCACAAAAAATATGCCTTTTGAACTTTCCTTTGAACATCTGAAGTTGAAGATTTGATATTGAAATCAGCTGTGCGGGATCTTAGCTTGTTGGTTATTTTCTGGTGTTTTATGGAACATTTAGCCTGTCAAGCATTACATGTAAACAATATTACATATACAGTAGCGCATAGATAAGTAAACATTTTTGATATTCATTTGTTTTTGAAGCTTGCATTCAATTGCCACATCCTTTTCACATGGACTTCCATTCTTGTAAAAGGAGAATAAAAATAACCATCAAAATTGAAATAGCAAAATATTTTAGTAGTAACTTTTTAAATGTGCTACTTTTTGCTTTTACTTTAGTAGTTTTTTAACACCAGTACTTTTAATTCTACTTGATTACAACTTCATTAAAGTAACAGTACTTCTACTTGAGTAGGATTTTACAGTACTCTTCCCACTGCTGCTCATTAGAGAACAGAAGTATGGTATGGGTGACCTCTTGTATCATTATATTCTGGAATATAGGTACTGTAAGTTGGTTTCGCTATGGTGACACAGAATGGGAAGAGTGTAGTCTGATCTGTAAGATTCAGGTTCCGTCAAAGAGGGAAAACTTCTTATCTTAAATATATTCATGTGAACATCTTTACTTTCCCACCCCCTGCCCATCGCCCCATTGTACCCAGAGTCATGCCTCCACAGGCTCTTTGAGACGACGAAAGAATTCATCTGATCACTGGCTTCATTTCCATGTGTGAGAGGTGCTGTTAGGAGAGCGCCAGCAGAGACAAGCCAATTCAGATGCAAATAAAACCGTTCAGAGTACCACACTGCCATAGAGGCCATGCACAGCACGGGCTAAGCACTAGCGCCTGTACCAAGGGAGCCGGACTGCAGATGCTAATCACACAAAGTAGGCAATCTTCCAGCAATATTGACAGGTCCCTCCATTTTACAGGCCTATTTCACCGTCTTTATCGCGCCCCAGGCTCTGGAGAGATTTGCATGGATTTGTACATACAGTACTGTACTGGTGGTTTCTTGGAAAAGATGTGAGCAAAATATCAAACAGCAGATCAACAGAAAAGTGCCAGTGATGCTAACTCTGCCGTTAAGGATTGATCCTCACATCTCTCGTGAATCTGGTGTAGTTGTCTGGCCTTTGTCGGCTGGGTCATTTCTATTATGCGGTGCCTTTTGGACCTTAGAACCTTTGGTAGGGAAAGTATACATTTTTATTTTGTTAGCATTCTATCAGAAAAAGAACATGTTTGACTTTCAGAAAAACAGTTTGGTCAAGCTCAGGCACTTAATATTTTTTTAGGTGCATTTTCCAACCTGTTAGGTGCTAAATCCTAACAGGGTGGAAATGTGGAGCCTAAATTAGCCATAGTTCTGTGAGTGAGCAAGATTGAGCTAGCATAAAAGTGAACACTTGAACAGGATTTTAACTTCTCTATCAAACATATTTTAACATTTTGAATTCTTTTAAATGTTCTCTATAATTTAGCCTAACGGGGTGGAAATATGAGCGGGACATACAGACGAACAACGTGAAACATGGAAAACTGAGTGTTTATATTTATTTAGCTTTGCACCATTGTTTTCCCACCAAAGAAATTATGACATGTAGTGTCGTTTTAAAGTCATATGTTGAATATATTTTGTCTGTCTACAATGCTTAAATGCTCTGGACTACTGAGTTCCTCCAAGATCTATCTCTATCTCTCTCGCTCTCTCTCTGGTGTGTGAGAGACATGGATAAACAAAAGTGAAGAGTAAATATTACACTCACACAAGTTCCAAAATAATAAGATGTCATATGTCTACAGTGAGGGGAAAAAGTATTTGATCCCCTGCTGATTTTGTACGTTTGCCCACTGACAAAGAAGTGATCAGTCTATCATTTTAATGGTAGGTTTATTTGAACAGTGAGAGACAGAATAACAACAACAAAAAATCCAGAAAAACGCATGTCAAAAATGTTATAAAATTATTAGCATTTTAATGAGGGAAATAAGTATTTGACCCCTCTGCAAAACATGACTTAGTACTTGGTGGCAAAACCTTTATTGGCAATCACAGAGGTCAGACGTTTCTTGTAGTTGGCCACCAGGTTTGCACACATCTCAGGAGGGATTTTGTCCCACTCCTCTTTGCAGATCTTCTCCAAGACATTAAGGTTTCGAGGCTGACGTTTGGCAACTCGCACCTTCAGCTCCCTCCACAGATTTTCTACGGGATTAAGGTCTGGAGACTGGCTAGGCCACTCCAGGACCTTAATGTGCTTCTTCTTGAGCCACTCCTTTGTTGCCTTGGCCGTGTGTTTTGGGTCATTGTCATGCTGGAATACCCATCCACGACACATTTTCAATGCCCTGGCTGAGGGAAGGAGGTTCTAACCCAAGATTTGACGGTACATGGCCCCGTCCATCGTCCCTTTGATGCGGTGAAGTTGTCCTGTCCCCTTAGCAGAAAAACACCCCTAAAGCATAATGTTTCCACCTCCATGTTTGACGGTGGAGCTGGTGTTCTTGGTGTCATAGGCAGCATTCCTCCTCCTCCAAACACGGCAAGTTGAGTTGATGTCAAAGAGCTCCATTTTGGTCTCATCTGACCACAACACTTTCACCCAGTTGTCCTCTGAATCATTCAGATGTTCATTGGCAAACTTCAGACGGGCATGTATATGTGCTTTCTTGAGCAGGGGGACCTTGCGGGCGCTGCAGGATTTCAGTCCTTCACGGCGTAGTGTGTTACCAATTGTTTTCTTGGTGACTATGGTCCCAGCTGCCTTGAGATCATTAACAAGATCCTCCCGTGTAGTTCTGGGCTAATTCCTCACCGTTCTCATGATCATTGCAACTCCACGAGGTGAGATCTTGCATGGAGCCCCAGGCCGAGGGAGATTGACAGTTCTTTTGTGTTTCTTCCATTTGCAAATAATCACACCAACTGTTGTCACCTTCTCACCAAGCTGCTTGGCGATGGTCTTGTATCCCATTCCAGCCTTGTGTAGGTCTACAATCTTGTCCCTGACATCCTTGGAGAGCTCTTTGGTCTTGGCCATGGTGGAGAGTTTGGAATCTGATTGATTGCTTCTGTGGACAGGTGTCTTTTATACAGGGAACAAGCTGAGATTAGGAGCACTCCCTTTAAGAGTGTGCTCCTAATCTCAGCTCGTTACCTGTATAAAAGACACCTGGGAGCCTGGTGACCCCCTCTCTGATTGAGACGGGGTCAAATACTTATTTCCCTCATTAAAATGCAAATCAATTTATAACATTTTTGACATGCGTTTTTCTGGATTTTTTTGTTGTTATTCTGGCTCTCATTGTTCAAATAAACCTACCATTACAATTATAGAATTATAATTTCTTTGTCAGTGGGCAAACGTACAAAATCAGCAGGGGATCAAATACTTTTCCCCCCCACTGTATATACAGTGTCATAGCGATGTTCAAATAGTACAAAAGGGAAAATAAATATGGGTTATAATTACAATGGTGTTTGTTCTTCTTGTGGGAACTGGTCACAAATCTTGCTGCTGTGGTATTACACCCGATAGATATGAGAGTTTATCAAAATTTGATTTGTTTTGAAATTCTATGTGGGTCTGTGTAATCTGAGGGAAATGTGTCTCTAATGTGGTCATACATTTGGCAGGAAGTTAGAAAGTGCAGCTCAGTTTCCACCACATTTTGTGAGCAGTGTGCATATAGTCTGCCTACGGCGACCTTTCTCAATAGCAAGGCTATGCTCACTTGAGTCTGTACATAGTCAAAGATATAATAATTTTGGGTCAGTCACAGTGGTCAGGTATTCTGCCCCTGTTTACTTTCTGTTTAGGGCCAAATAGCATTCTAGTTTGATTTGTTTTTTTTATTAATTCTATCTAATGTGTCAAGTAATTAGCTTTTTTTTCTCATGATTTGGTTGGGTCTAATTGTGTTGCTATCACGGCGCTCTATGGGGTCTGTCTGTGTTTGTGAACAGAGCCCCAGGACCTGCTCTGCATGCATTATTTGGTGTTTTACGTTGTACACAGAGGATATTTTTGCAGAATTCTGCATGCAGAGTCTCAATTTCTTGTTTGTCATTTTGTAACTTTTTGGTTGGTGAGCGGATCCCAGACCTCACAACCATAAAGAGTAATGGGTTCTATAACTGATTCAAGTATTTTTTGCCAGATCCTAATTGGTATGTCAAATTTGATGTTCCTTTTGATGGCTTAGAAGGCCCTTCTTGCCTTGTCTCTCAGATTGTTCACAGCTTTGTGGAAGTTACCTGTGACGCTGATGTTTAGGCAGAGGTATGTGTAGTTTTTTGTTTGCTATTGGGCAACGGTGTCTAGATAGGAATTTGTATTTGTGGTCCTGGCAATTGGACCTTTTTTGGAACACCATTATTTTTGTCTTACTGAGATTTACTGTCAGTAAACCGCTCAAGCTGGATCTCTCTCTCGAGGAGAGAGTAGAACCTCCAACTTCAGTAGCTAACTACAGGGCCCTTCTCCTTTAATGGCAATAACTGGTGAACTGATAAATTAAGGAAAGTACCTTTTAGGGAATAGTACCTGTAATCCAGTACAGACATTGGGACGGAAGAACCCATGCACTAGACAGTCTCAGAAGAAGACTTAATCTTTAAGGAGCTAGTGTAGCCTGAACAGCACACTTCAGCTAACCTTCAAGGAAAGGAGGAGAAGACAATTTAGAGCACAGTCTCTGCTACTCAAAGGAAGAGCCAGCAGACAGTAACCAGGGACACAACCCAAAGGAGAAGCCCACGAGGGACCATCCAAACTCAGAGGAAAGAAGCAAGAAACCACCACCAAGAAACCCCTCAACTCAGGACAAAGGAGGACACCGCCATCTTTCCTTTGTTCACCTCCATATGGCCTAACCAGAGTGTTCAGACTGAGTATCACATCTTTAATATTCAGATATGTTGAGGTCTCTTTCTTGTCTTTCATTCTATTTCCTAGCTTTTAGTGATTTTTGTTTATATTTCTTTTTAACCTTTATTTAACTAGGCAAGTCAGTTAAGAACAAATTCTTATTTTACAATGATGGCCTACTCTGGCCAAACCATCCCCTAACCCGGACGACGTTGGGCCAATTGTGTGCCGCCCTATATAGGACTCCCGATCACAGCCGGTTGAGATACAGCCCGGGATCGATCCAGGGTCTGTAGTGACGCCTCTAGCACTGAGATGCAGTGCCTTAGACCGTTGATCACTCTCATTATATTTGAAAATATTTGGATTAGCATTATTAAATGTAAATTGTATAAAGAACTTGTGTTTGTCTTGCTATTCTGGGAAAGAACTCCAATTGATTCTCAAAGAATTCACACCTTCAGATGAAATAATATATTACTATTTTTCAAATTTGAGTCTTATAGAGTTATTGTAAATTTTAAAAAGTCAGGCCTTCTTAGAAGACCCCTTTGTCCAATAACTGGACTGATTCCCCATTAATATTTTCATGGGCTTCGGTCCAAACACTTAAAAGAAACACCCTATCCTCTCAGCCCTCAAATTAAGTGGACACTTCTGACGAGTATATACTTGCAGGGCAATGGGTGAGGGAGGGAGGAATGATTTTTAAATGGACCACCCTTAGCTGGAAATTTGTCAATCGTTCACCCTGCGATGATTGTGTGGTAACTTGTGGGTACTTTATATGCTCTACAGTCAATTATGATTGCATGTCTACTTATATTAAATATATCATTATTAATATACGCCTACTGTATGATGGCTAGCAAATGAATTAGCTAACTAACGTTAGCCTGCCTAGCTGGAACTTCTGGAGAAGGAAAATGTTTTATTTCTACAATTTCCAAAAGATAACCAAACAAAACATATTTACTTTTTACGAGAGGTGTTTGTGCCATCATGTGCATTAGTTGCACAATTTCAAACTTATTTGTATTCGTTTTCACTTACACTTGTATGTTGACTTCTCCATTGATGTTGTTTTTACGTTTTCGCGAATTGAATTATGGGGAGTTTCAGGCCCCAAAGTGAACATAATTATACACTCGCAAAGCCTACTAAAAACAAGGGCTGAGGGCCTTACGTTTCAAACTTCCCTTGCTTGGCTAATCATTTGGACCACCCGCCAAGATGGCGACGGGGATTCCCCCAACGGCATAAGGCGAGGGTAAGTGGACGAGGGTGTCTTTTTAAGTGTTTGGATCGCAGGCATGGTAAATAAGGATACACACAACCTTAGAGACGCTTCCTGAATGTGATGTCATTGTAGGAAGGAGTTTTTTTCTTAAAGGAGAATTACAACAAACCAGCAGGGTGGAAAGTGATATAAGGGACATGCAGAAAATCTGAAATAAAATAATAATAAATATAAAATCATGATTTATTTTTTTATTGATGAGTGAGAATTTAACTAGAACTATAAAAATAATGAAGAAAGATGTTAAATATTGTGTTATTTTACTGCTCATATTTCTCATGGAAGTTGATCAATACCACCCTGGTATATGGCAGAAATGCTAAATCTACTGAAAAACTTTTCAAAATGCATAAAATTCCCTTTCAAGATCCATATTTTTTACATTTTTAAGGTAAAGGAAACCTGACCTATTTAAAGCCTTTTGGAATCCACATTTTACACAAACCAAGAAGTGGTATTTCCTGGGGATAGAAAACACACTGCATAATAGAAATGACATAATTGCCTTGCCTAGCTGCTCCATAGCATATCACTAAAGATATATTCCATAAAATGGACTCCTCTTTAAAAATAGGAATGGCAGACACTGCTTTCTATTTGCTGTCCATGCATGTATAGTATTTACAATATCATTGGTTCTGGTGGAAACAATGTTCGCATACACCTGAGTGGTTCTGAGAAGTAAACTAACCTTACTTAGTAGTTAATTGGTACATACTGTAACACTATAGGCATTACAGTAAGAGTTTAGCTCACATTGTATTTCCCCAACACTTCTCTTTCTCTTTTTGACAGATGTGTTATGCCTTTCAAAGCAAAATATGACAACATTGATATGGATGGGCTGACATTTGTAGAGGCCTGAAATTGCGGGACACTTGAAACAAATAGAACAATTAGACGAGTGAATGCCGGGCAAAATCCTTCGGCCTGGACTTAATGGTCCCTTATCGACAAGCTAATTCCCATGTGGAATAGGATGTGCCAAAGCAGGAAACAAATGGAAGGAATGGAAGCTTGTATCTTGTAAAAAAACTGTCACAACCAGTTAAAAGGCCAGTTAGCGACTGTAAACCAAACTCTTTCTCAGCGGCTTTACCATACTGGAAGCTGTCAGGAGACCACCTGCAGACCTACTGTATTTTTGTCACTTGAAAGTAACAGGTAAGCTTTAAGCCATTCATTTTGCGGCCTTATATTTCTTTTGATGAGTCAATTGAGGGAAATGTTCAGTGCCTTTTAGAAAGTATTTATACCCCTTGACTTATTCCACATTTTGTTGTGTAACAGCCTGAATTCTAAATGTATAGCTTTATCACCCGTCTAAACACAATACCCCATAATGACAAATTGAAAACATGTTTTAAGAAGTTTTAGAAAATGTATTGAAAATTAAATACAGAAATATCTCATTGACATAAGCATACACACCTGAGTCAATACTTTGTAGAAGCACCTTTGGTGACGATTACAACTGTGAGTCTTTTGGGGTAATTCTCGAAAGAGCATTGCACACCTGGATTTTACAATATTTGCCCATTCATCTTTTTTGTCAAGTTGATTGTTGATCATTGCTAGACAGCCATTTTTAGATGTTGCTACAGATTTTCAAGCCGATTTAAGTAAAAATTGTAACTAGGCCACTCAGGAATATCCAATGTCGTCTTGGTAAGCAACTCCAGTGTAGATTTGACCTTGTGTTTTAAGTTATTGTCCTGCTGAAAGGTGAAGTCATCTCCCACTGTCTGTTGGAAAACAGACTGAAGCAGGTTTTCGTCTACGATTTTACCTATGCTTAAAGCGCCCTAATCCTTGCCAATGACAAGCCTACCTATAACATGATGCAGCCACAACCATGCTTGAAAATATGAAGAGTGGTACTAAGTGATGTGTTGGATTTTCCCCAAAAATAATGTTTTGTATTCAGGAAAATAAGTTCCTTTATTTGCCACATTTTTTGTAGTTTTACTTTAGTGCCTTATTGCAAACAGGATGCATGTTTTGAAATATTTTTATTCTGTACAGGCTTCATTCTTTTTCCTCTGTCAATTAGGCTAGTATTGTAAAGTAGAGTAACTACAATCTTGTTGTTGATCCATTCTCAGTTCTCTTATCACAGCCATTAAACTCTGTATCAGTTTTAAAGTCATCATTGACTTTATGGTGAAATCCCTGAGCGGTTTCCTTCCTCTCCGGCAACTGAGTTAGGAAGGACGCCTGTATCTTTGTAGTGACTGGGTGTAATACAAAGTGTACTTAATAACTTCACCATGCACAAAGGGATATTCAGTGTCTGCTTTTTTAGTATTTATCCATCTACCAATAGGTGCCCCTCTTTTGTGAGGTCTTTGTAGTTGAATCTGTTTGAAATGTACTGCTTGACTGAGGGACCTTACAATTATCTGTATGTGTTTATTTTCATTTTATTTCTTCTTTGACCTTTATTTCACCAGGAAGGCCAGTTCAGAACAAGTTCTGATTTACAACTGCGACCTGGCCAAGATAAAGCAAAGCAGTGCAACAAAAACAACAACACAGTGCTACACATGGGATAAACAAACGTACAGTCAATAACACAATAGAAAAATATATGTACAGTGTGTGCAGATGTAGAATATTAGGGAGGTAAGACAATAAATAGGCCATAGTGGTGAAATAATTACAATTTAGCATTAACACTGGAGTGATAGATGTGCAGATGATGATGTACAAGTAGAGATACTGGGGTGCAAAAGAGTCTAAACAGACACCTAGTTATTTGTCGTTGTCCACATATTCCACAAGTCAGAACCATCCAGAGTAGTGATGCTAGACGGGCGGGCAGGTGAGGGCAGCCATCGATGAAGAGCATGCATTTAGGTTTCTAGCATTTAAGAGCAGTTGGAGGCCACAGAAGGAGTGTTGTATGATATCGAAGCTCATTTGGAGGCTTGTTAACACAGTGTCCAAAGAAGGGCCAGATGTATATAGAATGGGATAGTCTGCTTAGAGGTGGATCAGAGAATCACCAGCAGCAAGAGCGACATCATTGATGTATACAGAGAAAAGAGTCAGCCCGAGAATTGAACCTTGTGGCACCCCCATAGAGACTGTCAGAGGTCTGGACAACAGGCCCTCCGATTTGACACACTAAACTCTATCCGAGAAGTAGTTGGTGAACCAGGCGAGGCAGTCATTTGAGAAACCAAGGCTGTTGAGTCTGTCGATAAGAATGCGGTGATTGACAGAGTCGAAGCCTTGGCCAGGTCGATGAAGACGGCTGCAGAGTACTGTCTTTATTGATGGCGGTTATGGTATCGTTTAGGACCTTGAGCGTGGCTGAGGTCCACCCATGACCAGCTCGGAATCCAGATTGCATAGTGGAGAAGGTACGGTGGCATTCGAAATGTTCTGTTTGTTATCTTGGCTTTCAAAGACTTTAGAAAGGCAGGACAGGACGGATATAGGTCTGTAACAGTTTGGGTCTAGAGTGTCTCCCCTTTGAAGAGTGCGATGAGCGTGGCAGCTTTCCAGTCTTTGGGGATCTCAGACGATACGAAAGAGAGGTTGAACAGGCTAGTAATAGGGGTTGCGACAATTTCGGCACATAATTTTAGAAAGAGAGGGTCCAGATTGTCTCTTTCAGAACATCAGCTGTCTGGATTTGGGTGAAGAAGAAGCGGGGGGGCTTGGGAAAATTGCTGCGGGGGGTGCAGAGCTGTTGGCCGGGGTAGGGGTAGCCAGGTGGAAAGCATGGCCAGCTGTAGAAAAATGCTTATTGAAATGATCAATTATCCTAGATTTATCGGTGACAGCGTTTCCTACCCTCAGTGCAGTGGGCAGCTGGGAGGAGGTGCTCTTATTCTCCATGGACTTTACAGTGTCCCAAAACTTTTTGGAATTAGATTTACAGGATGCAAATTTCTGTTTGAAAAAGCTAGCCTTTGCTTTCTTAACTGACTGTATATTGGTTCCTGACTTCCCTGAAAAGTTCAATATCGCGGGGGCTATTCGATGCTAATGCAGTACGCCACAGGATGTTTTTGTACTCGTCAAGGGCAGTCAAGTCTGGAGTGAACCAAGGGCTATGTCTGTTCTTAGTTCTCCATTTTTTGAATGGGGCATGCTTATTTAAGATGGTGAGGAAAACCGTTTTAAAGAACAATCAGACATCCTCTACTGACGGGATGAGGTCAATATCCTTCCAAGATTCCCGGGCCAGGTCGATTAGAAAGGCCTGCTCGCTGAAGTGTTTTAGAGAGCGTTTGACAGTGATGAGGGGTGGTCGTTTGAACGCGGACCCATTACGGAGCAAGGCAATGAGGCAGTGATCGCTGAGATCCTGGTTGAACACAGCAGAGGTATATTTAGAAGGCAAGTTGGTCAGGATGATATCTATGAGGGTGCCCATGTTTACGGATTTAGGGTTGTACCTGGTATGTTCCTTGATCATTTTTGTGAGACTGATGGCATCTAGCTTAGATTGTAGGACTGCCGGGGTGTTAAGCATATCCCAGTTTACCTAACAGTACGAACTCTGAAGATAGATGGGGGCAATCTATTCACATATGGTGTCCAGGCCACAACTGGGGGCTGAGGGGGGTCTATAACAAGACCGTGAGAGACTATTTCTGGAAAGGTGGATTTTTAAAAGTAGAAGCTCGGATTGTTTGGGCACAGACCTGGATAGTATGTTCACCAGACGTGCTACCTGTCCCAGACTTGCTGTTTTCAACTCTCTAGAGACAGCAGGAGAGGTAGAGATACCCTGAATGATCGGCTATGAAAAGCCAACTGACATTTACTCCTGAGGTGCTGACCTGTTGCACCCTCGACAACCACTGTGATTATTATTATTTGACCCTGCTGGTCATCTATGAACAATTGAACATCTTGGCCATATTCTGTTATAATCTCCACCCAGCACAGCCAGAAGAGGACTGGCCACCCCTGATAGCCTGGTTCCTCTCTAGGTTTCTTCCTAGGTTCTGTCCTTTCTAGGGAGTTTTTCCTAGCCACCGTGCTTCTTCACCTGCATTGCGTGCTGTTTGGGGTTTTAGGCTGGGTTCCTGTACAGCACTTTGTGACATCAGCTGATGTAAGAAGGGTTTTATAAATACATTTGATGGTCTGATATGACAGAACTCTGCAGGCTATCTCTGCAGTAGATTGCATCTCCGCCCCCTTTGGCAGTTCTATCTTGACGAAAATGTTGTAGTTGGGGATGGAAATTTCAGAATTTTTAGTGGCCTTCCTAAGCCAGGATTCAGACACGGCTACGACATCAGTGTGCTAAAGCAGTGAATAAAACAAACTTAGGGAGGAGGCTTCTGATGTTAACATGCTTGAAACCAAGGCTTTTACGGTTAAAGAAGTCAACAAATGAGAGCGCCTGGGGATTAGGTGTAGTACTGGGGGCTACAGGGCCTGGGTTAACCTCTACATCACCAGAGGAGGTGTAGGATAAGGGTACGGCTAAAGTCTATAAGAACTGGTTGTCTAGTGCGTTGGGAACAGAGAATAAAAGGAGCAGATTTCTGGACGTGGTAGACTAGATTCAGGGCATAATGTATGGGTATGGTAGGATGTGTAGGATGTGAGTACAGGAGAGGTAAACCTTGGGATTGTGTGACAATGAGAGAGGTTGCATCTCTGGAGGCACCAGTTAAGCCAGGTGAGATCTCCGCTTGTGTGGGAGGTGGGACAAAAGAGCTGTCTAAGGCATGTTGAGCGGGACAGGGGCTCTAGAGTGAAATCAAACAATAATAACTAACCAAAACAGCAGTAGACAAGGCATATTGACATTAGAGAGAGGCTTAAAGCAATCCCAAGTGTTGATCGGGAGAGCTAAGACGGCAACGGGTAAATGGCAATGAATGGGCAGAGAGGGTCAGTTAGGTACACACAGGACCTGAGTTCGAGGCTGGGGCCGACAGATACCCCTACCCCGGCCAACAGTTCTGCACCCCCGCAGCAACAAGATAACAAACAGAACATTTTGAATGCCACCGTACCTTCTCCACTATGCAATCTGGTTTCCGAGCTGGTCATGGGTGAACCTCAGCCACGCTCAAGGTCCTAAACGATACCATAACCGGCATCAATAAAGACAGTACTCTGCAGCCGTCTTCATCGACCTGGCCAAGGCTTTCGACTCTGTCAATGATGGCATTCTTATCGGCAAACTCAACAGCCTTGGTTTCTCAAATGACTGCCTCGCTTGCTTCACCAACTACTTTTCAAATAGAGTTCAGTGTGTCAAATCGGAGGGCCTGTTGTTCGGACCTCTGGTAGTCTCAATTCTCAGGCCGGCTCTTTTCTCTGTATATATCAGTGATGTCGCCCTTGCTGCTGGTGATTCTCTGATCCACCTCTAAGCAGACGACACCATTCTATGTGCATCTGGCCTATCTGGCCTTTCTTTGGACACTGTCTTAACAATCCTCAAAACAAGCTTCAATGCCATAGAACACTGTGGCCTCCAACCGATCTTAAATGCAAGTAAAACTAAATGCATGCTCTTCATCCGATGGCTGCCCTCACCCGCCCGCCCGACTAGCATCACTACTCTCGACGGTTCTGAATATGAGGACAAAGACAAATAACTAGGTGTCCAATCCAAAATTAAATCTAGAATCGGCTTCCCATTTCGCAAACAAAGCCTCCTTCACTCATGCTGCCAAACATACCCTCGTAAAACTGACTATCCTTCCGATCCTGACTTTGGCGATGTCATTTACAAAATAGCCTCCAACACTCTACTCAGCAAACTGGACGTAGTCTATCACAGTGCCATCCGTTTTGTCACCAAAGCCCCATATACTACCCACCACTGCGACCTGTATGCTCTTGTTGGCTGGCCCTCGCTACATATTCGTTGCAAAACCCCCTGCTGGCTCCAGGTCATCTATAAGTCTTTGCTAGGTAAAGCCCCGCCTTATCTCAGCTCACTGGTCATCACCATAGCAACACCCACCCATAGCACACGCTCCAGCAGGTATAATTCGCTGGTCATCCCCAAAGCCAATACCTCGTTTGGCCGCCTTTCCTTCCAGTTCTCTGCTGCCATTGACTGGAACGAATTGCAGAAATAACTGAAGCTGGAGATGAACTCCCTCACTTTTTAACTTTAAGCATCAGCTGTCAGAGCAGCTTACCAATCACTGTATCTGTACACAGCCAATATGTAAATAGCACACCCAACTACCTCATCCATATTGTTATTTATCTTTTTGATCTTTTACACCCAGGTATCTCTACTTGCACATCATCATCTGCACATTTATCACTCCAGTGTTAACGCTAAATTGTAATTATTTTGCCTCTATGGCCTATTTATTGCCTTACCTCCCTAATCGTCTTCATTTGCACACACTGTACATAGATTTTTCTTCCTGTGTTATTGACTGTACGTTTGTTAATGTGTAACTCTGTGTTGTTGTTTTTGTCGCACTGCTGTGCTTTATCTTGGCATGTTCGCAGTTGTAAATGAGAAGTTATTCTCAACTGGCCTACCTGGTTAAATAAAGGTGAAATATTTTTTTTTTAAATGAGGTACCGTGTTAGTAAACAGTCCAGCAGGCATCAGCTGTGCAGCCGAGTGATCATAGGGTTCAATGAGCAGCAATAGGTAAGTCAGGGAGCCATTCGGTAGTCGCTACTACGCTAGACGAGCAGGAGATATGGCGTTCATTAAGCTAGCGGGGTGGGCATAGCAGATGGGTCTTCGGCGACATCGCAATGGAAAAGCCTGTTAAAGCCACATTGAACTATTATGTCAGCGGACCAGTCATGATGGATCAGCGGGGATCGGTGTCCAGGCCAATTGGCAAAAGAGGTATTGTAGCCCAAGAGTTAGCTGGTATACTTCGTTGTCTAGCCGTGAGATGGGCCTAGCTCGAGGCTAGCTCAAGGCTAACTGGTGCTTGCTTCAGGACAGAGGCGTTAGCCAACAATAGCCACTCTGTTGCAGCTAGCTAGCTGCGATGATCCGGTGTAATGGTCCAGAGCTTGCGGCAGGAATCCGGTGATGTGGTATAGTAAAGTAGTCCGATATGCTCTGGGTTGATATTGCGCTGTTCAGACTGGCAGGTATTGACCGAGCTAAAGCTGGCTGGTGTCCAAGCTAAAGGTGAAGACCGCTAGCAGTTGCTAACAATGACTACTAGCTAGTAGCTAGTTAGCTGGCTAGCCTCTGATGGAGGTACCAGCTATAAAGTATAAAAATAGCAGATCCGTAACACATTGGGTGAGGCGGGTTGCAGGAAAGTATATTTAGTTCGTAGATGGAAAGTGAGATTAAGCTATATACCGGAAAAACCCCCAGAAGAAACAGACAGAAAAACACCCTTCCGGCGCCGATAGGGATGGCTGCCTCGCTTCGCATTCCTAGGAAACTATGCAGTATTTTGTTTTTTTTATGTGTTATTTCTTACAATGCTACCCCAGAAAATGTTAAGTTTTATTACATACAGTCTGGAGGAACTATTGGATATAAGAGCAACGTCAAGTCACCAGGAATACGACTTTCCCGAAGCGGATCCTCTGTTTGGCCTACCACTCTGGACAATGGATTGGATCCCAGCCGGCGACCCAAAACAACGACGCCGTAAAAGGGACAGACGGAGCGGTCTTCTGGTCAGGCTCCGTAGACGGGTACATCGCGCACCACTCCCGAGCATACTACTCGCCAATGTCCAGTCTCTTGACAACAAGGTAGACGAAATCCGAGCAAGAGCTGCCTTCGAGGGACATCAGAGACTGTAACGTTCTTTGTTTCACGGAAACATGGCTCACTCGAGACACGCTATCTGAGTCGGTACAACCACCTGGTTTCTTCACGCATCGCGTTGACAGAAACAAGCATCTCTCTGGTAAGAAGAAGGGCGGGGGTGTATGCCTTATGATTAACGAGACGTGGTGTGATCATAACAACATACAGGAACTCAAGTCCTTTTGTTCACCTGACTTAGAATTCCTCACAATTAAATGCCGACCGCATTATCTACCAAGAGAATTCTCTTTGATCATAATCACAGTCGTGGATATTACCCCCCAAGGAGACACATCGACGGCCCTGAAAGAACTTCATTTGACTCTATGTAAACTGGAAACCACACATCCTGAGGCTGCATTGGGGATTTTAACAAGGCTAATCTGAAAACAAGGCTCCCCAAATTCTATCAGCATATCGATTGTGCTACCAGGGCAGGCAAAACCCTGGATCACTGTTATTCTAACTTCCGCGACGCATATAAGGCCCTTCCCCGCCCTCCCATCGGAAAAGCTGACCACGACTCCATTTTGTTGCTACCAGCCTATAGACAGAAACTAAAACAGGAAGCACCCGCGCTCAGGTCTGTTCAACGCTGGTCCGACCAATCGAATCCCATACTTCAAGATTGCTTCGATCACGTGGACTGGGACATGTTCTGCATAACTTCAAACAACAACATTGATGAATACGCTGATTCGGTGAGCGAGTTTATTAGCAAGTGCATCGGTGATGTTGTACCCACAGCATCTATTAAAACATTCCCCAACCAGAAACCGTGGATTGATGGCAGTGGTTCGCGCAAAACTGAAAGTGCGAACCACTGCTTTTAATCAGGGCAAGGTGACCGGAAACATGACCGAATACAAACAGTGTAGCTATTCCCTCCGCAAGGCAATCAAACAAGCTAAGCGTCAGTATAGAGGCAAAGTGGAGTCGCAATTTAACGGCTCAGACATGAGAGATGTGTGGCAGGGTCTACAGTCAATCACGGACTACAAAACAAAAACCCTCCCCGACGCAGACCACGATGCCTTGTTCCCAGACAGACTAAACAACTTTTTTGCTCGCTTTGAAGACAATACAGTGCCACTGACACGGCCCGCTACCAAAACCTGCAGGCTCTCCTTCACTGCAGCCGACGTGAGTAAAACATTTAAACGTGTTAACCCTCGCAAGGCTGCAAACCCAGACGGCATCCCCGGCCGCGTCCTCAGAGCATGCGCAGACCAGCTGGCTGGTGTGTTTACAGACATATTCAATCAATCATTATCCCAGTCTGCTGTTCCCACATGCTTCAAGAGGGCCACCATTGTTCCTGTTCCCAAGAAAGCTAAGGTAACTGAGCTAAATGACTACCGCCCTGTAGCACTCACTTCCGTCATCATGAAGTGCTTTGAGAGACTAGTCAAGGACCATATCACCTCCACCCTACCTGACACCCCAGACCCACTCCAATTTTCTTACCGCCCCAATAGGTCCACAGATGACGCAATTGCCATCACACTGCACACTGCCCTAACCCATCTGGACAAGAGGAATAACTATGTAAGAATGCTGTTCATCGATTACAGCTCAGCATTTAACACCATAGTACCCTCCAAACTCGTCATTAAGCTTGAGACCCTGAACCTTGACCCCGCCCTGTGCAACTGGGTCCTGGACTTCCTGACGGGCCGCCCCCAGGTGGTGAGGGTAGGTAACAACATCTCCACCCCGCTGATCCTCAACACTGGGTCCCCACAAGGGTGCGTTCTCAGCCCTCTCCTGTACTCCCTGTTCACCCACAACTGCGTGGCCATGCACGCCTCCAACTCAATCATCAAGTTTGTAGACGACACTACAGTGGTGGGGTTGATTACCAACAACGACGAGACGGCCTACAGGGAGGAGGTGAGGGCCCTCTGAGTGTGTTGTCAGGAAAATAACCTTACACTCAATGTCAACAAAACAAAGGAGATGATCGGGGACTTCAGGAAGCAGCAGAGGGAGCAGCCCCCTATCTACATCGACAGGACAGTAGTGGAGAGGGTGGAAAGTTTTAAGTTCCTCGGCATACACATCACGGACAAACTGAAATGGTCTACCCACACAGACAGCGTGGTGAAGAAGGCGCAGCGGCACCTCTTCAACTCAGGAGGCTGAAGAAATTCGGCTTGTCACCAAAATCACTCACAAACTTTTACAGATGCACAATCAAGGACATCCTGTCGGGCTGCATCACCGCCTGGTACGACAGCTGCTCCGCCCATAACCGTAAGGCTCTCCAGAGGGTAGTGAGGTCTGCACAACACATCACCGAGTGCAAACTACCTGCCCTCCAGGACACCTACACCACCCGATGTCACAGGAAGGCTAAAAAGATCGTCAAGGACAACAACCACCCGAGCCACTGCCTGTTCACCCCGCTATCATCCAGAAGGCGAGGTCAGTACAGGTGCATCAAAGCAGGGACCGAGAGACTGAAAAACAGCTTCTATCTCAAGGCCATCAGACTGTTAAACAGCCATCACTAACATTGAGTGGTTGCTGCCAACATACTGACTCAACTCTAGCCACTTAATAATGGAACAATTGATGTAATTAATTTATCACTAGCCACTTTATATACTGCTTACATACCCTACATTACTCATCTCATATGTTTATACTGTATGCTATACCATCTACTCCATCTTGCCATCTTGATGTAATTAAATGTACCACTAGCCACTTTAAACAATGCCACTTTATATAATGTTTTCATACCCTACATTACTCATCTCATATGTATATACTGTACTCTATACTATCTACTGCATTTTGCCATCTTGATGTAATGTATCACTAGCCACTTGTATCACCATCTACTACATCTTGCCTATGCCGTTCGGGCATCACTCATTCTTATATTTTTATGTACATATTCGTATTCATTCCTTTACACTTGTGTGTGTATAAGGTGTTGTTGTGAAATTGTTAGGCTATATTACTTGTTAGATATTACTGCATGGTCGGAACTAGAAGCATAAGCATTTCGCTTCACTCGCATTAACATCTGCTAACCTTCTGTATGTGACAAATACATTTGATTTGATTTATTTACTACAGACTGTTTACTACTTACACGGGACAAGACGAACACACGCCCGACTGCTACGCCATTTTGGTTAACTGGTGTGTGGGGTACAGAGATAAGGTAGTCGTACACAAATCATGTTAAACACTATACTTGCACATGTTTACTCCTGAACTTATTTAGACTTTCCATAAAAAAAGACATTTCAGCTTTTAATTTTTTAATAATATATATATTTTTTTACAACATAATTCCACTTTGACATTCTGGGGTATTGTGTGTAGGCCAGTAACATTAAGTATCTATGTGCAACTCAATAGTAGGAAGGTGTTCTTCATTTTTGTGCACTCCATGTGTATACTATATATATATATATATATATATAAATAAAAGTGCGTATTGTTTTGTATTATTACTGCACTGTTGGAGCTAAAATCACAAGCATTTTGCTGCACCTGCAATAACATCTGCAAATCTGTGTGTACGTGACCAATAAACTTTGATTTGTTTTGATTCGATTTTTAGAGCTAGACTGACCCACTTGGTCATAACACTCTCAGTAAGACTGGATCCAGGGTGACAGTACATTACTGTGACGTGTAGAAAGGGAGGATGCTAATTCCATTTAGTCTCAAAGGAACCAAAGCAGATGGCAAACGAATACAAGGAGGAAAGGACATTATGTCCAAAATAGCTAGTCCATAATTAAAACAGTGTGAGTCTGAAGTGAACTTCACAGTCAGAAATCATCAGTCTTTAAAGTGAAGTTCTTTGGTCCTATATTTTATTAATTGTATTTATATTTTATGCATAATTTCACAAAAGAAGAGTAATAGTTTGGGCAAAGATATACACAACATTAGAGCTACAATTACAATTGAAAAGATACACTCTCTTTATAATATACATTTATTGTGTTTTTTGTAATATTCTCAGCAGTCATGTAATACAGAATCTACACAAAGCAACCTGCAAAACAAAAGCCTCATTGGCGATGACGGAAATTGGCATCCATCCGATGTCACTTTAATGGTTATAAGATTTAGAGAACAGGTGGTGTCTGTTCCACCACAACAGGATTGTGGGTAGTGGGGACAGCGGAGAGCATTTCTCTGTGTGTTCTAGATTATATACCGAAAGGCAGTGTCCACTGAGCTGTTCAGTTGTGAAATGAGAACGGCTCCAGTTGTAATCAAGGCTGGGCCACAAAACATCTGAATCCAAGTCGTAAAACAAGTGCGCATGAAAACAGAAGTACTAAGGCTGTTATAGAGATTCCAAAGCATGATCATACTAGATGTTGACAAATGGGCGATGGATGAAGCATTAAATCGCATTGGATTTTTCATCATAGGAGCATCTAAACTGGGATTATATAGTATGTTAGTGTAATTACTATGAAAAGGTATGCATGCATTAATTTTCACAAGCTTCAATAGCCTTATGCACAATCTGTATCCCACTCTTAACTCATACAGTCAGGTCCCAAATTATTGCCACCCTTGATAAAGTTGAGCAAAAAAGAGGGTATAGCAATAATTTTGGACCTGGCTTTTTGGGTTGAGAGTGGGATACATGTAGCTTGTTTATGCATGTACCTCTGCTATTGTAAGTATGTTGAACACAATCAGTTCATAATGATGTTCACATATAATATGAGATCATATACTCCCTTCAGATAATATCGTTTTGAAAACATAATCTCATAGCAACAAGTTTTAACAAGCACGTTTTAAACCATTTTAAAAGATTTTACAGATTGTGACATAAGGCTAATGTACCTTGATAAAATGAATGCATGCATACCGTTTCATAGTAATTACTCTGTAACGTAATATTTAATTAAAGTTGAGTTGCTCCTATGATGGAAAATGCAATGCGATTTAACGCTTCATCCATTTGTAAACAGTAAGTATGATCATGGTTTGGAATCCCTATAAACAGCTTTAGTACTTTGGTTGTTTTACCACTAAATGAATGTTGGACCTGACTGTACATCAAGGGGGGAATATCAAGTTCATCATCTTGAATGGTGATGTGTATGATTCATTATAAACTGGGCGGTTCGAGCCCTGAATGCTGATTGGCTGACAGCTGTGGTACAGTATATCAGACCGTATACCACATGTATGACAAAATTACGTTGGTAACCAGTTTGTAATAGCAATAAGGCACCTCAGGAGTTTGTAGTATATCACCAATATAGCACCGCGTGGCGTCGTGCCTAAGAACAGCCTTTAGCCGTGGTTTATTGGCAATATACCACACCACTCGGGCCTTATTTCTTAAATATAATACTTTTCTGCATTAATGCAAAAACATCTTAAAATCAATCGACATTTACTTCACATTTTTCTTACAATCACACTATGCCTGGGGGCAAATCTGCTTGTTATTAAGAGCTGATGCTGTTCAAGTCTAATCATTACATTTCAAAGTCTCTGCCAATCTTCTTGGAATAGTTGCATCATCCACACATTGGTTCGCATTTCATTAAACAGCAGTAATGTACTGTGATACATTTAAAAATCACTGTATACGTGGTGTAAATTGACATACAATTGGTAATATCTGAATTCCTCGAATGCAATGTTGTTCTTGAACACAAATCCAAACAAGTTAAGTAGGCACAATATTACATAGCATGTAGGGTGAAACCTCAGCTGTGAAACATGATGTAACATAATCTCTGTAAATAGAGAAACTTTTGATGCATTTGACTGGTCGAAGCAAAGATATCCTTGGGGACTGTGCGTGGGGAGACATCAAAGAAAACTAACAGGCCAACTCAGAGGAGTGTGTGTGTGTGTGTGTGTGTGTGTGTGTGTGTGTGTGTGTGTGTGTGTGTGAGAGAGAGAGAGTGAGTGAGAAAGACAGTGTTTCTCCATGCGTTGGGTGTTGCTCTCCAAGGACACAATATTCCCTTGTTAACTGTTGATACAGAAATCACAAAAGAGTCAATTAAGTCAATCCGTAGAACGCTGTCAACAATGCACCTTTAAAAGGCAATATTACCTCTCAGTAAA
This sequence comes from Salmo trutta, assembly GCF_901001165.1. Lineage (NCBI taxonomy): Eukaryota > Metazoa > Chordata > Actinopteri > Salmoniformes > Salmonidae > Salmo > Salmo trutta. Next base: position 22,804,709 of record NC_042959.1, read on the forward strand.
CACTGCAGATGTCGGCTCAGTTGGAAATTACCTTCAATTGTCATGCACGCTGTAACGAGGTTTCAGATTGAATCCCGGCCTAAGGAAGTCCATAAAGTAAAAACACTGGGCAAGAAACGTTTGTGCAATCACATTAATCATACAGTTTGATCCAAACATCTCTGGAGTGTAACGTTACCATGATTATACCAGTGTATAAACTATGGTATAATGATAAACTATGGAATAATGATAGCATCTACCGTTGTCTTTCATTTCATACAATACAATATCCCAATACCAGCCCCATCTTTATATTTCTATTGTTCTTAGTCTACATTCTTAGTGGCTTACTATTAAACAACCCTGAAGTTATAATACAATAAAGCCACACTGTTTCTTTCATATTGATCTTAGATCATATTTCTACCCACCTTGGTTAATTTACGCCCTTTCTTGTTGTATCAATGGATCACCTCACTGAAAACAAGCTCTACACTTTGTAATTCACAGCAAATATTCATGAATTCAGCAAAACAAGAAACGTCCTCTCACTGTAAACTGCGTTTATTTTCAGCAAACTTAACATGTGTAAATATTTGTATGAACATAAGATTCAACAACTGAGACATAAACTGAACAAGTTCCACAGACATGTGACTAACATAAATGGAATAATGTGTCCCTGAACAAAGGGGGGTCCAAAAGAAAACTGTCGTATCTGGTGTGGCCACCAGCTGCATTAAGTTCTGCAGTGCATCACATGGACTGCACCAGATTTGCCAGTTCTTGTTGTGAGATGTTACCCGACTCTTCCACCAAGGCACCTGCAAGTTCCCAGACATTTCTGGGGGGAATGGCCCTAGCCCTCACCCTCCAATCCAACAGGTCCCAGACGTGCTCAATGGGATTGAGATCCGGGCTCTTCGCTGGCCATGGCAGAACAGTGACAATTCCTGTCTTGCAGGAAATCACGCACAGAACAAGCAGTATGGCTGGTGGCATTGTCATGCTGGAGGGTCATGTCAGGATGAGACTGCAGGAATCGTACTACATGAGGGAGGAGGATGTTTTCCTTGTAACGCACAGCATTGAGATTGCCTGCAATGACAACAAGCTCAGGCCGATGATGCTGTGATACACCACCCCAGACCATGACGGACCCTCCACCTCCAAATCGCTCCAGAGTACAGGCCTTGGTGTAACGCTCATTCCTTCAATGATAAACGCGAATCCGACCATCACCCCTGGTGAGACAAAACCGCTACTCGTCAGTGAAGAGCACTTTTTGCCAGTCCTGTCTGGGTCAGCAATGGTGGGTTTGTGACCATAGGCGAAGTTGTTGCCGGTGATGTCTGGTTAGGACCTGCTTTACAACAGGCCTACAAGCCCTCAGTTCAGCCTCTCTCAGCCTATTGCGGACAGTTTGAGCACTGATGGAGGGATTGTGCGTTCCTGGTGTAACTTGGGCAGTTGTTGTTGCCATCCTGTACCTGTCCCGCAGGTGTGATGTTCAGATCCTGTGCAGGTGTTGTTACACGTGGTCTGCCACTGCGAGGACGATCAGCTGTCCGTCCTGTCTCCCTGTAGCGCTGTCTTAGGTGTCTCACAGTACAGACATTGCAATTTATTGCCCTAGCCACATCTGCAGTCCTCACGCCTCCTTGCAGCATGCCTAAGGCACGTTCACGCAGATGAGCAGGGACCCTGGGCATCTTTCTTTTTGTGTTTTTCAGAGTCAGTAGAAAGGCCTCTTTAGTTTCCTAAGTTTTCATAACTGTGACCTTAATTGCCTACCGTCTGTAAGCTGTCTGTGTCTTAACGACCGTTCCACAGGTGCATGTTCATTAATTGTTTATGGTTCATTAAACAAGCATGGGAAACAGTGTTTAAACCCTTTACAATGAAGATCTGTGAAGTTATTTGGAGTTTTACAAATTATCTTTGAAAGACAGGGTCCTGAAAAGGGACATTTCTTTTTTTGCTGAGTTTATGTACCTGCTGAAGACTTGAATAGGCAACACTGAGATGGCACAATGAGACAACTGGCAGTACAAAATATTTGGCTTATCGTAAGTTATTTTTGGAGACCTCCTGGAGATGCACTGCAACAATCAAACAACTGCAATGTGTTGCATCTAATCATTTGCATGCATCTCATTAAAAAGATGAGCGAGCACTGGCTGTAAATAAAGTAGGTGTCTGTATTTGGTGCGCCCACGTAACAAGACAGGAGTTTCTTACAATGAGACAGCAGAAATATTATTTTCTAAGTCACACTCAAAGTGATGTATTACAGTAACATCAGGGTGGTGTTCATAAGGGCACACAACAGAAAACGTTTCAAAATGTTTTGCAATACAAAACTAAAATGTGTGCTTCTAATTGGACAAGTCCCATTTTAGCCAGTTTTCTCCTGTTTGTTGTATAATGACCACATGCCAGTGCAATGTCTGCAGACCTCCAGCAGCAAAGTAAAAGTGCTGAAGGGGCTAATGCATGAGTTAAGCCACTTAGTAGAGAAGGTGTCCTCCTGTTGCCAATAAACGGCAGATGCTGAATCCTGACTAAGCCAATGTTGGTTTCCTTCAATGGGACTCTCGGTGAGAGGGACTGAGAAGAGACTGAGGTAGCGAGAGAGGTCAAAAGCAGACTCAAAGCAAAATAAATGACATTATAAGTTACAAAGTGAGAGAGGGAAAAGAGAGTTGGGGGGGGGACTTCTATAGCGGAGAAAAGGTTTTATCTAGAAGACAGAGTGAAGGCTTATTATCCATTTGCTGGATTTGTCTATTGGTGTCTTCAACACAGAGAAGTAGCTGGTAAGAATTGTAAATGCATGAGTGTCTGTGTGTGTAATCTTTGGTTAGAGTGGAAAATATGTTACTCCTTTTGTATGTGAGCATTGTCTTCAAATAAAGGGGTTGGCATTACATTTGGGGCTGTAGGGGTGACTGGAAAATAAAAATGTAAGCTATATTTTACTTTGTATTGAGACATTTATTTGATTCACAGTGCTGCCAAGTAAATCAAATCCCCTTAAGTTCAATATCTTCTAAATGGTTTTGTGATAGTAAACAATAATAACCACAGGTTGTATGGTAATTATAGACATCTTATTTACCCATGGGCCCAGAATCTTAAACCAAACAAACTGCAAATCCACTTAATCCATGGATCTCATTCAAGGCTTATCACGTTATCTCAAATGTCAAATCAAACGTAGCAATGTGTGAAGATCACTACAAAGCAGTGCTTTGTGGAAGTTGGCACAGATCTAGGAACTGCCTATCATCTCCAAAACATCATTAGTTAAACAAAGTTAACTCAATTACAGGAATATTTTTTTTTTAAATGAACACGGGAGTGAATAAAAAGACTGTAAAGTGGACATTATTGGACATGACAAGTAAAAACTGATTTGAATAGAATTGTGTGTAATGGTGATTTGAATCACAATCCCTACATCTAATACAATAGTTTTTTAGATAGCATTTTTATTATGAATAGCCAGGTTCTTTAATTTTATACCATCATCTTTGATGTGTGTGTACCATCATTTACTGCAGGGGTTCTCAAACCTCTCCTCGGGGACGCCCATGTAATTTAACTATTCCACAGCTAGGACACTCGATTCAAAATTTCAACTAATTATCAAGCCCTTGACTAGGTGAATCAGGTCAGTAAGTTCAGGGCTACATCAACATTGGGGACCCCCAGACGTTTCATGAGAACAGGTTTAAGAACCCCTGACCTGTACCCTCACCTCATCAATGGGCTGAAAACCTCTCATTCATCAATGTATTCAATGTACTAATGAGCTCTGTATCGCCAGTGACATGATTTAATGACCAACAATGCAGGGAGAGAACTAGTTTGAGGGCATTGTTTACAAAAGATTCAGAGGGGTAATGTATTTCTATGAAGTTATTTAGTTTGTCCTCCTACTGTTTGTGTAGATACAAATTATTAACATTGATACACAGATGTTGTCGGGATAATGAACATTGATATACGAATGTTATTGGAATAATGAACATTGATATACGAATGTTATTGGAATAATGAACATTGATAAATGGATGTTATCAGAATCATGAACATTGATCCACGGATGTTATTGGGATAATGAACACAACCAGTTAGTGATTGTCTGTTGTTGTTGTCTATTGTTTTAATGAACCACGCTAGCCACCACCATGCTAATATGGATTTGGTATGATACTGAAAGCGATTAACCAGAAATAAAATAAACCCAAAGCCCGAGGCGAGGAAAGTTGCTGTGTCAAAAGTTCCCCCGAAAAACTTGAAAGCTCAGCAATTTCAATTACTGACAGACAGCAATGCATTACACAACGACTTAATTACTTGTAAGCCGATGGAAGCATATGCAGCACAGGAGGCTGCTGAAGGGAGAACGACTCATAATAATGGCTGGAATGGAGTTAATGGAATGGTATCAAACACATGGAAACCAAGTGTTTGATGTGTTCAATACCCTTCCATTGATTCCGTTCCAGCCATTACTTTGAGGCTGTCCTCCCCAAATAAGGTGCCACCGGCCAGCCACCTGTGGTCTGTAGATAACTCAAAGTCCAAGCGATCCATTCCCAACAGGCAATATCTGTGTCAGTAATATGCATCAAGACTCTGTAGGCTAATGTGTGCGAATGCGCTCGAAAACCCATTTCGTTTTGGAATGTGATATTGCAATGTGGAATTCCATTCCCAGAGATGCCCATGCAAATGGGATTAGTGCATCTTAAGGAGATGAGAATGAGGATGGTTGATTTGATTTGAAAAGGTTGGTCTAGAAGACATAGGGAAGTCTTATTTTCATTTTGCTGGATTTGTCTATTGGTGTCTTCAGCACAGAGAAGTAGCTGGTAAGAATTGTAAATGTGTGAGTGTCTGTGTATTCTTTGGTTAGAGTGGACAATATCTTACTCCTTTTATATGTGAACATAGTCTAGAAAGAAAGGGTTAGATTTACATTTGGGGCCTGGAGAATTGACACGTTTCATCAGCCAATATGTTTTATGTATGACCCAACTGACTTTGGGTTACGCAACAACAGTAAGGGTGACTGGAAAATAAAGATTTAATCTGTATTTGACTTTGCATTGAGACATTCTGTTTGATTCCCAAGGCTGACAAGTAAATCATATCTACTTAGATCAACATTTTCTAATTAGGTGTGCTTGCTGAAGGCAAAGCACAAATCTTACATACTCTTATTATTATTATTGTTCCTCCTGTAACTTCTTAACACCCAGACTGCCCCAGTTTAGACTGCTTTAGAAAGTATTTTTGATAAGATTAATACTTTTTGCACTACAACAATATTTAAATGAACTCCCAATGCATTTCAATGGAAGTAAAAGAGCCATAGACTTACAGTACATGGGGAAAATATGGGCATGCATCTCCTCTTTCACTGTCTAGGTATCAATGTAACAGGGTTGGTTATGTTTCCACTTGACACTGCAAAAATATGTATTTTATGTTTATGTATTCCTATTGGTTAGTTGAATTTACATATCAATAAGGTGTTATGCCATTGGTCATGCCTGCAGATAGGGGGAGATCGCAAATGTAAATTCTTCCCAATCCGATATTGACATACAAGCGGTAGGTCACGTTCTGAAATAGTGTAATCTATTTTCATATTTTCAAGTTCACTATGTACATGTCCTGATGTGTGTTCTATATATAGGTGTACGGTACCTGTTAGATATTGGGGCTGTCCTGGGATGTGCTTTTGTATGTTATTGCTGTAGTTAGCTAGCATGCTCTAATTGTAATGGCCACATTAGTTCCCTGATAATTCACAGTTATTTCCATGCTAACAGACAAATCACGAATATACAGCCATCAACATCCTATTGTCCTGCACCAGTGGCGGTTGGTGCCATCTAAGATGAGCGAGGACACAACTTATTTTTAATGTGCATGGCCTTATTTCAATTACAGCATATTGGATGACTCAGCTCAATGTAACATTGATAGGTTAAGGCTACTACATGACACTTACATTTTCCCTATACCCATCATGAGGTTGCTACAACCTAGCCTATGAATGAAAGTTTACAACGTAGGTGCATAGGTCGAGAGAAATTAGAATAATCAAGGTGGCAGACAGTGACACATTCAATACCGCTTTGCACACTCTTGCCTGGATCTAGTTTTGTTCAATTTCCTTCCGTTTAAGAACGTTTCTCAACAGAATTGGCAGAATTAATACACCCCTGATCACACACAAACACAGTTCACTTTCATAGCAGCCACATACATCTCCTCTCACCTGTTCCCTTCGCTTGTGGACTTCAGTGCACAACACATCAGCTGTCTGTGACCAGGCGAAAAAACCTTTCTAAGCCAAACATTCAAATCATAACTGCTAACTGCTACACACAGTCTACATCGTTGTCACAACCATATTAGCTAATGTCATAGTCAACATAGCTACTACACCTAGTGTGTTTCTACACCTGCTACAATCATGCAGTACAGTGCAGTGTCAGCAAGCAGTTTAGCAGTTACACCGGCGGGCACCGGTGCAATAAATTAATAAAACCAAAATCTTACCTTGAATTGGAATAGTGCCAGTGTTGGATAGCCATAGCCAGCTAGCTAACATAGCATTCCTCTTTGTTTGAATAGGCTAAACTAGCTAGCTGCATTTGCTAAAGTGAGAAACAAAAAAATACTACAAAATATAGCTCTCTCTCTCATTTTTGAAGAAATGAATTTGTTCAAAACTATGTTTCTCTCTCTTTGAGTCAACTACTCACCACATTTCATTCACTGCAGTGCTAGATAGCTGTAGCTTATGCTTTCAGTACTAGATTCATAATATGATCCTTTGATTGGGTGAACAACATGTCAGTTCATGCTGAAAGAGCTCTGATAGGTTTGAGGATTTCCTCCGGAAGCTGTCATAATTACTGTGTAAGGCTATGGAAGGGGGTGAGAACCATGGTTGTGCATTGAGGAGGAAGGAAACTAGCTGTCATCCGGCTTCACCATGGTGCTACCTTACAGAGTGCTGTTGATGCTACTGTAGACCTTCATTGCAAAACAATGTTTTAATTAATTATTTGGGGACCAAAACTATTTTAGTATAGTATTATCTAAAAAGGCAAACTTTTTGAATGTTTCAATATATTTATTTTTTATGAAATTCACTGAGGAGGATGGTCCTCCCCTTACTCCTCTGAGAAGCCTCCACTGTCCTGAGAAGCCTCCACCGTCAAACATGGAGGTGGAAACATTATGCTTTGGGGTGTTTTTCTGCTAAGGGGACAGGACAACTTCACCGCATCAAAGGGACGAAGGACGGGGCCATGTACTGTCAAATCTTGGGTGAGAACCTCCTTCCCTCAGCCAGGGCATTGAAAATGGGTCGTGGATGGGTATTCCAGCATGACAATGACCCAAAGCACATGGCCAAGGCAACAAATGAGTGGCTCATGAAGAAGCACATTAAGGTCCTGGAGTGGCCTAGCCAGTCTCCAGACCTTAATCCCATAGAATATCTGTGGAGGGAGCTGAAGGTGCGAGTTGCCAAACGTCAGCCTCGAAACCTTAATGACTTGGAGAAGATCTGCAAAGAGGAGTGGGACAAAATCCCTCCTGAGATGTGTGCAAACCTGGTGGCCAACTACAAGAAACGTCTGACCTCTGTGATTGCCAATAAGGGTTTTGCCACCAAGTACTAAGTCATGTTTTGCAGAGGGGTCAAATACTTATTTCCTTCATTAAAATGCAAATCAATTTATAACATTTTTGACATGCGTTTTTCTGGATTTTTTTGTTGTTATTCTGTCTCTCCCTGTTCAAATAAACCTACCATTAAAATTATAGACTGATAATTTCTTTGTCAGTGGGCAAACTTACAAAATCAGCAGGGGATCAAATACTTTTTTCCCTCACTGTACAGTAGCATAAATTAACATAATATAACTCACAAACAGTAACTCTTGAACTGTTTAAGCTAGACACCAAACCGCTTTTTACATGTTCAGGCTGTCCTACAGTGCCTTCAGAAAGTATCCACACCTCTTGACTTTTTACACATTTTGTTGTGTTACGAAGTGGGATTCAAATGGATTTAATTGTAATTTTTGGTCAACAATCTACACAAAATACTCTGTGATGTCAAAGTGGAAGAAAGATTCTAACATTTATAAAAATGTATGAAAATAAAAACACTGGTATATCTTAATAGATACTGTACGTATTCACCCCCCTGAGACAATACAAAAATGTCAGAAACACCTTTAGCAACGATTACAGCTTTGAGTCTTTTTGTGTATTGTGTAATATTTGCCCATTATTCTATAAAAAATTATTCAAGCTCTATCAAGTTGTTTGTTGATCATTGCTAGACAGCAACTTTCAAGTCTTGCCATAGATTGTCAAGCCAATTTAAGTCAAAATTGCACCTAGGCCACTCAGGATCATTCAACTACTATGTAGATTTGGCCTTGTGCTTTAGATTCTTGACCTGGTGAAAGGTGAATTCATTTCCCTGTGTCTGTTGGAAAGTAGTGTCACAACCTGACCATAGTAAGAGGTTATTTTCTATGGTAGAGTAGGTCAGGGCGTGACGGGGTGTTTTGTGTTTTTCTATGTTTTGTATTTCTATGTTTAAGTTCTAGTTTTTCTATTTCTATGTTGTTTTTTTGGGTTGATCTCCAATTGGAGGCAGCTGGTCCTCATTGTCTCTAATTGGAGATCATATTTAAGTAGGGGTTTTTCTTCCTGGGTTTTGTGGGTTATTATATTTTGAGTAGTGTTTGTTTCTTTCTGCGTCACGGTTTGTTGTTTTGTCAATTCAGTTATTTATGCATTGCAAAAGTTTCATGGATTAAATAAAATGTGGAACTACAACCACGCTGCACTTTGGTCTTCTCCTTTATACAGCCGTGACAAGTAGACTGAACTGGGTTTTCCTCTAGGAGTTTGCCTGTGCTTATAGCTGTATTCCGTTTTTTTATCCAACAAAACTCCCTAGCCCTTGCCGATGACAAGCATACCCATAACGCATACCCATAACAAGATGCAGCCACTACCATGCTTGAAACTATGAGGAGTGGATTTGCCCAAACAAAGCTTTGTATTCAGGACAAAAAGTTATTTTTGCAGTATTACTTAAGTGCTTTGTTGCAAACAACATATTTGTATTCTGTACAGGCTTTCTGCTTTTCACTCTGTCATTTAGGTTAGTATTGTGGAGTAATTACAATGTTGTTGATCAGTTTTCTTATTTCACAGCAATTAAACTCTGTAACTGTTTTAAAATCACTATTGGCCTCATGGTGAAATCCCTGAGCGGTTCAGTCCTCTCCAGCAACTGAGTTAGGAAGGACACCTGTATCTTAGTAGTGACTGGGTGTATTGATACACCTTCCAAAGCCTAATTAATACATTTACCATGCTCAAAGAGGTATTATGTGTCTGCTTTATTCCTTTTTTACTCATCTTTCAATCGGTGTCCTTCTTTACGAGGCATTGAAAAACCTTGCTGTTTTTGTGGTTGAATCTGTGCTTGAAATTCACTGCTCGATTGAGGGACCTTACTTAATTGTATGTGTGAGGTACAGAGATGAGCTAGTCGTTCAAAAATCATGTTAAATACTATTATTGAACACAGAATGAATTTGTTAAGCACATCTTTACTCCTGAACTTATTTAGGCTTGATATTACAAAGGGGTTTAATAGTTATGGACTCAAGATATTTCAGCTTTTAATTTTGTATTAATTTCAAAAATATTCTGCAAACAAAAATTCACATTGATGTTATGTGCTATTGTGTGTAGATCAGTGACACATATCTCGATTTAAATTCCACATCTGGGCTGTGAATACTCAAATCAAATTATATTTGTCATATGCACCGAATACTTACAAGCCCTTAACCAACAATGGAATTCAAGAAAGAGTTAGTAAATATTTTCTTAAGTAAACTAAAGTAAACATTTTTACAAAAGTAACACAAAATACAGTTGAAGTCGGAAGTTTACATACACCTTAACCAAAATACATTTAAACTCAGTTTTTCACAATTCCTGACATTTAATCCTCGTAACAATTCCCTGTCTTAGGTCAGTTAGGATCACTACTTTTATTTTAAGAATGTGAAATGTCAGAATAATAGTAAAGAGAATTATTTATTTCAGCTTTTGTTTCTTTCATCACATTCCCAGTGGGTCAGAAGTTTATGTACACTCAATTAGTATTTGATAGCATTGCCTTTAAATTGTTTAACTTGGGTCAAACGTTTCGGGTAGCCTTCCACAAGCTTCCCACAGTAAGTTGGGTGAATTTTGGCCATTCCTTCTGACAGAGCTGGTGTAACTGAATCAGGTTTGTGGGCCTTCTTGCTTGCACACACTTTTTCAGTTCTGCCAACAAATTTTCTATAGGATTGAGGTCAGGGCTTTGTGATGGCCACTCCAATACCTTGACTTTGTTGTCCTTAAGCCATTTTGCCACAACTTTGGAAGTATGCTTGGGGTAAATGTCCATTTGGAAGATCCATTTGCGACCAAGCTTTAACTTCCTGACTGATGTCTTGAGATGTTGCTTTTTTATGAAAAAACTCTGAAAAACACTCAAATTAAAACAGTAAAATACCCTATTTGGATAAGTGAACACCCTCCTGAGTTAATACTTGGTGGAACCACCTTTTGCTTGAATTACAGCCATGAGTCTCTGAATACGTCTCTACTAACTGTGCAATATTCACCTTCTTGTACTTCAGCCACTGTACGGTTGCTTTGGCGGGGTGCTTTGAGTCATTGTCATGTTGAAACATGAACCATCTTCCCATTTTCAACTTCCTGGCAGAAGGCTGCAGGTTCTCCTCAAGAATATGTCGGTATTTTGCTCTGTCCATTTTCCATTCTATCCTGACAAGAGCTCCAGTCCTTGCTGAAGAGAAACACCCCCACAACAGGATGCTGCAACCGCCGTGCTTTACTGTACGCTTTGTGTTCTTTGGGTGGAAAGATGTATTGGGTTTTCACCAGACATATAATTTTCATTCAGGCCAAAAAGTTCAATTTTAGTCTCATCTGACCACAGCACCCTTTCTTTGCCTCTTGGCCTCGGAATCTACAATGCGTTTTTTGGCAAAGCCAAAGCCAACCGAGACTTGATGTGGCTTTTTTTGAGGAGTGTTTTTTTTCTTAACCACCCTCCCATTGATGCCAGATTTGTGGAGCGCTTGTGATATTGTGGTCACATGCACACATTAACCAGTCTTTGCCATAAAGGCCTAAAGCTCCTTCAAAGTCGCCATTGGCTTCTTGGTAGCATCCCTGATCAGTCTCCTCCTTGCCCGGTCATCCAGTTTGGAGGGACGGCCTGATCTATCAGTCACTACCATTACTACTGCAGACACTACTATTACTTATTTCACAACCATACATTATTTCAATCAAGCTAGCAAGCACATCACATTTTCTTCAAGAAATATACTTTTCTAGTTGGTTTTGAGAGAGTGGAGTATAATAGCCTCAGATTGTATTGTAAAGACAGAACTCTTATTTACCCAATGGCCCCGAATTTTAAACCAAACAAACTTTTAAATCCACTTACTCCATGCATCTCATTTAAGGCTTATCACGTTAGCTAAACTGTCAAATCAAATATAGTAATGTGTGAAGATCACTGCAAAGCAGTGACAATGTATACTGGTTTGGGAAGTTGGCACAGATCTAGGAACTGCCTATCATCTCCAAAAAATCTTTAAATTCAACAAAGTTAACAAAATTACAGGAATAAATGAATACTGTAAAGTGGACCTTATTGGACATGACATGGAAGAAGAGAATTTTGTGTAATGGTGATTTGTATCACCATTCCTACATCTAATACAATCGATTTTTAAATAGCATTTTTACTATGAATAACCAGGTTCTTTCATTTTATACCATCATCTTTGATGTGTGTGTACCATCATTTACTGCAGGGGTTCTCAAACCTCTCCTCGGGGACGCCCATGTAATTTAACTATTCCACAGCTAGGACACTCGATTCAAAATTTCAACTAATTATCAAGCCCTTGACTAGGTGAATCAGGTGAGTAAGTTCAGGGCTACAACAACAATTTGAAATGTCTGGGGGTCCCCAAGAACAGGTTTGAGAACCACTGACCTGTTCCTACACCTCATCAGTGGGCTGAAATCCCCTCATTCATCAATGTATTTGTTAAAACTAATGAGCTCTGTATCGCCAGTGACATGATTTAATGACCAACAATGCAGGGAGAGAACTAGTTTGAGGGCATTGTTTACAAAAGATTCAGAGGATTAATGTATTTTTATTAAGTTATTTAGTTTGTCCTCCTACTGTTTATGTGTAGATACAAATAATGAACATTGAGATACAGGTATTATCGGGATAACATCCGTATATCAATATTCATTATCCTGATAACATCCGTATATCAATGTGCGTCATCCTGATAACATTCGTATATCAATGTTCATTGTCCCGATAACATCCGTTTTTCAATGTTCATTATCCCAATAACATCCGTATATTAATGGTCATTATCCCGATAACATCAATATATAATGAATATTGATATACGGATGTTATCGGAATAATGAATATTTATGTATGGATGTTATCGGGATAATGACCATTAATACACGGATGTTATCGGGATAATGTACATTGATATTTGGATGTTATCGGGATAATGAACATTGATTTACCGATGTTATTGGGATAATGAACATTGATTCCAGGATTTTATTGGGATAATGAACACAACCAGTTAGAGTGATTGTCTGTTGTTGTTGTCTATTGTTTTAATGAACCACGCTAGCCACCACCATGCTAATATGGATTTGGTATGATACTGAAAGGGATTAATAAACCAGAAATTAAATAAACTCAATGCCCGATGCGAGGAAAGTTGCTGTGTCAAAAGTTCCCCCAAAAAACCTGAAAGCTCAGCGATTTCAATTATCAACAGACACAGCAATGATTTCCACAACCACCGCCGACTTCATTACCAGTAAACCGATGGACGCGTCTGTGGATTACTCAAAGACCAAGAGATCCATTCCCAACCCACAATATCTGTGTCAGTAAGACTCTGTAGGCTAATGTGCGCATAGTCGCTCAAAAACCCATTTAGTTTTGGAATGCAATATTTCAATTTGGAATTCCACTCCCAGAGATGCCCATGCAAATGAGGTTGGTGCATCTTAAAGAGATTAGAATGAGGATGGTAATGGCACTGCGGCGCATAAGGTTACAAACTCTGATTGAAAAGGAAGTGCCTAAAAAATATAAGGTATATGGCCCGGCTTCTGAAAAATCTTTAGGCCGCTTTCGCAGAGTTCATTTTGGATGAAAGAATGCTCCGTCTATTCCACATGTCATGAATATGACTTTCAAAATCTTTTTTTTAAAAGAATGGTTTATGATGCCATTACGAGCCAATATAAATGGGGCACGCGAGCCTCTCAAGCTTGGGTCCCTCTGAGATGTTTTGTACTCTTCAAAATGATTGTGTTTCACGTCTCATTTGTCATATTTACACATTTATTATGCCTGATGATACAACCCTGTCTCTACTGTGATGTATGAGAGGGAGGAAAATCTGAATTCCTAGCATTTTACAATCTGAAAAAAGGCCATTGTGCAAAATGGCCTTTTTATCTCTATTTTATCACTTGTTCATCTGTTAGCTTTTGATAAAGTGATGCCTGTCATGTTTATGAAGCCGTGGCATCGCCAGCCAAAGTAATAGCACAACTTTCTATGTATCCATGTCAAAATACCCACTGAGCAAAAACTGATTGAACCAACTTTGTTTCCACATTATTTCAACAAAAACATGAAGACATTGAATCAACGTGGAACCTGATTAGATTTGCAAAAAGTCATCAACGTAAGGTAATTTCATTATATTTTTTTTACCCAACATTTAACCTAAATCTATTTTTTTGTTGATTTCACATTGAGTTGATGTTATTTGACAACTTAATAAAAATCAGTATTGGTGTGTTGGTAAAATCACAGAGTAAGCCAAGTCAAGCCAGTAAAAAAATCCATATTACAACCTACGTTGTGATAATAGCATTGTTTGATCTATAACCCATTCGTTCATACGCCAGTGTGACATACAATAAGGCCCCGACGACAAAAAGACTACAGTCACACAGTGGCAGAATAAATTCAACTACACATGCATTTGTTTCATCACAAAACCGGAGAGCAACATCTGTCCGGTGAAGACCACAAAGCAAATATTGCATGTAACCAACAGTTATATGACCTGCAGCATGGTCAAGCAAGTTGATTTCGACAGTTTACTAAACCACTACTGATTTAGAACCACAGAGTTACCGCAAGTCGGCACAAAGACAACAGGAGCACTGCCTCTGCTATTCTAGCACAATCATCAAATCAACAAGGCTATATAAGCTTAGTTTAATACTCTGAAAACAAATTTAAAGATACCAAAAAATATTTTGTCCAATCATGTGGCTGTCCATGGGACTGATTTGTGTGTGTGTGTGTGTGTGTGTGCGTGCGTGCAAGTATTATTATTTTTTGACTCACCCTACTTGTAGACTAGGTGAACGCCAATGCCATCCTCCTCTCTTTAATGCTGGCAAAATGGTCTATTGCTCTGTCTTACAGTACACTTTTAGTTTTTGTTGTCATAGGCTACCTAGTTAAAATGCTTGATAGCTTACTTTTTCACATGGGCAACAATGAACCAGCTAAGTTAGCTAGCTAATTAACGTGAGCCTAAAAGGGCTAGGCTACGTATGAATGTCAATCGTCTCAGGCCAGTGGCACAACATACTAATTTATGGTTAGGTCAGAATCGCCATCATAATCATTGGCCTGTGCAGAGAATTAAATCAAAACCACACGTCCAAATCCCCATCACCATGCATGGCTTTAGCAAACTAGCTGCTGCCGGACATCAATACAATCAGATCATAAACGAAAATGCTAAGGATTTTATTTGATTGGTGTGAAGCCAAATACAATCTGGCTTCCCTTGGGGGGTGTTTTGATGCACCAGGACAACACACAGTTGAGCTCAGCTCAACGCTGATTGCCAAATGATTTTATATATTTTTTTGTCAAGGTAGTCCAAATGCTTGCTGGCATCAATCAAACAAATGCTACGGCCGCAACATGTCATAGCCTTTTGGTCCAGACAGCATCAGATACATGGGCTACACATACTGAGACAGAGAGGCGCTGTTTCCCTCGCTCGGATGATTTCTCCTGTCAGATTCAGCCACTTTCGAATCGATGGAAAATTCTGAAAACACAGAAAGGTAAATTATTTTATTGTTTACATTTTTTTATTCATCAAATATGAATACACGTCACTGACCAAAATGAAATCAAAACTAGTCGTTGAAATGATGTCTGTGCCCAGTTGTATGTAATTTTCAAAGTGAATGGTACTATTTTTCTAGTGTGTACACAAAGCAGGTTGGCATTTATTGTCATGATTTTGACCTGGAGGCAGCTCTGCTTTTCAAATCTGCTTTTAAACCTAACCCTAACATAACCCTAACCACATTGCTAACCCTAATGCCTAACCCTAACCTTAAATGAAGATAAAATATCGTATTTTTGTTTTCATTAATTTTTTACGAAGTTTTCATCTTGCCTCCAGGGCAAGATTCATGGCAATAAATGTCATAGGCTATATTTTACCAGGCCTATATATTAGCCAGTATTGTATAGAACCATTAAGTTAGTGGTTAATTGGACAATGAGAATGTCAATAACAGAACTTGAAGTGTATCTGTAATGAGACGACCATACACGTGTGCATTTCAAATTATCAGCAGGCTGATTACCACTTGTTTTAAATTAAGTTGTATCGCTGATACACAATGATACAGACTTGGCCCTTTAAGGCTAACACAAGCTTTAATTCTACAGAAAAGGCACAATGCCAATGAGATAATCATGGAGTACAGAAATTAGCATAGAGAAGAGTGGGTATGCTTGACATTTACTAATTGCTTCGCAGGTTGGAAAATTGGAAGTCATCCACTGTAGTTTTGAGTTTGTTGTCCACTGGTGCCGGTTGTGTCTGTTCTGCCCCTTGTGGGTTGATCTGTTGATCAGTGAATTAAACAAATATCTTTCAAGAAGGGAAAGAGTATCAGGGCCCAGAAATGTTTAACCCATATATTTCAAAGGAACAGACTGTCATGAACATTACTATGTTGTTGCTGCTAACAAATCTGCCAAATTCTTTTGAAAGCTCCAGACACAGAGATGAATAGGAAACATTTCATCTCTGCAACTTGACACATAAACATGAACAAGCCTGCTCTGGGACAAGGAACTGTGTCTTTCACTGCAAGAAGAGGAAATGTTTTTGTTTGTTAGAAATTATATTACAGATAACGCACATTCATCTCCCGCTGTAACATTTACCTAGAACTGAATTACATTTGATTTGCTGTACTCCAAACAATAATGTTTCATTTATGCTTTCACATAAGTCCACATCATGGTGAGATGAGTGTGTGGTGGTCTTTTCATTTGTATACAGTACCAGTCAAAAGTTTGGACACCTACTCATTCAAGGGTTTTTCTTTATTTTGACTACTTTCTACATTGTAGAATAATGAAGACATCAAAACTATGGAATATTACAATCTCAAATATAAAATATATTTTGATTTGTTTAACACTTTTTTGGTACCTACATATTATTCTTCAAAATAGCCACCCTTTGTCTTGATGACAGCTTTGCAGACTCTTGGCATTCTCTCAATCAGCTTCACCTGGAATGCTTGAAGAAACCCTCCTGACAATAAACCCCACAACTCACTGTAGTTTATTTTCCGTTAGCACCTCACTAAAATGGAGAGCACGCTTTAAATATTTACTTCATTTATGTTACCTGAAAATATTTGTAGTATGATACAGTAGAGGCATGTTATAGTATAAACATCTAAACTGTTGGTTGGATAGTTAAAAAAACAGGTTTGTTCCCGTAGAGGCCATTGTCTGTGAAACAAGACTTCTTATGTTCCAACCTGCTTGTTTTACATTAGCTGGACCGAATAAATGTTTTGCTACTTTCCCTAAGAAAAACTATAGGCTCATCCATGAACACACCTGGCTTATTTCATAGTTAAGTGTCCTTACTTAAATAACCCAAGACTAGAGACGGAACAGAAGAGTTTGACCGTAAATCTCTTTGTGAGCCAAACTAGCGACTAGAAGCATTTCAGATGGTAAAAAGGGACAGATAAGGGGGGTGTTGGTGATGTGGGTGATAATACTCAATTTTTGAGCTAAGACGGATGTAAATGAAAGGCTTTTGGTCTCCAGCAGGAAGCTCAGCATGGTGCATTAGCCGAAGTCTGTCTCATACAGGAGTGCTAAGAGCCGCAGCTTCAAAGGCTCTGCGCTGTGAAAGGTGTGCCTCGGCTTTGTGCTTCACAGAGCTGCCGCCGAGAAACATCCAGTAAGAGCAAAAAAGCCCTTCAAAAGCACACAGCAGCAAAATGTGGAGAGTCTGTGCCTGAGGATGAGTGTTTAGAAAACAAGTCTGCTTTATGATGGGCCTATTATTTGAGTGGAACAGACCCAGAAAATGAAGTAATATTGACGAGAATGTAGACCACAGCAAGGACTATTTTATTTTCCCTAAAGATGGCAATGGCTTTATAAATCAAATATGACAGACATGAAAAACAAATGGGGTTACAGCCATTGGATCATTCAATCAGTGGCCTGAATTACATTTACAGTGCATTCAGAAAGTAATTATTGAATCCATGATGGAATAAGGCTGTAACGTAACAAAATTTTGAGAAAGCAAATAAGTCTGAATACACTGTAAGTCATTTAGCAGACTCTCTTATCCAGAGCGACTTACAGTAGTGAGTGCATATATTTTTGGTAACTTTCTCATATTGTACCCGTGGGAACTGAACACACAACCCTGGTGTTGTAAGGACCATGCTCTACCAACTGAGCCACATAGCTGACAAACATCAGAGACTGACATAGTATACCCAACGGAATCATAGTGGATATATTTTTATCCCCCAAAGTTGTATTTTTTTATCCCTTCCGTTGCCATTTTTAATGTAGCCCATAATGCTAGAGTGGTTTCCCTGAGATGTGCATCATTTGGAGATAAGACATAAATCATTTAATGACACACCACAAAGGACTAATTTCATTATATAAGGATTTGCATGGGAAATATCATTAAAATTAGATTAGGCAGGCAACCAAGTATAGGAACCACACAATTATTATCAATGTATTTATTTTCATGTACATTTCCCAACCTGCAGTAAACAATATATTCAAGCCAAAGGGGCAAATGTAATGGTCTGGTAAGTTTGTTTGCTACTTTGTACATTCAGTGGATAATTATCATTTATCTTATTTTTAAATGACCTCTGGTCCGGGCTGTAGAAAAATGTATGGCGAGCCAACTTGTGACAGCGGCGAAATTATGCAAGTCACAGTGATGGACAGTGTGATTAAGAAAACACAATTCTCTGTTACTAATCAGCATATCCTTGATATGAACTTAATAGAATTTCCTGCAGACACACACATTAATATGTGCACACACACTCATACTTTATTAGAGTTCACTATAGAAAAATGCACTCAAAAACACACACACACCTGCACACGCCCACACCTATGCCCACGCACACGCACACACACAAAACTGTCAATTGGCTAACAGCTCATCCATGTGCTATCGGTATACTAAGGTGGTGCATCCTGTGCTGTGTAGCTATAGAATTGTCTCTCCAGTCTACTGTAAGCTCTGTAACACACAGCCAACAAGTATGATGCCCCATACAAAGAGGTCTCAGACAGTTAATAACAACTCTCCCCTGTAACTAGCTATCTGAAAACCTGACCTTTACATGTTCACTGTAATGCCCCTGTAGTCTTCTCTACTTATGATACATTTGCCTCAGAAACTTGACCAAAGATCATTTGAATTGCTTTTAACTAAAGTAGTTAGTTATACCTGAAAGAAATGAGGGAGTTATCACTTCAAGGTCACTTTGACAGATTAAGAACATACGCACATCCAGGTACTTTTTGCAGGTACTGGAGTTGTATGTGAATTCATGAAAAATAAAATGCTGCACGCTGCTGCTCATGGTCCCTGGTGATTTTATTATAACAATGTTTCGACCCTTAGGTCTTCATCTGGTGTCTCTATCCCAGATGGGGGTGGCAGGTCCTATATGTATAAAGGGGCAGTGACATCACTTCATGAAACAGGAGGTAAAAATATATAACATAGGTTCACAATATCAACATTCAATGTATCAAAATATATGACCATACACAAGGGATGTGATCAATATTTACAGTAATATATATAGGACTTTGAAAGGTTCAATTCCTATCGGCTGTATATTCGACCATACCCACTCCTTGTGACTCTGACAGGCTGACTACATCGCTCACGTCGCGTGCGAGAGCATTGCAAAATACATTTTGAAATCTATATTATTCAATTATTGCACCCGCACTGTTCGCGCACGCCAACGAGGGTCTGCGTTGCCAAGGGCTAAAATAGAAGTCAGTTCTATTTGTGACACAGATCACGCTGCAAGTCCTGCCTCTCCCATCTGCTCATTGGTTTATAGAAGCAGATAACCAGTGAGGAGATGGCACATGGGTATACCCACGTGGGTGACTGAAAGACCAACGAGGTCGGTGGCAGTAATGCACCTAATTTATGAAAGTTGCCAATCGCAATATAAAGTCAAGAGAAGAAAAAGCCCAGAAGGGGGAGAGATGTCTAGAAACGATTTGGTTGATCGTTTTATGTGGATTAATTGTCGGAGTAGAGGACTTTGTGCATTTCAGGTAAAATAACAACTCAATGTTTATATCTCAGGACAAATTAGCTTGCAAAGGCAAGCTAGCTAAATTGGACAAATTAGCTAGCAAGTGCAAGCTAGCTAGCTAAATTGCCATAAATGTTTAATGCTTTTCGACCTGTCCCCAAATTAATGTAATTGGTTCAGAGTTTGTTTTGATATTTTAACCTGCGTGTTGTGATCGCGTTTGGTGTGGGGGGACAAAATAAATGTATGCATGATGGCACACGTTAGCGCACGCGCGTTGCCGGTTTGGGTTTCGTGTGAGGCTGTCCTAATATGGACACCATAGGAGAGGTACTGTCACGCCCTGACCTTAGAGATCCTTATTATTCTCTATGTTTGGTTAGGTCAGGGTGTGACTCGGGTAGGAAAGTCAATGTTTTCTATTTCTTTGTTTTTGGCCGAGTGTGGTTCCCAATCAGAGGCAGCTGTCTATCGTTGTCTCTGATTGGGGAACATATATAAGTTGTCATTTTCCTTTTGGGTTTTTGTGGGATCTTGTTTTCTGTTTTGTGTCTGTGCCTGACAGAACTGTACGCTTTCGTTTTTCGCCTTTTGGTATTTTGTTTAAGTGGTTTTGTGAAATAAAGAATCATGAACACTTTCCACGCTGTGCCTTGGTCTACTTCTACCATCGACGACAGCCGTTACAGATACTGTATCAGAACCAGGTAGCATCTAAGCAATTCACTTTGTAACTTGAAACAGTACTCTTCAACAATCTGACACCTGACCTGACAGGATAGGATGATCAGACCTATTCAATTGAAGTCTGGGCCATGGTAGCAACCATTAGAGTGTCATCCAGTATACGGGTTGAAAATAGCAGATTTTGTCATTGATAAGCGCCTTAACTGGAATGCAGTCGCTATACAGTAACATGCTGTAAATTATGTCAGAGCTCAGATTCTCCGCTTCACAGCACTGTATGGGTTTTGACTGTCAGCCTTTATTAACTCGAGCACCGTGTGCGACAAGAAGATGCCCCCATCCCTCCTGGTAATTGGGCTACTTTTGCACATTTGTTGTTGTCTGAGTGAGGAAAATGCTGTAAATCGAGAGGAGCGATGTGTTCTGAAAGATGAGACCTTGAGGATTACAATAAATACTGCCTTGGTGTCATACAAGCTAACCACACACCCATGAGTCTAAATGTGCACTTCACATTTCCATATTTGAAAACTCATATCAACGTTTATGATCACTATGTTAGATCTCCAGTTACAATAATTCATGAGTTATACACCGGGTTGTCCTGAACAGAATGAGCTTATGGTTGTCGTATTGTGAAGAAAATTTGCCACGGAAAACACACTTGAATGCACTCATGACTCCATTCTATGTACACCACAATTACAATCTGTTTGTCTGAAGTGCCTTTTGAAATCCTAACACTGTAAGATCTTAATGTTGATAGCCATGTTGGCAATAGAATAAGCTTTAAAAAATTATGCCAGCCTGACCTAGTTGACAATTTATAATGGAAAGTTGTGGGATTGGGTAAACAACAGCAGTAATTGTTTAATGGTGGAGATACAGGGCTCCACACAAGTGGGCTTGCTTCAGTTCCTGAATGGCAAAAAGAGGCGTAAACAAGGCCTGTGCACGTAACATTCCCCACATACCCGTTAGGGTGATTTCTCCCCTTCTCAGCTGTCTGTCACAGCCTCTGCACATTTGGACTCTGACCCTTCCCACTCCAGGTCAGAGGGGCTATCATTGTCAGCAGATGAAGATGCAAGTTTGGCTGGCAACCAAGTTATCAGTGTGTTTATTTTTGGAAGATTGTGCATGCATCCAAGAAGTAAGTTGCGGGGTTTATTATCGGAAGGGTTAATGCTCCTTTATGGTGATTGACTGCAAGCATTTACCTTAGGCCTCATTACCTCGTTCCATCTGTAGCTGTATAGTACTGCTGCAGCTTATGTATATTTCAGATACTCCATGTGTATGTTGTTTATAAGTGCCTGTATTGCATTGAACGCATGACTGTTTTGCAGTTGATGTTATTGTTTAGAGATGGTTCATTCCTATAGCCTGTATGCAGTACTTTACCGCTGCGTTTTTATAGTTCGGCTAGAGATTCTAGAAATTTCATAGACTGTCCTCGGCGCTACCGCATATGCAGTAAGATTTATGACTCTGTGGCACCAGACACAGATCAGCTAAGATCTCCACCAGTCCTGAGAAAGAGGGCCATAAATCTCGCCTGTCTAAGTAATTAGTTATCTCAGTCTCCAGCGAGATGTTTATACATATACTGCTGTTGATGTGTATGCTGTTATGTGAATATCCCTCTATAGATGCTCTGCCATTCATTCCTGTGTAGATATTTCTATTGCATAGCTTACAACATTGTATATTTGTTCTTACCTTTCAGAACCACAAATCCATCCTATGCTCAAAGATACTTATATGGTGTGTGTGAAACTGTGTGGTGGTGACCAAGAGATAATACACCTCTGGATAGGGACTCATCTCCCTTGTTCTTGCCGGACAGCCTGTATGTAGTGAGTCAGAACCAAAACCAATCAGCACTAAGTACTAGCGGCTGAGGGCATTCACAGCCAACTGCTCAGATCAGCTCCAGCTAGCCGTTTTTACAGTCCTTCATTTCACCGGATTTAGCAACCAACAGATTTTTACATGGTCCTTCATTTCGCCGGATTTAGCGACCAACAGTTTTTACATGGTCTTTCATTTTGCCAGATTTAGCAACAAACAGATTTTACAGTAGGAGAGCTTAAAAAAGCACCATATAGTTGAAGGCTCTTTCCTTGAGTCATAAAGGTGCATTGAAGTTACTTAGGAAGAGGTGTGTGGCCACTTGTAGACTCCAGTTAGACCTCTCACTCAAACTCTCTTAATAATTTCTTCTTATCTTGCACCTACTCCAAAATGTCAATGACTATTCTTATTATGTTACTGAATGTATCCAGAGTATTTTCAGATTTCGTTATCAACAAATGCTGTGAAAAGTACAGTAAATGTAAAACGCACATAAAATCAACTGTGTAATGTTTGGATTCCACCTTGTGTCAGGTGAACTGTTGTGTCCTCACCTTTTGGTCTGATAAATTCCCCATGATCTCCAAAGTGTCCTTTCAGTTGCTACCATGGTCATGTATAATGTTAATGAAGTTGCAGACATTGACTACTCCTGCAGCTCTGCTCTGAAATTTACACAAGTGCTGACATTGAACTTTGAGACAGTATGTTTCCTGGGAAAGAGTGATATTATTTTCGAAATTATTAACACCCTTGATAAAGATGAGCAGTAATGACTGTGTAAATATATTGCATGCATTTTTTGGGGGGAAATGTAATTATTTTATACAAATACAAGTGTCCGTTTTATTGTAAATAAGAATATGTTTCTAAACACTTCTACATTAACGTGGATGCTACGGCTAATCCTGAATGAATAGTGAATAATGATGAGTGAGAAAGTTATAGAGGTCGGTCAAAGGTCACACCCCAAGACATGCTAACCTCCATTCTTATTGGTAATGGTGAGAGGTTAGCATGTCTTGGGGGTATGATCTTTGATCCTCTGTAACTTTCTCACTCATCATTATTCTTGATTCATTCAGAATTATCCGTAATCTTCGTAGTATCCACATGAATGTAGACGTGTTTAGAAACATATTCTGTTCTTATATACCATAACAATGACTCCAAAATGAAAATACATTATTTACCATTCATTTCTATTGGGCACAAAACAATCTGAAACTATCAAAACAAACTGCAAATGCATCCAGTCACAAGCTTGATGTAGTCATTGCGTGCTAGAAATATGGGACCAAATACTAAACTTGACTACTTTATTTATAAGAATCTTTAAAGGCGTCAATAATTTAGACCCCTACATTTTTTTCTCTGAGCAATTGTATTAGTATAAAATATAATTGAGCATACAATATAGCACTGTATTTGAATAATTGCTGAACTTTATCAAGGGTGTCAATATTTCGGACCTCACTGTATATATACAATGTAGTGTTGGTGAACTGAAAATGTTGAGGGCCCCAAACAGTACACGTGAACAAAGTTTCATGCTCTAAAAAAATTTGACATTATTTTCACATATCACCTGGACTATTACAAGTTTAAACTGTAGCGTATGATCCAAACAGATCAAAATAGTTGAAGGAACATATTGAAGACTCACTGTAAGACACAGCCAGAAGGGTAACTGTACCATGTGTCAGAGCTGGGTAAAAATATCCAAATGGTCTCAAAATGGTACAGTAATCATAGAGTCCCAGATTCCATGAAACCATCTCACGAATATAGAAAATGAAACGTCACATAGAGATGTATTGTAAACCATACAAGCATGCTCCCTTCTCCACATCTCACAAGTCACCGGTCTTGTAAGCATAAAAAATGCTTTCAATCTGTTTGGCTTTGGCGGTGCATTTATAAGACACTCACTTAACCTGGACCATTGACATCGTGCCAGTAAAGAGCCAATAGTTTCTCCACTTGATAATGAACCAGTGACCTCCGACAATTATGATGTTCACAGAGCCAAAGTTTCATGGCAAAACTCTCAGGGCTTCAAACTCCTTGTGTGCATGAAATCCATTTTCATGGCTATGTCTTTTATCTGTCACATTAATATGTAGAGGACATTCAATTGCCATTTCTCTCCATTTTTCAGCTTCGTGAGCAATTTCAGACCAGCAAAGTTTGGGTGTGCAATTCTATTTCTACCCCAAAAAATCCTGTGCATTGGAACTTTCTAATATTGTAAAGAGACCACCTTCTCACTGTGTGTGTGTGTGTGTGTGTGTTGCTTTCACAATGTTAATGTAAAAGGATGGAATAAAGACACTGGTTAATAAACAACTAGCAGCACCTCAGCTGTTGCTGTAGTACATCCATACATGCTACACAGCACATGCTAAATAAGTCATTTATTTGGAATGGTGGTTATAGGTGACGATGACCGGGCTTTATCATGTGTGGTAGGTAGTGTGGGCCAAACGGTTGCTAAGCACATCATTTCACAGTCAGTCTTCCTGGAGCATGTTTCTCTCCATCTCACTGATGACTGCGACAGATTGTTTCCATTGATTGGATCATTTTTCTTCAAACTGTGCAGAACATTCCATTATATTTGGGGACTGGCTTGAGCTCATCGAGAGATGGG
Organism: Salmo trutta; assembly: GCF_901001165.1. NCBI lineage: Eukaryota > Metazoa > Chordata > Actinopteri > Salmoniformes > Salmonidae > Salmo > Salmo trutta. The sequence continues at coordinate 22,829,757 of NC_042959.1, forward strand.
ATAGGAAATAAGTCAAATACAATCTTTTTGTTAGATTGCTTCGTAAAGAACAGGTGTAGACTAACACGGAAGCCAAACCAGCTGCACGCGTGCGCCATCGTGCATACATTTATTTTGTCCCCCCCCACACCAAATGCGATCACAACACGCAGGTTAAAATATCAAAACAAACTCTGAACCAATTACATTAATTTGGGGACAGGTCGAAAGCATTAAAAATGTATGGCAATTTAGCTAGCTAGCTTGCACTTGCTAGCTAATTTGTCCAATGTAGCTAGCTTGCTGTTGCTAGCTAATTTATCCTGGGACATAAACAGTGAGTTGTTATTTTACCTGAAATGCACAAGGTCCTCTACTCCGACAATTAATCCACACACAAAACGGTCAACCGAATAATTTCTAGTCATCTCTCCTCCTTCCAGCCTTTTTCTTCTCTGGACTTTATATTGCGATTGGCAACATTCATAAATTTGGTGCATTACCGCCACGACCTCGTTCGTCTTTCAGTCACCCACGTGGGTATAACCAATGAGGAGATGGCCCGTGGGTACCTGCTTCTATAAACCAATGAGGAGATGGGAGAGGCAAGACTTGCTGCGCGATCTGCGTCACAAATAGAACTGACTTCTATTTTAGCCCTTGGCAACGCAGACGCTCGTTGGCGCGTGAGAGCAGTGCGGGTGCAATAATTGAATAAAATAGATTTCTAAATGTTTTTTGCAGCACTCGCGCACGTGACGTGAGCAGTGAAGTCAGGGTATAAGAGTGAAATGCTTACTTACGGGTCGTTTTCCAACAATGCAGAGTTAAAGATAAAAAATATTAAATTTAAATAGTAACACAAAGAATAAATACACAGTGAATAACGAATACCAAATAACGAGTAAAAGAATAACATGCGAGTACCCGTACTGAGTGGATGTGCAAGGGTATGAGGTAATAACATGGCTATATACAGGGAGTACCAGTACCGAGTCGAAGTGCAGGGGTATGAGGTAATAACATGGCTATGTACAAGGAGTACCAGTACTGAGTCGATGTGCATGAGTATGAGGTAATGACATGGCTATATACAGGGAGTACCATTACGGAGTCAATGTGCAGGGGTACGAGGTAATTGAGGTAGCTATGTACATATAGGTAGGGGTAAAGTTACTAGGCAACAGGATAGATAATAGACAAAGCTGTAGCAGCAGCGTATGTGGAGCAGGCAGTAGCAGCAGCATATGTGGTGAGTGCGTGTGTTATTACCAGTATGCATGTGTGCGCATGGTATGTGTGCGTGGGCGTATGTAGTGTGCGTGTGTGTGTTGGGGTGTCAGTGTAAGTATGTGTGAGTATAGAGTCAGCACAAGAGAGTTGTTAAAAAAAGGGGCAATGCAGGTAGTCTGGGTAGCCATTTGATTAGCTATTTAGCGGTCTTGTTTAGAAGTCTTACGGCTTGGGGGTAGAAGCTGTTCAGCGTTCTATTGGTAGCGCTTGCCTTAGCAGAGAGAACTTGGGTGACTGGAGTCTTTGACAATTTTTGGGGGTCTTCCTCTGACACCTCCTGGATCATGGACACTCTTACTGACAGTTGTGGCTGCTTTGCATGATGTATTGTTGTCTCAATGCCCAATAATGTTTGTACCCTGTGTTGTGCTTCTACCATGTTGTGCTGCTACCATGTTGTGCTGCTACCATGTTGTGCTCCTGCCATGTTGTGTTGCTACCATGTTCTTGTCATGTTGTGTTGCGACCATGCTGTGTTGTTATTTGTTGCTGCCATGCTATGTTGTCTTAGGTCTCTTTTTATGTAGTGTTGTCACTCTTGTCATGATGTGTGTTTTGTCCTATATTTTTATAACATTTATTTTTATAAATTTAATCCCAGCACCCGTCCCCGCAGGAGGCCTTTTTCCTTTTGATAGGTCGTCATTGTAAATATGAATTTGTTCTTAACTGACATGCCTAGTTTTTTTCCCCTACTGCATTATTGACTGTATGTTTGTTTATTCCATGTGTAACTCTGTGTTGTTGTGTCAAACTGTGTCAAACTGCTTTGCTTTATCTTGGCCTGGTCGCAGTTGTAAATGAGAACTTGTTCTCAACTAGCCTACCTGGTTAAATAAAGGTGAAATAAAAATAAAAAAGGTTAAATTAAAAAGATGGCAGGGAGCTCAGCCCCAGTGATGTACTAGGCTGTACTCACCACCCTCTGTAGCGCCTTGCGGTCAGGTGCCTTGCAGTTGCTTTACCAAGCAGTGATACAGCCAATCAAGATGCTCTCAATGGTGCAAATGTATAACTTTTTGAGGACCTAAGGACCCATGCCAAATCTTTTCAGCATCCTGAGGGAGAAGAGGTGATGTCGTGCCCTCTTCACAACTGTGTGGGTGTGTGATGTGGACACCGAGGAACTTGAAGCTCTCGACCCACTCCACAACAGCCCCATCGATGTGGATGGGGGCGTGCTTGCCCCCCCCCACCACCACCTTTCCTGTAGTGCACAATCTGCTCCTTTGTCTTTCTGACATTGGGGGAGTGGTTGTTGTCCTGTCACAACACTGCCAGGTCCCTGACCTCCTCCCTATAGGCTGTCTCATCGTCGTTGATGATCAGGCCTACCACCATCGTGTCGTTGGTGTGGTAGTGGGTGAGGGGGGTGGCTCGGGTTGCTTTTGAGTGTGTAAGTAGTATATCACGGGTTAAACCAAATGTTTTATTGAAAACATAACTTACCATGCAGTCTACCAGAGCACGGAACTGACCCTTAGGAATGAGCAAAAGAAACCAATGCACATTGCAAGTTACAACTATACAATTATATAGTCAACTCACCCAAGCATCAGAGTAGAGTCTCTCTTTCTTTACCTAACTTCCTCCCTCAAGCCATTTAGAACAAAATAACCTATCTGAGGGAGGAAATGTAAATCCTTCCTTCCTTCAACCTTATCCCCTGCAGTCCACTACACCACTATGATCACTAAACCAGTTCTGTGTTGTGAAGCGATGGCAGACTTTGAGGCAGCAATCAAGCTGTCAGTGGCAAACTGAATTCTCTTCACAATGAGGACCAGTATACTGTGCAGTGTGCAGGTAGTGTTGGGTGACGCTTAACCTTTCAGTAGAGAAGCTGGGGCCCCCTGGAGAGAATGTCTTTGATGCCGAGCACTGTCTCCAGAGAATGTCATCTCTAATTGCCTAAGAGATCCATCTCTCTCTACCTCCCCCATCATCCCTCCATTTCTCACCCACCTATGAGCCGTTCTGGTGTCCACTTAATTTAATTTCAAGGTGCAGTTTGATGGGAAAGCATTTGAACAGCAAGCAACTAATGACTACTAGAAATACCCAATGTCCTGCCACAGCACAGCGCTTTCAGAAAGTATTCACACGCCTTGAAAATACCCCATAATGTCAAAGTGGAATTATGTTTTTCAAATTTTTTACACATTCATTAAAAATGAGAAGTTACATTTCTTGAGTCAATAAATATTTAACCCCTTCATTATAGCAAGCCTAAATAAGTTCAGGAGTAAACATTTGCTTAACAAGTCACTTAATAAGTTGCATAGACTCACTCTGTGTGCAATAATAGTGTTTAAACCCCTAGAGTCAATGTCCTTGCCCCCACATAAATCTAATTTAAATAAAAAATGTTTAGCTAAAGATATGTTTTATTGCATGGGCTGCATCTCAATCCACCGCATCCGCCAATGGCAGCCTTCCGCATCAGCAGTGGAAGGTGGCCGAGCTACAGCGGTGTTTGTCAGACCTTGAGACATCCCAAAAAAAATCGGTCTTCTCACGAAAACATCTGTAGCGTCCGAATGGTTTGGCCTAAAAACTAACAAGACCACTCTATATGGCCCCCACAAGAGTCACGGGACTCGTCTGATGTTGATACCGCCCATCTGCCAACTTTTGTCTGTCTGTGGCCGCCCTCCCGAATGGTACAGTGGTCTAAGGCACTGCATTGCAGTGCTTGAGGCGTCACTACGGACCTGGTTAGATCCCAGAATGTGTCACAACCGGCCGTGACGGGGAGTCCCAACGGGCAGTGCACAATTGGCCCAGCGTCATCCGGGTTGGTTGTCTTTACTATTATTCTACAATGTAGAAAATAGTCAAATTAAGAAAAACCCTTGAATGTGTCCAAACTTTTGACTGGTACTGTTTTTGGGGGATACCTCAAAGGGACCTACATTTCATAGACATTAATCCATTAAATGGTCCTTGGTATGACCATCTTAAAACAATTCCATATATTAGCTTAACCGATTATTAATTACACTTCACATGGTGTATCAATAAACCCAGTCATTATAAAGATACAGGTGTCCTTCCTAACTCAGTTGCCAGAGAGGAAGGACAACACTCAGTGATTTCACCAGGAGGCCAATGGTAACAGTTAGAGTTTAATGGCTGTGATAGGAGAAAACAACATTGTAGTTACTCCACAATACTAACCTAATTGACAGAGGGAAAAGAAGGAAGCCTGTACAGAATAAAACATATTCCAAAACATGCATTCTGTTTGCAACAAGGCACTAAAGTCATTATTCAAATGAATGTGGCAAAGCAATTAACTTTTTGTCCTGAAAACAAAGTGTTATGTTTGGGGCAAAACAATACAAAACATTGAGTACCACTCCATATTTTCAAGCATAGTGGTGGCTGCATCATGTGTGTATATATATATATATATATATATATATATATAAAAAATTAATAATAGTATATATATAATGTGCATGCTTGTAATCATTAAGGACTAGCAAGTTTTTCAGGATAAAAAAAGAAAGGCAAAATTCTAGAGGAAAACCTGGTTCATTGTGCATTCCACCATTTTACATGTAGATTTTAGTCATTTAGCAGACGCTCTTATCCAGAGCGACTTACAGTAGTGAATACATACATTTCATTTCATGCATTTTTCTTTTTTTTGTACTGGCCCCCCGTGGGAATCGAACCCACAACCATGGCATTGCACACACCATGCTCTACCAACTGAGCATGAATTGACCTTTCTACACTGCAGTTGCATACCAAGAAGACAGTGAATGTTCCTGAGTGGCCTAGTTACAGTTTTTACTTAAATCTACTTGAAAATCTATGGCAAGACCTGAAAATGGTTGTCAAGCAATGATCCACAACCAATTTAACAGAGCTTGAAGAATTTTTTTAAGAATAATGGGCAGACATTGTGCAATACAGGTGTGGAAAGCTCTTAGAGACTTACCCAGAAATACTCACAGCTGTAATCGCTGCCAAAGGGGGTTTTACAAAGTATTGACTCAGGGGTGTGAATACTTATGTAAGTTAGATTTTTATGTAGTTCTTATTCAATAAATTTGCAAGGTGCGATTTTTATTTTATTTAATCCTTTTTGAATGTAATACAACAAAATATGGAATAAGTCAAGGTGAATTAATACTTTCTGGAGGCACTGTACACATTAATCCGCAACACTAACTGCACATAGACATTATGTAACGGTTGTCATACTGATTGAACCAAGGTGCAGCAGGAACATGTATACTCATCTTCTTTATTTATTTAAAAGAAGGAAACAAAAGAAACACGTATACAAAAAAAAACTATGAACGACACTAAACAGTCCTGTCAGGTGCACAGACACAAAACAGGAGACAACTACCCACAAATCCCATAGAAAAAAACCCCACCCCTCTTAAATAAGACCTTCAATTAGAAGCAACGAGGAGCAGCTGCTTCCAATTGAAGGTCAACCCCATTAACTCAACATAGACATAGAAAGACTAGAACAAACAGTTTATTTCTAACAAGAACATAGCCCAAAAACCCCGCAACAACAAACACCCCTCTTACATAATAACAAAACCCAACAAACCCCGAACCACATAAAACAAACACCCCCTGCCACGTCCTGACCAAACTACAATAACAAATAACCTCTTTACTGGTCAGAACGTGACACATTAATCCGTAATTGCGGAACGAAATGAGAGGCTCAGAAGCCCAGGACAATGGAACTTGACTCGTCACACCTTAAAAATTCTTTCTTCAACTGACTTTTAAGAAGCGAGCAAGCAATAATCGGAAAGTCTTTTGTGAACTAATTAAAATAATGTGGGGCCTTTAAGATTTGCGGTAAAGGTAATTAAATGACTCCAATCGTCCAATCACGATCACAGCTTAATTTCATTTTCTCACGATGACTCGTCAAGACTGATGTACGACAACTAATTAACATTTAATGAAAGGGATCCTCTCTGAACCCCTGGTTTTATATTGAAATATATTCAAATATAATCACTGCACCCTCACACCTTTCTAGAAATCCATGCAGCGTCCCATAAAGCAAAGAAAATGAGTTATAACGCAATATATTTATTTTTATTTTTTGGGGGGTGACAAAGTCATTCCTAACCCCCATTGTCTGTTAGTTGAATTTAATTCCCCATTAAATTGAGGTAGTGCGAGCAGCGAGTGAATCGCCCTGCTTCAGAAACCACCCGTTCATTGTTCACAGCCAAACCCCTGCTCCGGCTTTCTGCCCTCATTTTTAATAAATAGCCAGGCTAGATTATGATAGTTTATAGTTATAGATGGGTGTGTTGCCAGGGTTGCAGTGGGGTCTCGACAAATACCTTGATCATTCTTTGATCATTATGGCGAATTAGCCAAAACATTTTTTTTTTTAAATACTAGTAAGATGGCACATGATGTTTAGTAATTTTACTGTATTTAACTGTAAAAACATTAAATGATGTGTTGTATTGTATGTTGGACCAATCATATTGTAGTATGTCACTTGACTGCATCCTCTCATTGGTTACCATATAATACAAATAATGTTTTGGGATGTACATACAGGCTATTATTCCTTGCTGAATAAGTAACTACTAATACATTCACTATAGTACATGTCCGTGTTATTATACACAAGCCCCAGTAGTTACCTCTTCACTATAGCCAATTGCATGCCACTAAGGCACACTTCAGGAACTGAAGGAAGAGACAATCGATATTAGTGCCGACATGCTCCTGTTTCTTTAGGCTACAAAATCAATTGAAAACCTGGGGATATGATTTTTTTTTGCTATTTAAAAACAAATTCACCCACCGTTTTTTTGACTCACTGGTCTTCATGCTCCATTAAGTATGTGTATACAGGTCTCACCCAGGGAATCAGATCTACAACGCTGTGTATAAATGCAGTATTCACAAGTTGCATTCTCAAAGTAATCTTCTGACGCAAAGCTACTAATAAATATTCTTGTTACAGCTAGTACAGGATGCCATAGCAAGCCTATTTCCACACAGCACCCCATAAATGTATTTCTTTCTGAAGGCACAGTTGGTGGAATGCCACAAAATGTCACATTTTGTAACTGTGTTAATAAACCAACCGAACTCCAGCCTTGTGTGATGGCAGAGTTACGGTTTATATGTTAACATCCTCCACAAATATGAGTTTTCACTTCTGTTCTTCTCTAAGGCGAGGAATTAATGTAACAGACACAATAAGGTCAAGATGGTTCTCAATGAATCCCCTCCCCAAATGCCTTAAAAATGTCAAGTTATCCTTGAAATTGTTGATGTCTAAGTGGCCATCTTGGGACTTCTTGTTGTAGTACACTTGTGGTTTGTTGGGACTCTTCTAATAACTCACTCAATCATGAGCTGGATGCCTCCAGTTGTAGATGTCTTTGGCCCTGCAACAGCAGACAATGTTCCACAGAAAACAACTGTTCTTTTTAACAAGCTGTACATTGGTTCTCTTGTGTCTAGGGGATGGGAATTGTATAACAATCAGCTTGTAAGTTGGAACTCAAACCATTAAGATCAGTATACTGTGTTAACCAGAGAGACAGCAACATGCGAAACAAACAGACAATCTGTGGTGAGTAATATTTTATATTTAACCTTTATTTAACTAGGCAAGTCAGTTAAGAACAAATACTTATTTACAATGATGGCCTAGGAACAGTGGGTTAACTGCCATGTTCAGGGGCAGAACGACAGATTTGTATCTTGTCAGCTCGGGGATTCAATGTAGCAACCTTTCAGTTACTGGCCCAACGCTCTAACCACTAGGCTACCTGCTGCCCTAATAAGGAATAGTCTAGAATGTAGTAGGATCTCTCTGTCCAACCAGTCATGAATATGAACTAGGTCCAAAAAGATCAAGTTGCAATACTCAGTGGTCTAATAAAATGTCTGAATGATTGCAATATTCATATAACAGCTAATTTCTACATACTAGAAATGACAAATGTATCTGGTCAAAGGCTACATACAGTACATGCTAAATAGCTAATGTTTGGCCTTGCGATTAAACATCTGGTTCAACCATTACACAAACCTGTGTAAAAACCTATAGTTATTATTGCCCTGGCCACTATTCAACTAAAAGGTGTTCACATTCTTGGCTACTTCATCTAAGAATACCCTACAGTAGTCACAGTTTGAAGACTCCACTTGGAAAGGAGTACCAAAAAGAAGCAATTACAGGAAGCTGCAGCCCAATATGGCGACAGTAGTATGGGCGAGTGGGTGTGTCGAAAGGAGTGGGTGTATGGAAAGTGAATCAGCTAATGGGGCAGATTTGTTGCTACTCAAGACTGCTTTGCATAGCTGATTGGGCTGCCAACCTGAGGTGCTTCCTACTGGGCAGCTGTATCACAGTCGTGTTGCCGGCAATAGCTAACGTGGCCATTTTTTCCCTCCCATAATTTTATTTGAAGTAGGATAGCAGCCTACACAATAAATAACTAATATTGATAACCATCTAGAGGTCACCTTGGTACACACTGGTAACTGGCATTATTTTGTCTATCATGGCTATGCCCCCATAGGATGATAATGCCCCCCATCCACAGGGCACATGTGGCCACTGAATGGTTTGATGAGCATGGAAATTATGTAAACCATATCCTATGGCTGTCTAAGTCACCAGCTCTCTGAGACAAAACACCAAATTATGACATTTCACGTGAAGAATGGTGTATCAAATTACGGCTACAGCTCTTCACTCTGTTTATGATTGGTACACAGCTTAGTCAAGGTGTAGTGCCTCCCAGGATCAAAACTACATTTATCTGACGAGAGCCCTGGTCAAAATTAGTACATTATATAGGGAATACCATTAATATGAGGGTGTAAAAGCAGCTAATTTGCTTTTACACTATGATTTGACTATTAGATGTTTAATGTATAACATGAAATAAATAATAATCTTCAGAAATGACTTTGTCAAAGCAACAAAATAACTAGGGCTTTACAATGGTGAAAACTTTGAGAAATGTTGTGGTTAAAAAAGTGGATGAAAATCCTAGAAGCCACAGAGGATGCACAGAGAGACATGTCAAAATGCTATATTGCAGCACTTTAACAAGTCTTATTCATATAAAAATTATGATGTATTTAATTTTTTATCTAAGGAAGACTCTAGATTTTGCTCGCCTGAAGTAGAGTATCTTGTGATAAATTGCAGACCACACTACTTGCCTAGAGAGTTTTCAGCTATACTTTGTGGCTGTTTATTTACCAGCACAGACAGATGCTGGCACTAAGACCGCACTCAGTCAGCTGTATATGGAAATAAGCAAACAGGAAACCACTCACCCAGAGGCGGCGCTCCTAGTGGCCGGAGACTTTAATGCAGGGAAACTTTAGTCGGTTCTACCTAATTTCTATCAAAGTGTTAAATGTGCAACCATAGGAAAAAAATTCTAGATCACCTGTACTCCACACACAGAGACGCGTACAAAGCTCTCCCTTGCCCTCCATTTGGTAAATCCGACCACAACTCTATTCTACTGATTCCTGCTTACAAGCAAAAATTAAAGTAGGAAGCATCAGTGACTCGGTCTATAAAAAAGTGGTCAGATGAAGCAGATGCTAAACTACAGGACTGTTTTGCTATCACAGACTGGAACATGTTCCGGGATTCTTCCAATGGCATTGAGGAGTACACCACATCAGTCACTGGCTTTATCAATAAGTGCATTGAGGATGTCGTCCCCACAGTGACTGTACGTACATACCCCAACCAGAAGCCATGGATTACAGGCAACATTCATACGGAGCTAAAGGGTAGAGCTGCCGCTTTCAAGGTGCGGGACTCTAATCCGGAAGCTTATAAGAAATCCTGCTATGCCCTGCGACGAACCATCAAACAGGCAAAGCGTCAATACAGGGCTAAGATTGAATCGTACTACACCAGCTCCGACGCCCGTCTTATGTGGCAGGGCTTGCAAACTTTTACAGACTACAAAGGGAAGCACAGCCGCGAGCTGCCCAGTGACACGAGCCTACCAGACAAGCTAAATCACTTCTATGCTTGCTTCGAGGCAAGCGGCACTGAGCCATGCATGAGAGCATCAGCTGTTCTGGACGACTGTGTGATCACGCTCTCCGTAGACGACATGAGTAAGACCTTTAAACAGGTCAACATTCACAAGGCTGCGGGGCCAGACGGATTACCAGAACGTGTGCTCCGGGCATGTGCTGACCAACTGGCAGGTGTATTCACTGACATTTTCAACATGTCCCTGATTGAGTCTGTAATACCAACATGTTTCAAGCAGACCACCATAGTCCCTGTGCCCAAGAACATGAAGGCAAACTGCCTAAATGACTACAGACCCGTAGCACTCACGTCCGTAGCCATGAAGTGCTTTGAAAGGCTGGTAATGGCTCACATCAATGCCATTATCCCAGAAACCCTAGACCGACTCCAATTTGCATACCGCCCAAACAGATCCACAGATGATGCAATCTCTATTGGACTCCACACTGCAATTTCCCACCTGGACAAAAGGAACACCTAAGTGATAATGCTATTCATTGACTACAGCTCAGCGTTCAACACCAAAGTTCATCACTAAGTTAAGGATCCTGGGACTGAACACTTCCCTCTGCAACTGGATCCTGGACTTCCTGATGCCCCCAGGTGGTGAGGGTAGGTAGCAACGCATCTGCCACTCTGATCCTCAACACTGGAGCCCCCCAGGGATGCATGCTCAGTCCTTTCCTGTAATCCCTGTTCACCCACGACTGCATGGCCAGGCACGACTGCAACACCATCATTAAGTTCAGACGACACAACAATGGTAGGCCTGATCAACGATGAGACAGCCTATAGGGAGGATGTCAGAGACCTGGCCAGGTGGTGCCAGAACAACAACCTCTCCCTCAACATAACCAAGACTAAGGAGATGATTGTGGACTACAGGAAAAGGATGACCGAGCACGCACCCATTCTCATCGACGGGGCTGTAGTGGAGCAGGTTGAGAGCTTCAAGTTCCTTGGTGTCCACATCAACAACAAACTAGAATGGTCCAACCACACCAAGACAGTCGTGAAGAGGGCACAACAAAGCCTATTCCCCCTCAGGAAACTAAAAAGATTTGGCATAGGTCCTCAGATCCTCAAAAGGTTCTACAGCTGCACCATCAAGAGCATCCTGACTGGTTGCATCACTGCCTGGTACGGCAATTGCTTGGCCTCTGACCGCAAGGCACTACAGAGGGTAGTGCATACGGCCCAGTACATCACTGGGGCTAAGCTGCCTGCCATCCAGGACCTCTACACCAGGCGGTGTCAGAGGAAGGCCCTAAAAATTGTCAACGTCCCCAGCCACCCCAGTCATAGACTACTACCGCATGGCAAGCGGTACCGGAGTGTCAAGTCTAGGACAAAACGACTTCTCAACAGTTTTTACCCCCAAGCCATAAGACTCCTGAACAGGAAATCAAATGGCTACCCGGACTATTTGCATTGTGTGCCCCCCAACCCCTCTTATGCTGCTGCTACTCTCTATCATATATGCATAGTCATTTTAACTATACATTCATGTACATACTACCTTAATTGGCCCGACCAACCGGTGCCCCCGCACATTGGATAGCCAGGCTATCTGCATTGTGTCCCACCACCTGCCAACCCCTCTTTTACGCTACTGCTCCTCTCTGTTCATCATATATGCATAGTCACTTTAACCATATCTACATGTACATACTACCTCAATCAGACTGACTAACCGGTGCCTGTATGTAGCCTCGCTCCTGTTATAGACTTGCAACTGTATATAGCCTCGCTACTGTTATTTTTCACTGTCTTTTTACTGTTGTTTTTGTTTCTTTACTTACCTATTGTTCACCTAATACCTTTTTTGCACAGTTGGTTAGAGCCTGTAAGTAAGCATTTCACTGTAAGGTGTACACCTGTTGTATTCGGCGCACGTGACAAATAAACTTTGATTTGATGATTTATTGAATTTTCAATGTGGTCTATATTAAAGGGCACTTCATTTAATATAACAGGCTTTTACAATGCAAAATTTGTGCAGAATCCTTTACTTAAAATATCAAAAGGATGCAAAAAGGCACTCATTTCATGGAGAGACCCATATTATTATGTTAGGCAGACACTATTCAGTGGCAGAAGAACATTTTATGACTCTACAATATGTTATGCGTTTTAAATGAGTATCTCCTCATATTGTGTGTTCATATATTATCTTTTAAGTGTGTGCCATCCAAATGTAAATGCATATATGCCACATCCAGTAACCTTATTTAACCTGCTACATGTGTCCAGTTGGGTTGCGCCCTACTTGTGGCATTGGTCACAAGTAGGGCACTGGTCAGAAGTTCAGCACTAGAAAATAGAGTGCTATTTGATATACAGCCATAGTAGAGTAGGGACAAATGTTGGTGGCGTCACCTCTCCCATGCATGTAGACATTGCCAAGGTTTTGGTAAACATCACTGTCCCGGATCTACACTTTTTTTTTACAGCACTTGGGCTGTTGTTGCATCACATACGCTATCACAACAGCGGCTCGTCACTTGACTGTGATTTGGAAATTCCTTCCTGGATCAGATAATGTGTGAAAATACTACAGTAACTAATCGGCTGGACACCAAAGGTGCATCCAACAAGTATTATGCATAATTAATGAAGAACCACGTTAATGAGAGTATCGATTTAGGTTTTAAATATCAAGGTAAGTTAACTCTTTCGGTTAGAAGCATTCGATTTTGCAATCATATACACTATTTTGGATTTGTGTGCCCATGAAAACTGTTTTCACCCTGTAACATAACGAGACACAAAATGTTACGTAGTTACACTGCATTTCTGAGGTCTGTCCAACAGCTAGATCCAGGATTCTTACAGGGTTAATTTTCAATGTCTAATTTAACTGATTCATGCTTAATATATGATATGATGACAACTTACACTGCCATAAATGCAAGGACAGAAAAATAAAGTTTTATGTCACACGATTTTGGACAAATCCGTCAAGACACCAACCATGATAAAGGGTTAAACATTGAATATAGCAATGTTCCCCTTATATCTTAATGTAAAGACATGAAAATTATTAGAATGACTTTTCAACAGCTGTAACAAGTTGTCTATTGTAGGAAATCCTTCGTACCCTAGTTTATAGAAGGACCCATATAGTGCACTACTTTTGACCAGAAACACACCCTGTCTAATCCCAAATAACCCCTACCCCCTATAGCCCCTACCCCCTATGCATTTGTTTATTAGTAACTTTTTCCAGTACTGCCAGGTCAGGTTTTGGGCGATATTTTGACATACATGATGGGTAACACTTTATTTGAACTGTATCATTGGCCAAATGTCCCCAGTTGTTAATTAAAACAGCTTAGTTTGCGATGTGTGCTCAAAAATCACCAAACTTGACCATGATCTCGTGATGGGGTTGTGAAAACGGCTACCTTCCTCGCAACCTTCACAACCCATGTCTCCAAACAGATCAATTAATGCTCCATTCTTTCTTCTCGAACTCCATCTTTATCTCCATTCACTTGTCATATTTTGTCTCAGTCTTCATAGAGTGAGCATGTTCACGAGTAATGAGAGCAAAGAAATCGATCAATTGCCTCTTTTGTCAAAGAGTAAGTTCTAAGTGCATGTCAAGGCCACACCCATAGAACAGACTATAGTATTTATTCACCTTTCAGTAGTCAGAGCATGCGGATATCATTACAGATAAAAGAGAACCCGTCTCATTAGCATGTAAACCCATCTGCCTTAATGACGTAGGCAAGCAAGTAAAAACTTTTTTTTTTGCCCCATCTTAGTAGTAAGTGCCTATTAAGTGCCAAATAAAGTAACAGGGTTGACTGTAACAGGGTCGACCGTAACAGGGTTGACCATTTCAGCCATAAATCCCCTTGTGACAGCAGCAATGGAAACTTGTGTGTAAGAGGGAGGGGCAAATGAATGCTTTTAAAAATGGTTAAAACCTTTCTTGCCTGTCTATCTATAGGTAACAGGGTTGATGTGTTACAATGATGGTAAAAACATGGAGAAATGTGGGTTTAAGTGTGTTAAAATATTCATAGAAGTCACAGAGGATGCATAGAGGGACGTCAAAATGCCGAATTTTTACACTTTAGCAAAACTTTATTCAAATTAGAAATATGATTTATTGAATTTTCCATGTGGTCTATATTAAATGGCATTTCATTAAATATAAAAGGATGTTATGTGTGCACAATTTCTATGCAAATGACCCAGGTAACGCACGCTATAACATTAAATGCTGGTTTCCAGACAGATTAATCCTGGTCCTGGAATAAAATACTATTTCAACGGAGCATTTCAATTGAGAAGGCCTTTTAGTCCAGACCAGGACTAGGCTTAATATGTGTATGGGAAACTGGCCCTATAAATGAACTAATAAAGTTGAGAACTGATAGTGAATTTAAGTTATTTCAGTCATGGAGGCCATACAAATGAACATAAAGTGGAATTACCGTTGTTACAATGCCAAGTGAATAAGGCAGATAAGCACTACAACACTACCTTAAAAAAATGTTTTACTTATTTGTTGTTGTCCAGCACAGACAGCAGAACTGTCAACAATGGGGATCATCTGTGTAGTGCTAGGGAAAAGACCGAAATGAGCACCCAGGGGGGCCACAGGATCGGGTTTGAAAAACACTGCTCTACACTATACTTGCTTGTTTGTCACAAACTGAAATTAGGCAAACTATTCGAATTTTAGCAACCAGCAAATGGCGGAGCAATTTCTGCATAGTGCATCTTTAAACTCTGCAGCTGAAATGACAGAAAACAATCTGCATTTCCGTTTGCTTTCTATATATTTTTTTGATACAGGAACAGTTGAAGTCGGAAGTTTACATACACTTAGGTTGGAGTCATTAAAACTCGTTTTTCAACCACTTCACAAATTTCTTCTCAACAAACTATAGTTTTGGCAAGTCGGTTAGGACATCTACTTTGTGCATGACAAGTAATTTTTCCAACAATTGTTTACAGACAGATTATTTCACTTATAATTCACTGTATCACAATGTGAGTCAGAAATGTACATACACTAAGTTGATTGTGCCTTTATTAAACAGCTTGGAAAATTACTGAAAATTGTCATGGCTTTAGAAGCTTCTGATAAGCTAATTTACATAATTTGAGTCAATTGGAGGTGTACTTGTGGATGTATTTCAAGGCCTACCTTCAAATTCAGTGCCTCTTTGCTTGACATCATGGGAAAATCAATAGAAATCAGCCAAGACCTCAGAAAAAAAATTGTACACCTCCACAAGTCTGGTTCATTCTTGGGAGCAATTTCCAAATGCCTGAATGTACCACGTTCATCTGTACAAACAATAGTACGCAAGTATAAACACCATGGGACCACGCAGCTGTCAATACCGCTCAGGAAGTAGACGGATTCTGTCTCCTAGAGATGAACATACCTAGGTGCGATATTTGCAAATCAATCACAGAACAATAGCAAAGGACCTTGTGAAGATGCTTGTCGCGGGTGTCGTAGGGTAGAGACCAAGACGCAGCGGGAAAATGTACACTCATCTTCTTTATTAATAGTGAAGAAGAAAAACACTAACAATGTATACAAAACAATAAACGAACTGGACAGTCTCGTCAGGCACACAGCTAAACAAGAACAATCTCCCACAAAATCCCATGACAAACAAACTCCTAATTATAGGACCTTCAATCAGAGGCAACGATAACCAGCTGCCTCCAATTGAAGGTCCAACCCCAATAAACTAAACATAGAACTACAATAGACTAGATAGAACATAGAAAAACTAACATAGAACATAGACTAACAAACCCCGAACCACATAAACCAAACACCCCTCTACCTAAATACATAGCCCAAACCACATGAAACAAACACCCCCTGCCACATCCTGACTAAACGATAATAACAAATAACCCCTATTACTGGTCAGGACGTGACAGTACCCCCCCCCCCCCAAAGGTGCAGACCCCGGATGCACCTCACACAAATAACCAAAAATAACCCCCCAAAAATAAATCCCAAATCTAAAGGGAGGGAAGGGAGGGTGGCTGCCGTCACCGACGGCTCCTGTGCTACACCCCCCCCCTCCCCAAACCTCCTACTGGGTGGGTGGTTTCCTGTTTGCTTATGGCGGAATACAGCTCATTGAGTGCAGTCTTAGTGCCAGCGTCAGTCTGTGGTGGTTTGTAGATAGCTACAAAAAATACAGATGAAAACTCTCTAGGTAGATAGTTTGGTCTACAGCTCATCATGAGACACTCTACCTCAGGCAGCAAAATCTTGAGACTTCCTTAGATATCGTGCACCAGATGTTATTTACAAAAATACATAGTCCGCCGCCCATTGTCTTACCAGACACCGCTGTTCTATCCTGCCGATACAGCGTTAAACCAGCCAGTATGTTGATAATGTAAGATATTACAGTTTTGAATGTCCCGTTGGTAGTTTAATCTTCCACGTAGGTCATCAATTTTATTTTCCAAAGATTGCACATTTGCTTGCAGAATGGAAGGCAGTTGGGTTCATTCGATCACCTACGAATTCTCAGAAGGCAGCCCACCTCCGGTTCCTTTTTCTCCGCCTTCTCTTCACTCAAATGACTGGGATCTGGGCCTGTTCCCGGGAAAGCAGTATGTCATTCACGTCAGGCTCGTCGGACTCGTTAAAGGAAAAAAAGGATTCTGCTAGTCCGTGTTGAGTAATAACAGTTCTGATGTCCAGAAGTTATTTTCGGTCATAAGAGACATTATGTACAAAATAAGTACAAAAATAAGTTACAAACAACGCAAAGAAACATACAAAAACACAATTGGATAGGAAGACGTGAAACATCAGCCTTCTTCTCTAGCGCCATCTTAGTACAGTTGATGTTGAGATGTGTCTGTTACATGAACTCTGTGAAGCAACTATTTGGGCTGAAATTTCTGAGGCTGGTAACTCTAATGAACTTATCCTCTGAAGCAGAGGTTACTCTGGGTCTTACTTTCCTGTGGCAGTCCTCATGAGAGCCAGTTTCATTGTAGCGCTTGATGGTTTTTGCGACTGTACTTGAAGAAACTTTCAAAGTTCTTGAAATTTTCCGGATTGACTGACCTTCATGTCTTAAAGTAACGATGGACTGTCGTTTCTCTTTGTTTATTTGAGCTGTTCTTGCATTAATATGGACTTGGTCTTTTACCAAGTAGGGTTATCTTCTGTATACCACCACTACCTTGTCACAACACAACTGATTGGCTCAAACGTATTAAGAAGGAAAGAAATTCCACAACTTAACTTTTAACAAGGCACCTTCAGACAGATGGCACAGTATGTGGGTATGTGTGGATGTATTGTGATGGGAGGTGTGGTGTGTGTTTTTTGGTGTTTGGGAAAGTTTGGCGTTAAGTGAGTGTGAAAGGAAATGGTTGCATATCCCAGAACCAATGTATGACTGTGAGCAGGGGTTGGAGAACCTTGACGATCTTGTACCTCGCCGATGGGGATGTAATTTTTGTAATGGCAAAACTGGTAAGCGGTAACAATCCTTTCCATAAACTGCCTACATTACTACAATTGCTACGATAAACTTGATTTTTTAAATATATATATATATATATATATATATATATATTTTTTTTAATAGCTATGGTGGCTTGCGAAAATATTCAACCCCCTTGGCATTTTTCCTATTTTGTTGCCTTACAACCTGGAATTAAAATAGATTTTGGGGGGGTTGTATCATTTGATTTATACAACATGCCTACCACTTTGAAGATCCAAATATTTTTTCTTGTGAAACAAACCAGAAATAACACATAAAACTGAAAACTTGAGCATGCATAAATATTCACCCCCCCCCCCCCCCCGCCAAAGTCAATAGTTTATAGAGCCACCTTTTGCAGCAATTACAGTTGCAAGTCAATTGGGGTATGTCTCTATAACCTTGGCACATCTAGCCACTGGAATTTATGCCCATTCTTCAAAGCAAAACTGCTCCAGCTCCTTCAAGTTGGATGGGTTCTGCTGGTGTATAGCAATCTTTAAATCATACCACAGATTCTCAATTGGATTGAATTCTGTGCTTTGACTAGGCCATTCCAAGACATTTAAATGTTTCCCCTTAAACCACTCGAGTGTTGCTTTAGTAGTATGCTGAGGGTTATTGTCCTGCTGGAAGGTGAACCTCCGTCCCAGGCTCAAATCTCTGGTAGACGGAAACAGGTTTCCCTCAAGAATTTCCCTGTATTTAGAGCCATCCATAATTTCTTAAATTCTGACCAGTTTGCCAGTCCCTGCAGATGAAAAACATCCCCACAGCATGATGCTGCCACCACCATGCGGATGGAGGTCTCGGGGCGATGAGAGGTGTTGGGTTTGCGCCAGACAAAGCGTTTTCCTTGATGGCCAAAAAGTTCAAATTTTGTCTCATCTCACCAGAGTACCTTCTTCCATATGTTTGGGGAGTCTCCCACATGCCTTTTGGCGAACACCAAACGTGTTTGCTTATTTATTTTTTTAAGCAATGGCATTTTTCTGGACACTCTTCCGTAAACCCCAGCTCTGGGGAGTGTACGGCTTAAAGGGGTCCTAAGGACAGATACTCTAATCTCTGCTGTGGAGCTTTGCAGCTCCTTCAGGGTTATCTTTGGTCAGTTTGTTGCCTCTGATTAATGCCCTCCTTGCCTGGTCTGTGAGTTTGGGTGGGCGACCCTCTCTTGGCTGGTTTGTTGTGGTGCTATATTCTTAAAAAAATGTAATAATGGATTTAATGGTGCTCCATGGGAACAGGTCTATATTTATTGAGATCATGTGACAGATCATGTGACACTTAGATTGCACACAGGTGGACTTTAGATAACTAATTATGTAACTTCTGAAGTTAATTTGTTGCACCAGCTCTTATTTAGGGGCTTCATATCAAAGGGGGTGAATACATATGCACGCACCACTTTTCCGTTTTTTATCTTTTGGAATTTTATGAAACAAGTCATTTTTTTTCATTTCACTATTTTGTGAATGTCCATTTTTATCGGGTGGGTTTTATCGGGTGGAATAGTGGGGACCAATTGGAGGTTACTTAGTAGCAATATAAATATCATGGTACAGCTATATAGACACTAAATCATCATGTTACTTTTTAATGGTACATTTACAAGCATGTATTATGATGAATAGAATTGGTGAAATAAGTATAGCCAGTTATAATTGTAATGGCTTAGCAGATAATAAATCAAATCAAATCAAATGTATTTATATAGCCCTTCTTACATCAGCTGATATCTCAAAGTGCTGTACAGAAACCCAGCCTAAAACCCCAAACAGCAAGCAATGCATGTGTAGAAGCACGGTGGCTAGGAAAAACTCCCTAGAAAGGTCAAAACCTAGGAAGAAACCTAGAGTGGAACCAGGCTATGAAGCCAGTCCTCTTCTGGCTGTGCCGGGTGGAGATTATAACAGAATTTGTAAGTCGCTCTGGATAAGAGCGTCTGCTAAATGACTTAAATGTTAAAAATGTTAAACATGGCCAAGATGTTCAAAATGTTCATAAATGACCAGCATGGTCAAATAATAATAATCACAGTAGTTGTCGAGGGTGCAACAGGTCAGCACCTCAGGAGTAAATGTCAGTTGGCTTTTCATAGACGATCATTGAGAGTATCTCTACCGCTCCTGCTGTCTCTAGAGAGTTGAAAACAGCAGGTCTGGGACAGGTAGCACGTGAACAGGTCAGGTTGTGTGATTTGGGTAGGCATTCTAGTTTTTCTATTTCTTTGTTTGCCGGCTATGGTTCCCAATCAGAGGTAGCTGTCTATCGTTGTCTCTGATTGGGGAACATACTTAGGCAGCCTTTTTCCCACCTTAGTTTGTGGGATCGTGTTTTTGGTACTGTGCTGTTTGCCCTACTGAACGTTACGTTTTCGTTTGTATTTGTTTTGTTTCGGTGTTCATTTAAATTAAAATGTTCGCCTACCACGCTGCACCTTGGTCCAATCCTTCCATCGACGAACGTAACATCAGGGTTCCATAGCCGCAGGCAGAACAGTTGAAACTGGAGCAGCAGCATGGCCAGGTGGACTGGGGACAGCAAGGAGTCATCATGCCAGGTAGTCCTGAGGCATGGTCCTAGGGCTCAGGTCCTCCGAGAGAGAGAGAGAGAAAGAAAGAAAGAATTAGAGAGAGCATACTTAAATTCACACCGGATAAGACAGGAGAAATACTCCAGATATAACAGACTAACCCTAGCCCCCCGACACATAAACTACTGCAGCATAAATACTCGAGGCTGAGACAGGAGGGGTCAGGAGACACTGTGGCCCCATCCGATGATACCCCCGGACAGGGCCAAACAGGCAGGATATAACCCCACCCACTTTGCCAAAGCACAGCCCCCACACCACTAGAAGGATATCTTCAACCACCAACTTACCACCAATAAGAAAAGACGATCAGTATTTACCTGGCTAAAAGAGAAGGAATATAATATCTATTGTTTACAGGAAACTCATTCTACAATTTTAGATGAAGTTTTGTGGAAAAAGGGCTGTTGGGGGCGAAATATATTTCTCCCATGGGCAAAGAAATTCAAAAGGGTTGATGATATTAATTAATAGTAATTTTTGTCCAAATGTGCAAATTTTCCAAACAGTTCCTTAAGGTAGATGGATGATTTTATGTTATTGGACCATAAACAGATATGGCTTATTAACCTATACGGTCCAAATAATGATGATCCAAGCTTCTTTGAAAATATACATAATTTATCAACTCTACAAGCAACACTAGACTCTATTATTATGATGGGAGATTATAATACTGTTTTAAATACCTCTATGGACCATAAAGGAAATCACAATACAAACTATCACCCTCAGGCACTTCAAGAAATCACGAATGTCATGTATATATTGGAATTAGTGGATATATGGAGGATTAAATATCCTGACCTAGTGAGATATACATGGCGGAGGCTTAATCAAGCTAGTCGTCTTGATTACTTTCTTATGTCATTCTCTCTGGCACCAAAAGTAACAAAAAATTTGATAGGGTACAGAATGCGGTCGGATCATCAAATAATTGGCATATATATTACTCTATATTACTCAGAATTTCCACATGGGTGAGGATATTGGAAATGTAATCAAAGTCTATTGGATGATAACTTGTTTATAACTAGGACAGAAGAATTTATAACTGACTTTTTCTGACATAACATAGGTACAGCTGTCACGCATACTCCCTCTCCGGCCTCTAGGTCATCAGGCTGCTGATTATTACCATTGTCTCGCGCACCTGCGCCTCATAACACTCACCTGGACTCCATCACCACCTTGATTATCTTCCCTATATCTGTCACACCCCTTGGTTCTTTCCTCAGGTGTTATTGACTCTGTTTTCATGTCGGTGCGTTGTTTGTGTTTTGGGTTTATTCTTTCTTTTATTTATTAAAACACTCACTCCCTGAACTTGCTTCCAGACTCTCAGCGCACTAGTTACAACAGCAGATCCCCTTGCCGTATGGGACACTTTTAAATGTGCCTTTAGAGGCCATGCAATTCAGTATTCATCTATAAAACAAAGCAATTTAGATAAAAAAAATGTCCATATTAACAAAGGAAATTGAAGGACTAACAGTACATATAGATAGCAAAAAAAACGGTACCATAGAGGCTCAGATTAAGTTATAGGAAAATCAAAAAGAAATGGAGGAACTTATTCAAGAAAGATCCAGTGTAATATATCATAAAAATAATGCAAACTGGCTGGAATACGGGGGAAAATGCACCGAACTCTTTTTCAATCTTCAACATAGAAGCTGATTACAAATGATGGTTTAACTCATGATTTAACTCATGATTCACCTAACTATATTTTGAAAGAGGAAGTAAAGTACTTTTAAGAATATGTTTTTGTTTCAGTCTCCAGCTCCACTAACCGAAACTAATTGTATGGATTTGTTTCTTATTAATAATGTAAAACTAACATTTGTACAGAAAGGCCAAATTACAGAGGAGGAACTTCTTGATGAAATCAATGCCTTTAAGTCCGGAAAAACTCCAGGGCTGGATAGCATACCAGTGGAAGTATACCAAACTTTTTTTTGATATACTCAGAGGACCATTCTTAGTATGTTTTAACCACTCCTATATAAATGGTAGATTATCGGACACTCAACAAGGTCTGATTTCATTATTACTGAAACAGGATCCAAGTGGTGTATATATAAAGATCCAGTTCATTTAACCAATTACACTTCAGTGTTGTGATGCAAAAATTCTATCTTAATTAAAGAATTAAAAAGGTTTTGTCAGATATTATTCATCTTAATCAGACATGTTTTTTACATGGACAATACATCGGAGATAATATAAGACAAGTATTGGAAACAATAGAACGCTATGAAATATCGGTGAAACCAGGCCTGGTTTTCATAGCTGACTTTGAAAAGGCTTTTGATAAAGTACGACTGGAGTTTATATATAAATGCCTGGAATATTTCAATTTTGGAGAATCTCTTATGAAATGGGTTAAAGTTATGTATAGTAACCCTAGGTGTAAAATAGTAAATAATGGCTACATCTCAGAAAATGTTAAACTGTCAACTATCGGCATATCCACTATTAGATCCAACAATAATATTAAGGGATTAGAAATCCATGCCTTAAAAGCAAAGGTGTCATTGTGCACTGATGATTCATGTTTTCTTTTAAATCCACAATTAGAATCCCTCCACAGCTTCATAGAGGATCTAGATACTTTTTCTAACCTCTCTGGATTAAAACCAAATTATTATAAATGTAATATATTATGTATTTGATCACTAAAAATGTAAACTTTTACATTACTATGTAGTTTACCGATAAAATGGTCTGATGGGGATGTGGACATACTCGGTATACATGTCCCAAAAGAAAGAACCTCACTCCAAGACATTTTTATAGAAAGTTAGCAAAAATCGATAAGATCTTGCTACCATGGAAAGGAAAATACCTGTCTATTTGTGGAAAAATCACCCTGATTAACTCTTTAGTCATATCACAGTTTACCTATTTGCTTACGGTTTTGCCTAGACCTAACGACCAGCTTTTTAAATTATATAAGCAAAAAATATGACATTTTATTTGGAATGGCAAGCCAAACAAAATGAAAGGGCCTATTTATATAATGAATATGAATTCAGAGGGCAGAAATGATTCAATATTAAGCATTAGACCCCCTACTAAAGGCATCATTCATACAAAAGTTATACTTAAATCTGAAATGGTTCTCTAGGAAATTAGGATGAATGTCTCACTCCATGTTCAAGAATAGCCTTTTTCCCTTCATTCAGATTACAACCGCTGACTTTCGGTTATTTGAAAATGAAATAATTTCCAAAATATCGTTATTTTTTTAAACAAGTCGTAGAAAGTTGGTTACAATTTCATTTTAATCCACCTGAAAAGACATAACAAATAATACAACACATTTTGTGGTTGAACTCAAATATACTAATTGATAAAAAACCTTTATTTGTCAATACATTTAATAAAAAAAGGTATCATCTTTGTAAATGATATCATAAATAGGACTGGTGGAGTTACGTCACACATGCAACTAACACATATGGACATTTCTGCTCTACCCAAAATTACAACCAACTATTTGCAGCATTACCACAAAAATGGAAGAGGCAAGTGGAAGGGGGAACAGTAAGTAAGTAACATGTCTGTCGGACCTGCATTAAAGACCAAAATTGGTTAAAGAAAATTGTGATAAATAAAAATATATACAATTTTCATTTAAGGACCAAAAAATTGACAGTTGTGCCATATAAATTGCAAAATAGTTGGGAAGAGATTTTCAATGTACCTGTCAGGTTGTGCGCTACTGGTGTAGAAGTCAGGTGCAGGAGAGCAGAGATTTGTGATCAGGCGCACACTTTATTTGGCAGAATCAACAACAGACGGACGTAACTGCGTCAAAAAACCTCCAGCCAATGGCAAAAGTGAAAAGGGCGACAACAGTCACAAAGATGCAAATGTTTAACAATTAAACATACTTCGGGTTAAACACGATACCCGGGGGAAAACCAGCCTGGCGCGTCACACAAAACATGTAACAAAACAATTCCACACAAAGACCTGGGGGGAACAGAGGGAATATATATGGATTAGGGAATGTAAACCAGGTGTGCTGGGAAACAAGACAAAACACATGGAACAATGAAAAGTGGAGTGGCGATGGCTAGAAGACCGGTGACGTCGACCGCCGAACGCTGCCCGAACAAGGAGAGGAGCCTACTACGGCGGAGGTCATGACAGTACCCCCCCTTGACGCGCGGCTCCAGCAGCACGCCGACACCGGCCTCGGGGACGACCCGGAGGGTGAGGCGCAGCGCGATCCGGCCGGAGACGGTGGACCTCCCACAGCATTGAAGGGTCCAACATGTCCTCCACCGGAACCCAGCACCTCTCATCCAGACCGTACCCCTCTCACACCACAAGGTATTGAAGGCCCCTCGCCCGACGCCTCGAATCCAGGATGCAATAAGACCGCAGAAACCTGCCCACATCCTGGTTCACTCTCTCCACCTCGGAGAGAGCACAGCTCCTATCCCAGCCTCGGACGTGTCCACCTCCACTATGAACGCCAAAGAGGGATCCTTATGGACCAGCACGGGAGCCGAGGTAAACAGAGCCCTTAGGTGCCCAAAAGCCCTGTCCGCCTCAGCCGACCACTGCAAACGTACAGGACCCCCCTTCAGCAGTGAGGTAATGCGGGCCGCCACCTGGCCAAAACCCCAGGTAAATCTCCGGTAGTAATTGGCAAACCCTAAATACCGCTGCACCTCCTTTACCGTGGTGGGAGTCGGCCAATTACGCACGGCTGAAATGCGGTCACGCTCCTTCTCCACCCCTGAGGTGGAAATGCGATACCCTAGGAAGGAGACGGCCTGCTGAAAGAACAGGCATTTCTCAGCCTTGATGTACAGGTCATGCTCCAACAGTCGTCCAAGCACCCTGCGCACCAGGGATACATGCTCGGCGCGTGTAGCGGAGTATATCAGAATGTCATCGATATACACCACTACACCCTGCCCGTGCAGGTCCCTGAAAATCTCGTCTACAAATGCTTGGAAGACTGATTGAGCATTCATCAACCCGTACGGCATGACGAGGTACTCATAATGCCCTGAGGTGGTAGTGAATGCTGTCTTCCACTCGTCTCCCTCCCGGATACGCACCAGGTTGTAAGCGCTCCTGAGATCCAGTTTCGTGAAGAAGCGCGCCCCGTGCATTGACTCAATCCCTGTGGCGATGAGAGGTAGCGGGTAACTGTACCTCACCATGATTTGATTTGGACCTCGATAGTCAATACACGGGCGCAGAACTCCCTCCTTCTTCTTCACAAAAGGAAACTCGAGGAGGTGGGTGAAGTGGAGGACCGAATGTACCCCTGACGCAGGGATTCAGAGACATATGTCTCCATAGAGGAGTTGGGTCTCCGCTTGTGACAGGGATACACATGACTCCTGGGATGTGCGGTGTCTACCAGGAGATTTATCACGCAATCCCCCTGTCGATGAGGTGGAAATTGAGTCGCCTTCTTTTTGGAGAAGGCGAGAGCCAAATCGGCATATTCAGGGGGGATGCGCACGGTGGAGACCTGGTCTTTCCACCGTGGTAGCACCGGTCTGGACTTTCCACCGTGGTAGCACCAACAGAAACCCCTACACACCTCCCCGAGCACTCTCGCGACCACCCCGTGAAAGCCCCCCTTTGCCATGAAATAGTGGGGTCATGACGAGCTAACCAGGGAAGACCAAGTACCACGGGAAACATAGGAGAGTCAATGAGGAAGAGACTGATTCTCTCCTCATGACCCCCCTGCGTCACCATGCCCAGGGAGATGATGGCTTCCCTAATTACCCCGGACCCTAATGGTCGACTCTCCAGTGTGTGTACTGGGAAGGGTCTAACGACAAGAACAATGGGGATCCCTAAACTAAGGGCGAATGCTCTGTCGATAAAATTCCCAACCGCGCCTGAATCGACGAGCGCCTTATGCTGAGAATGCGGGGGAAACTCTGGAAAAAAACATGCACAAACAGGTGAACAACAGAGGGCTCTGGATGAGAGTGGTACAGACTCCCCTGGGGTGACGCCAGAGAGCCCTGCCGGTTGCCGCAGAGGGCACCGACCGGCAGTGTGCCCTCTGCGGCCACAGATGGTGCACGTGAAGGCCCCTCCTCTGGCCTCCATGAGCGCAGCCCCTCCCAGCTCCATTGGCACCGGGGTGGGGGTGCTAGAAGCGGGAACCGACAGAGCCCTCTCTGGACGTCCGTGGGTTACCAGCAGGTTATCCAACCGAATGGACAGATCCACCAGCTGGTCAAAGGTGATGGTGGCATCCCTGCAGGCCAACTCCCGACGGACATTCTCGCGCAGGCTGCATCGTTAGTGGTCGATGAGGGCCCTGTCGTTCCATCCTGCTCCGGCAGCCAAGGTCCGAAATTCCAGGGCGAACTCCTGGGCGCTCCACGTCCCCTGCCTCAAGTGGAAGAGACGTTCACCCGCCGCTCTACCCTCGGGCGGATGGTCGAAGACTGCCTGGAAGCGGCAGGTGAACTCCTCGAAGTGGTCCAACGCCGCATCTCCTTCTCCCCACACGCCGTTTGCCCACCTTCTCCTTTCCCGAGGGAGCCGGGTGAACAGTGGGCAGGTATAGGTCCAGCTGTAATAGGAACCCCTAGCACCGTGCTGCCGTCCCATCATACTCCCTGGGAAGGGTGAGATGCATCCCACTGGGACCTGATACAGGAGGGACGGGTAGTGGTAACCCCGGTTGTGCTGGTCGAGGCGCTGGAGAGACTCCCTGTCTCTCCCATAGATACAGAACTCCTTTATGCAATCGCGGTGTCCGATTTTAAAATAGCTTTTCGGCGAAAGCACATTTTGCAATATTCTGAGTACACAGCCCGGCCATCACGGCTAGCTATTTTGACACCCACCAAGTTTGGGACAACCTAAACGCAGAATTACTATTAGAAAAATTGGATTACCTTTGCTGTTCTTCGTCAGAATGCACTCCCAGGACTTCTACTTCAACAACAAATGCTGTTTTGGTTCGAAATAATCCATAGTTATATTCAAATAGCTCCGTTTTGTTTGTGCGTTTAGGTCACTATCAGAAGGGTGCCGGCGCGAGCACATTTCGTGACAAAAAAATTCAAAGTATTCCATTACCGTACTTAGAAGCATGTCAAACGCTGTTTAAAATCAATTTTAATGCGATTTTTCTCGTAAAATAGCGATAATATTCCAACCGGGCAACGTTGTATTCATTCAAAGGCTGAAAGATTTTTTTTTAGAATTCTCCTGAACGCGCATCTCCAGTGTCACTGTCCCCAGGCTGACCACTCACAAATTCTCCTGCTGTTCTTCACCCAGA
This sequence comes from Salmo trutta, assembly GCF_901001165.1. Classification (NCBI taxonomy): domain Eukaryota; kingdom Metazoa; phylum Chordata; class Actinopteri; order Salmoniformes; family Salmonidae; genus Salmo; species Salmo trutta. The sequence goes on from NC_042959.1 coordinate 22,857,476, forward strand.
GACAGCAGACACCCCATTACACTTTCTGCCGGCTTTAGAGAGCCAATGGGAGCCTTAGAAAGTGTCACGTTACAGCACAGATGCTGTATTTTTGATAGAGATGCAACAGAAGGACAACAAATTGTCAGACAGGGCACTTCCTGTATGGAATCTTCTCAGGTTTTGGCCTGCCATATGAGTTCTGTTATACTCACAGACACCATTCAAACAGTTTTAGAAACTTTAGAGTGTTTTCTATGCAAATCTACTAATTATATGCATATTCTAGTGTCTGGGCAGGAGTAGTAACCAGATTAAATCGGGTAAGTTTTTTATCCGGCCGTGCAAATACTGCCCCCTAGCACCAACAGCTTAATGTGCTTCTTCTTGAGCCACTCCTTTGTTGCCTTGGCCATGTGTTTTGGGTCATTGTCATGCTGGAATACCCATCCACGACCCATTTTCAATGCCCTGGTTGAGGGAAGGAGGTTCTCACCCAAGATTTGACGGTACCTGGCCCCGTCCATCGTACATTTGATGCGGTGAAGTTGTCCTGTCCCCTTAGCAGAAAAACACCCTCAAAGCATAATGTTTACACCTCCATGTTTGATGGTGGAGATGGTGTTCTTGGTGTCATAGGCAGCTTTCCTCCTCCTCCAAACACGGCGAGTTGAGTTGATGTCAAAGAGCTCCATTTTGGTCTCATCTGACCACAACACTTTCACCAGTTGTCCTCTGAGTCATTCAGAAGTTCATTGGCAAACTTCAGACGGGCCTGTATATGTATTCTTGAGCACGGGGACCTTGCGGGCGCTGCAGGATTTCAGTCCTTCATGGCGTAGTGTGTTACCAATTGTTTTCTTGGTGACTATGGTCCCAGCTGCCTTGAGATCATTGACAAGATCCTCCCATGTAGTTCTGGGCTGATTCCTCACCGTTCTCATGATCATTGCAACTCCACGAGGTGAGATCTTGCATGGAGGCCCAGGCCGAGGGATAATGATAGTTCTTTTGTGTTTCTTCCATTTGCGAATAATCGCACCAAATGTTGTCACCTTCTCACCAAGCTGCTTGGCGATGGTCTTGTAGCCCATTCCAGCCGTGTGTAGGTCTACAATCTTGTCCCTGACATCCTTGGAGAGCTCTTTGGTCTTGGCCATTGTGGAGAGTTTGGAATCTGATTGATTGCTTCTGTGGACAGGTGTCTTTTTTACAGGTAACAAGCTGCGGTTAGGAGTACTCCCTTTAAGAGTGTGCTCCTAATCTCAGCTCCTTACCTGTATAAAAGACACCTGGGAGACAGAAATCTTTCTGATTGAGAGGGGATCAAATACTTATTTCCCTCATTAAAATGCAAATCAATTTTTAACATTTCTGACATACGTTTTTCTGTATATTTTTGTTGTTATTCTGTCTTTCACTGTTCAAATAAACCTACCATTAAAATTATAGACTTATCCTTTCTTTGTCAGTGGGCAAACGTACAAAATCATCAGGGGATCAAATACTTTTTCCCCCCACTGTAGCTCGTTTTTGGTCACAGGTTCAGGAGTGACTGAAGAATTGCAACATTTACCTATAGCTAATGCTGCAGATAGCAATACTGGGTGATTTGAAAAGTCATAGTCAATCGATCAATAATCTAATAATCATTGTAGCAAAAATATAAAACATACAGGGTCTGTAAAATGTACACAGGTTCATCATTTTTGTGAAAAAACAGAGTTACAAATTATGGCAAATAGAAATCAGAAAATCAGAAATAAAAGAAGGCCAGGACTAAAAACAAACTATTGTATAATACAAACTATTGTATTACCAACTATTGTATAGTAACCTCAGCAAAAAAAGAAACGTCCTCTCACTGTCAACTGCGTTTATTTTCAGCAAACTTAACATGTGTAAATATTTGTATGAACATAACAAGATTCAACAACTGAGACATAAACTGAACAAGTTCCACAGACATGTGACTAACAGAAATTGAATAACGTGTCCCTGAACAAAGGTGGGGGGGTCAAAATCAAAAGTAACAGTCAGTATCTGGTGTGGCCACCAGCTGCTTTAAGTTGTGCAGTGCATCTCCTCCTTATGGACTGCACCAGATTTACCAGTTCTTGCTGTGAGATGTTACCCCACTCTTCCACCAAGGCACCTGCAAGTTGCCGGATATTTCTGGGGGAAATGGCCCTAGCCCTCACCCTCCGATCCAGCAGGTCCCAGAGGTGCTCAATGGCATTGAGATGCGGGCTCTTCGCTGGCCATGACATAACACTGACATTCCTGTCTTGCAGGAAATCACGCACAGAACGAGCAGTATGGCTGGTGGCATTGTCATGCTGGAGAGTCATGTCAGGATGAGCCTGCAGGAAGGGTACCACATGAGGGAGGAGGATGTCTTCCCTGTAATGCACAGCGTTGAGATTGCCTGCAATGACAACAAGCTCAGTGCGATGATGCTGTGACCCACTACCCCAGACCATGACGGACCCTCCACCTCCAAATCGATCCCGCTCCAGAGTACAGGCCTTGGTGTAACGCTCATTCCTTCAACAATAAACGTGAATCCGACCATCACCCCAGGTGAGACAAAACCGCGACTCATCAGTGAAGAGCACTTTTTGCCAGTCCTGTCTGGTTCATCGACAGTGGGTTTGTGCCCATAGGTGACGTTGTTGCTGGTGAGTCTGGTGAGTGTCACGTCCTGACCAGTAATAGGGGTTATTTGTTATTGTAGTTTGGTCAGGACGTGGCAGGGGGTATTTGTTTTATGTGGTTCGGGCTGGTTGTGTTAGTTGTAGGGTATTTGATTTAGTATTCCGGGTTTTGGGCACTGTTCTATGTTTATGTATTTCTATGTTCAGTCTAGTTAGTTGTATTTCTATGTTTAGTTAATTGGGGGTTGAACCCTCAATTGGAGGCAGGTGTTTTCTCGTTGCCTCTGATTGAGGGTTCTATAAATAGGTATGTGTTTGTTTTAGTATTTGTGGGAGATTGTGCTGGGTATAGCTTTGTTGCCTTACTGGCCTGTTATTAGTCGTTGTGTTTTTGTTGTGTACGTGTTTGTTTTGGTTCACCTTCTTGTCCAGAGTATCTGAGTATCTGGCAACAATGGATAGTTCAGAACCGAGTGAGACGGCTTACAGTCCGGAACCGAGTGAGACGGTCTACAGTCAGGAACCGAGTGAGTCTGCCTGCAGTCCGGAGCCGAGTGAGTCTGCCTACAGTCCGGAACCGAGTGAGTCTGCCTGCAGTCCGGAGCCGAGTGAGTCTGCCTACAGTCCGGAGCCGAGTGAGTCTGCCTACAGTCCGGAGCCGAGTGAGTCTGCCTACATTCCGGAACTGAGTGAGTCTGCCTACAGTCCGGAACCGAGTGAGTCTGCCTACAGTCTGGAGCTTCCAGAGTCGGCTTACAGTCAGGAGCTCCCAGAGACGCTCTACAGCCCTGAGTATTCAGCAGGGGTGGACAGGTTGGGTGGGGGTAATAGACCTGAGCCTGAGCCACCTCCAGTATAGGTTGGTTGGGGAGGGGGGGGGGGTGTAGCACAGGAGCCGTCGTTGACGGCAGCCACCCTCCCTTCCCTCCCTTTAGATTAGGGGATTTATTTTGTTTTGGGGGTTATTTTGTTTATTTGTGTGAGGTGCATCCGGATCTGCACCTTTGGGGGGGGGGGGGGGTACTGTCACGTCCTGACCAGTAATAGGGGTTATTTGGTATTGTAGTTTGGTCAGGACGTGGCAGGGGGTATTTGTTTTATGTGGTTCGGGCTGGTTGTGTTAGTTGTAGGGTGTTTGATTTAGTATTCAGGGTTTTGGCACTGTTCTATGTTTTTGTATTTCTATGTTCAGTCTAGTTATTTTGTATTTCTATGTTTAGTTAATTGGGGGTTGAACCCTCAATTGGAGGTAGGTGTTTTATCGTTGCCTCTGATTGAGGGTTCTATAAATAGGTATGTGTTTGTTTTAGTATTTGTGGGAGATTGTGCTGGGTATAGCTTTGTTGCCTTACCGGCCTGTTATTAGTCGTTGTGTACGTGTTTGTTTGGGTTCACCTTCTTGTCCATTTAATAAAGAAGATGAGTGCACATTTCCCCGCTGCGTCTTGGTCCACTTTACCCTACGACAACTGTGACAGTGAGGACCTGCCTTACAACAGGTCTACAAGCCCTCAGTCCAGCCTCTCTCAGCCTATTGCGGACAGTCTGATCACTGATAGAGGGATTGTGCGTTCCTGGTGTAACTCGGGCAGTTGTTTTTGCCATCCTATACCTGTCCCGCAGGTGTGATGTTCGGATGTACCGATCCTGTGCAGGTGTTGTTACACATGGTCTGCCACTGCAAGGACGATCAGGCTGTCCGTCCTGTCTCCCTGTAGCGCTGTCTTAGGCATCTCACAGTACAGACATTGCATTTTATTGCCCTGGCCACATCTGCAGTCCTCATGCCTCCTTGCAGCATGCTTAAGGCACGTTCACGCAGATGAGCAGGGACCCTGGGCATCTTTCTATTGGTGTTTTTCAGAGTCAGTAGAAAGGCCTCTTTAGTGTCCTACGTTTTCATAACTGTGACCTTAATTTCCCACCGTCTGTAAGCTGTTAGTGTCTTATTAATATTGGTGTCCTTTAGTAGGGAAGGCCTGTCTGTTACTTGAACTCTGTGAAGCATTTATTTGGGCTGCAATTTCTGAGGCTGGTAACTCTAATGAACTTCTCCTCTGCAGCAGAGATAACTCTGGATCTTCCTTTTCTGTGGCGGTCCTCATGAGAGCCAGTTTCATCATAGCACTTCATGGTTTTTGTGACTGCACTAGAATAAACTTTCTTGAAAGTTCTTGAAATGTTCCGGATTGAATGACGTTCATGTCTTAAAGTAAAGCCATAAAATGGACTTGGTCTTTTACCAAAAAGGGTTCCCCTATGGGGACAAATTGAAGAACCCTTTATGGTTCTCCATAGCACCTTTTATTCAAAGAATGTAGGGAGTGGTTTGTGACTCAAACAGCTTTTCACCTATTTATTAGCAATTTTTCAGCTCACACCGCAGTTACACCTCCAACATTGCAAGAACCACTTCCAACGCTCGATCTGATTGAATCGAGGCTTAAGGTTTTTTCATTATTTTGTGAATATCAGCCATTCCGTCAACTGTGCTCAACTGTCTGCTATTAAATGCTTTACGACCATACCTCTTTGATTTAAAGAAAAACATGTTCCATTACACTGACCTAAAGACATGTACAGTATGTCAGGTTGGATACTTGTCTCTGCTCACCATCGATCCCCCCAAAAAGAGCGATAGCATAAGCTTGCATATCAGCTCAGTGAGACTGTACAGGCAAGAGTTAAACTATTAACAATTTACTGTCTGCCTACCCTTAAAAAAAAAACTAGAAAAAATCACATCTGAAAAAAACGTGGTTTTCGGACATGTGTGAATAAAAAGTGAAGAACTAAAAAAAATTGTTGCCATTTTCACAAGTATGGCGCATGTGGTTTTTGGACACATGTGAAGTTTCACATGTACATTTGTGTGTTTTTCCCTCATGATTATAATTTTTTTAACCAGCAGTGGGATGTAGTGTGCTATGTTGCTGGAATGAATATGCCAGAACATGCAACTGGAAAAAAGACAGCGAAAGCAAAGTAAAGGCTAACAGCCAAAGAAGTTTTATTATCCTTGTAGTGTTTTGTTTTCCTTTCAATATCATTATTTTTATTTGCAAAACTAATAATTTTGTTCTTGACTTTAGATTTAAAAAAAATATTAAATGGCACAAAAGTAACTCACTCACTAGAGGATCACACTGTAATAACCCTATTACACTATTACTCCCCACAAGTTTCAGTCAAAGTTGAGGGATGGGGCTGGAGAAATGTAACCACTCTCAAATCCATAGACTACGATATGGATGCAAGGACTGATAATCAGAATTATAGTTGACTCCCAAAATGGTGGATTTGTCTCCGTCCGTTAATTTGTACGTTAGTCACACACAATATCTCAGACAGCACTGGGCCGATTTTGACAACACTTGGGTGAAGGATGCGTCTTGCCATAGAGATCCGGCATTTACAAAATTACACTGATTGGCCCAAGGCGGGAACTATAGCAAATAACTGAAATGTGTTTGTCACGCGATTTCTCAATTGACCCAAGGAGGACGTTGCATCATTTGTGGGGGACGACCTGTTTACTGTTGCCTTGTATATGTTAGGGTGAAGTGTCATCTCTAATTCAAAACAATAGCCAAAAAACACATTTTATTAACACATAACAGTGCGTTCTCATTGAAGCTATGACGGCCGTTTCCATGGTAATCCTTCTCTAATTGGTTTCCAGTTCCAAGAAAAACATTTCCCAACATGTTTTATAACCCAAACAAACTTGTATTTGGTTCCAAGAAAAACATATAGAATTCCAAATGTTTTGTCACTCTAAAAAACATAGGCCTTTTAGCTTGACCGTATGCCTCACTGTGGGCTTTCTAGTAAACGCTCTAATTCATAGCAACTCTCTCTTTATACATTTTTTTTTCACTGTTTTGATTACAACCCTTGAGAATAACTATATCAATGACAAATAGATGGACCCACTTGAACAAAGTGATTATACTTATAATAGTCTCCACCTCATGTTTCCCCTCCCCCCAAGGCTGTTTTCTGGAACAATGTCAATACTCTGTACATTCGTAATAAGAGAGAAAGAAAATCTGTCTGAACACAGTTTCGATGGGGATGTTGATGAAGGAGGCAAAAGGCGAGTTGAGTGTATCAGCTAAATCAATATCCTTAGCTGGGCTTGCTCCAACATATGGAAATTTGTTAGTTAAGTCTTGGTCGGTTTCTGATTGAGTTTTACACCACAAGCCTTCAGGACTATGGTGAATGTTAATTACCTGAATATAGGAACAAGCAGAGTGTAAAAGCATCCTAAAAACCAGAATGAGAAAGAATAGCAGAGGTCCAACCCTTCCGTGTAACCAGTCTGTCACGGGCTGGCTCAAGAAAGCAGGAGAGGTAGAGTCAGGCGCAGGAGACAGAGAATTCTTGACCACACTTCTTTATTCCAGAAAATAGATATGGTCGCCAAAAAATAGGGACGCAGCCCTTAAATACTTCTGCGGTGGTGAACACAAAGAAACCAACCACAGGCAGAGGAAAACCAGCACACGTTCCTCAAGCACACAAAACGGACAAGAAACATGATGCCGGCCTCGAGGATGCCACGGAGGGCGAGGCGCAGGGCGATCCGGATGGAGGCTGTGGAACTCCCGGATGAGCGCTGGGTCCAATATGTCCTCCACTGGTACCCAGCACCTCTCCTCCGGGCCGTACCCCTCCCAGTCCACGAGGTACTGCAGGCCCCTCGCCCGGCGTCTGGAGTCCAAGATGGACCGGACTGTGTATGCCGGGGGCCCCCCGATGTCCAGGGGGGTGGAGGGACCTCCCGTACCTCATTTTCCTGCAGCGGACCAGCTACCACCGGCCTGAGGAGAGACACATGAAACGAGGGGTTAATACGATAATAAGAAGGAAGTTGTAATCTGTAACACACCTCGTTTATTCTCCTCAGGACTTTAAATGGCCCCACAAACCGCAGACCCAGCTTCCGGCAGGGCAGGCGGAGGGGCAGGTTCCGGGTCGAGAGCCAGACTCTCTCCCCTGGGGTGAACACGGGGGCCTCGCTGCGGTGCCAGTGAGCGCTCGCCTTTTGTCGCTCCCTGGCTCGTTCCAGGGATTCCTGCACAGCGTCCCAGGTCTCCCTTGAGTGCTGAACCCATTCCTCCACCGCAGGGGCCTCCGTCTGGCTCTGATGCCATGGCCCCAGGACCGGCTGATAACCCAACACACATTGGAATGGCGACATGCTGGTAGAGGAGTGGCGCAAAGAGTTCTGAGCCATTTCGGCCCATGGCACGAACCTTGCCCACTCCCCTGGCCGGTCCTGGCAGTAGGACCGCAGAAACCTGCCCACCTCCTGGTTTACCCTTTCTACCTGCCCATTACTTTTGGGGTGAAACCCCGAGGTCAAACTGACCGAAACCCCCAGTCGCTCCATAAACGCCCGCCACACTCGGGACGTGAACTGGGGGCCTCGATCTGAGACGATATCCTCGGGCACCCCGTAGTGCCGGAAGACTGCGGAATAAGGCTTCCGCGGTCTGCAGGGCCGTAGGAAGACCGGGTAACGGAAGCAGACGGCAGGACTTAGAGAACCGGTCCACAACGACCAGGATCGTAGTGTTGCCCTGAGACGGCGGGAGATCGGTCAGGAAATCCACCGCCAGGTGGGACCATGGTCGTTGTGGAACCGGGAGGGGCTGTAATTTCCCTCTAGGCAGGTGCCTGGGAGCCTTACTCTGAGCGCACACCGAACAGGAGACATAGTGCCTCACGTCCCTCACCAAGGTGGGCCACCAGTATCTCCCACTAAGACCACACACTGTCCGCTCAACCCCTGGGTGACCCGAGGAGGGAAGCGTGTCAGCCCACCGAATCAGACGATCGCGAACACCGAGCGGAACGTACTTACGACCCACTGGACACTGCGGAGGAGTAGGCTCCGTCCATAACGCCCGCTCGATGTCCGCGTCCACCTCCCAGACCACCGGTGCCACCAGGCAGGAGGCTGGAAGTATGGGAGTGGGATCGGTGGACCGTTCCTCGGCGTCATGGAGACGAGACAGTGCGTCGGCCTTAGTGTTCCGGGAACCTGGGATATACGAGATGTTAACCTCTCTAGGGCCGGCGGGACGAAATCGTCCCACCTACGTAACAGCCAGTGGAATCCTGTGGCACGTTATTCAAATACCTTAGAAATGCTATTACTTCAATGTCTCAAACATTTGACTATTTTACAGCATTTTAAAGACAAGACTCTCGTTAATCTAACCACACTGTCCGATTTCAAAAAGGCTTTACAACGAAAGCAAAACATTAGATTATGTCAGCAGAGTACCCAGCCAGAAATAATCAGACACCCATTTTTCAAGCTAGCATATAATGTCACATAAACCCAGAAGACAGCTAAATGCAGCACTAACCTTTGATGATCTTCATCAGATGACAACCCTAGGACATTATGTTATACAATACATGCATGTTTTGTTCAATCAAGTTCATATTTATATCAAAAAACAGCTTTTTACATTAGCATGTGACGTTCAGAACTAGCATACCCCCCGCAAACTTCCGGCGAATTTACTAACAATTTACTAAATTACTCACGATAAACGTTCACAAAAAGCATAACAATTATTTTAAGAATTATAGATACAGAACTCCTCTATGCACTCTATGTCCGATTTTAAAATAGCTTTTTGGTGAAAGCACATTTTGCAATATTCTAAGTAGATAGCCCGGCATCACAGGGCTAGCTATTTAGACACCCAGCAAGTTTAGCATTCACCAAACTCCGATTTACTATTAGAAAAGTTTGATTACCTTTGGTGTTCATCAGAATGCACTCCCAGGACTTCTACTTCAATAGCAAATGTTGGTTTGGTCCCAAATAATCCATAGTTATGTTCAAACAGCGGCGTTTTGTTCATGCGTTCAAGACACTATCCGAATGGTAAATTATCCGAAGGAATTAACATTTCACATGAATGAATAATTCAGTATTTTATGGGAGATGTCTTGCATACACCCGCTCCTTCTCTCCAGCGATTGATGTCGCTGGTCTACTAACCACCTTCCCTGGCAACCATTATTACGCACACCTGCTCCCCATCATTACGCACACCTGGTCTTGACTACCTACGGCCATCTGGGACAGAGGAGAGCTGGGTTCCTATGAGAGGTTCATGGCTCTGTTCAGGGCTGTCTTCGACCGTCCTCCAGAGGGCAGAGAGGGAGGCGAGCGACTTCTTCAACTCCAGCAGAGTGCCCATAACACAGCGGAGTACGCCCTCACCTCCCTCCTTTGGCTGTCCTGAAGCAGAGCCTGAACCCATGGAGGTAGGGGCCACACACCTCTGGTATCGCTGGAGACTGCTGAGGCTCTGTCCCTATTTCGGCCAGGAGGGGCACCAACTTCCGTGGTGTCTGGTGCGTCCCAACCCGGAGTCCACTAGGTCAGAGGGGTGGCACTGGGATCTTCCGTCTCCCAGGGTAGGCGCAAGTATTCTATCATCATCGTTTTCTGCTAAACCCTTTCTGGTTCCCATTTTACTGGCTGGCTGGCTGTCCCTCAGGTGTTGTCTCTACAGCTCTACTGGACGACATTGCCACAGGGAATTTTATCAACCAGGCCCTCGCCTCCTCCCTGAACTTAACTTTGTACCCGCTCGCCTCTACTTTTCCAGTCCAAGCACCACTCACCCTCACAGTGAGACCCATGCACCAGGACAGCCTTCCCTTCCTCATCACCGCACCTCCAATGTCATAACCCCACCATCTCCTGGTTGAGATTGAAAATCACCATGTGGGGACCAGGATGCCGGAAGACCTGCTTTCTCTTACCCTGTGGTTCCCCGCCGGTTGAGAGTGCTCAATCGGTCTTCCCATATCTTTGGCCCCGTGTTTTGGGATGTAGATGTGGACATCCGCCAGGCTCTGGAGAGAGAGGGAACCCGCTCCTGCTACCTGCCCTCAAGAACGCATCTATGTCCCCACGGGGGAAAGAGATCGGCTGTTGACCTGGGCACACACATCCCTCGGCACTGGGCACCTAGGTATCACCCGCACTATCCAATCCCTCTCTGATTAGTACTGGTGGTCCACCTTGGCACAGGACGATGCCCACTATGTCAACTCCTGCTCCATATGTGCCCAAACCAAATCTCCCCAGCACACTCCAACAGGGAAAGTACTTTCCCTTCCCGTGCCCTAGTGGCCTTGGTCCCATCTGTCCATAGACTTCGTTATTGATCTCCCGTCTGATGGTTCCGTTTTTATCCCTCTCTCTGATTTCCCTACTGCTCTCCAGGTCGCTGAGGCACTGTTCCAGCAGGTCTTCCGACACTAGGACCTTCCAGAGGACATTGTCTCTGACCGTGGCCCCCAAATCCCATTGTGGCCCCCAATTCCCATTCCTTCATGAAGAAGTTGGGGCCCATGGCCAACCTCACATCCGGGTACTGGCCTCAGTTCAACAGGCAGGTGGAGGGGACCAACCAGGAGCTGGGGAGGTTCCTAAGGAGTCACTGCCAGGACCGACAGTGGGAATGGGCCCAGTTCCTTCCCTGGGCGTAGTACGGCCAGAACTCACTTCGTCACTCCTCCACTGGGTAGACTCCCTTCCAGTGCATCCTGGGATATAAGCCGGCCCTGGCTCCGTGGACGGTGAGCAGAAAAGGTGTGGAACGCAGCCCACTGGAGACTCCAGCGCGCTGTCTGCCATCGGAAGGATCAGGCGGACCGCCACCGCAGTGAGGCTCCAGTGTTCCATCCTGGTGATAGCGTCTGGCTCTCCACCAGGAACCTCCTGCTCTGCCTACCCTGCTGGAAGCTGAGCCCCTGATTTGTTGGGCCCCTCAAGGTCCTCCGGAGGGTCAATGAGGTAACTTGCCGTTTACAACTCCCCACCAACTACCGAATCTCATCCTCTTTTCATGTTTCCCTCCTCAGGCCGGTGGTTCCTGGTCCCCTGGCTGATGTCGTCCCCCGCAACACCCCTCCACCTCCCTTGGGCATCGATGGGACCCCCAACTATGCCGTCAGCTCCCTACTGGACTCCCGACGTTGTGGGGGTCAGCTTCAGTATCTGGTAGACTGGGAGGGATATGGCCCAGAGGAGGACTGTTAGGTTCTGGGAGCTGACATCCTGGAACCCAACATTGTCCGGAATTTTCGATCTTTTCTGGAATACCAATGATCTACAATTACTTTTCATGAATACCAATATTTTGTTGTTTTCAAAGCCCTAAATAGTAAGAAAACATACATTGTTGTTTTCAAATCCCTAAATACTAAGAAAATATACATTGCTGTTTTTAAAGAATATTAGAGGATGTTCTAAGAAATTAGAAGATTAAGTGTATATTCTTATCTACTAACCACACACACCTGATATTATTATGTTATTTGGCAGACATGCACACATGCGGATCACTGTCCTCTGAATAACAAAATCCAACGTGACAATGTTTCAAACTTTCTATCATATTCAAATATAAACTAAACTCGTTTTGGCAATTTGGTGCATAGACTTATGCGTCCTATTCCAACACGTAATAAAAAGCATAAAAGCCCTAAATTATGCTTCAAAAGAAATGAAAGATGGAAGAAAATGTTAGCTTTTCAACCCCAAAGGGAAGCTCACTCTTGAAATCACTCTCGATTGAATGGCTCACATCTGTGGCATCTTCATAACAATCCCTCCAAAATTGAGGTGTTTGTTTATCCACGCTGTGAAGCTATTTACAAAGTACCATACAGTTTGTTAATAACACTTTCAGCCTGCAGTTATAAAGCTTTATGATGTGATGCATTGTAAGACTTGTGATGTGCTTGTATAACCCCTTACAATGTATACCTGCAGGCTTTTAGTACAGTGGAACACCATTGTTTGACCCTTATTTATTTAATGCGAGTTCTTGCACCTAAAAGAGTTCTCGCACCTATCTGACAACGAACACGTAATAAAAGCATAAAAGCCTTAATTTGCAGCTTATTTCATCTGAAGCAGCAGACCTAACCTTTTGGCATCCACGTAATTACAATGCTGGCTCTAAGGTTTCCACACTGAACCACAGTCAAAGAAATTAGTCAAAATATCAGTGGTCCCTTCTGCAATTGCTTCCCATGATGCTTATCTTTTATTAGCTCATAAAATTCCGTCTGGGCAGTGGTCGCTGATCTGTGGCGCTCACTGTGGCAACACAAGTCAGCCAATTAGCAACAGCTTATCATGCATTGAGGATTTGGGTGTGTGGAAAATAATGAAATTGAATGAGAGAGTGTGGAAAAAGTTGAATTTAAAAGAGGAAACTTGAGGTAGAAAATGTGTATGATTAGGCCATTGCAAATAACACACTGTGTGGTTTTCTGCCATTAGTTCATTGCTTCGTCAATTGTTGTGGTTGACTACTGAATGAACTGTTTTGTTGGACATCACAATCACATGAAATAATGTTAGTGATCATATTAAGGGTCAAATAATGGGGTTCCACTTTACTAAAAGCCTGCAAGTATACATTGTAAGGGGTCACAAGCACATTACAAGTCTTACAATGCATTACAGTGCAGTCGGAAAGTATTCAGACCCCTTGACCTTTTCCACATTTTGTTATGTTACAGCCTTATTCTTTACTGAAGACTTATCTCTTCAGTAGGTCCTATGATTAAGTGTAGTCTGGCCCAGGAGTGTGAAGGTGAACGGAAAGGCTGGAGCAACGAACCGCCGTTGCTGTCTCTGCCTTGCCGGTTCCCCTCTTTCCACTGGGATTCTCTGCCTCTAACCCTATTACAGGGGCTGAGTCACTGACTTATTGGTGTTCTTCCATGCCGTCCATGGGAGTGGTGCGTCACTTGAGTGGGTTGAGTCACTGACGTGGTCTTCCTGTCTGGGTTGGCGCCCCCCCCTTGGGTTGTGCCATGGGGGAGATTTTTGTGGGCTATACTCGGCCTTGTCTTCGGACGGTAAGTTGGTGGTTGTAGACATCCCTCTAGTGGTGTGGGGGCTGTGCTTTGGCAAAGTGGGTGGGGTTATATCCTGCCTGTTTGGCCCTGTCCGGGGGTATCATCGGATGGGGCCACAGTGTCTTCTGATCCCTCCTGTCTCAGCCTCCAGTATTTATGCTGCAGTAGTTTATGTGCCGGGGGGCTAGGGTCAGTCTGTTTCATCTGGAGTATTCTCTTGTCTTATCCGGTGTCCTGTGTGAATTTAAATATGCTCTCTCTAATTCTCTCTTTCTCTCTTTCTTTCTTTCTCTCGGAGGACCTGAGCCCTAGGACCATGCCTTGGGACTACCTGGCATGATGACTCCTTGCTGTCCCCAGTCCACCTGGCCATGCTGCTGCTCCAGTTTCAACTGTTCTGCCTGCGGCTACGGAACCCTGACCTGTTCACCGGACGTGCTTGTTGCACCCTCGACAACTACAATGATTATTATTATTTGACCATGCTGGTCATTTATGAACATTTTAACATCTTGACCATGTTCTGTTATAATATCCACCCGGCACAGCCAGAAGAGGACTGGCCACCCCTCATAGCCTGGTTCCTCTCTAGGTTTCTTCCTAGGTTTTTGGCCTTTCTAGGGAGTTTTTCCTAGGGAGTTTTTCCTAGCCACCGTGCCTCTTTCACATGCATTGCTTGCTGTTTGGGGTTTTAGGCTGGGTTTCTGTACAGCACTTTGAGATTTCAGCTGATATACGAAGGGCTATATAAATAAAATTTGATTTGATTTTGATTTGATTTATTCTAAAATGGATTAAATTGTTTTTCCCCTCATAAATCTACACACAATACCCCATAATGACAAAGCAAAAACAGTTTATTTAGTGAATTCTGCATATGTGTTAAAAATAAAAACTGAATTATCACATTTACATAAGCATTCAGACCTTTTACTCATTACTTTGTTGAAGCACCTTTGGCAGTGATTACAGCTTCGAGTCTTCTTGGGTATGACGCTACAAGCTTGGCACACCTGTATTTGGGGAGTTTCTCCCATTCTTCTCTGCAGATCCTCTCAAGCTCTGTCAAGTTGGATGGGGAGCATCACTGCACAGCTATTTTCAAGTCTCTCCAGAGATGTTCGATCGGGTTCAAGTCCGGGCACTGGCTGGGTCAATCAAGGACATTCAGAGACTTCTCCCTGACTTGTCCTGACTTGTCTTGGCTGTGTGCTTAGGGTCGTTGGAAGGTGAACCTTCGCCCCAGTCTGAGGTCCTGTGTGCTCTGGAGCAGGTTTTCAACAATGATCTCTGTGTACTTTCCTCCGTTCATCTTTCCTTCGATCCTGACTTGTCTCCTAGTCCCTGCTGCTGAAAAACATCCCCACAGCATGATGCTGCCACCACCATGCTTCACCATAGGGATGGTGCCAGGTTTCCTCCAGACGTGATGCTTGACTCCAATCTTGGTTTAATTAGACCAGAGAATCTTGTTTCTCATGGTCTGAAAGTCCTTTAGGTGCCTTTTGGCAAACTCCAAGAGGGCTGGCATGTGCCTTTTACAGAGGAGTGGCTTCCGTGCTGCTCTACCATAAAGGCCTGATTGGTGGAGTGCTGCAGATATGGTTGTCCTTCTGGAAGGTTCTCCCATATCCACAGAGGAACTCTGGAGCTCTGTCAGAGTGAACATCGGATTCTTGGTCACCTCCCTAAACCAGCCAGCTCTAGGAAGAGTCTTTGTGGTTCCTAACTTCTTCCATTGAAGAATGATGGAGGCCACTGTGTTTTTGGGGACCTTCAAAGCTGCAGAAATGTTTTGGTACCCTTCCCCAGATCTGTGCCTCAACACAATCCTGACTCGGAGCTCTACGGACAATTCCTTCGACCTCATGGCTTGGTTTTTGCTCTGACATGTACTGACAACTGTAGGACATTATATAGACAGTTGTGTGCCTTTCCAAATCATGTCCAATCAATTGAATTTACCACAGGTGGACTCCAATCAAGTTGTACAAACATATCAAGGATGATAAATGGAAACAGGATGCACCTGAGCTAAATGTCAAGTCTCATAGCAACGGGTCTGAATACTTTTATAAATAAGGTACTTCTGTATTTTTTAAATGATCATTTTACAAACATTTCTAAAAACCTGTTTTCGATTAGTCATTATTGGGTATTGTGTGAAGATTGATGAGGAAAACGATTAATACATTTTAGATAAGGCTGTAACGTAACAAAATGTGGAAAAAGTCTGAATACTTTCCGAATGCACTGTACATCATAAAGCTTTATACCTGCAGGCTAAAGTGTTATCAACAAACTTTATAGTACTTTGTAAATAGCTTCACAGTGGGGATAAACCAACACTTCAATTTTGGAGGAATTGTTATGAAAATGCTACAGATGTGAGCCATTCAATCAAGAGTGATTTCAAGAGTGAGCTTCTACTCAGGATGAAAAGCTAACATTTTCTTCCATCTTCCATTTCTTTTGAAGCATAATTCAGCCAAACACCCCGCCGAGACAAAACGAACATACTTGCAATTAGTTGCACTTAATGAGATGACCGTCTGAAGAGATGCTTTCCATCCTCCCTGGGAAGCCCTGTTAGCCATCGCCAGACGTGTTGCACTAGGATGCCAGGGAAAATTCACTTTTTTAGGCTCCGGAAGTTTGTGAATCTTAATGAGCAAAAATGTGTCTTTATTCTAACATTCCCAAAAGGTACTGTTATGTTGTCAAGTGTTATGTTGTTCAAAGCTAACCTAGGCATCGAAAGGCTATGAATCTTACAATAATAAGTGAACATTTTGTCTTGACATCCCAAAAAGTAGTGTCATGTTGTCAACAGTATTTATGACTTTTGCATAGTTCAATGTTATTCTTGGCTCTTGATGTGTCTGGTTTTAGTTGTCCATGCTGCTGACAATGCTGGCAGTGGTTGCACAAGTGCAAACTTGATGTGAATGTTTTCATTAGGGAATGGTGTGTCCATTCATTGAGGCTGTGAGTGGTTGGCACCAGCTTGACATGTCTTATTAGGACCATATCTGGGGACTTGGCAGCAGTGGCTCTGTGCCCAAATAGCAGAGAGAGATTAGCAAAGAGGAACCCACTGAGCCCATGCACTTAGCTATCCTCACATACACTGTGTGCAGTGTGCACACACACACACTTGCCATTTCCCACTGTACTTGAGCCACTATCCTGTGTGTGGGTAACCAACTCCCAAATGGTGCTCCTCTCCTACCTGCCCCCCACCCTCCCATCTCCCACCTGTTCCCCCCTCTTTCCCCCTCCCACCCTCTCCCTCTGACAGTCCCCAGGCTCAATGTGTGGAGAGCACCATCAAGGACATAAAAAAAAATGCCTCGTTGGGAGAGATGCGTGCCAACTGAAGCGATTTTAAACCTATCAAAGGGGGATCGTTTTCCTTTCATAGTTCAATTAGGCTTGCCTTTCATAGAGCCTTCTGTGAATCAAAGGCCTTAAAAAAATGGTGGTGTCTCTCCATTGATTCCCATTGATTCCCAAGATAGAGCCTCAATCAGCAGTTGAATGGTGATTTTTGTTTATGGTGGTGATTTTCTAAAATGGTATTACAAGACAAAGTTATTGGATGACTTGCTCAAAGCAAAAATATAATGGTGCAAATAATTATGATGGTTAAGTGTCCATGTTATATTTCAAAACATAGTCAATAGCCAATTATCACCATTAACTTCACATTCCAACAAACGGAATAATACCAAATATTGACAAAGAGCATTGTCGACTTTTAAGACATGTTTAAGACCAATTTTTAAGCCTTAACAAATACAATGACTGTCTGTCTAAAATGTAAACCGTGTGTGTAACAGATGTTAAGCTTTGTGACACGGAACGTAAAAGCCACCTTTTGCCCAATTTGTGTACAATGACAAGGGGTTGTAATCCATTCAACAATGTGCTAAATCAAAACAATTTGACCATAGGTTACACTCAATCTCTTGTGTAATCGTAACAGCCGACATTGTATGTAAACACTGCATGTAGGCACACTCTACATGAATGAGTGTGAATAAACTGTGTGCTTGCATGCGAGCGTGTATTTGTGAGTGAAAGAGAGATAATGATGCAAAAGTGAACACAAAGAACCAAAGTAACACGTGTCAGAAGGGTTGCGGTGGGGGGCAACCAGAACAGGAGAGAATGTGTTTATGCACAATATTCTATTTTATTAGAAAACACAGCAAAACAAACAAGACCACAAACCCTTAATCTGTAGCCTAGCAGATGGTTATAGGGGTGGCTGCATTTGCATACAAATCCCTGTGTACTCTTATTCTCCTTGCCAGCGCCAGCCCTTGTACACTACACCGCCACTGGGAGAGTGGGCAATAACCTCGGGAAGATTACCCCCCCCCCCCCGGCTATGCTTAGTCTACCTGAGTCAAGGAACTCGGAGATAGAGAAGACTTAAAGGTAGCTGGACCAGACAGTGTGACCAGAAGTGGTGGGGAGAAAGGAGAAATCAGTGCCGAATTTGCAACTGAGGCATGGACCATCTTCTTTTGAAGCTCCCTCTTCTACTCAGAAACAGCACTCAGGCTATTGAGTCAGTGTGGAATAGGTCAACAGTGTTGGTTGAAACTCTTGAACATGTTTAGCTTCCTGGACTTCCTTTCTGAGTTGTAACTGCCCAAATGGCTAGGCAGTCTTTGTGAATTATAGGATCTCGTTGACTGACAGTGCCTTAGATTCAGAAATTCTTAAAGTCCTAACAGGTCACAAGGGGATATATAGCCTGTTTGAGTTATCCACATAGGCAGTGGGTACTAAAATGTGTTAGCACCAGGGTCTAAGGAATTCTCCAAGTCCATACTACAATAATATGTCACAGGGGGATATCTGCAGTACTATAAGTCTTACTTAGCCACATCAACTGAGAAGTAGTCTGCTTTTGTAGTTCCTCGTGTGTAGTCTCAAAATCTGGGTCTCTCTTGAAAGTGGTAGCCATTCTGCCAATATCAGTACGCTGGGAGCAGGAAATTGACAAATAGGCTTGCCTCTCACATTTCTAAATGGCTGGTGTGATGAATAACACGGTTTCTTCACAGCATTGCTCCAAAATGACAAGGGGCTTTAATTCGTTCAGAGTGAAGAGAAAATTATTCCGAAATGACGCGTCGCACAAGTAATGATGCATGATCCTTTTAAACAAGTTTATGGAACTTTTTTGCTTCCTCAAGTGTCCTTGCATGTACAGTGTTTGCGTATGCCCTTACGGGAAAACCACATGAATTTCACGTTTCAAAAACACATGTTTTCATGTGACCATGTGATTTTATGTGAAGTTAATGTGAAAACATGTGACAACACATAAAGCAACATGTGATTACATGAAAATACATGTGAAGTGTTCCAAAAACACGTTTTCACATGTGACATTTCGTGAAAATCCTCAGAACTTTATGGTCTGTGGTGTAATTATGTTTTTGTAGGACTTGACAGCATTGACTCTCCTCACCTCTCGAGAAGGCCTTGTCTGAGCTGTGTGTACTATCCTTATTCATAACCACTGGAGCCTGAGTCTCACCATCCATTCAGTCACTAAGGAGCCTTCTGTCAGAGTTATAGGAGATAGATGTGTACTATCCTTATTCATACAGTGGCGTGCGAAAGTATTCACCCCCTTGGCATTTTTCCTATTTCGTAGCCTTACAACCTGGAATTAAAAGGGGGGGGGGGGGGGGGTTGTATCATTTGATTTACACAACATGCCTACCATTGTGAAACAAACAAGAAATAACACAAAAACAGAACTTGAGCGTGCATAACTATTCACCTCCCCAAAGTCAATACTTTGTACAGCCACCTTTTGCAGCAATTACAGCTGCAAGTCTCTTGGGGTATGTCTCTATAACCTTGGCACATCTGGCCACTGGGATTTTTGCCCATTCTTCAAGGCAAAACTGCTCCAGCTCCTTCAAGTTGGATGGGTTCCGCTGGTGTACAGCAATCTTTAAGTCATACCACAGATTCTCAATTGGATTGAGGTCTGTGCTTTGACTAGGCCATTCCAAGACATTTAAATGTTTCCCCTTAAATCACCCGATTGTTGCTTTAGTAGTGTGCTTAGGGTCATTGTCCTGCTGGAAGGTGAACCTCCGTCCCAGTCTCAAATCCCTGGAAGACTGAAACAGGTTTCCATCAAGAATTTCCCTGTCTTTAGCGCCATCCATCATTCCTTCAATTCTGACCAGTTTCCCAGGCCCTACCGATGAAACACATCCCCACAGCTTGATGCTGCCACCACCATGCTTCACTGTGGAGATGGTGTTCTCGGGGTGATGAGAGGTGTTGGGTTTGCGTATTCCTTGATGGCCAAAACACTCAATTTAGTCTCATCTGACCAGAGTACCTCCTTCCATATGTTTGGGGAGTCTCCCACATGCCTTTTGGCGAACAAGAAACGTGTTTGCTTATTTTTCTCTCTGGGACATGTGGGACGTTAGCGTCCCACCCGCGGGACACACTGCCAACAGCCAGTGAAATAGCAGGGCGGCAAATTCAAAACAACAAAAATCTCATAATTCAAATTTCTCAAACATACAACTATTATATCCCATTTTAAAGATAATCTTCTCGTTAATCCAACCACATTGTCTGATTTCAAAATGGCTTTACGGCAAAAGCATAACATTAGATTATGTTAGGACAGCGCCTAAACAAGAAAAACCACACAGCCATTTTCCAAGCAAGGAGAGGCGTCACAAAAAACAGAAATACAACTAAAATTAATCACTAACCTTTGATCTTCATCAAATGACACTCCCAGGACTCAATGTTACACAATACATGTATGTTTTGTTCGATAAAGTTTATATTTATATCCAAAAACCCCATGTTACATTGGCATGTGATGTTCAGAAATGTTTTGCCTCCCAAAACCTCCGGTGAACGAGCATATCAATTTACAAAAATACTCATCATAAACGTTGATAAAATTTACAACAGTTATTGAAAGAATTATAAATACACTTCTCCTTAATGCAACCACTGTGTCAGATTTCAAAATAGCTTTACGGCGAAAGCACATTGTTCAATATTCTGAGTACAGAGCTCAGCCATCAAAGCAAGCTATACAATTACCCACCAAGTTCTGGAGTCAACTAAACTCAGAAATAGTATTATAAATCTTCACTTACCTTTGCTGATCTTCGTCGGAATGCACTCCCAGGACTCCCACTTCCACAAGAAATGTTTGTTTTGTTCGATAAACTCCATATTTATGTCCAAATACCTCCGTTTTGTTCGCGCGTTCAGATCACTAATACAAAGGCATAATGCGTGAGCGCAAAACTCGAGACAAAAAGTCAAATAGTTCCATTACCGTTCGTAGAAACATGTCAAACGATGTTTACAATCAATCCTTAGGGTCTTTTTAACATAAATCGTTGATAATATTCCAACCGGAGAATAGCGTATTCATTACAGAGGAAAAAGAAGGAGTGGTGCGCCTGCGTGAGCGCACAGTGAACAACTCACTGGTCCCAGGCTTGAGACAGCTCTTATTCTCTGCCCCGTAACAGTAGAAGCATGAAACAAGGTTCTAAAGACTGTTGACATCTAGTGGAAGCCTTAGGAAGTGCAAAATGACCCCACAGACACTGTAGTTTGGAAAGGCAATCAGTTGAAAAAACTACAAACCACTTCCTGGTTAGATTTATTCTCAGGTTTATGACTGCCATATGAGTTCTGTTATACTCACAGACATCATTCAAACAGTTTTAGAAACTTCAGAGTGTTTTCTATCCAAATCTACTAATAATATGCAGATCCTACCTTCTGGGCCCGAGTAGCAGGCAGTTGAATTTGGACACGTCATTCATCTGAATTTCCGAATACTGCCCCCTGTCACTAAAAAGTTAAGCAATGGCTTTTTTTCTGGCCACTCTTCCATAAAGCCCAGCTCTGTGGCGTGTACAGCTTAAAGTGGTCCTATGGATAGATACTCCAATCTCCACTGTGGAGCTTTGCAGCTCCTTCAGGGTTATGTTTGGTCTCTTTTTTGCCTCTCTGATTAATGCCTTCCTTGCCTGGTCCGTGAGTTTTGGTGGGCGGTCCTCTCTTGGCAGGTTTGTTGTGGTGCCATATTCTTTCTATTTAAAAAACAAATTGATTTAATGGTGCTCCGTAGAATGTTCAAAGTTTCAGATATTTCTTTATAACCCAACCCTGAACTGTACTTCTCCACAACTTTGTCCCTCCCCTGTTTGGAGAACTCCTTTGTCTTCATGGTGCCGCTTGCTTGGTGGTGCCCTTTGCTTAGTGGCGTTGCAGACTCTAGAGCTTTTCTATAACAGGTGTATATATACTGAGATCATGTGACAATTACTGTAGATTGCACACAGGTGGACTTTATAACTAATCATGTGACTTCTGAAGATAATTGGTTGCACCAGATCATATTTAGGGTTTCATAGCAAAGGGGGTGAATACATATGCACGCAACACTTTTCCGTTTTTTTATTTTTATGTTTATTTTTATGTAAAAAAAAAAAATTTGAACTTCACTTCACCAATTTGAACTATTTTGTGTATGTCCATTACATGAAGTCCAAATAAAAATCTAATTAAATTACAGGTTGTAATGCAACAAAATAAGGCACTGTAACCACTGGGGTCTGAGTCTCACCATCCATTCAGTCACTAGGGAGCCTTCTGTCAGAGTTAGAGGAGATAGACGTATGTGCTGTCTTCTGGTTATCCATATAGTGAACAGAAATGTTTTTACCGTTTCACTGGGGCTGGTATCTTTGGGTGGAAAGGTACTGTATGCCTTTTAGCTCTGTGGTGTTTTGCAGTCAAACAGGATATGAAATATGGCTGCTTTTCCTAAGATTCTGTGTGGACATAGTCTGTCTTAAGAGCTAACAGTTGTTGTTACAAAAACATGCACCAATATACTCTGCCACTCATTAAACAAAGTACTGTACATTTGGAATGTTACCCTTTCCCTAAAGACACCAATACGTGATCTAGTTCCTGATTCATCCAAAGGAGAAGAAAAATACCGGCACCAGGTTTAAAAAAGAAGTGTGATGGCTAATGTTTTTATTAACCTCCTGCTACTTAACTGCCACCCTCAGGTTTTGAGTATAATGGTTCTATCCATGCCAGCTTTGTGTTGAAATGTTGGGCCAAACCATTCAGGAAGAGGGATAATGCAGTAACCTGTTAACTGTACAGTGACGCTAGCTGATGGGATCAAACAGTTCTCATCATTAGATGTGATAACTGTTGATAACAGGCTGCTGTTTAGCCCTAAGCAGCTGATTTTCGACCAAACTTTACTTGCCATTACTTTCTTTGTAACGGCAAGTCACCGGTGCCTTCTAAACTCCCATGGCTAGTTGCAGGGGGAATGTTTGAATTTAGAAAATGCTCCATTATTAAATTAAATCTATTTTGTCTCCATGAAGTATGTCATAGGGTGGACTTTAGCTTTCCTTTAACTGAATTTTCATTGATCTATGCATGCTTTGATTAACTTTAAAGTGGAACTGACAGCATTTTAACTACATTGCAGATATGAAACAAACAGACAATCATAATATCAATCAAAAATATACAATTCCCAGTTTATGCTTCAAAACCAACTTTAGAAGAGGTATTAAAAATGGGGTCTATTTGACCAAAAAATCCATGATGTACGTTAAGGCATTGTTGGTAGAGTAGATGTATGCAGTTCAATGCATGATTAATATAATTCACCAATACATTTCTTGGTAGCCCCCAAAATATTGCTATCAGGTTGTAAATCACAGCTGGCATGGTACATTGTTTGCTTCCTCCATTCGATATGCACTGTTTCAGTTTCAATATTTTTAACAAAAACGGACGACTATAACTAAGGTTGGGAAAGTAAATACACAAGTCAGTCATAGCGAGGCTAATAGGCTAGTGTACATGAGTCAAACACAAGGACCGCGGCTCGAATTGGATACACAAGCGAGTATAAATTAGTCAACAAGTCCTCTACTTTTTGAAATTACAGCCAGATGCGCAACTTCAACTGCGCTGCTTATGTGTGTCTCATTTACAGAGCGCAGAGGAGGGAAAGTGTGCAGACACATGATACAGTCCTAGCTAGGCTACTAAAATGTTGTAGTCTGGCTTCGGTTTTTAAAGCTTGTCAATGAATAACCCAAAAAAATAAACCTGCATCAAAACACCATGCAAAGGAGAAAGATGTAGACCTATTACAGCATCATTTGAGCATTTGGCTAGGCTGGCTACTCAACTACAATACATTTTGCGTGCACCATACAGCAATACTGCATTCAACCTCACTTTTGATCAATGCAGTGCAGCAGAAATTAAAAACCTGTTTTAATTTCATTGTTATAACAACCTATAGCAACATTTTTGTTATTTGGAGTTATTACATTTTTGAATAGGGTTGCAGCATATTATGCACGTATGCAAGCATAGCAGCAAAGGCTGGACAAATTATTTATCTCTTTTGTTTTAATATGTTAAAATGCTATATACAGCATCCTATGTACATAAGTGGGCATTATAAAGGGCCATATTTCTTTCTGATAAATCAATAGCCAATTTGGGTCGCAGTTGCAAGTTTCTTTTGTAAAAACAGAAGTTTGACACCCCTGGGCTTGACTATCTATTTATGGCGCTAGCTATTTATTTAGCAAGCTAAAAACACAGAGCCTAACGTTAGCTAGCTGCTGGGAGGATTACATGTCATTTGAAGGCTGGGTGAGTGACCAACTTTTTTCCCCCTCATATAGTGTTTTGGTGGCGACAGCTAGATATGCAGGTGTCATTTGGTTAGCTAGCATGACATGTGAATCACTTTGCTAGCTAGCTAGCTAGCTATGCAGAACTTGAACGATTGTTATCCACAGTTAGCACATATCTTAGTTGCCAATCAAATGTATTTGGCAGCGATCAAATGGGCGGTCAGGCAAGTTCGCATTCAATTGTCAAAACATGGGTTGGGACAAGCATGAATTAACAGGCAAGCTGCAGAAGGACCAGCAGGCTACTATTCCCCATCGTTTATCAGCGCAAGTTTTGATAGCCAACTAGCTGAAAAAGTTTTAGAGTTGATCTAATGTTTCCTCGTTAGATTTTAGCACACCTCGCTCTGGCTAGCATTAGTTGTTAATCTTGTTATTGTTCATGTGCATAGGCAACTGAGGAAAAAAGCCTACCTTTCCATGGTTGTTTGATCAATAGTAATGTGAAGTTCCCAAAGTGTATTTGCATAAATCCTTTGAGGTGTATTTTGTGACTTTCGCCGAATCTGTTCTAATGATCGAAAGTCCCGCTGTTGGTACTGATTGTAAACACACAGCCCAGTTGAAAGTGAATGACGGAAGGCCTGTGTGGCAAATGGCTTATTTGCATATACAGTTGAAGTCAGATGTTTACATACACTTAGGTTGGAGTCATTAAAACTCGTTTTTCAACCACTCCACAAATTTCTTGTTAACAAACTATAGTTTTGGCAAGTCGGTTAGGACATCAACTTTGTGCATGACACTAGTAATTTTTCCAACAATTGTTTACAGACAGATTATTTCACTTATCATTCACTGTATCACAATTCCAGTGGGTCAGAAGTTTACATACACAAGTTGAATGTGCCTTTAAACAGCTTGGAGAATTACAGAAAATTATGTCATGGCTTTAGAAGCTTCTGATAGGCTAATTGACATCATTTGATTCAATTGGAGGTGTACATGTGGATGTATTTCAAGGCCTACCTTCAAACTCAGCGCCTCTTTGCTTGACATCATGGGAAAATCAAAAGAAATCAGCCAAGACCTCAGGAAAAACAATTGTAGACCTCCACAAGTCTGGTTCATCCTTGGGAGCAATTTCCAAACGCCTGACGGTACCACGTTCATCTGTACAAACAATAGTACGCAAGTATGAACACCATGGGACCACGCAGCCGTCATACCGCTCAGGAGGAGACGCGTTCTGTTTCCTAGAGATGAACGTACTTTGGTGCGAAAAGTGCAAATCAACCCAAGACCAACAGCAAAGGACCTTGTGGAGATGCTGGAGGAAACAGGCACAAAAGTATCTATATCCACAGTAAAACGAGTCCTATATCGACATAACCTGAAAGGCCGCTCAGCAAGGAAGAAGCCACCGCTCCAAAACCGCCATAAAAAGGCCAGACTATGGTTTGCAACTGCAGATGGGGACAAAGATCGTACTTTTTGGAGAAATGTAATCTGGTCTGATAAAACAACAATAGAACTGTTTGGTCATAATGACCATCGTTATGTTTGGAGGATAAAGGGGGAGGCTTGCAAGCCAAAGAATCAAATCAAAGTTTATTTGTCACGTGTGCTGAATACAACAGGTGTAGGTAGACCTTACATTGAAATGCTTACTTACAGGCTCTAACCAATAGTGTGAAAAAAAGCTGAAATAAATCATTCTTTCTACTATTATTCTGACATTTCACATTCTTTAAATAAAGTGGTGATCCTAACTGACCTAAAACAGAGAATATTTACTAGGATTAAATGTCAGGAATTGTGAAAAACTGAGTTTAAATGTATTTGGCTAAGGTGTATGTAAACTTCCGACTTCAACTGTAGGCTTACTGTAGCTTTGATTGGCTAATGCACACCGGTCTGTGTAGACTCCAGTTCTGTAAAATATAGTTGTTTTTATTAGGTTTTATTTACTTAGGTAGCTACATTGCTAACCTCCACCCAGTGATGATCAATCAATTTAGATTTGAGTTTGGTTCAACTACCACCAAGCTACAGCAAAATGGAATTAAATGACTAGTTGAACTATGTAGTTCACTACACCTCAAGACTGCCTGCTCTTCACTGCAAAGCGAGCCTGCTGAACTGAACAGCAAGTTCTGAGAGAAGTGAAGGCTTTAGAACCTAATGTACTCTGTACATTGTAGCCTATTTATAGTTGATCAATCTATTGCAACATCTATAGCCCTTCTCTATTTCAGGGGGGTTTGCTTATTAATTTAGTGTTTCCATGATATTCTGTTGATTGCCTCCAGAGCTAATTCTGACATCAAATCCTCTGTTCCATTTGGCCTTCTATAAGTGATTGAGTTAGTGAGTGAGTGAATGAGACAAAGAAGTAGTTTGTGAGGGAGGGAAAGAGGGAGTGAGTAAGGGAAAGGAGTGAGTGAGGGAAAGCATGAATGCGCAATTTTTTGTTTATGCACTTTATTTTGTATTGCTTATAATTTAACCAATAAATGTGTTTTTTATATATAGATCTGCCTTGTTGCAACTCAAAAAATAAATCCCTTTTTCAATGTATGGAAACAATCAACAACGTTCAGGTAATTTTAGCAAAATTAAATGAGATACTTTTTACTTGAGTAGTTTTACTTCTACTTGAGTAGGATATTCCAGTACAATTTTCACCTCTGCTGTTATCACAGCTAATGATGAGAACCATTTGATCCCATCAGCTGCAGTGGCGCGTGCATTACTGATTGTGCACCACCACCCTCCTGTGTAACTCAACTCAATCACACTCTCAAGCCTAATTACCTTCAGCCCTCACCACCTGCAGCTCACCACTAATCCACCGCTAAGCTGTCTAACCTAAAGGGGTTACACACATAAATAATTGTGTAGGTGCTCGCACGCACGCACCTACACAATTGTGTGCACTCACACACACTTGTGTGAACACATGTAAATGCACACACTCATGCGGAAAGACACATACCCAAACACACACCCACAAACAGTGTTATAATAACAAGTACAAAATAAATCTTAAACTGAAAGAAAACCAGCTTCTCTATCAAGAATGTATGCAAATTGAATGCAGACTGTGGCAAAGCAAATGTTAATGCATGTAAACAAAATGCACAAAATGAATTATGTACACTTTCCTGATCTTTGAGTTGAGACAAAGGTAAAAAAAAAAGAAAAAAGGTAAGTATAGAGAAACAATGTTTCCTTCATTCTCTCATTAAGTGACTGTTCTACAGTGTCCACAAAGTGTTCCTGAATTGCTCAACAAGTAAATAGTTCAACGCCTAGATCAATATCCCTGGCAGGCTTGGACAGAGTGTTAGCATTAGGTCACGTGTCAAACTCATTCCACCGGGGGTCGAGTGTCTGCGGGTTTTTCACCTGGTTCTCTAGGGTTTAATTGTTAGGAAAAAAACAGAAACCAGCAGACACTAGGCCCTCCATGGAATGAGTTTGACACCCCTGCATTAGGCTAATAGATAACCTAACCCAGGGCTCTCCAACCCTGTTCCTGGAAAGCAAACCTCCTGTATGTTTTCACTCCAACCCCAGAAGTAACGATCCTGATTCAGCTTATCAACTAGCTAATTATTAGAATCAGGTGCGCTATATAGGGTTGGAGCAAAAACCTACTGGACGGTAGCTCTCCAGGAACAGGGTAATGCAGAGCCCTGACCTCATTGGTGGTCCAGTGCTTCTGTGGAGGTTATACGTGTTGCACAGTTGGCTGTTTAATTGTCATCCAACTGGGAGGAAATTATGGTTTATGAACCCAGCAACAAATAAAGCTGATCCTCTCTCGAGTCACTAATGAGCGGCCTAGCATATTGCCTTATTTGTCGACAATACAAATGTTGGTAATTTTCGCTTTTATCGAGCAAACATTGAGATTCTGACATGTTTAATGAGAACCAATTCCCCAATTAGGTCTGTAATTGAATTATTACCATATATTTGTTAGGGCACGAGAAGGGAGAAAGACAAGCTTGATTGCGGTGTCACCTCTGTGGCATGGTGGCAGGGTGGTGGGCAACAGCTGGCAGGTCCTGTCAGGGCTGCCCATTGTCCCAATCTTCCAGCTGCCCAGCTGGCCCTCGCCATCCTGTGCCTGGCCTCGGCCGCCTCGGTCCTCTCTCTCAGGGCGTCGTGGGATACTTCAGGTGAGTGTCGTCCGCCGCCCGCCTGCCTCTTGTCTACCGCTAGCCTGGGAGAATGAATGTGTCGACCAAGGACATTTGGCATGGGCTGGACTATGATAAAGTGTTTGTGTGTGTGCGTGCCTGTGTGCTTGCCTGCTTGCATGTTTGTGTGAGCCAGTTTGAGTGTGTGCGATCGTGCGTGTGTCCTCTACAAAAATACCAGAATATCCCCATATATTTATTAGTGAGTGTTGTAAACGAAGCATGTTGCCAGCCCTTGTCCTCATAGCTCTGGGATCAGGCTTTGACAGGGTGAGGTCAATAGATCATGTGCCTGCTCTCCAACATTTCTCTCCACAGCTTAACAAGTCAAGGGCAGAGTCCATGACTAACATAACACCTAAGAATAAAGGGTATGAAGGTCAGAATTATTTTGTTAGACTTATGTTGCTATTTCTCTCATACTTCCTCCAGCAAACTATTGTCACTGGTCGAATGGATTAGTGTGTGTTGTTTTCTGTAGATCTCAGAGTTTAGTTTACGGAAGCATATATCCCTGACATCAAACAGCTGTGTTGCTTTGCAAAATTACATATTTCAGCCATGTAATGACTTCTCAAATTGGCTTCACAGCTAAACCGAGATTACATCCTAATGTTTCAAAATGGCACTCAATTGCCAAATCACCTTGCAAAATGTCTTAAGCCTTGTAAACATTGGCAGTTTGAAGTGACTCAAATACAATTTTTCTGCATATCTGATTCTAACCTATTATTTTTCCTGCAGTCTGAATAGCCAAAAAGCACATGGAATCAGATATTTCAAACCAGATTTGTATCTTTGAAATCAGATACAAATCTGATTCCTGGCAATGCGACATTGTCTGAACAGTCAAATCTGAATTATTTGCCCACAAGCATATCTTGTTGCTTGCTAACTACTCTGTCTACAGTTTTGACAGGATCATGTGGTAACTAACTAGCTTGTTCATTGTTTACAAACAAATGAATGAATGTGCTAGAAAGCTAACCAGCTAGCTAGTTGACTCCTGTGGCTAGCCAAAAATGTATTGTTTTTAAAGTTGGATCATCTTATCCTTAGAGACTTTAAAAGTGCACTATTATTTTGAACGTTCAAAATAACTGGGAAACGTCCATGGCAGGCCATGTTGTCACGTTAGCTTGCTACATAACTTATGAGTGATAAGAAGCATGATCACCACCACCAATCAGCCTACACCACTGCGCACACACCCGTCATTACTAAGACAACTAGCGTAGCCATGTCAAATGACTGCTGTCTGAACACACACATATCTGATATGGTCACTTGTAACTTGCTGTTTGGACAGTCAGTATTCCAAAATTGATTTAAAAACGAAACGGATTTGAGCATTAAGGTCTGCAGTGTGAACAAAGCTATACACCGTTCCCTCTAAAACGGAGGGAAACGGGGCTAAAGCACAGCAAGTGGCGTTTGCTGTGCCTTAAATCCGATTATGGCAGGTCACCTCTAATGAGCGAAGGTCATCCATCACTTCATCTGTCACCGTCGTCTTTTTCACCCCCCTCTCCTCTAATTCCCCTCCTCCTCTCCTTTCCTAAACAGTTAACTGCAATGCAGTGGCGGCTTTGAGAGACAGCAATGGCAAAGGGGGCATGTCAATGTTATCAGCATGCGACAGGCACCGGCTTTGAGGGAGACCATGACTTTCCTTGCCACTCTTGCTCTCCGCTCGCTGGCTAATTACCCCACCAGACCCATTTCCAGCTATGTGTTCATGTGTTAAAAAAGGCAGCCATCTTGGTGAATCAACTATTTTGGGGGAAGAGCGATTATGTCCCATCACTGGCTAAGAAGAGGTTTATCTCTCATGGACAAACTATGTAAACATAAATGGTATCATAGAGCTGTCTTTATGAGCAGTACTAGTTCCGTTGCTTGGGTTTTTCATCACTGGTTATTCAATGCAGGCACTTACTTTGATAAACAAACCATATGGCTTACCTCCTGCCAAAAGCAACAGGAGGTTATGCCAGTTATATTCTTGGTGCGATATAATGAAACATTTCAACTACATTTGCATTAAAAGATAGAATCACCTCCATAAAGGACATTTGATCGTTGTTTGGCCCCACACTCTTACCACAGATTTGACATTTGGATATGGTATTGATTTTGTTCAATGTTTAACATGGGCTACAAGCAGATAAAGGTCCCAGACTTAAAAAGTGTCTGCCCCTAAAAAGCAACTAAAATGTCCTACATGGTCATTATACAATTCCTTTTCAAAGACACAAGTAGGTATATCAGATTTCAAATATGCACTGGTGCACTGGTAAAATTAGGAAAAAGTTGAACAATAAAATAAGCACAGTAATTACATTATACTTTAGCCCATTGTTAAGAATGAGAATTGTTCCACTGATCAGACTAAATAAAGTAAATAGATAAAATCTCCTGAAGACAAGATTACATAAATCTGCCCTTACACCCTAACCAAATTATTGTTCTATTTGTTGTCCCCCCTCTAGAAACCTTTGGGTTCACAATCTGTTTGACAAAATTATTTTCATAGTTACAAATCAGGGCACACTACTAAACTTCCCTGCTAAAACATATTGTCACAGCCTAAATGCAAATCAGCAAAAATAGGGGGCTAATGCAAGTGTGGATTAAATCGACACTACGACATGCTGTCTAAAGGCTGCATTCTGCAATAGGGACAGGAGTAACAGAAATCTTATTTTGTTGGCAATATTGTACATAAAACAGCACTACTGTGCTGCTCATTTTACAGTTTTACGGCTCATGTACATTAGTACGTGATACATTGCGGCGTGCTGCTCCGGCCGCCCAGAGTGCCTTGCATGTGGGTGTGCTGGCAGCATATAGCAGCACCTTCGATTGTGTGTCAAGAATTCAGCATATTAAGTTTGTATGAAGGTCTGGTTATTAATTATGTAGATAGTTTGATGCATTCTCTGTTTAATTTATTCACAGGTAAATAGTAATTAGCTCTAAACTGCTCTGGTGACAAACTATGTTGCTCTGTCTCCAATCATCCACATGGCTAGGAGAACCTATTCAGGTAAGTATATATATTTTGAAAATGTAAAAAAACAATGTATTATTAGCTAGCTAGCTACAATGAGTTGCTAACATAGCTAGCTAGCCAAATTTACATACTGTATAGATAGCTAGCTAAGTGAATAAAATATCACCAGCTATCTAACTTCATATTAGCTAACTATCTTAGTGTATTTATCATTGTAAATTAAAAACACGAACTCCAAATGCATTTGTAGGTAGCTAGCTAACAGCCACGGAAGAGGTTAAAGGATAGCAGCTCCAGCTGTCAAAGAAGGGAGATAGCAATTCTATTCTGAATAGGACAGATACTTTCATGTAGTTCCAGTCCCTAGAAAGAAAAAACAGAGAATAGAGATAATAGCAACATAATATTAAGTGCTGTCTAATATGTCCTCAGATACAGAGTGCTGTAGATGAAGAGATCCCAATGAAAAGCAGTGGTTCTCAGTCCTGGGGTCTCAAAGGGGTGAACATTTTTGTTTTTGCCTTAGCACTACACGGCTGATTCAACTCATCATCAAGCTTCAACTGGTATTTATGTATTCATTTGTGATGCTATCCTTGATATGATTGTCACAATCGTCTTCGTCAGATGATAAAGAAAAATCATTGTCGGACCAAAACGCAGCGGGGTTATGTGTACTCATCTTCTTTTATTAAATTGGCAAAGAAGGAAAAACCAAAATAAACACGTACACAAAACACAATGACGAATAACAGGCCGGTAAGGCATTAAGGCTATACCTAGCACAATCTCCCACAAACCACCAACACAAACACATACCTATATATAGGACTCTCAATCAGAGGCAACTAGGAAACACCTGCCTCCAATTGAGAGTCCAACACCCAATGACCTAAACAAAGAAATACTAATACTAGAATAAACATAGAAATACAAAACATATAACATAGCCCAAAACCCGGAAATAATAAATCAAACACCCTTCTAAACAACCAACCACCCCGAACCACATAAAACAAATACCTCCTGCCACGTCCTGACCAAACTACAATACAAATAACCCCTATTACTGGTCAGGACGTGACAATGATCCTGCTGTTGACACATGCTACACATGTACATGTGTGCACATGCATTTATCTATCCAATGTTATCGTGATTTGTTATAAGAGATATTATTCTTTAGCAATCCACAATGACCTGGTTATGTAAAAGTATAATGATGACATTATCTTCCATAATCCTAAAGATACCTTGCAACTTGGAGATTCTTTCAAAACGATTGCCTACCGTTACCGTGTAGGGCACTGCGCGGTTGGGTGCATTGTCATGAGTGTGACCAGGGCCATCTGGGACTGCCTCGTAGGGGAATTCGGGCATGTGTGAAGGCTACCTGTGTCCTGCATAATTTCATGAGGATGGACACGAGGACTAGGAGGACACCTGCAGCTCTCCGCCGTCTGCTGCTATGCAGGATGTTGCCCGGATGGGGGCCAACAATGCAGCACGGGAGGCAATCCGTGTGCGGGAGATCTTCACCTCCTATTTCTTTGAAGAGGGTGCTGTTCCCTGGTAACGCCTTGTGCCATAGACTACACTATGCACAACCAAAGGCTCTTTTATTAAGAGCCACCCACATTGCAATAAGAGTATTCTTCTATTTACTTAGCTATGTCAATTGCAGTTATTCAATTCCTAGTTTCTCTCCCTTTGAAATTCTACTTCTCAGGTGAGGGATTTGTTCAGGTAAGGGTAATGTCAGCACATGAACAAAACAGGCTCTTAAGAGTCACACATATTGAAAAAAATTTGAACAATTAGACACCCTACAGTATCACCCACACACTCGTGTATCAATCTGATTGATGGATTGTGTTGTGCAGTAAGCAGGCTCAGGTGTATAACTGTGGCTCCTTCCACCTTCAAAGAATAGGCAAGAGGACCAACCATGGAGAATAGTAAGACACTTAATTATTTATATAACTACACTATATTGTTTGTCCTTGTGTGTCTGTGCATGTTTTTCAGTATAAAGTACTCTGCAGCCAGTCGGTGTGGATACTAGGTAAGGCACACACACACACACCTTACCTCACTTCATCCCTCTCCCCCTTCTCCCTAAATACTCTTATATCAGCTGTGTTGGTGAACCCCTCCTAGGTCGAGACAGCAGGTGCGGTGTAGAGAGAGAATCAAAAACAGCATGTACGGGACAAGTTACCACATCCGGTGAACAGGTCAGCGTTCCATAGCCGCAGGCAGAACAGTTGAAACTGGAGCAGCTGCACGACCACGTGGACTGGGGACACCCAGGTGTCTTTAGGCCAGATAGTCCTGAGGCATGGTCCTAGGGCTCAGGTCCTCCGGGACGGGAGGGAGAGAGGGAGAGAGAGAGAATCAGAGGAGACGAGCCCATGGGAGCGCAAAAACTGGACAGGAAGATCACGTCAGTGACTCAACCCACTCAAGTGACGCACCCCTCCTAGAGATGGCATGGAAGAGCACTTAGTAAGCCAGTGACTCAGCCCCCGTAATAGGGTCAGAGGCAGAGAATCCCAGCGGAGAGAGGGGAGCCGGCTTTCGCTCCATTGCCTTGAATTCACCTTTGCACCCCTAGGCCAGTCTACACTCAATCATAGGACATACTGAAGAGATGAGTCTTCAGTAAAGAATTAAAGGCCAAGACCAAGTCTGCGTCTCTCACATGGCCAGGCAGACCAATCCATAAAAATGTAGCTCTATAGGAGAAAGCCCCTCCTCCAGCTGTTTGCTCAGAAATTCTAGGGACAATAAGGAGGCCTGCGTCTTGTGACCATAACGTAAGTATAGGTATGTACGGCAGGACCAAATCGGAGAGATAGGTAGTAGCAAGCCCATGTAATGCTTTGTAGATTAGCAGTAAAACATTGAAATCAGCCCTAGCCTTAACAGGAAGCCAGTGTGGAGAGACTAGCACTGGAGGAGTATGATTGTAGTTGGTTGTAGTCAAGATTTAGCAGCCGTGTTTAGCACTAACTGAAGTTTATTTAGTGCTTTATCCTGGTAGCCGGAGAGTGGAGCATCGCAGTAGTTATTGCAATGTTACGAAGATGGAAAAAAGCTGTCCTTGAAATATTCTTGATATGTTTGTCAAAAGAGAGATCAGTAACGCTGAGGTCCTTCACAGTTGAGGTCCTTCAAAGTTTTATTTTAGACGACTGTACAACCATCAAGATTAATTGTCAGATCCAAAAGCAGAACTAGAACTAGCATATCTGTTTAGTCCAAGTTTAAAAGTAAAACATCTGTCGCCATCCACTTCCTTATGTCTGAAACACAGGCTTCCAGGGTAGACAATTTTGGGGCTTCACCATGTTTCATGGAAATGTACAGCTGTGTGTCGTCCGCATAGCAGTGAAAGTTGACATTGTGTTTCCAAATGACATCATCAAGAGGTAGAATATATAGTGGAAACAATAGTGGTCCTAAAACGGAACCTTCAGGAACGCAAACTTACAATTGATTTGTCAGAGGACAAACCATCCACAGAGACAAACTGATATCTTTCCGACAGATAAGATCTAAACCAGGCAAGAACTCATCCGTGTAAGACCAATTTGGGTTTCCAATTTCTCCAAAAGAATGTGGTGACCAATAGTGTCAAAGCCACACTAAGGTCTAGGAGTACGAGGACAGATGCAGAGCCTTGGTCTAACACCATTAAAAGGTAATTTACTACCTTCAAGAGTGCAGTCTTAGTGCTATGATGGGATCTAAAACCAGACGGACGCGTTTTGTATACATTATTTGTCTTCAGGAAGGCAGTGTGATGCTTACATTTTCATGGGTCAAGATTTGGCTTTTTCAAGAGAGGCTTTATTACTGCCACTTCTAGTGGGTTTGGTACACATCCAGAGGATAGGGAGACATATATTATGTTAAACATTGGAGGGCCAAGCACAAGAAGTAGCTCTTTCAGTAGTTTAGTTGGAATAGGGTCCGGTATGCAGCTTGAAGGTTTAGAGGCCATGACTATTTTCATGAATGTGTTAAGAGATACAGGATAAACAAATGTGAGTATCTCCATTGATCCTAGGTCCTGGCTGTTCTGTGCAGACTCAGGATAACTGAGTTTTGGAGAAATACCCAAATTCAAGGAGTCCGTAATTTGTTTTCTAATGATTATGATCTTTTCATCAAAGATGTTTGTGAATTCATAAATGCTGAAGTGAAAGCCATCCTCTCTTGGGGAATGCTACTTTTTAGTTAGCTTTGTGACAGTATCAAAAATACATTTTGGATTATTCTTATTTTCCTCAATTAGGTTGGAGAAACAGGATGATCGAGCAGCATTGAGGGCTCTTAGATATTGCACAGTACTGTCTTTCCAAGCTAGTCAGAAGACTTCCAGTTTGGGGGAGCACCATTTCCGTTACAATTTTCTGGAAGCTTGCTTCAGGGCTCGGGTATTTTCTGTATACCAGGGAGCTAATTTGTTGTGACAAATGTTTTTTTTTTAGGTGTGAGACCGCATCTAGGGTAATATGCAAGGTTAAATTTAGATCCTCAGATAGGTGGTTAAATGATTTTTGTACTCCAACATCCATGGGTAGGTGGAGGGAGTCTGGAAGGGCATCTAGGAGTCTTTGTGTTGTCCAAGAAATTATAGTATGGCTTTTGATGATCCTTGGTTTGGGTCTGAGCAGATTATTTGTTGCAATTGCAAATGTAGTAAGATGGTGGACCGATGGTCCAGGATGATGAGGAAAAACATTTAGATCTACAATATTTATTCCACGAGACAGAACTAAATCCAGTGTAGGACTGTGGCAATCAGTAGGTCCGGAGACATGTTGGACAAAACACACTGAGTAGATGATGGCTCCGAAAGCAGTTTGGAGTGGGTCTGTGGACTTTCCCATGTGAATATTGAAATCACAAAATAATATTTATTATCTGCCATGACTACAAGGTCCAATAGGAATTCAGGGAACTCAGTGAGGAATGCTGTACACGGTCTAGTAAGCCTGAAAACAGTATCTATAAAAAATTATTTCATGACTAGATGCTGAAAAGAGGAAAATGCATACAAATAATAATAATAATAATTTACATTT
This sequence comes from Salmo trutta, assembly GCF_901001165.1. NCBI lineage: Eukaryota > Metazoa > Chordata > Actinopteri > Salmoniformes > Salmonidae > Salmo > Salmo trutta. The sequence continues at coordinate 22,894,091 of NC_042959.1, forward strand.
ACATTTCAAATCTAATGTTATTTATCACATGCACCTAATACAACAGGTGACGACTTTACAGTGGAATGCTTACTTACAAGCCCTTAACCAACAATGCAGTTTTAAGAAAAATACCTAAAAAAATAGGGAATAAAAGTAACAAATAATTAAAGAGCAGCAGTAAAATAACAATAGTGAGGCTATATACAGGGGGTACCGGTACAGAGTCAATGTGCGGGGGCACCGGTTAGTCGAGGTAATTGAGGTAATGTGTACATGTAGGTAGAGTTACTAAAGTGACTATGCATAGATAATAACAGAGAGTAGCAGCAGCATAAAAGAGGGGGGACAATGCAAATAATCTGGGTAGCCATTTGATTAGATGTTCAGGAGTCTTCTGGCTTGGGGGTAGAAGCTGTTGAGAAGCCTCTTGGACCTAGACTTGGTGCTCCGGTACAGCTTGCCGTGCGGTAGCAGAGAAAACAGTCTATGACTAGAGGGGCTGGAGTCTTTGACAGTTTTTAGGGCCTTCCTCTGACACCGCTTGGTATAGAGGTCCTGGATGGCAAGAAGCTTGGCCCCAGTGATGTACTGGGCTGTACGCACTACCCTCTGTAGGGCCTTGCAGTCGGAGGCCGAGCAGTTGCCATACCAGGCAGTGATGCAACCCGTCAGGATGTTCTCTATGGTGCAGCTTATAGAACCTTTTGAGGATCTGAGGACCCATGCCAGATCTTTTCAGTCTCCTGAAGGGGAATAGGTTTTGTCGTGCCCACTTCACGACTGTCTTGGTATGCTTGGACCATGTTAATTTGTTGGTGATGTGGACACCAAGAAACTTGAAGATCTCAACCTGCTCCACTACAGCCCCGTTGATGAGAATGGGGGCGTGCTCGGTCCTCCTTTTCCTGTAGTCCACAATCATCTCCTTTGTCTTGATCATGTTGAGGGAGAGGTTGTTGTCCTTGCACCACACGGTCCCTCCCTATATGCGGTCTCGTGATTGTCGGTGATCAGGCCTACCACTGTTGTGTCATTTGCCAACTTAATGATGGTGTTGGAGTTGTGCCTGGCCGTGCAGTCATGAGTGAACAGGGAGTACAGGAGGGGACAGAGCACGTACCCCTGAGGGGCCCCCATGTTGAGAATCAGCATGGCAGATGTGTTGTTACCTACCCTTACCACCTGGGAGTGGCCCATCAGGAAGTCCAGGATCCAGTTGCAGAGGGAGGTGTTTAGTCCCAGGGTCCTTAGCTTAGTGATGAACTTTGAGGGCACTATGGTTGTTGAACACCATAGTGTAGTCAATGAATAGCATTCTCACATAGGTGTCTCTTTTGTCCAGGTGTGAAAGGGCAGTGTGGAGTGCAATAGAGATTGTATTATATGTTGATCTGTTGGGGCGGTATACACATTGGAGTGGGTCTAGGGTTAATGGGATAATGGTGTTGATGTGAGCCATGACCAGCCTTTCAAAACACTTCATGGCTGCAGATGTGAGTGCTACAGGTCGGTAGTCATTTAGGCAGGTTACCTTAGTGTTCTTGGGCACAGGAACTATGGTGGTATGCTTGAAACATGTTGGTATTACAGACTCAGACAGGGAGAGGTTGAAAATGTCAGTGAAGACACTTGCCAATTGGTCAGCGCATGCTCGGAGTACACGTCCTGGTAATCCGTCTGGCCCTGCGGCCTTGTGAATGTTGACCTGTTTAAAGGTTTTACTCACATCGGCTGTGGAGAACGTGATCTTACAGTCGTCCTTAACATCTGATGCTCTCACGCATGTTTCAGTGTTACTTGCCTCGAAGCGAGCATAGAAGTAATTTAGTTCGTCTGGTAGGCTTGTGTCACTGAGCAGCTCTCGGCTGTGCTTTCCTTTGTAGCCGGTAATAGTTTACAAGCCCTGCCACATCCGACGAGCGTCGGAGCTGGTGTAGTAGGATTCGAACTTAGCCCTGTATTGACGCTTTGCCTGTTTTATGGTTCGTCGGAGGGCATAGCAGGATTTCTTATAAACTTCCGGGTTAGAGTCCCGTTCCTTGAAAGCGGCAGCTCTACCCTTTAGCTCAGTGAAGATGTTGCCTGTAATCCATGGCTTCTGGTTGGGGTATGTACGTACAGTTACTGTGGGGACGATGTCATCGATGCACTTATTGATGAAGCCAGTGACTGATGTGGTGTACTCCTCAATGCCATTGGAAGAATCCTGGAACTTATTCCAATCTATGCCACAAAACAGTCCTGTAGCTTAGCATCTGCTTCATCTGACCACTTTTTTATTGCCCGAGTCATTCGTGCTTCCTGCTTTAATTTTTGCTTGTAAGCAGGATCAGGAGGATAGAATTATGTTCAAATTTGCCAAATGGAGGGCGAGGGAGAACTTTGTACGTGTCTCTGTGTGTGGTGTAAAGGTGGTCTTGAGTTTTTCTCCCTCTGGTTGCACATTTAACATGCTGGTAGAAATGTGGTGAAAGGGATTTGTTTCCCTGCATTAAAGTCCCCGGCCACTAGGAGCGCCGCCTCTGGATGAACGTTTTCCTGTTTGCTTATGGCCTTATACAGTTCATTGAGTGCGGTCTTAGTGCCAGCATCTGTTTGTGGTGGTAAATAGACAGCTTCAAAGAATATAGATGAAAACTATATATAAACTGTGTGGTCTACAGCTTATCATGAGATACTCTACTTCAGGCGAGCAAAACCTCAAGACTTCCTTAGATATTGTGCACCAGCTGTTGTTTACAAATATACATAGATCGCAACCCCTTGACTTACCAGAGGCTGCTGTTCTATCCTGCCAGACAGTGTATAACCCACCAGCTGTATGCTATTCATGTTGTCATTCAGCCACGACTCGGTGAAACATAAGATATTAGAGTTTTTAATGTCCTGTTGGTAGGGTATACGTGCTTTTAGTTCGTCCATTTTATTATCCAGCGATTGTACGTTGGCCAATAGGTTTGATAGCAAAGGCAGTTTAGCCATTCTTCGCCTGATCCTCACAAGGCTCTCCTTCCATGAAACCTCTGTCTCTTTCTCCTGCGAATGATGGGGATGAGGATCTGTTCGGGTATCCGGAGTAAATCCCTCTCGTCCGACGCAATAAAGAAAAATTACTAGTCCAATTCAAGGTGAGTAATCGCTGTTCTGAAGTCCAGAAGCTCTTTTTGGTCATAAATGTCATGCCCTGATCTGTTTCACCTGTTCCTGTTATGGTCTCCACCCCCTCCAGGTGTCGCTTATTTCCCCCAGTGTATTTATCCCTGTGTTTCCTGTCTCCCTGTGCCAGATCATCTTGTATGTCAAGTCAACCACGTGTTTTTCCGTACTCCTTTTCTATTCTCTTTTTATAGTCCTCCCGGTTCTGACCCCTGCCTGACTCTGGACTACTTTCCTGCCTGCCTGATCATCCTGCCTGCCCTGCCCTTGATTCTGCCTGCCCTTCGGTACCTATTGAGCTCTGATCTGGTTTTGACCTTTTTGCCTGTCCACAACCATTCTCTTGTCTACCCCTTTGGATTAATAAACATTGTAAGACTCCAACCATCTGCCTCCTGTGTCTGCATCTGGGTCTCGCCTTGTGCCTTGATAATAAGAGACTGTAGAAGCAACATACAAAATAAGTTACAAACAATGCAAAAAAACAAACAAAATAGCACGGTTGGTTAAGAGCCCATAAAAAGGTAGCCATTCTCTCCGGCGCCATTATTATAGTTTGCTGTCGTAAATGTTAGCAACACCTCCACCTTTGCGGGATGCCCGGGGGATATGGTCACAAGGGTAACCAGGAGGAGAGGCCTCATTTAACACAGTAAGTTCATCAGGCTTGAGCCATGTTTCAGTCAGGCCAGTCACATCAATATTTTGATCAGTGATTAGTTCATTGACTATGACTGCCTTGGAAGTGAGGGAGCTAACATTAAGTAGCCCTATTTTGAGATGTGAGATATCAAAATCTCTTTCAATATTGACAGGAATGGACAAGGTCTTTATTCCAGTGAGATTGCTAAAGCAAACACCACCATGTTAGTTTTACCTAACTTAGATCGAGAGCATCACCCCGGGTGCTCAATGGGGATAGCTGAGCTGACTACACTGACTGTGCTAGTGGCAGATTCCACTAAGCTGGCAGGCTGGCTAATAGGGTGCAAGCCCTATTAGCTTGCACTCTCATTGTGGAACGACAGGAGTTAGAGCCCTGTCTATGCTGATAGATAAGATGAGAGCACCCCTCCAGCTAGGATGGAGTCTGTCACTCCTCCGCAGGCCAGGCTTGGTCCTGTTTGTGGGTGAGTCCCAGAAAGAGGGCCAATTATCTACAAATGCTATCTTTTGGGATGGGCAGAAAACAGTTTTTAATGAGCGATTGAGTTATGAGAAGCTGTAGAGCTCATCACTCCCCCTAACTGGTAGGGGACCAGAGACAATTACTCGATGCCGACACATCTTTCTAGATAATTTACATGCTGAAACTATGTTGCGCTTGGTGACCTCTGACTGTTTCATCCTAACATCGTTGGTGCCGACGTGGATAACAATATCCCTATACTCTCTACGCTCGCCAGTTTTAGCCTTAGCCAGAACCCTCTTCAGATTAGCCTTTACGTCGGTAGCCCTGCCCACTTGTAAACAGTGTATGATCGCTGGATGATTATTTTTATGTCTAATATTCCGGGTAATGGAGTCTCTAATGACTAGGGTTTTCAATTAGTCAGAGCTAATGGTGGAAGGCTTCGGCAGCTCAGACTCCGTAACGGGTAGAGGAGAGACCTGAGAAGGCTTGAGTCCGAATCTGTCACATAGGATGACGCTGGAGAGACGAAGCAGGTACGGGGAGTAAAGCATTTAATAAAGAACGGACGTGGAACGAGACAGTAACAGCGTCGCAAACTAATAATACAGAAAAAACCATTAATGCATCAGAAGGAAACAGAGCAAGGAACTGACAAATATAGGGGAGGAAATAAACAGATGAGTGAATGAGTCCAGGTGAGTCCAATATCGCTGATGAGCGTGACGAGGGAAGGCAGGTGTGCGTAATTGATGACAAGAGTGCATGATGCAGGGCAGCCTGGCGCCCTCAAGCGCCAGGGGAGGGAAGAGCAAGAGCGGACGTGACAGTACCCCCCCCCCCCCCGCCTTGAGGCGCCACCCGGAGTCACACCTGGGCGAACCGGCCGAGACATGGGCGCTGGGCAAGCCGGTTGGGGCGTGGAAGCCCAACAAACTGGCAGGAGCGTGAGAGCCTGGCGAGCCGGCTGAGGCATGGGAGCCTAACATCAGGCTGAGGCAAGACGCCTGTCGATCCCACTGCAAAGAGGGAGCCCGATGATCTGGTGGAGAGTGATGTGGGATGGGAAGCCGCCGAGCCAACCGAGGCAAGGAAACCTCTCGAGCCAGCCAGGGCGTGAAAGCCCGACGGGCTGGCTTAGGCATCCCTGGTTCCATTGGCGGCGGAATCCACCCCAACGTCACCAACAAAACAAAAAACAAACAAAAACACCCCTGGACCGGCTGGGCGAACAAGAACTGACGGATCCGGCTGAGGCCCGACGTGGGATGTGCACCATCCGAGCCAACCGGGGCAAGGAAACCTCTCGAGCCAGCTAGAGCGTGGAAGCCCAACAAGCTGGCTAGGCAACACCGGTTCCATCGGTGGCGACCCAGAGTCAATGCCACCATACCAACCAGAACGCCAGTACTCCCTAATGCTTTGTATGTTGCCTGCTGCAGTCTATCACAAGGGATGACGCTGGAGAGACGAGCAGGTACGGGGAGCAAAACATTTAATAAAGAACGGACATGGAACGAGAAAGGAAGGGAACTGACAAATATAGGGGAGGAAATGAACAGGTGATAAAGCGTCTGGGTGAAAAAGTTGAATGAAAAAAGTAGGAAAGTGAGGAAAAAAACTAAGACGTTGGTAAATGTGTTGAATGCAGATTTTGATTAAACGGTTATTAAAAGTAAAAAACAAAAACTTTGGCAGGTAGCCGGGTAGCACAGAGATAATCATGCCGTCTCTCTCGCTCTCTCTCATGTTTTGATGTGAGAGAGGATGCCAGAGGGGGCGGAGGAACCTCCCGCACCTCAGACTCCTGGAGCGGGCCAGCCACCACCGGCCTGAGGAGAGACACATGGAACGAGGGGTTAATACGGTAATCGGGGGAAGCTGTAACCTGTAACAAACCTCCTTCACTCTCCTCAGGACTTTAAATGGCCCCACAAACCGCGGACCCAGCTTCCGGCAGGGCAGGTGGAGGGGCAGGTTTCGGATCGAGAGCCAGACCCGTTCCCCCGGTACGAACACCGGAGCCTCACTGCAGTGACGGTCTGCGCCAACTTTCTGGACAGCACGGCGCACTGAAGGTGAACATGGGCGGCGCCCCATGTTTCCTCCTCTCGCCGGAACCAGTCGTCCACCGCAGGAGCCTTGGTCTGACTGATGCCAAGGAGCCAGATTCGGCTGATACCCCAATACACACTGGAAGGGGGAGAGGTTAGTGGAGGAGTGGCGGAGTGGCGGAGCGAGTTCTGGGCCATCTCTGCCCAGGGCACGAATGCTGCTCACTCCCCCGGCCGGTCCTGGCAATAGGACCTCAGAAACCTACCCACATCCTGGTTAACTCTCTCCACCTGCCCATTACTCTTGGGGTGTAAACCTGAGGTAAGGTTGATCGAGACCCCCAGACGTTCCATGAACGCCCTCAAGACCCTTGAAGTGAACTGGGGACCCCGATCAGACACTATATCCTCGGGGACCACGTAATTGCCGGAAGACGGGCGTAACAAGGCCTCCGCAGTCTGTAGGGCCGTAGGGAGACCGGCCAGAGGAAGGAGACGGCAGGACTTAGAGAATCGATCCACAACACCCAGGATCGTGGTGTTTCCCTGTGATGGGGGAAGATCAGTCAGGAAATCAATCGACAGGTGCGACCATGGCCGTTGTGAAACGGGTAAGGGGTGTAGCTTACCTCTGGGCAGGTGCCTAGGAGCCTTACACTGGGCGCACACCGAGCAGGAAGAAACATAAACCCTCACGTCCTTAGCCAAAGTGGGCCACCAATACTTCCCAGTCAGACAGCGCACCGTCCGACCGATGCCTGGATGACCAGAGGAGGGTGACGTGTGGGACCAATAGATCAACCGGTCACGGACAGCAGACAGAAGATACAGACGCCCAGCGGGACACTGGAGTGGAGCGGGCTCTGCACGCAACGCCTGCTCAATGTCCGCATCCAGCTCCCACACTACCGGCGCCACCAGGCAGGAGGCCGGGAGTATGGAGGTGGGATCGATGGGCTGCTCCTCTGTGTCATACAGCCGGGACAGTGCATCTGCCTTCACGTTCTGGGAACCTGGTCTGTAAGAAAGGTTGAACATAAAACGGGTGAAAAACATGGCCCACCTTGCCTGGCGAGGGTTCAGTCTCCTCGCCGCCCGGATGTACTCTAGATTGCGGTGGTCAGTCCAGATGAGAAAAGGGTGTTTAGCCTCCTCAAGCCAATGTCTCCACGCCTTCAGAGCCTTGACAACAGCCAACAACTCCCGGTCCCCCACGTCATAGTTTTGCTCCGCCGGGCAGAGCTTCCTCGAGAAGAAGGCACGGGGCGGAGCTTCGGTGGCGTACCCGAGCGCTGAGAGAGCACGGCTCCTTTCCCAGCTTCGGGCGCATCCACCTCCACTATGAATGCCAAAGAGGAATCCGGATTGGCCAGCACGGGAGCCGAGGTAAACAGAGCCCTCAGGTGACCAAAAGCCCTGTCCGCCTCAGCTGACCACTGCAAACATACCGGTCCCCCCTTCAGCAGTGAGGTAATGGGAGCCGCTACCTGACCAAAACCCTGGATAAACCTCCGGTAGTAATTGGCAAACCCTAAAAACCGCTGCACCTCCTTTACTGTGGTGGGAGTCGGGACAGTTGGAAGAACAGGCGTAATTGCAGGAGAGCAATTACGCACGGCTGAAATGCGGTCACTCTCCATATCCACCCCTGAGGTGGAAATGCGGTACCCTAGGAAGGAGACGGACTGTTGGAAGAACAGGCATTTCTCAGCCTAGGCGTACAGGTCATGCTCCAAAAGTCGACCAAGCACCTTGCGCACCAGGGACACATGCTCGGCGCATGTAGCCGAGTATATCAGAATGTCATCAATATCACCACTACACCCTGCCCGTGCAGGTCCCTGAAAATCTCGTCTACAAATGCTTGGAAGACTGATGGAGCATTCATCAACCTGTACGGCATGACGAGGTACTCATGCTGCCCTGAGGTCGTACTGAACGCCGTCTTCCACTCGTCTCCCTCCCAGATACGCACCAGGTTGTAAGCACTCCTGAGATCAAGTTTGGTGAAGAAGCGCGCCCCGTGCATTGACTCAATCGCCGTGGCAATTAGAGGTAGCGGGTAACTGCACCTCACAGTTATCTGATTAAGGCCTCAATAGTCAATACATGGGCACAGACCTCCCTCCTTCTTCACAAAAAAGAAACTCGAGGAGGAGGGTAAAGTGGAGGACCGAATGTACCCCTGACGCAGGGATTCGGAGACATATGTTTCCATAGCCACCATCTCCGCCTGTGACAGGGGATATACGTGACTCCTGGGAAGTGCGGCGTCTAGCAGGAGATTTATCGCACAATACCCCCGTCGATGGGGTGGTAATTGAGTCGCCTTCTTTTTGGAGAAGGCAAGAGCCAAATCAGCATATTCGGGGGGGAATGCGCACGGTGGAGACCTGGTCTGGACTTTCCACCATAGTAGCACCTACAGAAACCCCTAAGCACCTCACCGAGCACTCTCGCGACCACCCCGTGAGATCCCTCCGTTGCCATGAAACATTGGGGTTATGACAAGCTAACCAGGGTAGACCTAGCACCACAGGAAACGCAGGAGAGCAGAACTTGGTAAATAGCCGGAGCAGTTTAATAGTAAAACCGACGGCATAAGAAAATACTAAATATTGACACAATAACCCGATGCGCACCAGTCAAACACATGTGCACATGCACTTACAATAAACAATACCACACAAAGACATGGGTGGAACAGAGGGTTAAATACACAACACATAATGAGGGAAATGAAAACCAGGTGTGTGGGAAAACAAGACAAAACAAATGAAAAATGGATCGGCGATGGCTAGAAGACCGGCGACGTCGACTGCCGAACACCGCCCGAACAAGGAGAGGCATCGACTTCGGTAGAAGTCGTGACAATACCCATACCCACGTCCTAAATAGTAGGCCATTCAAGTAAGCGAAAAATTTTAGTATACGAGTGTACTTTAAATGCGTGAAGTAGTGACGGCAGTGAGTGATAGGCCCTAATTCTCTTCAAGTAGACAAAAAACAAAACTAGTGTCATGTCTACTCCCTCTCCCCCGCTCCGGTGCTCGATTTCGCCAGTATACTAATCACCGGTCCTGGAAACCTATCATTATGCACACCTGGCAACCCTCATTACACACACACACCTGTGCCCCATCATGAGGCACACCTGGACTCCATCACTACCCTGATTACTCCCCCTTTATCTAGCACTCCCTAGCATCACTCTTCAGGCAGTATTGGTTCTGTGTTCATGCCCAGACGCTTCTCTTGCTCAATGTACGTTATGATTATTAAACTCAGCACCTGCTTCCTGACTCCCAGTGTCATCGTTACAACTAGGCTACTTAATTGGGACGATGCCGAATCCTGAAGCTTCTGCAGTGGTGTTCAAATGTAGGCTTAGTAGTTTTTGTTATCTTTAAAAGGATCACGAGTATTGCATTGTAGGCTACGTCTTTGAATACAGACGTTTTTAAAGTGGATTTCTGTTTTCTCATTAAAGTGTTTCTTGTTCTCTTGGCCTTTGTCAGAGCTTTTAAACTAAATACTTAATCTTTTCATTTCTGAATGTGTCGGCACCGGGGACTCAGGATTTGGCTGTGTTATTGATGTCATGTTAATCAGGCCTTTTGACTTGAACATATGGTTTGTTTTAGTTTTGTAGGCTGGGCTACGTTTTTAATTTATGGATCAAGCCTTAGCAGTCATTTGTATTTTTTTATGGATCCCCATTGGCAGTCATTCTGATCTCATTCCCAATGATCAGTGCTTTAGTTTGTTACTGTCCAGTGGTTCTGAATTTGCGACGCACCCAACTGTCCACGTTTGTTTTGTGCAACAGCCTTTTGATTTGAAGATTTGAAAAGTTTTGTTGTGTGTACTAAGCTATTAAATTTATATACAGTATTTCACAGCACTTTGCTTTTACAAATAAGTTTGTTGAAATGGAACCAAATGGTCTGTTTCTGTCTTGAGTTCTTTTTAAATAGGATAGATGGGCTACAGTATAGGTTGAATGTGATAGTCTGCATATAACCAGCCTGAGTAGGTCTATAACTCCATTCCTATTCTATTCAGAGTTTAGAGAAATTCATCGAATTAGAAATTAGCTACTATCAGGCTGGTTAATGCAATTAATGTCTGCGTTTGTAAAAATCCACCCTTAGTCGGCCCCGCAACACCTACTCAACCAGTCAGGAGCCACTCCTGTGTTGCGGCCATTTCATACTGCATACTTAACGGTACGCGCTAAATAGTATGCGACAATGAGTTTACAGTGCCTTCAGAAAGTATTCACACCCCTTGACTTTTTCCACATTCTGTTGTGTTACAAGTGGGATTAATATTGATTTAATTGTTTGTCAACGATTTACACAACTCTAACATTAAAAAAATATATAAATTATAACATTCATCTATCTTGATAAAATAAGCATTTAACCCCTTGAATCAATACATCTTAGAATCACCTTTGGCAGCGACTCTAGCTTTGAATCTTTCTGGGTAAGTCTCTAAGAGGTTTCCACACCTGGATTGTTAAACATTTGCCCATTATTATTAAAAAAATTACTCAAGCTCTGTCACTGGTTGTTGGCCATTGTTAAACAATCATTGACAGGTCTTGTCATAGATTTTCAAGAAGATTTATGTCAAAACTGTAACTCGGCCACTCAGGAACATTCACTGTCTTCTTGATTAGCAACTCCAGTGTAGATTTGGCCTTGTGTTTTAGGTTATTGTCCTGCTGAAAGGTGAATTCATCTACCAGTGTCTGGTGGAAAGCAGACTGAACCAGGTTTGCCTGTGCTTAGCTCCATTCAGTTTTTATTTTTATCCTGAAAAACTCCCCAGTCCTTAACAATTACAAGCATACCCATGACATGATGCATCCACCACTATGCTTACAATTATGGAAAGTGGTACTCAATAATGTGTTGTATTGGATCTGCCCCAAACATAACACTTTGTATTCAAGACAAAAGTTAATTGCTTTGCCACATTTTTTTGCATTATTACCTTAGTGCCTTGTTGCAAACAGGATGCATGTTTAAGAATATGTTTATTCTGTACAGGCTTGCTTCTTTTCACTCTGTCATTTAGGTTAGTATTGTGGAATAACTACAATGTTGTTGATCCATCCTCAGTTTTCTCCTATCACAGCCATTAAACTCTGTAACTGTTTTAAAGTCTTCATTGGCCTCCTGGTGAAATATCTCTCATTTTTACTCCCAAACTTATTTAGTCTTGCCATAACAAAGGAGTATGAAGGTATGACCACTCTGACATGTTTGCCAATGTAGCCCCATTACCAATAGAACAAAATGCTGAAAGGCACAGTATCTGTATCAGCTGGGAATGACAATGAAAGGTGCACATTGTTATATTAGCAAAACATTGTTTCTATGGTATTATGTAAAGAGTTGTTTATTCTACATGGACCTGACACTACATTTTAAAGTTATCAAAAATGTTAGAATACCTACATAAATTCAGCAATTGTATTCTTATATTACTCTGTAGGCTACTGACCTATTCAAAGCTTCCTCTGGCATTTCACCAAACATCTGCCTTTATTTATTGAACTCAACCTGCAGGAGGTTTGCTTGTTGTGATTGAGTGGGGGGAAACCATTGCAGGCAAGGTTCTGGCAGATGGGTGTGTCTTGGGGGTGGCAAGGACACACCCAAGAAACACCCACAACAAACCACACCCCCAAGCCAACTCACGTTTGGCTTCTGTCATAGCTGCCAGCGTTTCTTGAGGAGCAAGCCAAAAAATTAGGCCAAATCAGTGGGTGCAGTTCCTCTTTAAAGGTGTGGGATTTTGTCAATGAAGCCCTTTATCTACTTCCCCAGAGTCAGATGAAGTCATGGATACCATTTTTATTTCTGCGTCTAGTATGATGGAAGTTAGTTTCGCGAGACAATGCTATCTCAAACTAGTGTTAGCGCAATGACTGAAAGTCTACAGTAACAGCTGTTCCCATAGACTTCCAGTCATTGTGCTAACACAAATTGGCAATTACAGTAAACCAAAGTTAGCAACTTCGTTCAAACTGAACTCAGACAGAGATGACCTATTATATTGTCAAGATAGCCGAGAGACCTCTCTAACAATGGGAAGACGTCCTCAATGATTGAAGTCAGGCGAGATCAGGCGGGACCATTCTAGCCAATGAGAGGGCAGATCCGTGTGTGAACAACAGGCTTAACTAAGTAATTTTCCCAAAGCTGCCAGAATGCCACGTGCATCCACTTATATCAGTATATTTGTAACAGCTTAAACATTACAAAACTTTTATTCGATCAAATAACCTCCATACAAAAAAGGGCTTATCACATGTGGACAGATTTTGGTTAGAGTAAATCCTTCTGCTTCACCTCTTCCTCTCTGACACATAAAAATGGTATCCACGAGTTCATCTGACTCTGGGGAAGTAGATAAAGGGCCTCATTGCCAAAATCCGGAAGAATCTGTTGAATCGACATTGAATTTAGCATCTGAATTACTTACAGTACATAGTGTTGATTTATGTTTACTGCAGCAAGAAATAGAGAGCTTATTTCAGAGGATTGCAAAAGATTGGAGTTGAGGTCGGAGTTGCTGGTGGACTGCTCAATCATTTCTTATATGGCCGTACGTATATTGTTGTATACCACTCTGAAATTGCAAGAAACTAAGGCCTGTCACACCTGAATATTTCTATTGAGATAATGTGATTTATTTTTAGAGGGTATCAAGCCAATTGTATGGCGGCCACTTTGATTACAATTTCAACGTGTTGAATAGAGAATGACCTTACATTGTGAGCCAAATGTTATTTTACTATAACCACAAAAATAATTAACGGAATAAACTCTAAAGCTGTTCCCACAAGGGGTCAGTTGGAAACGGCAAACTAAATGAAAATAACCCTTGATAAGAATAATGTTCTCATTTCAGAGGTTCCTTCCACTTCTTTCTGGCCACACTAGACACCAATGGATAGACAGTGATCACAGGAGGTTGGTGGCACCTTATTTGGGGAGGACGGGCTCATTATAATGGCTGGAACGGAATTAATGAGATGGTAATCAAACTCATCACATGATTTCCATGTGTTTGATAGCATTCCTTTCACTCCATTCCAGCCATTATAATGAGCCGTTCTCCACCCAGCAGCCTCCTGTGACAGAGATTTAATACACACCAAACCAATGCAGACTACCTTAACGGAAAACCTACTCAGGTGTAACTCATTAGAACATAGCAACTAATCTTCCAGGCATCCAAGTATCCCAACTTCACACTCGACTACCAACTTCAAGGATTAATTATATGCTAGTGATTTAGGTGATGAAGTAACTTGTCAGGAAGTACAACCACTGATTGGAATTAATATTTTCTTAATCATGAATTGACCTTGAATAATGGAGAAGAACATTTCATTCTTCAGGTATACTTTTAAGTGATCAATTTGTTGAGAAGTTGTTTTGTGACCCTCAGTGAGTTGAAGATAAGTCTTCGCACAGACTCGGCTAATCAAATCATGATTTAGGGAAATTAACCTGTCAATGACTGAATAATTTAATAAATTAACTTTAATCAATCAATCAATCAATCAAATGTATTTATTTATAAAGCTCTTTTTACATCAGCCGATGTCACAAAGTGCTATACAGAAACCCGGCCTTAACCCCAAAACAGCAAGCAATGCCGATGTAGAAGCATGGTGGCTAGGAAAAACTCCCTAAAAAGGCAGGAACCTAGGAAGAAACCGAGAGAGGAACCAGGCTCTGAGAGGTGGCCAGTCCTCTTCTGGGTGTGTCTGGGTGGAGATTATAACAGTACATGGCCAAGATGTTCAAACGTTCATAGATGACAAGCAGGGACAAATAATAATAATCCCAGTGGTTGTGGAGGGTGCAACAGGTCAGCACCTCAGGAATAAATGTCAGTTGGCTTTTCATAGCCGATCATTCAGAGTTAGAGACAGCAGGTGCAGTAGCAAGAGAGAGTCGAAAACAACAGGTCTGGGACAAGGTAGCACGTCCGATGAACATGTCAGGGTTCCATAGCCGCAGGCAGAACAGTTGAAACTGGAGCAGCAGCACGACCAGGTGGACTGTGTACAGCAAGGAGTCATCAGGCCAAGTAGTCCTGAGGCATGGACCCAGGGCTCAAGTCCTCTGGGAGGGGAGGGAGAGGGAGAGAATTAGAGGGAGCATACTTCAATTCACACAGGACACCAGATAAGACAGGAGAAATACTCCAGATATAACAGACTGACTAGCCCCCCAACACATAAACGATTGCATCATAAATACTAGAGGCTGAGACAGGAGGGGTCGGTAGAAACTGTGGCCCCGTCCAACGATACCCCCAGACAGGGCCAACCAGGCAAGATATAACCCCACCCACCTTGCCAAAGCACAGCCCCCACACCACTAGAGGGATGTCTTCAAACCACCAACTTACTACCCTGAGACAAGGCTGAGTATAGCCCACAAAGACCGTAGCGTACGTGTAGGAATTTACGGCAGGACCAAATCGGAGAAATAGGTAGGAGCAAGCCCATGTAATGCTTTGTAGGTTAGCAGTAAAACCCTAGCCTTAACAGGAAGCCAGCATAGAAAGGCTAGCACTGGAGAAATATGAAAAACATTTTTGGTTCTAGTCAAGATTCTAGCAGCCATGTTTAGCACTAACTGAAGTTGATTTATTGATTTATCTGGGTAGACGGAAAGTACAGCATTGCAGTAGTCTAATCTATAAGTGACAAAGCATGGATTAGCTTTTCTGCCAAATTTTTGGACAAAAAGTTCAATATTTTTTCAATGTTACGAAGATGGAAAAAAGCTGTCCTTGAAATATTCTTGATATGTTCGTCAAAAGTGAGATTAGGGTCCAGAATAAGGGGTCAATTTTTATATTTTATAAGCAAACTCATACTACACAAAGGGTAGTACAAAATGTCCTTACATCTGTTGCTTTGCCAAATGTGGACAGCGCTTTTGCCACCCTTCATATGGCATTATATTTGATAATGAATTTTAAAGCATCAATACACAGTAGTTTAAAGATAAGTGTTAAAAGTAGTTTGGTGAATTGACTATTACTAAAAGTATTGAATTATTACAATTTTAAAGGGTATATTCATAGTTTATTCTACACTTTATTACAATCAGGAAGAATAGGCTATTCAAACTTTGGAAATAATTGAATCATTATTGTAAGTCAAAGCACCAAAACATTGGGGAATGACAATCCTCTCTGCCCATACCAAACCATAATGAGACAATTTGTTTGTTTACAAATCTAAGTTATCACCCACACTTAAATGATCTCCCCAGTGCTAGAGCCAAATGGCTGTCAAAGCCTTGAATAATTTATTGAACTCCTATCACAATATACTTTATGGTGCTGACCAAAACACTTTTAAAAAACATCTTGTCATCATCGTTATTGTTTAATCCCTGGGTAGTTTTGACATGTTCTCCATCTGTTGCAGCCTGCTGCTGTTGAGCTGTGTGCTGCAGGGACTCTGATAAAAGCAACTTTACTGTTTTGTGATCTTCAAACTGTTTCAGCTCTTACCATCATTCAAAGAAGGACTGCTGTGTGAAAGAGAGAGAGAGAGTGAGAGACACAGAGAGTGACAGAGAGAGACAAAGAGAGAGCGAGAGTGGGAGATCTGTTATTGGGAGTGATGGCCGCAAACAGTGCAGTTGGCTCAAAAAGGCGCTTTTTCTTTGAGGGCAGTACTCTTGTTTCAAGCTAAGCAATTCCCTCCCACTCTCTTCCTATTCCCCCTCTCTGTTTTGTAGTTGGAAATGGGAAAGAAGGATCTTTTCTCCACACTGCCAACTGCGCTGCAGCAAAATGTTATCATTCAATGTATCAAGCAATACTAGCCTGTTGGCAAGTTATAGGAACAGTGTTTGCATCGAGTGCACATACTGTAGGCTACACAATCATGTACATGGCATTGATTTAAGAGTTTATACTGGTAACTATTGCTCAGTACAAGCAAACCTACTGGCAGACAAAAAGATTCAGTTCCAGGTCATTTTGGATGTCAGTACGATCATGACCTCCTACAATGTCACACATTGTAAACCCCAGCTAGACTTAAAGGCCCATTCTGTGATTTCTGCAGCCATTCCACAATCTCCACACAAGGGCACATTCGAAACAATTAACAATAGTCTAAAAACAGTTCCATACATTAAAGGGTGACAGCACTTACTGAGTTGGCCTTGTTTGTCAAATCAAATCACATTTTATTTGTCACATGTTCCCGATACAACAGACCTTACAGTAAAATGCTTACTTACAAGCCCTTAAACAACAATGCAGTTTTAAGAAAATACCCCCCAAAAAGTAAGAGAGAAGAATAACAAATAATTCAAGAGCAGCAGTAAATAACAATAGTGGGGCAATATACAGGTGGTACTGGTACAGAGTCAATGTGCGGGGCCACCGGTGACGAGGTAATTGAGGTAATATGTACATATTGGTAGAGTTATTAAAGTGACTATGTATAGATAATAACAGAAAGTAGCAGCAGCATAAAAGAGGGGGGGGACAATGCAAATACTCTGGGTAGCCATTTGATTAGATGTTCGGGAGTCTTATGGCTTGGGGTTAGAAGCTGTTGAGAAGCCTCTTGGACCTGGACTTGGCGCTCCGGTACCGCTTGCCCTGCAGTAGCAGAGAGAACAGTCTATGACTAGGGTGGCTGGAGTCTTTGACAATTTTTAGGGCCTTCCTCTGACACCGCCTGGTATAAAGGTCCTGGATGGCAGGAAGCTTTGCTCCAGTGATGTACTGGGCCGTACTCACTACCCTCTGTAGTGCCTACCGGTCGGAGGTCGAGCAGTTGCCATAACAGGCAGTGATGCAACCAGTCAGGATGCTGGTGCAGCTGTAAAACCTTTTGAGGATCTGAGGACACATGCCAAATCTTTTCAGTCTCCTGTGGGGGAATAGGTTTTGTCGTGCCATCTTCACAACTGTCTTGGTGTGCTTGGACAATGTTAGTTTGTTGGTGATGTGGACGCCAAGGAACTTGAAGCTCTCAACCTGCTCCACACATCAATGCTCAATAGGAAATGCTAGCAGCCATGACTGAAGCGATTCGATTTTCTGGCCCGGGTTACCCCAGTAGGAGGAGTTTGACAGGGTGAAAAGTGATTGGACTTGTTTTGGAACCGGGCTGCCTCCCCATGCAAAGCCCATGGCGAACTCATCTCAAAACAAAAGTGACGTAGCCAAGGCTAGATTAAGCATGTGGAGTAATGAGTTGGATTCTGTTTTCACATGCAAAAGTGATTGTTTTTGATAAAAACCCTAATCTGCCCTGCCAAGAAAACTAGTTCAAAAAATGAAACATATATTTTACGGAAAAGAGATGTATGTTTCTGAACAATGCAAGATCCTGCCTTGTTGTGCCAACATGACAGAGTGGCACAGATTACTGTTCAACTTGAAAGGGTGCTCCTCCCTCACCGCTTTGTCCCGTTCACATCACGGGCCGCAGACCGGTGCACTCAGGTTAGTAGAACTCCCTCACTGAAGGCAAACAAGACTTGTGGGGGTGTGGTTTGATGTGGGTGATTCTTGGGGGTGTCTTTGCCATTCCCTCGTAATTTTTCTATGGCTGGCCATGCATTCCACCTGGCTACCCCTACCCCTGTCAATATCTCTGCACCCCCCACAGCAACTTGCCCAAGCATCCCCAATTTCTCCTTCACCCAAATCCAGACAGCTGATGTTCTGAAAGAGCTGCAAAATCTGGACCCCTACAAATCAGCTGGGCTAGACAATCTGGACCCTCTCTTTCTAAAATTATCCGCCTAAATTGTTGCAACCCCTATTACTAGCCTGTTCAACCTCTCTTTCGTGTTGTCTGAGATCCCTAAAGATTGGAAAGCTGCTGCGGTCATCCCCCTCTTCAAAGGGGGTGACACTCTAGACCCAAACTGTTACAGACCTATATCTATCCTATCCTGCCTTTCTAAAGTCTTCGAAAGCCAAATTAACAAACAGATCACCGACCATTTCGAATCCCACCATACCTTCTCCGCTATGCAATCTGGTTGCCGAGCTGGTCATGGGTGCACCTCAGCCACACTCAAGGTCCTAAACAATATCATAACCGCCATCGATAAAAGACAATACTGTGCAGCCATATTCATCGACCTGTTCAAGGCTTTTGACTGTCAATCACCGCATTCTTATCGGCAGACTCAACAGCCTTGGTTTCTCAAATGACTGCCTCGCCTGGTTCACCAACTACTTCTCAGATATAGTACAGTGTGTCAAATCGAAGGGTCTGTTGTCCGGACCTCTGGCAGTCTCTATGGGGGTGCCACAGGGTACAATTTTCGGGCCAACTCTTTTCTCTGCATACATCAATGATGTCGCTCTTGCTGCTGGTGATTCTCTGATCCACCTCTACGCAGACGACACCATTCTGTATACTTCTGGCCCATCTTTGGACACTGTGTTAACAAACTTCCAGATGAGCTTCAATGCCATACAACACTCCTTCCGTGGCCTCCAACTGCTCTTAAATACAGGTAAACCTAAATGCATGCTCTTCAACCGATCGCTGCCTGCACCTGCCCGCCCGTCTAGCATCACTACTCTGGACGGTTCTGACTAAGAATATGTGGACAACTACAAATACCTAGGTGTCTGGTTAGACTGTAAACTCTCCTTCAAGACTCACATTAAGCATCTCCACTCCAAAATTAAATCTATAATCAGCTTCCTATTTCGCAACAAAGCATCCTTCACTCATGCAGCCAAACATACCCTCGTAAAACTGACTATCCTACCGATCCTTGACTAAGGTGATGTCATTAACAAAATAGCCTGCAACGCTCTACTCAGCAAATTGGACGTAGTCTATCATAGTGCCATCCGTTTTGTCACCAAAGCCCCATATACTACCCACCACTGCGACATGTATTCTCTCGTTGGCTGGCCCTCACTTCTATTCGTCACCACACCCACTGGCTCCAGGTCATCTATAAGTATTTGCTAGGTAAAGCCCTGCCTTATCTCAGCTCACTGGTCACCATAGCAACACCCACCCGTAGCACGTGCTCCAGCAGGTATATTTCACAGGTCACCCCCAAAGCCAACTCCTCCTTTGGCTGCCTTTCCTTCCAGTTCTCTACAGCCAATGACTGGAACGAATTGCAAGAATCACTGAAGCTGGAGACTTATATCTCCCTCACTGACTTTAAGCATCAGCTGTCAGAGCAGCTTACCGATCATTGCACCTGTACATAGCCCATCTGTAAATAGCCCACCCAACTACCTCATCCCCATGTTGTAATTTTTTTGCTCCTTTGCACCCCAGTATCTCTACTTGCACATTCATCTTTGCACATCTATCACTCCAGTGTTTAATTGCTAAATTGTAATTATTTCACACTGTGGCCTGTTTATTTTCTTACCTCCCTAATCTTACTACATTTGCACACACTGTATATAGACTTTTCTATTGTGTTATTGACTGTACATTTGTTTATCCCATGTGTAACTCTGTATTGTTTGTGTTGCACTGCTTTGCTCCATCTTGGCCAGGTCGGAGTTGTAAATGAGAACTTGTTCTCAACTGGCCTACCTGGTTAAATAAAGGTGAAATAAAAATGTTAAATCAATCACAACAAACAAGGCCAGTAGTGAGTACAGCGAGGTAAGCTAAGATACAATAGCTTTGCTTTGGAGAGAACAACATTTTGAAATGTAGAACTTCTCCTGACTGACTGGCCATCTCAAGATGGTCAGCTAATTCAGTTCTATGTGTAGGCTAAAGCCTGCATTGACCTTGTGTTTAGCCAAGCTGACAGCAGCTAGTTAGCATAGCTTGGTGATAGCTGCAGCTGGCTTTCCTATCTAATAGATATTTCTGTCAAATCAGTTATGGCAAGATAGTAAGAGCCAGTGTCTGGAATGTTTTTCATAAGACACTTGTTCTACAACACCTTGCTACGAAATTAACTTTCAACTTAGTTTCAACGTTTCGACACCTCATGTAAATTCAACTGCAAGTTGAGAAAGGTAAAGGGGATACCTCGTGAGTTGCGCATCTGAATGCATTCAACCTAAATGTCTCTTCAGAATTTAACCCAACCACAAATTAATTATCAAGTAATGTATAACCAAAGGTAGCTACTAGCTAGCTCATACCAGCTATCTACTAGCTAAGGCACTCACCAACACCAGTGGTTTGATTGTTGAGGCAGCTGAAGTGACCTTGTCTGTTGTAATCCATTCCTGCCTATCTGGTAATATTGTTAAAATGCATTGGAAGTTTGAACCAACTTTATGAACGCCCATTTTCACTCCTATTTGCCGAGCAAAATGTGTGTGCATTGCACTCATATGCAGACTTAAAAACAAATGGAAGCTGTGGGAGGACCACAACATGTTGTCTCTGGGCAATTGGGCATCATTGGCGTAAGTGGGCATGTAAGTAATCCATACTCAACCCTCCAGTAAGCCGTGACAAACTCACTTACAAAACTCAGTTTTGGACGAGACTGACTATATGACCAAAATAATCCTATTAAACTTTGTAGTCATTTTGACACTAGAATGGATGTTTCTGAATCATATTGCCACATAGGCTGTTTAAAACCAGAGAAGTTGGTTCTAAGGGGCAGTTGACCTGTAACTCAGAGGAGCTTTAAAAAACCTGGTGTTACAACAGAAATTCAAGCAATGATGACGGTTTGGATTCGGCGTCAACTCTCCTGAGACGCCAGCTATGTGAAGGGGCTTTCGTAGCTCCTCCTCCTCCTCCTCATTTGTCTTTCTCTGGGAGCATCCAGATGTTATCTTTGAGGGATCCCAGGCAGAAGCCTGATTGAAGTGCAGGGCTAGATAAAAAGCACACACTGAAGATTGATGGCTGAAAGACAGGTTCAGTCTGCTTGATGACAACTGATCAATTATTTTCTTCAGAACTTTTTTCATTGTACTGAGTAATAGCAGAAGTTCAACTAGAAGGGGTGCATTGTGAAGATGAAACTTTTCCTGTACTTTAGGCAATGAAGGACAGGAGGATGATATTCACATCCTAAACTTGAGTTTAGACATTTAAACATTTCAAAGAGCATGGGAAATTGGCAAGCCTCGTGCACCTAAACATTATTCAGTTTTGAAACAGGTGTACCTAGCTAGTCAACACGTATACACAGTACCTCCCCCTAAACTACTTTATACCTCTTTTCCCCTGGTGTCAAATGTGGATATAATTTAATTGACATACTGTAAGTTATGTCACAGTTAATACCGTCACAAATGATTGACCATTTGGAAGTGGGCCTTTTAAAGTATGAAATCATGGCATTGACGCTATGTCATTGTAGTGTAGCCCAGTTTCACAAGTACACTCTGCTTTAAGCTCAACCTTGCATAAAATGACATGTTGAAAATTCA
This sequence comes from Salmo trutta, assembly GCF_901001165.1. Lineage (NCBI taxonomy): Eukaryota > Metazoa > Chordata > Actinopteri > Salmoniformes > Salmonidae > Salmo > Salmo trutta. The sequence goes on from NC_042959.1 coordinate 22,915,844, forward strand.
TTATGTGAAGCTTTTGAAGTCTTATCAATTGCTTTCTATTCCTAACCCAGAGACTCAGTTTAAGGCTTTCATTTAATTAACATTTCAACAAATATGCTTAAAAACGTAATAATTGTATTGTGCTTGCCTTCTGGTGTAGGCCTATTTTTAAAGCTGAGTGTCACGTGCGCTCCCTCTCCGGCCTCTAGGTCACCAATCTGCTTGTCATGGCACACACCATAGTAACGCGTAATCGCATAGAATGACGACTCACCAAAGGGAAGTATGAGGAAGTTTTTTTTGCTTGTTTTTGTTTTGGAGGCGATGTCGGGTCCGGGTGTCTGGGCCAGAGCTACCTGGGAAGCCTCAGCCGGTTTGTCGGATTTCCATGCCTCGGTGTGTTCGACGGGTTCTCGTGCCTCGACCGAGGCAACTGGGGAGGTCTCAGCCGGCTCATCAGGCTCTCATGCCTCAGCCGGTTCATCAGGTTTCTGCACCTCAGTGGAGGCGACCGGTCCGCTCATCATCCCTGGGATCGTCCCTGTGGTTGGCATCCTGCGGCTGGAGGGGGGGTACTGTCACTTACAGTATGCTCTCTCTCAGTTTGACACATACAACAACACAGAGTTACACATGGAGTAAAACAAACATACAGTCATAGTAGAAAAATAAGTCTAAATACAAAGTGAGCAAATGAGGTGAGATAAGGGAGGTAAAGGCAAAAAAGGCCAGGGTGGCGAAGTAAATACAAAATAGCAAGTAAAACACTGGAATGGTAGATTTGCAGTGGAAGAAAGTGCAAAGTAGAAATAGAAATAATGGAGTGCAAAGGAGCAAAATAAATAAATAAATACAGTAGGGGAAGAGGTTGTTGTTTGGGCTAAATTATAGATGGGCTTATGTACAGGTGTAGTAATCTGTGAGCTGCTCTGACAGCTGGTGCTTAAAGCTAGTGAGGGAGATAAGTGTTTCCAGTTTTAGAGATTTTTGTAGTTAGTTGCAGTCATTGGAAGCAGAGAACTGGAAGGAGAGGCGGCCGAAGGAGGAATTGGCTTTGGGGGTGACCAGAGAGATATACCTGCTGGAGCGCGTGCTACAGGTGGGTGCTGCTATGGTGACCAGCGAGCTGAGATAAGGGGGAACTTTACCTAGCAGGGTCTTGTAGATGACCTGGAGCCAGTGGGATTGGCGACGAGTATGAAGCGAGGGCCAGCCAACGAGAGTGTACAGGTTGCAGTGGTGGGTAGTATATGAGGCTTTGGTGACAAAACGGATGGCACAGTGATAGACTGCATCCAATTTATTGAGTAGGGTATTGGTGGCTATTTTGTGAATGACATCGCAGAAGTCGAGGATCGGTAGGATAGTCAGTTTTATGAGGGTATGTTTGGCAGCATGAGTGAAAGATGCTTTGTTGCGAAATAGGAAGCCAATTCTAGATTTAACTTTGGATTGGAGATGTTTGATGTGAGTCTGGAAGGAGAGTTTACAGTCTAACCAGACACCTAGGTATTTGTAGTTGTCCACATATTCTTAGTCAGAACCGTCCGGAGTAGGGATGCTAGACGGGCGGGCAGGTGCAGGCAGCGATCGGTTGAAGAGCATGCATTTAGGTTTACCTGTATTTAAGAGCAGTTGGAGGCCATGGAAGGAGTGTTGTATGGCATTGAAGCTCATCTGGAGGGTAGTTAACACAGTGTCCAAAGAAGGGCCAGAAGTATACAGAATGGTGTCGTCTGTGTAGAGGTGGATCAGAGACTCACCAGCAGCAAGAGCGACATCATTGATGTATACAGAGAAAAGAGTCGGCCCAAGATTTGAACCCTGTGGCACCCTCCTAGAGACTGCCAGAGGCCCTCCGATTTGACACACTGAACTCTATCAGAGAAGTAGTTGGGGAACCAGGTGAGGCAATCATTTGAGAAACCAAGGCTGTTGAGTCTGCCGATGAGGATGTGGTGATTGACAGAGTCGAAAGCCTTGGCCAGGTCAATGAATATGGCTGCACAGTATTGTTCCTTATCGATGGCGGTTAAGATATCGTTTAGGACCTTGTGCGTGGCTGAGGTGCACCCATGACCAGCTCTGAAACCAGATTGCATAGCGGAGAAGCTACGGTGGGATTCGAAATGGCCGGTAATCTGTTTGTTGACTTGGCTTTCGAAGAGTTTAGAGAGGCAGGGTAGGATAGATATAGGTCTGTAGCAGTTTGGGTCAAGAGTGTCCCACCCTTTGAAGAGGGGGATGACCACAGCTGCTTTCTAATCTTTTGGAATCTCAGACGACACGAAAGAGAGGTTGAACAGGCTAGTAATAGGGGTTGCAACAATTTCGGCAGATAATTTTACAAAGAAAGGGTCCAGATTGTCTAGCCTGGCTGATTTGTAGGGGTCCAGATTTTGCAGCTCTTTTAGAACATCAGCTGACTGGATTTGGGAGAAGGAGAAATGGGGAAGGCTTGGGCGAGTTGCTGTGGGGGGGTGCAGTGCTGTTGACCGGGGTAGGGGTAGCCAGGTGGAAAGCATGGCCAGCCGTAGAAAAATGCTTATTGAAATTCTCAGTAATAGTGGGTTTATCGGTGGTGACAGTTTCCTATCCTCAGTGTAGTGGGCAGCTGGGAGGAGGTGCTCTTATTCTCCAAGGACTTTACAGTGTCCCAGAAGTTTTTTCAGTTTGTGTTGCAGGAAGCAAATTTCTGCTTGAAAAAGCTGGCCTTGGCTTGTCTAACTGCCTGTGTAAATTGGTTTCTAACTTCCCTGAAAATGTGCATTTCACGGGGGCTGTTCGATGCTAATGCAGAACACCACCGGATGTTTTTGTGTTTGTTAAGGGCAGTCAGGTCTGGAGAGAACCAAGGGCTATATTTACGATGGTGAGAAAGGCATTTAAAAAAAATAAAGGTCGATTAGAACGGCCTGTTCGCTGAAGTGTTTCAGGGATCGTTTGACAGTGATGAGTGGAGGTCGTTTGACCGCTGACCCATTACAGAGGCAGGCAATGAGGCAGTGATCACTGAGATCTTGGTTGAAAACAGCAGAGGTGTATTTAGAGGGCAGGTTGGTTAGGATGATATCTATGAGGGTGCCCGTGTTTACGGCTTTGGGGTGGTACCTGGTAGGTTCATTGATATTTTGTGTGAGATTGAGGGCATCAAGTTTAGATTGTAGGATGGCTGGGGTGTTAAGCATGTCCCAGTTTAGGTCACCTAGCAGCATGAGCTCTGAAGATAGATGGGGGCAATCAGTTCACATATGGTGTCCAGAGCACAGCTGGGGACAGAGGGTGGTCTATAGCAAGAAGCAACGGTAAGAGACTTGTTTTTAGAGAGGTGGATTTTTAAAAGAAGAAGTTCAAATTGTTTGGGTACAGAACTGGATAGTAGGACAGAACTCTGCAGGCTATCTCTGCAGTAGATTGCAACACCGCCCCCATTGGCTGTTCTATCTTGTCTGAAAATGTTGTAGTTAGGGATGGAGATTTCAGAGTTTTAGGTGGTCTTCCTAAGCCAGGATTCAGACACGGCTAGGACATCCAGGTTGGCAGAGTGTGCTAAAGCAGTGAATAAAACAAACTTAGGGAGGAGGCTTCTAATGTTAACATGCATGAAACCAAGGCTATTACGGTTACAGAAGTCATCAAAAGAGAGCGCCTGGGGAATAGGAGTGGAGCTAGTTACTGCAGGGCCTGGATTCACCTCTACATCGCCAGAGGAACAGAGGAGGAGTAGGGTCAGGGTACGGCTAAAAGCTATGAGAATTGATCATCTAGGGCGTCCGGAACAGAGAGTTAAAGGTGCAGGTTTCTGGGGGCGATAAAATAGCTTCAAGGTATAATGTACAGACAAAGGTATGGTAGGATGTGAATACAGTGGAGGTAAACCTAGGCATTGAGTGATGATGAGAGAGATATTGTCTCTAGAAACATCATTGAAACCAGGTGATGTCATCACGTGTGGGGTTGGAGCTGAGAGGTTGGATAAGGTATAATGAGCAGGGCAAGAGGCTCTACAGTGCCTCTACAGCTCTACAGCCAATAAGCACTAACCAGAACAGCAATGGACAACGCATATTGCCATTAAGGAGAGGCATGCTTAGCCAAGTATTCAAAGGGGTCCAGTGAGTAGTGAGGTCGGTTGCGGTCACGGCGATTCAGACAGCTAGCCGGGCCATGGGTAGCAAGTTGGCAGAAGATGGTCTGTTATTAGCCACCTCGTGCGTTTCCGTCGGTAGATTACTGGCATTCCGTGTGGTAGAGGGGACCAATCCAATTGGCAAAATAGTTATAGTTATAGTAGCCCAAGGAAATTGGCCGATAGACCTATTCACATAGCAGCCGATAAGACAACTAACGATTAGCTGGCCGCAGATGGGCGTTCAGGTTACGTCGCGATGGAGGGGCCAGTTGGATAACTCCCTCGGGCAGATAACGTCGGTAGTCCAGTCGTGAAGGCCCAAAGGGGCTCCGCATCGACAGTAAAACGGGTCCGGATAGGTGTGTGTAGCCCAGGAGTGGCTGATGGAACTCTTCAGCTGGCTAGCTCCGGAATAATTGATGTTAGCTCCGGGACCGACGTTAGCCAATAGTCACTCGGATAGCAGCTAGCTAGCTGCAAGATCCAGGTGTAAATGGCCAGAGCTTGCGGTAGAAATCCGGGGATATGGAGAGAAAATAGGTCCGGTATGCTCTGGTCTGAGTCGCATTGTACAAAACTGCCAATAGCTTTTCGAGCTAAGGGATAGCTGATGACCGCCAACCATTGTTAGCTGAATTCTAACATTAGCTAGTGAACTGGCTAACTTCTGGCTAGCTTCTGTTGTGGATTTCAGATTTGAGGTAAATAATACTTTTTTAAATTGGTGAGGCGGGTTGCAGGAGAGTGTTTTGAAGTTGAGTTTTTAGAAAAAAATATATAAATATAAATATATAAATATATATATACACGGGACACAACAAGATGAGGACAAAGGACGTCTGACTGCTATGCCATCTTGGATTGGAATGAGTTTAAAAAAAATAGAGTTAAGAAAATATTTACTAAATAAACTAAAGTAAAAAACAATAATAATAACACAATAAAATAACAATAATTAGGCTATGTACAGGGGGTACCGGTATCAAGTCAATGTGCAGGGGTACAGGTTATTCGAGGTAAATTGTAAATGTAGGTAGGGGTAAAGTGACTATGCATAGGCCTTCCTGTGTTTAGACCATGATAGTTTGTTGGTGATGTGGACACCAAGGAACTTGAAACTCTCGACCTGCTCCACTACAGCCCTGTCGATGTGAATGGGGGCGTGTTCAGCCCTCCTTTTCCTGTAGTCCACAATCATCTCCTTTGTCTTGCTCACGTTGAGGGAGAGGTTGTTGTCATTGCACCACACTGCCAGGTCTCTGACCTCCTCCCTATAGGCTGTCTCATTGTTGTTGGTGATCAGGCCTATCACCATGGTGTCGTCATCAAACTTATTGATGGCGTTGGAGTTGTGCTTGGCCATGCAGTCATGGGTGAACAGGGAGTACAGGAGGGGACTAAGCACGCACCACTGAGGGGCCCCCATGTTGAGGATCAGCGTGGCAGATGTGTTGTTGCCCACCCTTACCACCTGGGGGTGGCACGTCAGGAAGTCCAGGATCCAGCTGCAGAGGGAGGTGTTTAGTCCCAGGGTCCTTAGCTTAGTAACAAGCTCTGTGGTGTTGAACGCTGAGCTGTAGTTAATGAACAGCATTCTCACGTACAGTGCCCTCCAACTTGGTAAATATGAGCAAAACGGGCTGTGAAAAAAAATATGTATTGTTTATCCTCGTGGTCTTTCATTCAAAATATTCACAAAAATCTAACCTTTAATAAAGTAAAATAATAAATTCTTAAAACAAATATTTTTCTCAAATACAGTGGCTTGCAAAAGTATTCACCCCCTTGGATTCTTTTCCTATTTTGTTGCCTTACAACCTGGAATTAAAATAGATTTTTGGGGGGAGGTTGTATCATTTGATTTACACAACATGCCTTCCACTTTGAAGATGTAAAATATTTTTTCTTGTGAAACAAACAGGAAATAAGACAAAAAATAGAAAACTGGGGCGTGCATAACTATTCATCCCCCCCCCCAAAAAAGTCAATACTTTGTAGAGCCACCTTCTGCATCAATTACAGCTGCAAGTCACAAGGCAAAACTGCTCCAGCTCCTTCAAGTTGGATGGGTTCCGCTGGTATACAGCAATCTTTAAGTCATACCACAGATTCTCAATTGGATTGAGGTCTGGGCTTTGACTTGGCCATTCCAAGACATGTAAATGTTTCCCCATAAACAACTTGAGTGTTGCTTTAGCAGTATGCTTAGGGTTATTGTCCTGCTGGAAGGTGAACCTCCGTCCCAGTGTCAAATCTCTGGAAGACTGAAACAGGTTTCCCTCAAGAATTTCTCTGTATTTAGCACCATCCATCATTCCTTCAATTCTGACCAGTTTCCCAGTCCCTTTTGATGAAAAACATCCCTACAGCATGATGCTGCCACCACCATGCTTCACTTTGGGGATGGAATTCTCGGGGTGATGTGAGGTGTTGGATTTGCGCCAGACATAACGTTTTCCTTGATGGCCAACAAGCTCAAATTTTAGTCTGATCTGACCAGAGTACCTTCTTCAGTATGTTTGGGGAGTTTCCCACATGCCTTTTGGCGAACACCAACCGTGTTTGCTTATTTTTTTCTTTAAGAAATGTGTCACATCTGCTCCTGCTATGCCCTTTGGTGTTCATCCGGTGTCTTCTTGACCTGCAGTTACTCCCCCTGTACACTCACTCTCTCTCCCTCTCTGTGTGATTGTGTGGTTGGAGACAGGTATGCTGGAGTCAGAGCAGATCCCTACCAGCTGCAACTCGTTCCATAATCAAGACCTCTACAAATACTCAGTCCTGCCACTTCCACTCTGCCAGATCGTAATATCTGCTCAGTCAGTTCATGATTCTAGCCATTTATGATTACTCAAGATCCTGTTACTCTGCTGTGCCTGTTTCCCTGCCTGACACCATTTATCTTCCAATTGCAGTTACCGCTTTGTCTCTGGCTCCGGTCTACTATTCCACATCTCACCACCCAACTACCTTGCTCTGGATTTTACTCACCACCACTACCTCGGATTCCCCTCAGGACCTGTTTACCCTATTCTACTCAGCCAATTCCAACCTCAGTCTCCACATCTGTTTTTTCTCCAACTCATCCTATCTTCCCCGGATCTGCACTCCATATCTCTCTGTGTAACAATAAATATTTTGGTTCATTCATCCCTGTTTCCTCATCTGAGTCTGCTCTTGGTTTACCTGTGTCACTCCGCTTAACACAATGGCTTTTTTTCTGGCCACTCTTCCGTAAAGCCCAGCTCTGTGGAGTGTACAGCTTAAAGTGGTCATGTGGACAGATACTCCAATCTCCGCTGTGGAGCTTTGCAGCTCCTTCAGGGTTATCTTTGGTCTATTGGTTGCCTCTGATTAATACCATCCTTGCCTGGTCTGGGAGTTTTGGTGGACGGTCCTCTCTTGGCTGGTTTGTTGTGGTGCCATTTTTTAATAATGGATTTAATGGTGCTCCGTGGGATGTTCAAAGTTTCAGATATCTCTTTATAACCCAACCTTGATCTGTACTTCTCCAAAATTTTGTCCCTAACCTGTTTGGAGAGCTCCTTGGTCTTCATGGTGGTGTTGCAGACTCTGGGCCCTTTCAGAACAGGTGTATATATACTGAGATCATGTGACAGATCATGTGACACTTAGATTGCACAAAGGTGGACTTTAACAAATTATGTGACTTCTGAAGGTAATTGGTTGCACCAGATCTTATTTAGGGGCTTCATAGCAAAGGGGGTGAATACATATGCACGCACCACTTTCCATTAAAAAAATTTTTTTTTTTTGTTGAAACAAGTTATCTTTTTCATTTCACTTCACCAATTTGGACTATTTTGTGTATGTCCATTACATGAAATCCAAATAAAAATCCTTTTAATTTTCAGGTTGTAATGCAAAAAAATAGAAAAGAACTCCAAGGGGGATGAATACTTTTGGCAAGGCATTGTACATGTGTGCCACAATTATTGGCACCCCTTCATTCTATACTTTGTGCAAATCCCTTTGCCAAGATAACAGCTCTGAGTCTTCTCCTATAATGTCTAATGAGGTTGGAGAACACATGGCCAAGGATCTGAGACCATTCCTCCATACAGAATCTCTCCACATCCTAAAGATTCAGAGGTCCACGCTTGTGGACTCTCCTCTTCAGCTCACTCCACAGGCTTTTTATGAGGTTTAGGTCAGGGTACTGGGATGGCCATGGCAAACCTTGATTCTGTGGTCAGTGAACCATTTTTATGTTGATTTTGGATCATTGTCCTGCTGGAAGATCCAACCAGAGCCCAGTTTAACCCTTGTGTAGTCTTAACATTCTCTATCTTCAAATTGTATTGGTCACATACACATGGTTAGCAGATGTTAATGCGAGAGTAGCGAAATGCTTGTGCTTCTAGTTTCAACAGTGCAGTAATATCTAACAAGTAATCTAACAATTCCCCAACAACTACCTAATACACACAAATCTAACAAGTAATCTAACAATCTAATGAGAATATGTACATATAAGTATATGGATAAGCGATGGCCGAGCGGCATAGGCAAGGTGCAGTAGATGGTATAAAATACAGTATATACATGTGATATGAGTAATGTAAGATATGTAAACATTAATAAAGTGGCATTATTTAAAGTGGCATTGTTTAAAGTGACTAGTGATCCATTTGTTACAGTGTCCAGGAATTGGGTCTCAGTGTAGGCAGCAGCCTGTCTGAGTTAGTGATGGCTATTTAACAGTCTGATGGCCTTGAGATAGAAGCTGTTTTTCAGTCTCTCGGTCCCCGCTTTGATGCACCTGTACTGACCTCGCCTTCTGGAAGATAACGGGGTGAACAGGCAGTGGCTCGGGTGGTTCTTGTCCTTGATGATCTTTTTGGCCTTCCTGTGACATCGGGTGCTGTAGGTGTCATAGAGGGCAGGATGTTTGCCCCCGGTGATGCATTGTGCAGACCGCACCACCCTCTGGAGAGCCTTGCGGTTGAGGGCGGTGCAGTTGCCGAACCAGGCTGTGATACAGCTCAACAAGATGCTCTCGATTGTGCACCTGTAAAAGTTTGTCAGGGTTTTTGGTGACATGCCACATTTCTTCAGCCTCCTGAGGTTGAAGAGGCGCTGTTGAGCTTTCTTCACCACACTGTCAGTGTGGGTGGATCATTTCAGTTTGTCTGTGATGTGTACGCCCAGCAACTTAAAACCTTCCACCTTCTCCACTGCTGTCCATTCGATGTGGATGGGGGGTGCTCCCTCTGCTGTTTCCTGAAGTCCACGTTCATCTCCTTTGTTTAGTTGACGTTGAGTGAGAGGTTGTTTTGCTGACACCCCACTCCGAGTGCCCTCACCTCCTCCCTGTAGGCTGTCTCGTCATTGTTGGTGATCAAGCCCACTACTGTTGTGTCATCTGCAAACTTGATGATTGAGTTAGAGGCGTGCATGGCCACGCAGTCATGGGTGAACAGGGAGTACAGGAGAGGGCTGAGCACACACCCTTGTGGATGGGTCAGCATAGTGGAGATGTTGTTTCCTACCTTCACCACCTGGAGGCAGCCCGTCAGAAAGTCCAGGACCCAGTTACACAGGGAGGGGTTGAGACCCAGGGTGTTGGTGTTGAATACTGAGCTATAGTCAATGAACAGCATTCGTACATAGGTATTCTTTTTGTCCAGATGGGATAGGGCAGTGTGCGGAGTGATGGCAATTGCCTCATCTGTGGACCTGTTGGGGCGGTATGCAAACTGAAGTGGGTCTAGGGTGGCTGGTAAGGTGGCGGTGATATGATCCTTGACTAGCCTCTCAAAGCGCTTCATGATGACAGATGTGAGTGTTATGGGGCGGTAGTCATTTAGTTCAGTTATCTTTGCCTTCTTGGGTACAGGAACAATGGTAGCCATCTTGAAGCATGGGGGGACAACAGACTGGGATAGGAAGTGATTAAATATGTCTGTAAACACACCAGCCAGCTGGTCTGCACATGCTCGGAGGACGTGGCTAGGGATGCCGTCTGGGCCAGCAGCCTTGCGAGGGTTAACACGTTTACATATTTTACTCACGTCAGCCACTGAGATGGAGGGGGGGAGGTGCAGTCTTTGTTAGCGATCCGCTACGGTTTCACTGAATTATCCTCAAAGCGGGCAAAGAAGGTGTTTAGTTTGTTTGGAAGCGTGACGTTGGTATCCGTGACGTGGCTGTTTTTGTTTTTGTCTCATGTCTGAGCCGTTGAATTGCGACTCCACCTTGTCCCTGTTCTGGCATTTCGCTTGTTTGATTGCCTTGCGGAGAGAGTAACTACACTGTTCATATTCAGCCATATCTCCAGACCTCTTTCCATGCTTAAATGCGGTGGTTCGCACTTTCAGTTTTAGGCGAATGACACCATTCATCCACGGTTTCTGGTTAGGGTAGGTTTTAAATGGTCACAGTGGGTACGACATCTTAAATGCACTTATTTATAAACACACTCACTGAGTCAGCGTATAGGTCAATGTTGTCCTCTGAGGCTGATTGGAACATATTCCATTCCGCGTGATCAAAACAATCTTGGAGCGTGGCTTCTGTTTGGTCAGACCAGCGTTGAATGGTTCTCGTCACTGGTACATCCTGTTTGAGTTTCTGCCTATAAGCCGGGACGAGGAAGATGGCATCGTGGTTGGATTTGCCGAAGGGGGGGCGGGGGAGGGCTTTGTATGCATCGCGGAGTTAGATTAGCAGTGGTCGAGAGTATTAGCCCTACGTGTCGTGCAATCAATATGCTGATAACATTTAGGTAGCATTGTTCTCAAATTTGCTTTGTTTAAATCCCCAGCTACAATAAATGCAGCCTCCGGATATACAGATTCCAGTTTACATAGAGTCAAGTGAAGTTCCTTGAGGGCCGTCTTGGTGTTCGCTTGAAGGGGGATGAACACAGCTGTGACTATAGCTGACGAGAATTCTCTTGGTAGGTAGAATGGCCGACATTTGATTGTAAGGAATTCTAGGTCGGGTGAGCAGAAGGACTTGAGTTCCTGTATGTTGTTATGATTACACCAAGAGTTGTTAATCATAAAGCATACATCCCCACCCTTCCTCTTCCCAGAGAGGTGTTTATCTCTGTCAGCGTGATATATGGAGAAGTCGGGTGGCTGAATCGATTCCGACAACAAATCCCGAGAGAGCCATGTTTCCGTGACACAGAGAATTTTACAATCTCTGATGTCTCTCTGGAAGGCAACACTCACTTGAATTTCGTCTACCTTGTTGTCAAGAGACTGGACATTGGCGAGTAGTATACTCGGGAGCGGATAGCGATGTGCCCATTTTCGAAGCCTGACCAGAAGACCGCTCCGTCTGCCCCTTCTGCGTCGCCTTTGTTTTCGGTCAGCTGCTGGGATTAGACCCATTGTCCTGTGTGGTGGTCCGAAGAGAGGATCTGCTTCGGGAAAGTCATATTCCTGGTAGTAATGTTGGTAAGTTGACGTTGCTCTTATATCCAACAGTTCTTCCCGGCTGTATGTAATAAGACTTAAGATTTCCTGGGGTAACAATGTAAGAAATAATACATTAAAAAAAAATACTGCATAATTTCCTAAGAATGTGAATTGAGGCAACCATCTTTGTCGGCGCCATCTAAGGGTCCTAAGGGTCAAAAATGACCCGCCTTCACTAAACCCCTAAAATAAAGCAACTGATTAATTGAACTTTAATCCCCAAATCTTTTTTGCATGAAGAAACAACCTGTCATTCATCACAAACTTTGTGAATATCTGGGTTTTCCCTCTTCACAATGCAGAAAGAAAGACTGCACCACTCGTTTTTATTACAACACACCTGTCATAATTATTTTCTTTAATAATAATAAACCTCTACTTTAGTATTATTACTGCTAAAGGTACTGTGTGGTTGTAAAAAAAAGTAGCAGAAATGTGCAGAAAGTAGTTTTGAATGCATTTTATTGAAGGGAAACAAAAGTAACTTTTTTTGGAAACAGTGATTTGTTCTTATTTATATAGTGTATATATGAGGAATGCAACTACAAAATACTAGTCTTCTCCCATTTTTTAAACCATTGCCCCCACCCACAAGGTGTATAAACAACACCAATAAATAATAATAAAATAAGATAATAGATACAAAACAAACATGTGAAGAACATACAGTTGAAGTCCGAAGTTTACATACACCTTAGCCAAATACATTTAAACTACATTTTTCACAATTCCTGACATTTAATGCTAGTAAATATTCCCTGTCTTAGGTCAGTTAGGATCACCACTTTATTTTAATAATGTGAAATAGCAGAGAGAATTATTTATTTCAGCTTTTATTTCTTTCATCACATTCCCAGTGGGTCAGAAGTTTACATGCACTCAATTAGTATTTGGTAGCATTGCCTTTAAATTGTTTAACTTGGGTAAAACGTTTCAGGTTGCCTTCCAGAAGCTTCCCACAATAAGTTGGGTGAATTGTGGCCCATTCCTCCTGACAGAGCTGGTGTAACTGAGTCAGGTTTGTAGGCCTCCTTGCTCGCATACGTTTTTTCAGATCTGCCCACAAATTTCCTTTAGGATTGAGGTCAGGGCTTTGTGATGGCCACTCCAATACCTTGACTTTGTTGTCCTTAAGCCATTTTGCCACAAATTTGGAAGTATGCTTGGGGTAAATGTCCATTTGGAAGACCCATTTGCGACCAAGCTTTAACTTCCTGACTGATGTCTTGAGATGTTGCTTCAATATATCCACATAATTTTCCGTCCTCATGATGCCATCTATTTTGTGAAGTGCACCAGTCCCTCCTGCAGCAAAGCACCCCCACAACATGATGCTGCCACCCCCATGCTTCACGGTTGGGATGGTGTTCCTCGGCTTGCAAGCCTCTCCCTTTTTCCTCCAAACATAACGATGGTCATTATGGCCAAACAGTTCTATTTTTGTTTCATTCGACCAGAGGACTTTTCTCCAAAAAGTACGATCTTTGTCCCCATGTGCAGTTGCAAACCGTAGTCTGGCTTTTAAATGGCGGTTTTGTAGTAGTGGCTTTTTCCTTGCTGAGCGGCCTTTCAGGTTATGTCAATATAGGACTCGTTTTACTGAGGATATAGATACTTTTGTACCTGTTTTCTCCAGCATCTTCACAAGGTCCTTTGCTGTTGTTCTGGGATTGATTTGCACTTTTCGCACCAAAGTACGTTCATCTCTAGGAGACATAACGCGTCTCCTTCCTGAGCGGTATGACGGCTGTGTGGTCCCATGGTGTTTATACTTGCATACTATTGTTTGTACAGATGAACGTGGCATTTGGAAATTGTTCCCAAGGATGAACCAGACTTGTGGAGGTCTACCATTTTTTTCTGAGGTCTTGGCTGATTTCTTGTGATTTTCCCATGACGTCAAGCATAAGAGGCAGTGAGTTTGAAGGTAGGCCTTGAAATACATCCTCAGGAACACCTCCAATTGAGTCGAAGGATGTCAATTAGCCTATCAGAAGGTTCTAAAGCCATGACAGAATTTCTTTCTGTAATTGTCCAAGCTGTTCAAAGGCACAGTCAACTTAGTGTATGTAAACTTCTGACCCACTGGAATTGTGATACAGTGAATTATTGTCACGGTCGTCGTAATGGATGGACCAAGGCGCAGCGGGTATGTGAATGCTCATTTTATTTAACACGAAAAAAACAAGAAAATGATGAACAGGTGACAAACAGCCTTGTAGGCTCACACAGCAGTACAAAGAACAATCTCCCACAATCCCCAAAACAAACAAACTCCTAATTAAAGGACCTTCAATCAGAGGCAACGATAACCAGCTGCCTCCAATTGAAGGCCCCAATCCCAAATACTAAACATAGAAATAAACACCCCAGAAACAGACATAGAACTGTACAACATAGAACTAAACCAAAAACCCCGGAAACATAAATAAAACGACCCTCTACATAAACACACACTCAAAACCATATAAAACAAATACCCCCTGCCACGTCCTGACCAACCTATAATAACAAATAACCCCTTTACTGGTCAGGACGTGACAGTACCCCCCCCCCCCCATAGGTGCAGACCCCGGATGCACCTGACAACAAAAATACCCACAAAAAAAACCGCTAAACTAAAGGGAGGGAAGGGAGGGTGGCTGCCATCACCGACGTCTCCCGTGCTACACCCCCCCTCCCCAAACCTCCTACAGTGGAGGTGGCTCAGGCTCAGGCCTTAGTCCCCTACCTGACCAGTCCACCCCCACTGAATAGCTCTGCCTGAAGCCTGTCACTGTGGACCCTGGACTGTACTCTGGGACCTCCAGACTGTAGGACGACTCTGGGAGCTCCGGACTGTAGGACGACTCTCTTGGTTCCGGACTGTAGGATGACACTCTTGGTTCCGGACTGTAGGACGACTCTCTTGGTTCCGGACTGTAGGACGACTCTCTTGGTTCCGGACTGTAGGCCGTCTCCCCTGGTTCGGAACAGTGGGCCGTCTTTCTTGGTTCCGGACAGTGGGCCATCTCTCTTGCTTCCGGACACTCTGGACGAGGCACTGTTGCCGGACACTCTGGACGAGGCACTGTTGCCGGACACTCTGGACGAGGCACTGTTGCCGGAAGTTCTGGACGAGGCACTGTTACCGGACACTCTGGACAAGGTACTGTCGTCGGAAGCTCAGGACTGGGCTGACGCACTGGAAGCCTGATGCGTGGGGCTGGTCGTGGAGGTACCAGACTGGGGACACGCACCTCAGGGCTAGTGTGGGGAGCAGGAACAGGACGTACTGGACTGGGCTGATGCACTGGAGGCCTAGTGCGTGGGCTGGTACTGGAGGTATCAGACTAGGGACACGCACCCCAAGGCTAGTGCGAGGAGCGGGAACAGGACATACTGGACTGGGCTGACGCACTGGAAGACTAGTGCGTGGTGCTGGTAGTGGAGGTACCAGACTGGGAACACGCACCTCAGGGCTAGGGCGGGGAGCAGGAACAGGACGTACTGGACTGGGCTGATGCACTGGAAGCCTAGTGCGTGGGGTTGGTACTGGAGGTATCAGACTAGGGACACGCACCCCAAGGCTAGTGCGAGGAGCGGGAACAGGACGTACTGGACTGGGCTGACGCACTGGAAGCCTAGTGCGTGGTGCTGGCTTAGGACACGCACCTCAAGGCTAGTGCGAGGAGCGGGAACAGGACATACTGGACTGGGCTGATGCACTGGAAGCCTGGTGCGTAGTGTTGGCTTGGGATGTGCCAGACTGGAGACACGCACCTCACAGCTAGTGCGAGGAGCGGGAACAGGATACACTGGACCGTGAAGACGCACTGGCGGTCTCGAGCGCAGCACTGGCTCCACCCTTACTGGCTGGATGCCCGCTTCCCCCTGGTAAATGCGGGGCGCTGGCACCGCGTCCCCCGGCCTGTAAATACTTGGCCTTGACGCCGTGCGCATTTCTCCGAAGCACGGGACCTGTCCAGTAATAGGTTGCCTCCAAAAAGCACGGGGATTTCGCTTGGGGCTTAATCCTGGCCCTGCAAAACTAACCGTGTGCCCCCCCAAAAAAATGATTGGGGCTGCCTCTCAGGTTTAAACGCCAACCGTGTACTCCTGTAACATTCCCGGTCCTCTTTAACCTTCCTCCATGGGCCCTCTCCGGCTATAATCTCCTCCCAGGTCCACGACTCCCGATAGTCCACCTGCTGCTCCTTCCTCCGCTGCTTGGTCCGTAGTTGGTGGGAGATTCTGTCACGGCCGTCGTAATGGATGGACCAAGGCGCAGCGGGTATGTGAATGCTCATTTTTATTAAACACGAAAAAAAACAAGAAAACGATGAATGGATGACAAACAGCCTTGTAGGCTCACACAGCAGTACAAAGAACAATCTCCCACAATCCCCAAAACAAACTCCTAATTATAGGACCTTCAATCAGAGGCAACGATAACCAGCTGCCTCCAATTGAAGGCCCCAATCCCAAATACTAAACATAGACATAAACACCCTAGAAACAGACATAGAACTGTACAACATAGAACTAAACCAAAAACCCCGGAAACATAAATAAAACGCCCCTCTACATAAACACACACTCAAAACCATATAAAACAAATACCCCCTGCCACATCCTGACCAACCTATAATAACAAATAACCCCTTTACTGGTCAGGACGTGAGAATTATAAGTGAAATAATCTGTCTGTAAAAAGTTGTTGGAAAAATAACTTGTGTCATGAACAAAGTAGATGTCCTAACTGACTTGCCAAAACTATAGTTTGTTAACAAGACATTTATGGAGTGGTTGAAAAACGAGTTTTAATGACTCCAACCTAAGTGTATGTAAACTTCCGGCTTCAACTGTAAATCAATCAACTCTAATTAGCACATGTAGGACAGTATGCAAGTGTGTGTGCATGGACTTTGCAAATGTATTTCTCACATGTGCAGCACATAGTATTTGTTTTACAGTCCTTCTTTTGGGGCCAGAATTGGCATCTCCTCCTCTTGCCTGCCCCAGCTGCAGCCTCAGGTGGATCAGGACAAGATTCAGCCCCCTGAACAGCTTTCACAAGTGGTGCAGAGGCTGCTGTGCGGGGGAGGCGCTCCCTTCTTTGGGGTCACAAGTGCCTTTCCCAGCTGCTCCAGGAACACCCTCCTCTTGTTCCGCTTATCAGGCATCCAGGTAGGGTTGATCTTGTTCCATATCACGAAGGCATTGTATAAGGACACATCAATGATGTTATGGAAGATGACCAGGGGCCAGCGGGCAGTCATCCTCCTGCAGCTGTAAGTTTCAATCACCTTGTCCAGGTTGTCCACACCTCCTTTGTTGTGGTTGTTGTCCAGGATGCTGGCTGGCTTCCTGTCCTCACAATCACTGATCTCAGCCATTTTGTGCAGTGTGCTCAGGAGGACCAAATTCTTGTTCTTCTTTGGAAGGTAAGAAACAAGAGTGGTGGTGAAGGCAAACTTTGATGAGAAGGCCTCTCTCCCCCTTGTTGCTAGGAGTGCAGGGTAGAGCTCAGGCTTGTTCTTCCTAACTGTGCCAACCATGGTGATCTTCCTCTTCACGAGCTGCTAGCTGAGTTTATAAGAGGTGAAGAAATTGTCACACGTGACATTGTGCCCCCTCAGTCCATCTGTTACATCAAGCACAACCCGCATCCTCTGGTTCTTCCTATCTGGGCCTCCACTGGTCGGCTTCCCTGTGTAGACTTGCATCTTCCAAGCATAGCTGGATTAGGTATCACAGGCCACCCTTATCTTGATGCCATACTTTGCTGGCTTGCTGGACATATACTGCCGGAAAGGACAGCAACCTTTTGACAAAATAAATTACTATCAGTAGTTAGTATCATTGTCACAGAAAACAATCACATAAATCAATGATATTACAGCAATGCATAATCAAATTAACAGTGAAAATCACTTACATTACAGATATGAAGGTAAAAATGTACCTCTGAATGGAACCAATTGCTCATCCTCTGTTACTTCAGACCCAGGTTTGTAGAGGTATGGCAGACGCTCCACCCACTTTTCCCAGACCTCTCTTATGGTCGCCAGTTTGTCTCTCACACGTCCTGCAGGTCAAATCGTAGCATTCTTGAGAAAGTGTGAAAGACTTTCAGTGGCATCGTGGCACGGAAAATCGCCCTTCCACTCTGCATTTCAGAGGCTACATGTAGCCTCGCCTCGGGACCTATACACACTCACTAAGATTAGCAGCCCTGTGTGGGCACGCAGGTCAATCAATCAAATGTATTTATAAAGCCCTTTTTACATCAGCCTATGTCACAAAATACTATACATAAACCCAGCCTAAAACCACAAACAGCAAGCAATGCAGATGTAGAAACACGATGGCTAGGAAAAACTCCTTAGAAAGGCAGTAACCTAGGAAGAAACCTTGAGAGGAACCAGGCTCTGAGAGGTGGCCAGTCCTCTTCTGGCTGTGTCGGGTGGAGATTATAACAGTACAAGGCCAAGATGTTCAAATGTTCCTAGATGACCAGCAGGATCAAATAATAATAATCACAATGGTTGTAGAGGGTGCAACAGGTCAGCACCTCGGGAGTAAATGTTAGTTAGCTTTTCATAGCCGATCATTCAGAGTTAGAGACAGCAGGTGCGGTAGAGAGAGAGAGTCGAAAACAGCAGGTCCGAGACAAGGTAGCACGTCCGATGAACAGGTCAGTGTTCCATAGCCGCAGGCAGAACAGTTGAAACTGGAGCAGCAGCATGACCAGGTGGACTGGGGACAGCAAGGAGTCATCAGGCCAGGTAGTCCTGAGGCATGGTCCTAGGGCTCAGGTCCTCCGAGAGAAGAGAAAGAGAATGAGAATTAGAGGGAGCATACTTAAATTCACACAGGACACCGGATAAGACAGGAGAAATACTCCAGATATAACAGACTGACCGTAGCCCTCTCACACATAAACTATTGCAGCATAATTACTGGAGGCTGAGACAGGAGGGGTCGGGAGACACTGTGGCCCCGTGCGACGATACCCCCGGACAGGGCCAACCAAGCAGGATACAACCCCACCCACTTTGCCAAAGCACATCCCCAACACCACTAGAGGGATATCTTCAACCACCAACGTACTACCCTGAGACAAGGCAGAATATAGCTCACAAAGATCTCCCCCACGGCACGAACCCGAGGGGGGCACCAACCCAGACAGGAAGAACATGTCAGTGACTCAACTCACTCAAGTGACGCACCCCTCCTAGGGGCGGCATGGAAGAGCACCAGTAAGCCAGTGACTCAGCCCTCGTAATAGGGTTAGAGGCAGACAATCCTAGTGGAGAGAGGGGAACTGGACAGGCAGAGACAGCAATGGCGGTTCGTCGCTCCAGTGCCTTTCCGTTCACCTTCACACCCCTGGGCCAGACTGCACTCAATCATGGGACCTACTGAAGAGACGAGTCTTCAAATAAAGACTTAAACGTTGAGACCGAGTCTGCGTCTCTCAAATGGATAGGCAGAGCATTCCATAAAAATGGAGCTCTATAGGAGAAAGCCCTGTCTCCAGCTGTTTGCTTAGAAATTCTAGGAACAATAAGGAGGCCTGCGTCTTGTGACCGTAGTGTACGTGTAGGTATGTACGGCAGGTCAATCTCATCCATCATTTTTCCAGTTGTCTCCATATTTACGGAAACCCTTCAAATTTGTCATCTCTAGGATGATTTTGCGATGGCTGGTGTGATGAACATGTAGAATGTTGAGGCGACGTCCTGGGCATGGGCAACTGCATGTCTTGTGGGCCCTGTGGTCATCCTTATGACATTTTGTGCTGCCATCCGTGGTTGTCATATGGTGACACGGACCATATTATTTTGCTGTTCTTTGACAAACATGTCTCTCTTTCAGCTTGGGGGATTTCTTCTTCATCTGAAGTTGATGCATCATGCTCTGGGTTGTATTCTTCCCCATCTTCTTTAGATACCGCCTCCACTTCTAAATCATTGTTCTCTTGTTCCTCCTGGACATCTGAAAAAAATCTGATCTACGACCTGTTGGGCACTGAAACGTACACTTATGGCTTCAGCAAAGAGAGAACTGGGGGGACTGTCATCTGCAGCACCTTTATGGCCTCTGACTGCATTCCCCAATAGTCAACAATTCTTTCAAGAAATGTTTATTTTCTCTGAAATGTTGTTTATTTAGTCTGTGAACTTGAGTCATGTGTGGCGTCGTGGAGGGGAGATGCTGCACATGCACAAGAAAGTTTTCAATCAGTAGCACACAATCTCAATTTCTCATTTTGTGTGTGTGTGTGTGTGTGTGTGTGTGTGTGTGTGTGTGTGTGTGTGTGTGTGTGTGTGTGTGTGTGTGTGTGTGTGTTTTGTGGTGTGTAAATGATTTTATAACTGCCGGGTCAAAAATGACCCTAAGACAATCGTTGTACCTTGATGGTGTACAGCTTCCACTTACGGCTTTGTTTCACTTTTTCTAATGTTGGGGTCACTCTAGGAACAATCATCAAATTTCAAGTTGAAAAAATATTAAGCTTCTTAGCAGAGGCCGTCAGGATTTGATTTAATATCTGCTGGTACTTGATAGAGTCCATTATACCATGTATCCTTACAACTTGACCAGGGCCTTTGGAAGAAAAACAGCCCCACAACATCAAAGATCCACCACCACACTTCACAGTGGGGATGAGGTACTTTTCTGCATGGCTATCTTTCTGTTTACGCCAAACACACCTCTGGTGTTTATTTTCAAAAATATCTATTTTGGTTTCATCTAACCATTGAACCGGTCCCATTGAAAGTTCCAGTAATGTTTGGCAAACTGTAGGCGGTTGAGTTTGTTGTCTGTCTTTTTATGGCA
The DNA here is from genome assembly GCF_901001165.1 of Salmo trutta. Classification (NCBI taxonomy): domain Eukaryota; kingdom Metazoa; phylum Chordata; class Actinopteri; order Salmoniformes; family Salmonidae; genus Salmo; species Salmo trutta. The sequence goes on from NC_042959.1 coordinate 22,936,235, forward strand.
ACCCTCCCAAACAACTTGTGGTTATGTAGGTGGCGTCTAATCATAGTTTTGGAGACTTTCTGACCCCAAAACCCAACTAACATTTGCAATTCTCCACCTGCGATCCTTGGAGATTTTTTGGCTACTCGAACCATCCTCCTCACTGTGCGTGGGGTCAATATAGACACACGTCCTCTTCCAGGCTGATTGTTAACATCTCCAATTGCTTTAAACTTCTTAATTATTGCCCTGATAGTGGAAATGGGCATTTTCAACCATTGAGCTAGTTTATTATAGCCATTTTCTGATTTGTGCAGCTTAATAACCTTTTGTTGCACATCATTACTGTATTCTCGGGTCTTTCCCCATAGTGATGGATGACGATGGGAACTTGTCCTGTGTGTCACATATTCATACGCCAGTGAAACAGAAAGTCATGGTTTACCACTTAAGTGTTCCTAATCATGCAGGTGAACTTAAACATGTAATATATGAATGGGAACGGTGAGGGGAACGGAGCTGTGAGGGGAACGACACCTCCGTACCTTCAGGCTCTGATCAGGCCCTACACCCAAACAAGGGCACTGCGTTCATCCACCTCTGGCCTGCTCGCCTCCCTACCTCTGCGGAAGCACAGTTCCCGCTCAGCCCAGTCAAAACTGTTCGCTGCTCTGGCACCCCAATGGTGGAACAAGCTCCCTCACGACGCCAGGACAGCGGAGTCAATCACCACCTTCCGGAGACACCTGAAACCCCACCTCTTTAAGGAATACCTGGGATAGGATATAGCAATCCTTCTAACCCCCCCCCCCCAAAAAAAGATAGAGTGGTTGTAAAGTGGCTGTTCCACTGGATATCATAAGGTGAATGCACCAATTTGTAAGTCGCTCTGGATAAGAGCGTCTGCTAAATGACGTAAATGTAAGGTAAACATATAGGGCCAGTTTCCCGGTCCTAAATCTACTCATGGAATGCAAAGCATGCTCAATGGAGAATCTCCAGTCCGGGAAACTGGCACTGTAATATGTTAGCCAGTGCTTGGCAGGGTCATGTGGGGGCTCTCATCCCTCTTGTGAAGTGACCAAATAGAGGACAGAGGTGGGGGACACAGTAACTCCTGGAACACAGTCAAGCCTTAATAGGCAATGAAGACTACCTGAGGCAGCTGCATCGAGTCATTGTATTCAGGCCTGTCCATCTGCTAGCTGAGGCAACTGCATCAGAATACATGAGGAGCAAGGGGAGGTTGACTGTAAAAGTGACAAATTGAAAATATAGGCTAGTCATTGACCTTAAACATCACTATGTTTGCCAATTCATTGCACATAGAATACGAACTGGATTGAAATCAGAAGGCTGTTGTACTGCTTAGGCATGTCTTACTGACTTCTCACATTAAAAAGTAAACAGCTATGCTATGTCAAGAACAGAACCATTCAAATCATTGTTGCAGGGCAGGTTGAGGTACGTTCTCTGCTTAGCTGTTGATCAAAGAGGATCCTCCCTTGTCCCAATGTAAAAAATGTGCAGGTATTACTGACATGGTCAGGGAAAATACACTGATATTAAGTATTTATTGAGTATAACATTCACAATACACAGCATATTGATAAAATAATTTCTGCCTCCGTCTCTCATTCTCTCTGTGAAAAATCCTCACGTGAAAAAGCCAACAATCCGAAGATGGACGCCAAAATCTTTCTTTCTAATTTATTCTGCAAGTCTCAGGGAAGACAAGACACATTATGAGGCCACTCCGACAGATGACAGGTTGCACAAAGTCAGCACTCCATCACCAGGAAAGGAGGCAGCAAGCAAATGGCATAGATTTGATATTATTTATTTATATATTTTTGTATTTTGAGACACTGGCAAGGATATGAGCTGTGGTCACCCAGACGGTAAATCTGAGAGGGGGGGGGGGGTGAGAGAGAAGGGGAGAGAGAGTCCACAGTTCCTGGCTGTAAGTAATATGGATGCTATATGAGGATGGGTTTTTTCATCTGTTTTGGCCCCGCCCCCTGGCTTCCTGTCTTATCTCAGCACATTTTCAGGTGCTTTGTCACAGAGGGACCACAGTGCACTTCAGTCAGAGAGCGGGGTTGGGAGAATGGGAATTAATCAGCCTGCTGTCTTCTTGTTGTCAGTACCTTCAGACAAATGGACCAGAAGATACTAGCTTTGAGGATATTATCAATGATGAGGAGGGTAAAGGTGGGAGTGATGGTGGAAATTATGATTTTGTTGTTGTAATACTATTGTGGGAGCAGTATTGTAGCTTTGCCATTACAATTAAATATTATACATTCAAATATATAAAGTCATCTCTGCACCCAGACCCAAACCAGCTACTCGATTGAAACATTTTAACGTCAGTCTCATAAGAGACTACACATTAAGTAAAGCTCTGTGTATAATAGATGTATTGCCTTTGTCGTTTATTTCGCCACATAAACCTGAAATGTAGCCTTGTAGCCAGTATACCTTTTCTTTGTAGCCTATTTTTACATTCCATGACTACATTCCTTCTCTATTAGGCCTTCAGACAGAGCCTGGTGAAAGGACGTGACATCTCCACTCTCCTCAGCTCTGTGCCAGTGCTGCCATCTTAATCAAATTTAGCATGAACGGTTCCCAGACATCCCATTATATTGCCCACAGTATGCCTATTGAACACAGTCGACAATGCTAGAGCCCAGGCTTTACACACATAACTGGCCATTGCTCTGCAGAGTAATGTGGATGTCTGGTGCTTCATGATAAGGCCTGCTGGGAGAGGGAGAGATCACTCACCCAGACAATATTTACTGGGAAACAGTGACTCCATGTGGTGGGGAGTACACACTCAATTTGGAAAATAGGTAGTAAATCTATGCAGTGTCTTTCTGAATACATCAGGCCTTGTACCCAAATAAGAGCAAAACTGAATTGCAATGGGTTCATATTGAATGACCCTGTTAAAACATGTCCACATGCATGGTTCGTGTGCAGTAGTTGGCACTGGTATTCAAAGGTCTTCATGTTGCCTAGGAAACAACGGTTGGGGTTGCAAAATATTCTGTCAAAATACATGTGGGACTCACATATCAGGTTAGATCATCGAAGCTGACAAAATGAGTAAGCTCTTCGTATACAGTACCAGTCAAAAGTTTGGACACAAACTCATTAAAGGGTTTTTCTTTATTTTTACTATTTTCTACATTGTAGAATAACAGTGAAGACTATGAAATAACAAGTGTTAAACAAATAAAAATATATTTTATATTTGAGATTCTTCAAAGTAGCCACCCTTTGCCTTGATGACAGCTTTACACACTCTTGGCATTATTTCAACCACCTTCATTGGAAAGCTTTTCCAACAGTCTTGAAGGAGTTCCCACATATGCTGAGCACTTCCTGGCTGCTTTTCCTTCACTCTGCAGTCCAACTCATCCCAAACCATCTCAATTGGGTTGAGGTCGGGTGATTGTGGAGGCCATGTCATCTGATGCAGCACTTCATCCCTCTCCTTCATGGTCAAATAGCCCTTACACAGCCTGGAGGAGTGTTGGGTAATTTTTCTATTGAAAAACAAATGATAGTCCCACTAAAAGCAAACCAGATGGGATGGCTTATCGCTGCAGAATGCTGTGGTAGCCATGCTGGTTAAGTGTGCCTTGAAAAAAAAATCTCAAATTTGGAGTCATCAGACCAAAGGATAGATTTCCACCGTCCATTAGTGTCCTTTAGTAGTGGTTTCTTTGTAGAAATTCGACCACGAAGGCCTGATTCACGCAGTCTCCTCTGAACAGTTGATGTTGAGATGTGTCTGTTACTTGAACTCTGTGAACCATTTATTTGGGCTGCAATTTTTGAGGCTGGTAATGAACTTATCCTCTGCAGCAGAGGCAACTCTGGGTTGTCCTTTCCTGTGGCAGTCCTCATTAGAGCCAGTTTCATCATAGCTCTTGATAGTTTTTGCAGATTAACTGACCTTCATGTCTTAAAGTAAAGATGGACTGTAGTTTCTTTTTGCTTATTTGAGCTGTTCTTGCCATAAAATGGATTTGGTCTTTTACCAAATAGGGCAATCTTCTGTATACCAACCTTATCTAGTCACAACACAACTGATTTGCTCAAACACATTAAGAAGGAAAGAAATTCCACAAATGAACTTTTAACAAACACACCTGTTAGTTGAAATGCATTCCAGGTTACTACCTCATGAAGCTGGTTGAGAGAATGTGAAGAGTGTGCAATGCTATCATCAAGGCAAAGGGTGGCTACTTGAAGAATTTCAAATATAAAATATATTCTGATTTATTTAACACTTTTTTTGGTTACTACATGAGTCCATGTGTTATTTCATAGTTTTGATGTCTTCACTATTATTCTACAATGTAGAAAATATTAAAAATAAAGAAAATCCATTGAATGAGTATGTGTGTCCAAACATTTGACTGGTACTGTATTTCGTTCTATTTATTCTGTCAGTTTTACAAGGCTGTCTCCAATTGATACAAGAAGAGAGCCAGAATGACAAACCAACAACTTATATGTTCATCAAACAGCACACACTTTGTCCTTGGATATAGAGTTTAATAGAAATCTATAGCCCCAGAGACCAAACACCTATTTCCCCACATCTTCCCTTATTTACTTTCAACAGTCTGAAACAAAAGATCTCTATCGACAGTATATTCATAATGTTTCCTTTAACTACACAGAGGTTGGAGGAGTGGAGAACGTTTTTAATTACTGACTAAATAGACTTTGCCAGATGGGTTCTGTCTCACTCTCGCACACACACACAAGCAGACACACACACACACATTGTTCACTCTCCCACAATTTCTCCTCCAACTCCCTCTCTTCATCTGGCTCCTGTTATTCACTGTCTACTCCCAACACACCACCATCCTGATTAGCTCCCATTATGTACCCACTCCAACACACTCCACACACACTCTCCTCCAACACGCCCCACTATCCGACACAATTACAACAGCTACCCACATTCAAAATTACACACCCACGCATGCACCCCTGCACACAAAGGCCCACAATCAACTCACTCAATGCCATAGTCTCCTGGCACAACCATGGTTGAAATGAAATGAGACGGCAATGCGACAACAAAGAGAGAGGCCTGAGGACAAAAACAAGTTGTTTGGCAACCTGTGTGTCACGAACGTCAAAGGCTGGGTTTGAAGCAAGACCTTAGGGAGGATATCATGTTTATTAGTGTCACGAAATCACATCCCCCTTCGTAGATGTGACGGAGCCAAATAGTCAGTTGGACACACAATAACTAGAAAGTAGCTGCTACAGCTAGTGTTATTATGGAGATGGTACTTAACGTCTATCCTTCAACACCACAACTAAGAGTAACAATGAGGTTTTGTGGACGGCTTTAGAAGTAAAACACAAGGGAACTACACATATTAATTTGAGAACACCATTTTTTGTGTTCAAGATGTGGCCTTGTATTGGCAATTGAGGAATGAAGGTACTATTATACACTGGGTTTAACATCACAATACAAAATAGCATTGCAATAGAGAACAGCATTGCAATAGAGAACAGAATTACAATACAGAACATTATTACAATACAGAACCAATTTATAATACAGGACAGATGTAAAATACAAAGCAGAATCACAATACAGAACAGCATTACAATACAGAACAGATTTACAATACAGAACAGATGCACCGCTTATGGTTTTGGAATGTTTTACCGAAGATCACAAACACAAAAGAACAACTCCAATTCCAGCATAGGGGTGTTTGTTATTATGTACTTCATGGTTACTGGCAGGATCTAACCTAAATGTAGCTCAAGTATTATTTTGTAAATTGTACATTTTATGTCAAGGCAGCTATTCAGTGTTGATGAAGTTTGCGTGAAAAAGGAACTCTAGAAACAACAAAGAGGCTTACACATTAAGGTTTCAAGCAGGGCTGTTTAATTCCATTAATGGAGGGCCGAAACAGTTCAGTTTTTTGTTTCTACCTGATAGTTAATTGCACTCACCTGATGTTTGGGCTCCCGAGTGGTGCAGTGGTCTAAGGCACTATAGTCTCTGGATCGAATCCAGGCTCTATCACATCCGGCCGTGATTGGGAGTCCCATAGGGCGGCGCACAATTGACCCAGCATTGTGAATAACAATTTGTTCTTAACTGACTTGCCTAGTTACATTTTTAAAAATGTTATTTTACATATAAGTCCCAGATCTGAATTAGTCCCTTATTAGGAGAGAAGAATCGTAAATGTTTTGGCCCTCCATGACCGACATTGAACAGCCCTGGTTTAAAGGAACTGAACAATTATGGTTTACCACAATATCAAAACAAGGATAATGAGAACAAACTCAAAATAATGTTATCTTGTTATGTCACTCCAAAATAAGTTTCTGCAGTACTGATATGTTGCTGCTGATATGTGTTCTCATATTCCAGGTCAAAGAGTTGATGTTTTCCGCTCATACTAAACTCCCACATAGACTATCCACATTTCCTGGACTGACACCTCCACCAGTTCTAGGGGTACAGAAGGCAAAAACAGGCTCACAGACTCTCATTAGTGGCATAACAGCAACTCATTTCAAATGGCAGGTGTGTGTGTGTGTGTGTGTGTGTGTGTGTGTGTGTGTGTGTGTGTGTGTGTGTGTGTGTGTGTGTGTGTGTGTGTGTGTGTGTGTGTGCGTGCGTGCGTGCGTCAGATGGGGAACCAAGGCTATCTAGCATATTTTCTTAATGTAGAATAGGAATGTCTAGTTCAGAGCTACAGGGTAACTGAAACGAAGGAGACCAGTCAAAATGACTAAGCCCTATAGCCAAGCTAGTACTCTCCATATTGACACTTCCCTCAGAGTATGCCGTTATTTCTTAACTCACAGAATGACAAACTTTGACTCAAATTATTCAGAATAACAAGTTAATAGTCACAACTTGCAGACTTGTTTACGCTGCTGTGCGTTTTTGTTGCCGATCTTACTTTGCTACCTAACGGTTTTTACTTTTTCATTACCGTATATTTTTTACTTTTTACCCTCACTCAACTTTTTTCATTCAACTTTCTTACCCCGGAGGTTTTATCTGGACATGGTTCGTCAGGACTTCAAACAGCCGAAGCTAAGTAACATTAACATGATGCCTTCTAATTGCAGTCGTTGTACTTATAATATACAGGAGAACGATCGCCTTACGGCAAGGATAGCTGTGCTGCAAGCCCAGCTTCAGACGCAATCGTTAGGCAAGGGTAATTTCAGTGTAGGAAAGGATGAAACAGCGTCTGTGCCACCAGCAAGTACAGATAGTAACGTTAGTATAAACCCCCTCGCACGGTCCCCGCAGCCGGAGAACTTTCTCATGGCTTCTGGAGGGAAACGCTGTAGGAATGCTCAACCGGTGTCGCTTATTCAGCCGACAGAAACTTTCAACCGGTTCTCCCCATTAAGTGAGTCGGAGTCGGAGGCCGAGACTTCTCTGGTCTCTACTCCTCCCGCTGTGGGGTCTGAGACGCCGACGGCTCCCACCATTAGCTCTGACAAATTGAAAACCCTAGTCATTGGCGACTCCATTACCCGCAGTATTAGACTTAAAACGAATCATCCAGCGATCATACACTGTTTACCAGGGGGCAGGGCTACCGACGTTAAGGCTAATCTAAAGACGGTGCTGGCTAAAGCTAAAACTGGCGAGTGTAGAGAGTACAGAGATATTGTTATCCACGTCGGCACCAACGATGTTAGGATGAAACAGTCAGAGGTCACCAAGCGCAACATAGCTTCAGCGTGTAAATCAGCTAGAAAGATGTGTCGGCATCGAGTAATTGTCTCTGGCCCCCTCCCAGTTAGGGGGAGTGATGAGCTCTACAGCAGAGTCTCACAACTCAATCGCTGGATGAAAACTGTGTTCTGCCCCTCCCAAAAGATAGAATTTGTAGATAACTGGCCCTCTTTCTGGGACTCACCCACAAACAGGACCAAGCCTGGCCTGTTGAGGAGTGACGGACTCCATCCTAGCTGGAGGGGTGCTCTCATCTTTTCTACGAACATAGACAGGGCTCTAACTCCTCTAGCTCCAGAATGAAATAGGGTGCAGGCCAGGCAGCAGGCTGTTAGCCAGCCTGCCAGCTTAGTGGAGTCTGCCACTAGCACAGTCAGTGTAGTCAGCTCAGCTTTCCCCATTGAGACCGTGTCCGTGCCTCGATCTAGGTTGGGCAAAATTAAAAATGGCGGTGTTCGCTTTAGTAATCTCACTAGTATAAAGACCTCCTCCATTCCTGCCATTATTGAAAGAGATTGTGATACTTCACATCTCAAAATTGGGTTACTTAATGTTAGATCCCTCACTTCCAAGGCAGTTATAGTCAATGAACTAATCACTGATCATAATCTTGATGTGATTGGCCTGACTGAAACATGGCTTAAGCCTGATGAATTTACTGTGTTAAATGAGGCCTCACCCCCTGGTTACACTAGTGACCATACCCCCCGTGCATCCGGCAAAGGCGGAGGTGTTGCTAACATCTACGATAGCACATTTCAATTTACAAAAAAAAACAATGACGTTTTCGTCTTTTGAGCTTCTAGTCATGAAATCTATGCAGCCTACTCACTCACTTTTTATAGCTACTGTTTACAGGCCTCCTGGGCCATATGCAGTGTTCCTCACTGAGTTCCCTGAATTCCTATCGGATCTTGTAGTCATAGCAGATAATATTCTAATTTTTGGTGACTTTAACATTCACATGGAAAAGTCCACAGACCCACTCCAAAAGGCTTTCGGAGCCATCATCGACTCAGTGGGTTTTGTCCAACATGTCTCTGGACCTACTCACTGCCACAGTCATACTCTGGACCTAGTTTTGTCCCATGGAATAAATGTTGTGGATCTTAATGTTTTCCTCATAATCCTGGATTATCGGACCACCATTTTATTGCGTTTACAATTGCAACAAATAATCTGCTCAGACCCCAACCAAGGAGCATTAAAAGTCGTGCTATAAATTCTCAGACAACCCAAAGATTCCTTGATGCCCTTCCAGACTCCTTCTGCCTACCCAAGGACGTCAGAGGACAAAAATCAGTTAACCACCTAACCGAGGAACTCAATTTAACCTTGCGCAATACCCTAGATGCAGTTGCACCCCTAAAAATTAAAAACATCTGTCATAAGAAACTAGCTCCCTGGTATACAGAAAATACACGAGCTCTGAAGCAAGCTTCCAGAAAATTGGAACGGAAATGGCGCCACACCAAACTGGAAGTCTTCCGACTAGCTTGGAAAGACAGTACCGTGCAGTATCGAAGAGCCCTCACTGCTGCTCGATCATCCTATTTTTCCAACTTAATTGAGGAAAATAAGAACAACCTGAAATTTATTTTGATACTGTCGCAAAGCTAACTAAAAAGCAGCATTCGCAAATGGAGGATGGCTTTCACTTCAGCAGTAATACATTTATGAACTTCTTTGAGGAAAAGATCATGATCATTAGAAAGCAAATTACGGACTCCTCTTTAAATCTGGCTATTCCTCCAAAGCTCCATTGTCCTGAGTCTGCACAACTCTGCCAGGACCTTGGCTCAAGGGAGATACTAAAGTGTTTTAGTACTATATCTCTTGACACAATGATGAAAATAATCATGGCCTCCAAACCCTCAAGCTGCATACTGGACCCTATTCCAACTAAACTACTGAAAGAGCTGCTTCCTGTGCTTGGCCCTCCTATGTTGAACATAATAAACGGCTCTCTATCCACCGGATGTGTACCAAGCTCACTAAAAGTGGCAGTAATAAAGCCTCTCTTGAAAAAGCCGAATCTTGACCCAGAAATTATAAAAAACTATCGGCCAATATCGAATCTTCCATTCCTCTCAAAAATGTTAGAAAAAGCTGTTGCACAGCAACTCACTGCCTTCCTGAAGACAAACAATGTATACGAAACGCTTCAGTCTGGTTTTAGACCCCATCATAGCACTGAGACTGCACTTGTGAAGGTGGTAAATGACCTTTTAATGACGTCAGACCGAGGCTCTGCATCTGTCCTCGTGCTCCTAGATCTTAGTGCCGCTTTTGATACCATCGATCACCACATTCTTTTGGAGAGATTGGAAACCCAAATTGGTCTACATGGACAAGTTCTGGCCTGGTTTAGATCTTATCTGTCGGAAAGATATCAGTTTGTCTCTGTGAATGGTTTGTCCTCTGACAAATCAATTGTAAAGTTCGGTGTTCCTCAAGGTTCCGTTTTAGGACCACTATTGTTTTCACTATATATTTTACCTCTTGGGGATGTCATTCGAAAACATAATGTTAAATTTCACTGCTATGCGGACGACACACAGCTGTACATTTCAATGAAACATGGTGAAGCTCCAAAATTGCCCTCGCTAGAAGCCTGTGTTTCAGACATAAGGAAGTGGATGGCTGCAAACTTTCTACTTTTAAACTCGGACAAAACAGAGATGCTTGTTCTAGGTCCCAAGAAACAAAGAGATCTTCTGTTCAATCTGACAATTAATCTGGATGGTTGTACAGTCGTCTCAAATAAAACTGTGAAGGACCTCGGTGTTACTCTGGACCCTGATCTCTCTTTTGAAGAACATATCAAGACTGTTTCAAGGACAGCTTTTTTCCATCTACGTAACATTGCAAAAATCAGAAACTTTCTGTCCAAAAATGACGCAGAAAAATTTATCCATGCTTTTGTTACTTCTAGGCTGGACTACTGCAATGCTCTACTTTCCGGCTACCCGGATAAAGCACTAAACAAACTTCAGTTAGTGCTAAATACGGCTGCTAGAATCCTGACTAGAACCAAAAAATTTGATCATATTACTCCAGTGCTAGCCTCCCTACACCGGCTTCCTGTTAAGGCAAGGGCTGATTTCAAGGTTTTACTGCTAACCTACAAAGCATTACATGGGCTTGCTCCTACCTATCTTTCCGATTTGCTCCTGCCGTACATACCTACACGTACGCTAAGGTCACAAGACGCAGGCCTCCTTATTGTCCCTAGAATTTCTAAGCAAACGGCTGGAGGTAGGGCTTTCTCCTATAGAGCTCCATTTTTATGGAATGGTCTGCCTACCCATGTGAGAGACGCAGACTCAGTCTCAACCTTTAAGTCTTTACTGAAGACTTATCTCTTCAGTAAAGATTAAGTGTAGTCTGGCCCAGGGGTGTGAAGGTGAACGGAAAGGCACTGGAGCAACGAACCGCCCTTGCTGTCTCTGCCTTGCCGGTTCCCCTCTTTCCACTGGGATTCTCTGCCTCTAACCCTATTACAGGGGCTGAGTCACTGACTTACTGGTGTTCTTCCATGCCGTCCATGGGAGGGGTGCGTCACTTGAGTGGGTTGAGTCACTGACGTGGTCTTCCTGTCTGGGTTGGCGCCCCCCCTTGGGTTGTGCCATGGCGGAGATTTTGTGGCCTATACTCGGCCTTGTCTTCGGACGGTAAGTTGGTGGTTGTAGACATCCCTCTAGTGGTGTGGGGGCTGTGCTTTGGCAAAGTGGGTGGGGTTATATCCTGCCTGTTTGGCCCTGTCCGGGGGTATTATCGGATGGGGCCACAGTGTCTTCTGATCCCTCCTGTCTCAGCCTCCAGTATTTATGCTGTAGTAGTTTATGTGCCGGGGGGCTAGGGTCAGTCTGTTTCATCTGGAGTATTCTCTTGTCTTATCCGGTGTCCTGTGTGAATTTAAATATGCTCTCTCTAATTCTCTCTTTCTTTCTTTCTCTCGGAGGACCTGAGCCCTAGGACCATGCCTCGGGACTACCTGGCATGATGACTCCTTGCTGTCCCCAGTCCACCTGGCCATGCTGCTGCTCCAGTTTCAACTGTTCTGCCTGCGGCCACGGAACCCTGACCTGTTCACCGGACGTGCTTGTTGCACCCTCGACAACTACAATGATTATTATTATTTGACCATGCTGGTCATTTATGAACATTTTAACATCTTGACCATGTTCTGTTATAATATCCACCCGGCACAGCCAGAAGAGGACTGGCCACCCCTCATAGCCTGGTTCCTCTCTAGGTTTCTTCCTAGGTTTTTGGCCTTTCTAGGGAGTTTTTCCTAGGGAGTTTTTCCTAGCCACCGTGCCTCTTTCACATGCATTGCTTGCTGTTTGGGGTTTTAGGCTGGGTTTCTGTACAGCACTTTGAGATTTCAGCTGATATACGAAGGGCTATATAAATAAATTTGATTTCATTTCATTTGATAGTAACTTACAGCAGTGTAGGAATCAAATCCATTTTATAGTAGGCCTAATAGTAGTACTGGTAGCAGCAGCAGCAGCAGTAGTAGTAGTAGTAGTAGTAGTAGTAGCAGCAGTAGCTGCAGTAGTAGTAGCTGGAGTAGCTGCAGTAGTAGGAGTAGTAGTAGTAGCAACAGCAGAAGTAGTAGCAGCAATAGTAGTAGTAGTAGAAGTAGCAGCAGTAGCTGCAGTAGTTGCAGTAGTAGGAGCAGGAGTACTAGAAACAGCAGCAGTAGCACCAGTAGTAGTAGTAGTAGCAGCAGCAGTAGTAGTAGTAGCAGCAGCAGCATCAGCAGTAGTATTAATAGTAGCAGTAGCAGTAGTAAAAGCAGCAGCTGCAGTAGTAAGAGCAGTAGTAATAGTAGTAGTAGTAGGAGTAGTAGCAGCTGCAATAGTAGGAGCAGCAGTAGTAGTAGAAGCAGCAGTAGTAATAGTAATAGTAGCAGCTGCAGTAGTAAGAGCAGAAGTAGTAGAGTAAGTAGTAGCAGCAGCAGTAGTAGTAGTAGTCGTAGCAGCAGTAGGCCTAGTGGTATTAGTAGTAGTAGCAGCAGTAAAAGTAGTAGAAGTAGTAGTAGTAGTAGTAGTCGTAGCAGCAGTAGGCCTAGTAGTAGTAGCAGCAGTAAAAGCAGCAGTAGTAGTAGTAGTAGTAGTAGTAGTAGCAGCAGCAGTTGTAGCAGGAGAAGGACTAATGCAGCAGCAGTAGTAGTAGTAGTAGAAGCAGCAGCTGCAGTAGTAGGAGCAGTAGTAGTAGAGTAAGTAGTAGCAGTAGCAGCAGTAGTAGAAGCAGCAGCTGCAGTAGTAAGAGCAGTAGTAGTAGTAGTAGCAGTTGTAGAAGCAGAAGGACTAGTAGCAGTAGCAGTAGTAAATGCAGCAGCAATAGTAGTAGAAGCAGCAGCTGCAGTAGTAGGAGAAGTAGATGTAGTAGTAGTAGTAGTAGTAGCAGAAGCAGCAGTAGTAATAGTAGCAGCTGCAGAAGTAGTAGAGTAAGTAGTAGCAGCAGCAGTAGTAGTAGTAGTCGTAGCAGCAGTAGGCCTAGTGGTATTAGTAGTAGTAGCAGCAGTAAAAGCAGCAGCAGCTGCAGTAGTAGCAGCGACTGCAGTAGAAGTAGTAGTAGTTGTAGTAGTCGTAGCAGCAGTAGTAGTAGTAGTAGTAGTAGTAGTAGTAGTAGTGTTAGCAGTAGTAGTCGTAGCAGCAGTAATAGCAGCAGCAGTAGCAGTAGTAGTAGCAGCAGCTGCAGAAGTAGGAGCAGTAGTAGAAGTAGTAGTAGCAGTAGTAAATGCAGTAGTAGTAGTAGAAGCAGCAGCTGCAGTAGTAGGAGCAGCAGCAGTAGTAGTAGTAGTAGTAGTAGTAGTAGCAGTAAAAGCAGCAGCAGTAGTAGCAGCAGCTGCAGTAGAAGTAGTAGTAGTAGTAGTTGTTGTAGCAGCAGTAGGCCTAGTAGTAGTAGCAGTAGTAAAAGCAGCAGTAGTAGTAGTAGCAACTGCAGTAGTAGGAGTAGTAGTAGTAGCGTTAGCAGTAGTAGTCATAGCAGCAGTAGCAGCAGCTGCAGAAGTAGTAGTAGTAGTGTACGTAGTAGTAGTAGTAGCAGTAGTAACAGCAGCTGCAGTAGTAGTAGTAGTAGTAGTAGTAGTAGTAGTAGCAGCAGCTGCAGTAGTAGTGGGAGCAGTAGTAGTAGTAATAGTAGTAATAGTAGAAAATTCATCAGCAGCAGTAGTAGTAGTACTAGTAGCAGTAGTAGTAGTCATAGCAGCAGTATGCCTAGTGGTAGTAGTAGAATATGTAGGAGAAGTAACAGCAGCAGCAGTAGTAGTAGCAGCAACTGCAGTAGTAGTAGTAGTAGTAGTAGTAGCAGCACCTACAGTAGGAGGAGCAGTATAAGTAGCATTAGTAGTAGCAGCAGTAGTAGTAGCAGTAGTAGCAGCAGCAGCAGCTGAAGTAGTAGGAGCAGTAGTAGTAGCGTAAGGTGTTGTAGTCACAGTAGTAACAGTAGCATTAGTAGTAGAAGTTGTGGTGGTAAGAGCAGCTGCAGTAGTAGGAGCAGTAGCAAAAGTAGTAGTAGTAATAGCAGTAGCAGCAGCAGCAGCAGTAGTAGTCATAGCAGCAGTAGGCCTAGTTGTAGTAGTAGTATTAGTAGTAGTAGCAGTGGTAACAGCAGCAGCAGTAGGAGAAGTAGTAGCAGCAGCTGCAGTAGTAGGAGCAGTAGTAGTAGCAGAAGTAGTAATAGTAGTAGCAGCAGCAGTAGCAGCAGTAGTAGTAGTAGTAGTACTCGTAGCAGCAGTAGGCCTAGTAGTATTAGTAGTAGTAGCAGTAGTAAAAGCAGCAGTAGTAGTAGCAGAAGCAGCAGCAGTAGTCGTAGTAGTTGTATAAGTAGTAGTACTCGTCGCAGCAGTAGGCCTAGTAGTAGTAGTATTAGTGGTAGTAGTAGTAGTAGTAGAAGCAGTAGTAGTAGCAGCAGTAGCAGCAGCATCAGATGTAGTAGTAGTAGAAGTAGCAGCAGCTGCAGTACTAGGAGCAGCAGTAGTAGTAGTGCAAGTAGTAGTAGCAGCAGTTGTAGTAGTAGCTGCGGTAGAAGTAGTAGCAGTAGTAGTAGTCATAGTAAAAATAGCAGTAGTATTAGTATTAGTAGTAGCAGGGTGTTTGTTTTGTGTGGTTCGAGTTTTTTGGTTTATGTTCTACATTTTCTATTTCTATGTGTTCATCTAGATTTTCTATTTCTATGTTGGGATTTTGGTAGGACCTCCAATTAGAGACAGCTGGTTGTCGTTGGAGGCCATATTTAGTTGGGGTTTGTTTCACTTGTGTTTTGTGGGTGGTTGTTTCCAGTATAGTCTGTGCACCTTATTGGACTGTTTTCGTCGTTTGTTTTGTTTAAGTGTCTTTCCTTTAATAAATAAGAAGATGAGCACTTTACCCTGCTGCATTTGGGGGGGGGGGGGGGGGCACACGGGTAGGTTGGCTGGGTCAGGGGTGAGTAACGGCCCACAGTCCGGAACCGGCAGAGACGGGCCACAGTCCGGAGCCTGCAGAGACGGCTCACAGTCCGGAGCCTGCAGAAACGCTCCTCAGCCCTGAGACTCCAGCGACGCTCCTCAGCCCGAGGTCTCCAGCGACGCACCTCAGCCCGAGGTCTCCAGCGACGCACCTCAGCCCGAGGTCTCCAGCGACGCACCTCAGCCCAGAGCCTTCAGCAGTGGTCTACAGCTCTGAGCCTTCAGCGGGGGGTGGGCAGGTTAGAATGGGGACTAAGGCCGGAGCCAGAGCCACCTCCGTAGTTGGAGGATTGGGGGGGGGTGTAGCACGGGAGCCGTCGTTGACGGTGGCCACCCTCCCTTCCCTCCCTTTAAGTTTGGGATTATTTTTTGTTGGTTTTTTGTTTTGAGGTGCATTCGGGGTCTGCACCTTGGGGGGGGGGGGGGGGGGGGGGGGGGGGGGGGTTCAAATAAACCTACCATTAAAATTATAGACTGATCATTTCTTTGTCAGTGGGCAAACGTACAAAATCAGCAGGGGATCAAATACTTTTTTCCCTCACTGTAGTTGTTTTTACCCAGTGTTCTCTGCAGGCTTGAGACTGAAGCTCAGCTGGTTCTCAACATGCTGCTTACCAGGTCACTGAGCTCTCTGTGTCCCCTGAGCTCTGAGAGAGCCTGAGAGAGAGAAAGAGAGGAGGAAATACTGTATGTTAACAATATTAACACTGGATGGTGTTGGAAGGGATAACCACCGTTTTATGTTCTATTTTGTGTTTTATTGTGCTGATTAACTTTTTTGGTATATAATGTTTCTGCCAATCGTTTCCTATGACAGAAAAGAAGAGGAGAGAGATGAGAAATAAATTGACAGTTTGGGTCGGATGTAGCCCTGGGTAGATTTAGGCTATGCCATGTTGCCTTCAGGAGATTTTCTGTTTAATATATTTCTTTCACATTAGCTGATGTAAGTCAGTGGAACAATTCCTATTCCTTATGATGGGCTATCATATTATAGGATAATTAGTGTGCCTGTCAGCAAGAACAGTACTGTTATTCCTCATTCTTGTTTTATTTTTCCACTTCTTCCCAATTTTGCTGTCGTAACTACTTATTTGAAATCTAATATGCCTACTTGTGTCTTTGAAAATAAATCACAAGAAGCTATGCATTTTTTTGTAGTCATTCATGTAAGTAGTCTATGTCATAGACATGTTGACTAAGTCATAAAATGAGTATAGGCTATATTGGAATTTGCTTCTTCCCTCAATTATTTTGTCATTTTAGTAGTGTGCACAAGCAGATATACAATAGCAGTGTGTACAAGCAGATATACAATATATTGTGTGTGTACATATGGAATAATAATGTAATAATTAAATTATTCAATCAATAAGTTAAAATAAATATTGTATTTAGGGTTGCAAAAGTCTGGTAACAATCCCCAAATTGTTCAATTTAACACCTCTTGGGTGTTTTGACAACATGGATACTTATTGTAAAAGTAGAGGAAGCTTGCGCAAGAGGTAAAACAGATTTTTTTTATTGATGATCATTTGGGAGTTTGAGTGAGAGAGCGAGAGAGAGAGAGAGTGTGAGTGAGTGTCAGGGCAATGTCTGACCAACACAGGAGAAAGAACCAGAATACACATACCAAAAATTATATATTTTTTTATTTTTGTAATATGGATAAGAGCGTCTGCTAAATGACGTAAATGTAAATGTAATACAAAAATTCATTAGAAATCACATTGGAACCCAAACAAGAGAGGGAGAAAAAAAGAGGGGGATAAATAAAGGAGAAATGAAAAAAAAGCTAACCATAAACATTTGCCACTCATACTGCACTCCAGGTAACTTTTTGACCTCTTGTCACCATGAGCCACTTCTTCTTCTTCTTTAAGTTTTATTGGTGAATCGCAACCAACTTACAGGTGCATACACCGTCGTCTACGGTACTGGAGTGTGAGGCCGGTCACAACCTATTTATACTACTATATTCTCTTAACTGTGAATTATTCCCATCACTCCCACCCAAAATACCACTCACTCCCCATTCCCGTCCAAACAACCTCTCTCTTTCTACATCATACATTTCACAAAATAATAATACATGTTCAACCGTACAGCCATTACACATTCCAGTACCATGTTTCCCGATCAATTTCAAAGATGAATTCAATCCCATATGCCCTAATCTCATCCTACACAACATCTATCTCAAGTACAGATTTCCTTGTACTATAAAAATGTCTGCCCTTACTACTTTCATCCCATTGTCTCTGCCAGCAATCTAACCTATTTTCAGAATCAATGTTAATTTCCCCTCTACCCAACTGCACCTGTATATCCACAATATTATTTTTCACTGCTCTTTATGCTATTATATCTACTAAATAATTTCCATAAACACCTGTATGAGCCGGAATCGCACAGAACTGAATTTCAATACCATTTCTTTGTAACCCAAAAACAGCATCATTATTTCTACTCCTAAATCCTCACGTTCTGACTTTCCAGATCTTAAACTACACAAAACTGATTCAGAGTCAGAACATATTACTACTCTTCATGGTTGCACATCCTCTATCCATTGCAATCCAACAATTATCGCAACCATTTCTGTTGAACATAGAAATAAATCATTTGTTAGTCTCTTGCATAGATTAACATCGAAATCAGGAATAAATATACCTGCTCCTGTCTTCCCATTTATGGGATCCTTTGAACCATCTGTACAGTCGTGGCCAAAAGTTGAGAATGACACAAATATTAATTTCCACAAAGTTTGCTGTTTCAGTGTCTTTAGATATTTTTGTCAGATGTTACTATGGAATATTGAAGTATAATTAGAAGCATTTCATAAGTGCCAAAGGCTTTTATTGACAATTACATGAAGTTGATGCAAAGAGTCAATATTTTCAGGGTTGACCCTTCTTTTTCAAGACCTCTGCAATCCACCCTGGCATGCTGTCAATTAACTTCTGGGCCACATCCTGACTGATGGCAGCCCATTCTTGCATAATCAATGCTTGGAGTTTGTCAGAATTTGTGGGTTTTTGTTTGTCCCACCCGCCTCTTGAGGATTGACCACAAGTTCTCAATGGGATTAAGGTCTGGGGAGTTTCCTGGCCATGGACCCAAAATATCGATGTTTTGTTCCTCGAGCCACTTAGTTATCACTTTTGCCTTATGGCAAGGTGCTCCATCATGCTGGAAAAGGCATTGTTCATCACCAAACTGTTTCTGGATGGTTGGGAGAAGTTGCTCTCGGAGGATGTGTTGGTACCATTCTTTATTCATGGTTGTGTTCTCAGGCGAAATTGTGAGTGAGCCCACTCCCTTGGCTGAGAAGGAACCCCCCACACATGAATGGTCTCAGGATGCTTTACTGTTGGCATGACACAGGACTGATGGTAGCGCTCACCTTGTCTTCTCCGGACAAGCTTTTTTCCGGATGCCCCAAACAATCGGAAAGGGGATTCATCAGAGAAAATGACTTTACCCCAGTCCTCAGCAGTCCAATCCCTGTACCTTTTGCAGAATATCAGTCTGTCCCTGATGTTTTTCCTGGAGAGAAGTGGCTTCTTTGCTGCCCTTCTTGAAACCAGGCCTTCCTCCAAAAGTCTTTGCCTCACTGTGCTTGCAGATGCACTTACACCTGCCTGCTGCCCTTCCTGAGAAAGCTATGTACTGGTGGTGCCCCGATCCCGCAGCTGAATCAACTTTAGGAGACGGTCCTGGCGCTTGCTGGACTTTCTTGGGCACCCCCCTGAAGCCGTCTTCACAACAATTGAACCACTCTCCTTGAAGTTCTTGATGATCCGATAAATGGTTGATTTAGGTGCAATCTTACTGGCAGCAATATCCTTGCCTGTGAAGCCCTTTTTGTGCAAAGCAATGATGACGGCACGTGTTTCTTGCAGGTAACCATGGATGACAGAGGAAGAACAATGATTCCAAGCACCACCCTCCTTTTGAAGCTTCCAGTCTGTTATTCGAACTCAATCAGTATGACAGAGTGATCTCCAGCCTTGTCCTCGTCAGCACTCACACCTGTTTTAATGAGAGAATCACTGACATGATGTCAGCTGGTCCTTTTGTTGCAGGGCTGAAATGCAGTGGAAATGTTTTTGGGGGAATAAGTTCATTTGCATGGCAAATAGGGACTTTGAAATTAATTGCAATTATTCTGATCACTCTTCATAACATTCTGGAGTATATGCAAATTGCCATCATACAAACTGAGGCAGCAGACTGTGAAAATGTATATTTGTGTCATTCTCAAAACTTTTGGCCATGACTGTATACACTGCATGACAAGAATATAACTGGTTACTAATATATTGATCCATTATTGTTCCTACATTATCTTCTTCACACCACTGTTTCTTTTCTTCGATCAGGCTAAGAACAACATGTGGTCTTGTATAAAACCGCAGTGGCATGTTTCCTATCGACACAGATGACCCTATAACAATATCTCTAAATCCATATTCATCAACCCTTTTTTCCAATCTCTCAGCCAAATCCCCTCTTCTGATATTGTTCACATTCCCAACAATCTTCTAATACAGTCAGTGTATGATGATCTACCGTACAACCCTTCTGTCTGACCCAGTATGCCAGGGCTAGCTTAACTCTAAGGGATAGTGGCATTTCTCCAGTATCTACTTGTGAGCCTCAACCGGTGTAGTTTTCTATCATCCTATCAAGGCACAACAGTGATGTAAAAGCCGCAGAACCATATACAAAGTACTCAATCTATTAACGAACTCATCAAAATATGATAAATATTCAGTAAAGATTGCCTATCTGCCCCCCAATCATACCCAACTATTGCCTTCATAAGATTTAATACTTCTTTACAATTTGTCTCAATACATGTAATCACCGTGGGCAGTCTTCAGCTGACCTTTTAAGGAGCTCTTTTGATTGGCTGAGACAGAGCCCAAGCAAAGAGAAAGCAATGAGGTATTGACCAATTCCAAATTGGGATGAGTCACAACAAGATGGCAGGTACGCCCAAATGGTTGCCGGACTTGGAGATGGAGTCAGGGTAACCCATAGAGGTCGGTAAGAAGGCAGGCAAGAAAAAAAGGAAAACATATTAATAGAAAATATGGAGTGCTGCAGAAGGAAATTGAACATGACGAGAGTGAGGATGAATTTACTGCGGTGGCAGGTGCGGTGAAGAACGTTGAGTTTGAGCTTCCTCCTGATGGTGATAGATGGTTTTCCCCAGTGGGAGTGAGATTTTTGGAGAGAATGGGTCCTTGAAGTGAAAGTGACTCGAAGTGGAATCGTGTGGATTTGTTTTGTCTCTGCCGTCCTGAGCGTGCGCTCTGCACCACACAACTGGGGAACTGTGACTTGCTTCCCTCTCCAGAGCAAGGCAGCGTTGAAAGGAATGATAACTGGAGTGGCATTAAAGGAGAATTTCACCCTGGGGGAATCTGGGATTTTTTTCATAATGTCCGAGGCATTTCTAGGTCAGTGAGATGTGTGTGAGATGACGTTTTAGGCTAAATGGGACAATTCACTTGGAATAGCTTTCAGGAGGATTTTGTGATTGTAGGGGCTCAAACTATGTGTATTAAGGGGGGGGGCGGTACAGATGGTAGTCCTTGTTCGATAGAGCCATTGGACATCTTTCAGCGATCAGCGGATTCATTGCTAAATATACAAGCTGACAAATGTTTTCTAATCTCTGAAAGACAACTCGTGTGGGGCGGTCTTTCGTGCTCTGGCCCGTCCCTCCCCCAAGGCAGGGAGGCGGACACTAACTAGACAATCCTTTGCAGGGTTGCCATGTCTGCAGTTTTGCTAATTGTTATTTTATTTATTTCACCTTTATTTAACCAGGTAGGCCAGTAGAGAACATGTTCTGAACAAGTTCTCATTTACAACTGCGACCTGGCCAAGATAAAGCAAAGCAGTGCGACAAAAACAACACAGAGTTACATATGGGACAAAACATACTTACAGTCAAAAATACAGTAGAAAAAGTCTATGTACAGTGTGTGCAAATGTAGTAAGATTAGGGAGGTAAGGCAATAAATAGGCAATAGAGGTGAAATAATTACAATTTAGCATTAACACTGGAGTGATAGATGTGCAGATGATGATGTGCAAGTAGAGATACAAAAGAGCAAAACATTTTAAATAATATGGGGATGAGGTAGTTGGGTGTGCTATTTACAGATGGGCTGTGTACAGGTACAGTGATCGGTAAGCTGCTCTGACAGCTGATGCTTAAAGTTAGAGAGGGAGATATACGTCTCCAGCTTCAGTGATTTTTGCAATTCGTTCCAGTCATTGGCAGCAGAGAACTGGAAGGAAAGGCGGCCAAAGGGGGTGTTGGCTTTGGGGATCACCAGAGAAATACACATGCTGGATCTCGTGCTACAGGTGGGTGTTGCTATGGTGACCAGTGAGCTGAGATAAGGCAGGGCTTTACCTAGCAAAGACTTATAGATGACCTGGAGCCAGTGGGTTTGGCGACGAATATGTAGCGAGGGCCAGCCAACGAGAGCATACAGATCGCAGTGGTGGGTAGTATATGGGGCTTTGGTGACAAAACAGATGGCACTGTGATAGACTGCATCCAGTTTGCTGAGTCGAGTGTTGGAGGCTATTTTGTAAATGACATCGCTGAAGTCAAGAATTGGTAGGATAGTCAGTTTTACAAGGGTATGTTTGGCAGCATGAGTGAAGGAGGCACTTCACTGAAAGGTCTACACCTGTTGCATTCGGCGCACGTGACAAATAAACTTTGATTTGATGTGAAATAAGAAGCCGATTCTAGATTTAATTTTGGACTGGAGATACTTAATGTGAGTCTGGAAGGAGAGTTTACAGTCTAACCAGACACCTAGGTATTTGTAGTTGTCCACATATTCTAAGTCAGAACCGTCCAGAGTAGTGATGCTGGGCGGGCGGGCGGGTGCGGGCAGCGATCGGTTGAAGAGCATGCATTTAGTTTTATTAGCATTTAAAATCAGTTGGAGGCCACGGAAGGAGTGTTGTATGGCATTGAAGCTTGTCTGGAGATTTGTTAACACAGTATCCAAAGATGGGCCAGAAGTATACAGAATGGTGTCGTCTGCATAGAGGTGGATCAGAGAATCACCAGAAGCAACAGCAACATCATTGATATATACAGAGAAAAGAGAGTCTGCCCGAGAATTGAACCCGGTAGCACCCCCATAGACACTGCCAGAAGGCCGGACAACAGGCACTCCAATTTGACACACGGAACTCTGAGAAGTAGTTGGTGAATCAGGCGAGGCAGTCATTTGAGAAACCAAGGCTACTGAGTCTGCCGATGAGGATGTGGTGATTAACAGAGTCAAAAGCTTTGGCCAGGTCAATGAATACGGCAGCACAGTATTGTTTCTTATCGATGGTGGTTATGATGTCGTTTAGGACCTTGAGCGTGGCTGAGGTGCACCCATGACCAGCTCTGAAACCAGATTGCATAGCGGAGAGGGTGCGGTGGGATTCGAAATGGTTGGTAATCTGTTTGTTGACTTGGCTTTCGAAGACCTTAGAAAGGCAGGGTAGGATGGATATAGGTCTGTAGCAGTCTGGGTCTAGAGTGTCTCCCCCTTTAAAGAGGGGGATGACCGTGGCAGCTTTACAATCTTTGGGGATATCAGACGATACAAAAGAGAGGTTGAACAGGCTAGTAATAGGGGTTGCAACAATTTAGGCGGATAATTTTAGAAAGAGAGGGTCCAGCTTGTCTAGCCCGGCTGATTTGTAGGGATCCAGATTTTGCAGCTCTTTCAGAACATCAGCTGTCTGAATTTAGGTGAAGGAGAAGCGAGGGGGGGGGCTTGGGCAAGTTTCTGCAGGGGGTGCAGAGCTGTTGGCCGGGGTAGGGGTAGCCAGGTGGAAAGCATGGCCAGCCATAGAAAAATGCTTATTGAAATGATTGATTATCGTAGATTTATCAGTGGTGACAGTGTTTCCTAGCCTCAGTGCAGTGGGCAGCTGGGAGGAGGTGCTCTTATTCTCCATCGACTTTACAGTGTCCCAAAACTTTTTGGAATTAGTGCTACAGGATGCAAATTTCTGTTTGAAAAAGCTAGCCTTAGCTTTCCTAACTGACTGTGTATATTGGTTCCTGACTGCCCTGAAAAGTTGCATATTGTGGGGGCTATTCAATGCTAATGCAGTTCGCCACAGGATGTTTTTGCGCTGGTCAAGGGCAGTCAAGTCTGGGGTGAACCAAGGGCTATATCTGTTCTTAGTTCTACATTTTTTGAATGGGCATGCTTATTTAATATTGTGAGGAAAGCACTTTTAAAAAGATCAACCAGGCATCCTCTACTGACGGGATTAGGTCAATATCCTTCCAGGATACCCGGGCCAGGTCGATTAGAAAGGCCTGCTTGCTGAAGTGTTTAAGGGAGTGTTTGACAGTGATGAGGTATGGTCGTTTGACAGCGGACCCATTACGGACGCAGGCAATGAGGCAGTGATCGCTGAGATCCTGGTTTAAGACAGCAAAGGTGTATTTTTGAGGGCAAGTTGGTCAGGATGACATCTATGAGGGTGCCCATGGTTACGGATTTAGGGTTGTACCTGGTAGGTTCCTTGATAATTTGTGTGAGATTGAGGGCATCTAGCTTAGATTGTGGGACAGCCGGGGTGTTAAGCATATCCCAGTTTAGGTCACCTAACAGTACGAACTCTATTGGGATACTTGAAAACAAGGTTGCATGTTAAAATGAAGTGGTCGTGGGTTGCAGGTTTTTGGGCTATTTCTAAGTTGCACCACGGCCGCCATGGCGTTTCTCTTCAAAATATATTTAACTCTGACCTGCTGCTGACTGTCAGGTGGTTGCTGTTGCCGAGTGAGTCCTGACAACTTTTTATCAGGTGTATGTAGGCTATTTAGATTGTCATTATGGAGACACATATTTCCATTCCTTTTTCCATAAAACATTAACACGCTAGAACTGATGCACATCAATAAATGATAGAGACAAAGCACTGGAAAACGACTTGGACGCACTAGAGCGCCTTACATAAATTCACTCGCAGAGGTGGTTTTAACTGCATTCTAATGTTGACTATGCAAAAAAGAAAACGGTATCAAGGAAGTGTTTTATGCAAACTGACATTTAATGTGAAGAATGATACATTTGCATCTGTTAGCCATTAAGTAGCCTATTAATTTATATGCCATTGTTGGCTACCATTTATTGTATGTTGACATGACGACATCACTGGAGTATTTGCAAATCGATTTGTGCCACTTGTGCAGCCTACCTGGAGCTAGCAAACCGATTTAATAAATAGTCTACAACTTCAGTTTTTGTTGTCGTTTTGTGTAATTATGCAATTATTAATGACCATGTTTACTTAATTAAATGGGAAGTTATCAAAATTATTGAAATTGCGGATCAGTTGTTAGAACGCATTAGATTGACGGTATCAGTCAGATTATTCTAAAGCTAAATTAATAAATATAAACTGGATGTTGTTGACAAGCATATTCAGTTCATATACAGTTGAAGTCGGAAGTTTACATACACTTAGGTTGGAGTCATTAAAACTCGTTTTTCAACCACTCCACAAATTTCTTGTTAACAGACTAAAGATTTGGCAAGTCGGTTAGGACATCTACTTTGTGCATGACACTAGTAATTTTTCCAGCAATTGTTTACAGACAGATTATTTCACACATAACTCACTGTATCACAATTCCGGTAGGTCAGAAGTTTACATACACAAGTTGACTGTGCCTTTAAAACCTCTTACATCTAGATGTTCCGCTAGCGGAACGCCTCGCCAATATCCAATGGTAGAGCGTGGCGCGAATTACAAACTCCTCAAAAATCCAAAAACTTCAATTTTTCAAACATATGACTATTTTACAGCATTTTAAAGACAAGACTCTCCTTTATCTAACCACATTGTCCTGTTTCAAAAAGGCTTTACAACGAAAGCAAAACATTAGATTATGTCAGGAGAGTACCCAGCCAGAAATAATCAGACACCCATTTTTCAAGCTAGCATATAATGTCACAAAAACCAAAACCACAGCTAAATGCAGCACTAACCTTTGATGATCTTCATCAGATGACACTCCTAGGACATTATGTTATACAATACCTGCATGTTTTGTTCAATCAAGTTCATATTTATATCAAAAACCAGCTTTTTACATTAGCATGTGACGTTCAGAACTAGCATACCCACCGAAAACTTCCGGTGAATTTACTAAATTACTCACGATAAACGTTCACAAAAAACATAATTATTTTAAGAATTATAGATACAGAACTCCTTTATGCAATCGCGGTGTCTGATTTTAAAATAGCTTTTCGGTGAAAGCACATTTTGCAATATTCTGAGTAGATAGCCCGGCCATCATGGCTAGCTATTTTGACACCCACCAAGTTTGGCACTCACCAAACTCAGATTTACTATAAGAAAAATTGGATTACCTTTGCTGTTCTTCGTCAGAATGCACTCCCAGGACTTCTACTTCAACACCCAATGTTGTTTTGGTTCCAAATAATCCATAGTTATATCCAAATAGCGGCGTTTTGTTCTTGCGTTCAAGACACTATCTGAAGGGTGACGCGCCGGCGCGTATCGTGACAAAAAAATTCTAAATATTCCATTACCGTACTTCAAAGCATGTCAAACGCTGTTTAAAATCCATTTTATGCTATTTTTCTCGTAAAATAGCGATAATATTCCGACCGGGAGACCTTGTTTTCGTTCAAACACTGAAAATAGAAAATGGAGTCTTCACATGCGCCCGTGTCATTGTTCTCAGATCAACCACTTTCCAAAACCCCTACTGTTTTTCGCCCAGGGACTGCAGAGTCATCATTCCCCATTCTGGCGCCTTCTGAGAGCCTATGGGAGCCTTAGAAAATGTCACGTTACAGCAGAGATCTTCTATTTTCCATAAAGAGGCTATAGAAGGACAAGAAATGGTCAGAGAGGGCACTTCCTGTATGGAATCTTCTCAGGTTTTGGCCTGCCATATGAGTTCTGTTATACTCACAGACACCATTCAAACAGTTTTAGAAACTTTAGGGTGTTTTCTATCCAAGTAAAATAATGATATGCATATTCTAGTTTCTGGGCAGGAGTAATAACCAGATTAAATCGGGTACGTTTTTTATCCGGCCGTGAAAATACTGCCCCCTATCCTAAACAGGTTAAACAGCTTGGAAAATTCCAGAAAATTATCTTATAGCTTTGAAGCTTCTTATAGGCTAATTGACATAATTTGAGGTGTACCTGTGGATGTATTTCAAGGCCTATCTTCAAATTCAGCGCCTCTTTGCTTGACATCATGGGGAAATCAAAAGAAATAAACCAAGATCTTTGGAAAAAAATTGTAGACCTCCACAAGCCTGGTTCATCCTTGGGAGCAATTTCCAAACACCTGAAGGTACCACGTTCATCTGTACAAACAATAGAACGCAAGTATAAACACCATGGGATCACGCAGCCGTCGTACCGCTCAGGAAGGAGACGCGTTCTGTCTCCTAGAGATGAACGCACTTTGGTGCGAAAAGTGCAAATCAATCCCAGAACAACAGCAAAGGACATTGTATCTATATCCACAGTAAAACGAGTCCTCTATCGACATAACCTGAATGACCGCTCAGCAAGGAAGAAGCCACTGCTCCAAAACCGCCATAAAAAAAGCCAGACTACAGTTTGCAACTGCACATGGGGACAAAGATCGTACTTTTTGGGGAAATGTCCTCTGGTCTGATAAAACAAAAATAGAACTGTTTGGCCATAATGACCATGGTTATGTTTGGAGGAAAAAGGGGGAGGCTTACAAGCCGAAGAACACAATCCCAACCGTGAAGACCGGGGGTGTCAGCATCATGCTGTGGAGGTGCTTTGCTGCAGGAGGGACTGGTGCACTTCACAAAATAGATGGCATCATGAGGAGGAAAATTATGTAGATATATTGAAGCAACATCTCAAGACATCAAGTCAGGAAGTTAAAGCTTGGTCGCAAATGGGTCTTCCAAATGGACAATGACCCCAAGCATACTTCCAAATTTGTGGCAAAATGGCTTAAGGACAACAAAGTCAAGGTATTGGAGTGGCCATCACAAAGCCCTTACCTCAATCCTATAGAAAATGTGTGGACAGAACTGAAAAAGTGTGTGCGAGCAAGGAGGCCTACAAACCTGACTCAGTTACACTAGCTCCGTCAGGAGGAATAGGCCAAAATTCACCCAACTTATTGTGGGAAGCTTGTGGAAGGCTACCCGAAATGTTTGACCCAAGTTAAACGATTTAAAGGCAATGCTACCAAATACTAATTGAGTGAATGTAAACTTCTGACCCACTGGGAATGTGATGAAAGAAATAAAAGCTAAAATAAATCATTCTCTCTACTATTATTCTGACATTTCAAATTCTTAAAATAAAGTGGTGATCCTAACTGACCTATCACAGGCAATTTTTACTAGAATTAAATGTCAAGAATTGTGAAAAACTGAGTTTAAATGTATTTTGCTAAGGTGTATGTAAACTTCCGACTTCAACTGTACATGTTAATAATTCTTAATTCAGTGATTGATATGTAGCCTTTTCCAGCAGGCTATTAGGAAACACAAGCACTTACCTCTTAATCGCCTGGATATTCATGTAGAATAAATGTGTCATTTCATTTGAATTTGTCAGGTTACATCTTGCACACATATTGCCTAGGCTACTGTAGCATATCTGAAATGAGATGTAGGCCTATCAGAGGTTATAGGCTATCTGCATTTATCTAAGCAAGCTATGGCAATATTGAATTACATTCATAAACCCAGATTTTAGTCTGTAGCCTATGCCTATTGAAATGACAAGTCAATCTCGCAAATGGGCCATTTATAACGGTTTGAATTCCTTAACATCGACACATAATAAAAGCACAATTGACTGAAAATAGCCTAACATTAGTTTAAGATCATCCAAGTGTCTCTTGCTCAGAGATTGAAATCCGCTGTCCAACTTTCATCACTCAAACTCTCCTATAAGATTTATCTACAGTGCATTCGGGAAGTAATCAGACTCCTTCCCTTTTTCCCCATTTTGTTACCTTACAGCCTTATTCTAAAATTGATTAAATAAATGTTTTCCCTCAATCTACACACAATATCCCATAATGATAATGCAAAACAGGTTTTTATAAATTGTTGAAAATGTATTAAAAATAAAAAAACATACCTTATTCACATAAGTATTCATACCCTTTGCTATGACACTCAAAATTGAGCTTAGGTGTATCCTGAAATGTTTATACAACTTGATTGGAGTCCACCTGTCGTAAATACAATTGATTGGACATGATTTGGAAAGGCACACAACTATTTATATAAGGTCCCACAGTTGACAGTGCATGTCACAGAGCAAAAACCAGGTCGAAGGAATTGTCCATAGAGCTCCGAGACAGGAATGTGGGGAAATGGAAGAGTTTTGGAACCACCATTTTTAAATGGAAGAGGTTTGGAACCACCATGACTCTTCCTAGAGCTGGCCGCCCAGCCAATCTGAGCAATCGGGGGAGAAGGGCTTTGGTCAGGGAGGTGACCAAGAACCCAATGGTCACTCTGACAGAGATGGAGATTGGACGACCTTCTAGAAGTACAACCATCTCTGCAACACTCCACCAATCAGGCCTTTATGGTAGTTGCCAAACAGAAGCCACTCCAATACATTTTTATAGAAAGTTAGCAAAAATAGATAAGATCTTGCTACCATGGAAAGGAAAATACCTGTCTATTTGTGGAAAAATCACCCTGATTAACTCTTTAGTCATATCAGTTTACCTATTTGCTTATGGTTTTTGCTACACCTAGTGACCTGCTTTTTAAATTATATGAAAAAAAATATTCTAATTTTATTTGGAACGAAAAGCCAGACAAAATTAAAAGGGCCTATTTCTATAATGAATTCGGAGGGCAGAAATGATTAAATATTAAAGCATTAGACCTCTCACTAAAGGCATCAGTCATACAAAAGTTATACTTAAATCCAAACTGGTAAGAATGTCTCATCCTATGTTCAAGAGGGCCTTTTTCCCTTTATTCAGATTACACCTGCTCACTTTCGGTTGTTTGAAAAGGAAATAATCTCCAAAATATCGTTATTTTTTAAACAAGACTTAGAAAGTTGGTTGCAATTTCAGTTTAATCCACCTGCAGAACAAATAATACAACAAATATTGTGGTTAAACTCAAATATAGTAATTGATTAAAAAAAAAACATTTTTTGAAGAAATTTTTAAAAAAAAGTATAATTTTAGTGAATGATATCATAAATAGGACTGGTGGAGTTGTCACACATACAGCTAACACAGATATATGGAAATGTCTGCTCTACCCAAAATTACAACCAATTAATTGCAGCATTACCACAAAAAATGGAAGAGGCAAGTAGAAGGTTAAAAAAGTAAGGAACTTGTATGTCGGCCCTGTATTAAAGAACATACATGGTTAAAGAAAAGTGTGATATACCAATTTCATTTATGTTTTTATTTAAGGACCAAAAAACTGACAGTTGTGCCATATAAATTGCAAAATAGTTGGGAAGAGATTTTTGATGTACCCATTCCATGGCACATGGTTTATGAATTGATACGCAAAACAGCGCCGGATTCAAAACTTCACATTTTTCAATTTAAATTACTATACAAAATTCTTGTAACCAGTAGAATGTTATATACATTGGGGATACAATCATCCCAGCTCTGCAGATTCAGCTGTGAGGAGGCCGATTCATATGTAGCTCGTTTTTGGTCACAGGTCCAGGAATGGCTGAAGAATTGCAACATTTGCCTAGAACTAACGCTGCAGATAGCAATACTGGGTGATTTGAAAAGCCATAGTCAATCAATCAATAAATAATATAATAATTATTTTAGCAAAAAAACTTCTTTTTTTTATTTACAATCTGTAGAAGCTATGAGAATAGAAAGGTTCAGTAATTTTGTGACGCATCACAGCACAGTTGAAAATAAATGGCAAATAGAAATCCAAAATGGATGGTGTTGAGAGATAGATGAGAGGGATTGAATGGAGCTGAAGGGTGGGACTAATAACAAGATAACCAATGTAAAACATACGGGGTCTGTAAAATGTATATAGGTTCAGAAATTTGGTGAAATAGCACAGTTACAAATATAAATCAAACTGGATGGACATCAGAAATAGAGGAAGGACTAAAAACAAACAAAATATAACTATTGTAAAATTGATTGTGTCTGTAAAATGTTTATAAGATGTATAAACTGAAGGTAGAAGCCTAAGTGTTTATTAGTTTACTCCAATTGGGGGAAGGGTGGTAGGGTTTGCGGGGAATAATAAAGGTATATTCTTAAAAAATATGTATGTCTATATAGGTATGTGTATGTATATATGTATGCATATATATATGCATATGTGTATGCATACACACACATACATATACACACACATACACATATATATATATATATACACACACATGCATATACATATATATACATATATATACACATATATACATATGTATATATACATATATATACACATATATACATATGTATATGTATATATATATGTATATATGTATATGCATACACATATACATACCTATATAGACATACATACTTTATATATATATATGTATATGTGTATATATATGTATACACACACACACACACACACACACACACATACATACATACATACATACATACATATATATACACACACACACACACACACACACACACACACACATACACACATATATATATATATTTACCCCAAAATATATGGGGGATTGGAAATGATGCAGACAATTACATTGATGGAAGCAACAACCTTTCCGCAATATTAAGATGATCCACCCCTTAAAAAAAAAGTAGTAGTAGTATGTTCAATAGGAAAGGAAAATTAATAAGCGCGCGCACTCTGTGGTGGTTCATTTCTGCATTACCAAATGAGGAGAGTTACAAACTTCACACACCAGTCAGAGTTATACTTAAACTACATCTTTAATAATAAGAGCTTTGCAATAGCACTGACATTCAGTGATGCGCCATTTCTAATGAACCATTGAAAGTGACAACACAAAAGTACAAAGATCTTTTATTGCCAAGATAAACCCCTCTCAACCTACATGACGAACCATAGATCTTAGGAACAGTTCACAAAGAAAGACTTTTACTTGAGAGAGGAGTATCCCATAGCCAGATAGCATTCGCTATAAATTATCGTTCAGTTTGGTCCCTAAGACGAGGTTCTAATCCCGTTCCTGGTACTTCATAGCACAAAAACACCATCTCATCCAATGGCATAAATCAATTGTCAACTCTAGATACTCCCATCTCAAGTAAACCCCCTCTTGACACCACTCATGGACTAGCTCACTGAGGGGAGTGAGCCTCTAGGTCATACACTATCCCAGGATAAGTGCAACATCAGAGAGGACATACAATGGTTCCAGACACTGCCATACACCTCCCCCCAATGCCAAAGGAGGGAGTTACTTGCGCACAGACATTGTGGAGACAAGTAATTGGTTCCCCGTTAATCACGCCATCCCTTCACATGGTTTAACAGATACATTCCCATATGAAGACAATGTTCCATCCTGTCCTCTTCCCTTTCTGATATTCTGCATAGCACCAGGGATATGTGAAAGACAAGCCTGACCTCTCCCCTCTCTGGGCCCCAAGTGACTGAGCCCCAGCTGAAGGAAGAAATGCAACTGCCAACACTAGAGTCTATTAGAAATACATTCTAATAGACACATATATCACATAAACATATTATGCAATACAAGCATTATAACATAATCTTGCAATTTTCCACGACACCTCTCCCTACCGCGCCAAAAGAATGATATTGTTCCGGTGCTCTTCTCACCAAAAAACAAGCCTGAAACCTTGAACAAAGACTGTTGACATTAGTGGAAGCCATAGGAATTGCAATCTGGGAGACGGATTTACATAGAAACAATAGGTTTCCATATCTGGGACCCAAAAAAATAAAAAATTATTCTTCGGATTTTCACCTGCCATATCAATTATGTTATAGTCTCAGACATTGTTTTAACCGTTTTAGAAACGTCAAAGTGTTTTCTGTCCAATGCTACCAATTATATGCATATCCTGGCTTCTGGGTAGTTTACTTTGGGCACATCAGTCAGGCGGAAATTCAGGAAACTAGACCCTATCCCAGAGAGGCTAATGTCCTCGGCCACTAGGAGCACCACCTCTGGATGAGCGTTTTCCTGTTTGCTTATGGCCGTATACAGCTCATTGAGTGCGGTCTTTGTGCCAGCATCGGTTTGTGGGGGTAAATAGACAGCTACGAAAAGTATAGACGAAACCTCTCTTGGTAAAAAGTGTGGTCTATAGCTTATCATGACATACTCTACCTCAGGTGAGCAAAACCGAGACTTCCTTAGATTTCGTGCACCAGCTGTTTACAAATATACATAGACAAATATACATACACCCCTTGTCTTACCAGAGGCCGCTGATCGATCCTGCCGAAAGAGCTTAAAACCCGCCAGCTGTATGTTCTTCATGTTGTCATTCAGCCACGACTTGGTGAAACATTTTCCCGTTGGTAGGATATACACAACCATTCAAAAGTTTGGGGTCACTTAGAAATGTCCTTGTTTTTGAAAGAAAAGCACTTTTTCTGTCCATTAAAATAGCATCAAATTGATCAGAAATACAGTGTAGACTTTGTTAATGTTGTAAATTACTATTGTAGCTGGAAAATGGCTGATTTCTTCTGGAATATCTACATAGACGTACAGAGGCCCATTATCAGCAACCATCACTACTGTGTCCCAATGGCAGGTTGTGTTAGATAATCCAAGTTTATCATTTTAAAGGGCTAATTGATCATTAGAAAACACTTTTGCAATTATGTTAGCACAGATGAAAACTGTTGTCCTGATTAAAGAAGCAATACAACTGGCCTTCTTAGACTATTTGAGTATCTGGAGCATCAGCATTTGTGGGTTCGATTACAGGCTCAAAATGGCCAGAAACAAAGAACTTTCTTTAGTCTATTCTTGTTCTGAGAAATGAAGGCTATTCCATGCGAGAAATTGACAAGAAACTGAAGATCTCATACAACGCTGTGTACTACTCCCTTCACAGAAGAGCGCAAACTGTCTCTAACCAGAATAGAAAGAGTGGGAGGCCCCGGTGCACATCTGAGCAAGAGGACAAGTACATTAGAGTGTCTAGAAATGGGATGGGTCAAAGAACCCACACTGGACAGAGGAAGATTGAAAAAAAGTGTTATGGACAGACTAATCTAAGATTGAGGTGTTCGGATCACAAAGAATGACATTCGTGAGATGTAGAAAAAAATTAAAGATGCTGGTGGAGTGCCTGACACCAACTATCAAGCATGGTGAAGGCAATGTGGTGGTCTGGGGGTGCTTTGGTGGTGGTAAAGTGGGAGATTTGTACAGGGTAAAAGGGATCTTGACGAAGGAAGGCTATTACTCTATTTTGCAACGCCATGCCATACCCTGTGGATGGTGCTTCATTGGAGCCAATTTCCTCCTACAACAGGACAATGACCCAAAGCACAGCTCCAAACTATGCAAGAACTATTTAGGAAAGAAGCAGTCAGCTGTCATTCTGTCTATAATGGAGTGACCAGCACAGTCACCGGATCTCAACCCTATTGAGCTATTGTGGGAGCAGCTTGACCGTTGACAACTAGAATGCCAAAGGTCTGCAAGGCTGTAATTGCTGCAAATGGAGGATTCTTTGACAAAAGCACAGTTTGAAGGACACAATTATTATTTCAATTAAAAATCATTATTTATATGGTTTTAGACCCCATCATAGCACTGAGACTGCACTTGTGAAGGTGGTAAATGACCTTTTAATGACGTCAGACCGAGGCTCTGCATCTGTCCTCGTGCTCCTAGATCTTAGTGCCGCTTTTGATACCATCGATCACCACATTCTTTGGAGAGATTGGAGAACCCAAATTGGTCTACATGGACAAGTTCTGGCCTGGTTTAGATCTTATCTGTCGGAAGATATCAGTTTGTCTCTGTGAATGGTTTGTCCTCTGACAATCA
Organism: Salmo trutta; assembly: GCF_901001165.1. Lineage (NCBI taxonomy): Eukaryota > Metazoa > Chordata > Actinopteri > Salmoniformes > Salmonidae > Salmo > Salmo trutta. The sequence goes on from NC_042959.1 coordinate 22,970,536, forward strand.
ATTGTAAATTTCGGTGTTCCTCAAGGTTCCGTTTTAGGACCACTATTGTTTCACTATATATTTTACCTCTTGGGGATGTCATTCGAAAACATAATGTTAAATTTCACTGCTATTGCGGGACGACACACAGCTGTACATTTCAATGAAACATGGTGAAGCTCCAAAATTGCCCTCGCTAGAAGCCTGTGTTTCAGACAATAAGGAAGTGGATGGCTGCAAACTTTCTACTTTTAAACTCGGACAAAACAGAGATGCTTGTTCTAGGTCCCAAGAAACAAAGAGATCTTCTGTCAATCTGACAATTAATCTGGATGGTTGTACAGTCGTCTCAAATAAACTGTGAAGGACCTCGGTGTTACTCTGGACCCTGATCTCTCTTTTGAAGAACATATCAAGACTGTTTCAAGGACAGCTTTTTTCCATCTACGTAACATTGCAAAAAATCAGAAACTTTCTGTCCAAAAAATGACGCAGAAAAATTAATCCATGCTTTTGTTACTTCTAGGCTGGACTACTGCAATGCTCTACTTTCCGGCTACCCGGATAAAGCACTAAACAAACTTCAGTTAGTGCTAAATACGGCTGCTAGAATCCTGACTAGAACCAAAAAATTTGAATCATATTACTCCAGTGCTAGCCTCCCTACACTGGCTTCCTGTTAAGGCAGGGCTGATTTCAAGGTTTTACTGCTAACCTACAAAGCATTACATGGGCTTGCTCCTACCTATCTTTCCGATTTGGTCCTGCCGTACATACCTACACGTACGCTACGGTCACAAGACGCAGGCCTCCTAATTGTCCCTAGAATTTCTAAGCAAACGGCTGGAGGTAGGGCTTTCTCCTATAGAGCTCCATTTGTATGGAATGGTCTGCCTACCCATGTGAGAGACGCAGACTCAGTCTCAACCTTTAAGTCTTTACTGAAGACTTATCTCTTCAGTAGGTCCTATGATTAAGTGTAGTCTGGCCCAGGAGTGTGAAGGTGAACGGAAAGGCTGGAGCAACGAACCGCCCTTGCTGTCTCTGCCTTGCCGGTTCCCCTCTTTCCACTGGGATTCTCTGCCTCTAACCCTATTACAGGGGCTGAGTCACTGACTTACTGGTGTTCTTCCATGCCGTCCATGGGAGGGGTGCGTCACTTGAGTGGGTTGAGTCACTGACGTGGTCCTTCCTGTCTGGGTTGGGCGCCCCCCCCTTGGGTTGTGCCATGGCGGAGATTTTGTGGGCTATACTCGGCCTTGTCTTCGGACGGTAAGTTGGTGATTGTAGACATCCCTCTAGTGGTGTGGGGGCTGTGCTTTGGCAAAGTGGGTGGGGTTATATCCTGCCTGTTTGGCCCTGTCCGGGGGGGTATCATCGATGGGCCACAGTGTCTTCTGATCCCTCCTATGTGCCGGGGGGCTAGGGTCAGTCTGTTTCATCTGGAGTATTTCTTGTCTTATCCTGTGTCCTGTGTGAATTTAAATATGCTCTCTCTAATTCTTCTTCTTTCCTCTCTTTCTTTCTTCTCTCGGAGGACCTGAGCCCTAGGACCATGCCTCGGGACTACCTGGCAATGATGACTCCTTGCTGTCCCCAGTCCACCTGGCCATGCTGCTGCTCCAGTTTCAACTGTTCTGCCTGCGGCTACGGAACCCTGACCTGTTCACCGGACGTGCTTGTTGCAACCCTCGACATACTACAATGATTATTATTATTTGACCATGCTGGTCATTTATGAACATTTTAACATCTTGACCATGTTCTGTTATAATATCCACCCGGCACAGCCAGAAGAGGACTGGCCACCCCTCATAGCCTGGTTCCTCTCTAGGTTTCTTCCTAGGTTTTTGGCTTTTCTAGGGAGTTTTTCCTAGCCACTGTGCCTCTTTCACATGCATTGCTTGCTGTTTGGGGTTTTAGGCTGGGTTTCTGTACAGCACTTTGAGATTTCAGCTGATATACGAAGGGCTATATAAATAATTTGATTTGATTTGATAACCTTGTCAACGTCTTGACTATATTTCCTAATTTCATGTATGTTCTCATGGAAACAAGGACATAGTGTACGTAGTGTACGTGATCGTAGTCCATCTATTTTATTTTCCATTGATTTATGTTGGCTAATAGAACCGATGGTAAGGGAGATTACCTGCTCGCCGCCGTATCCTTACAAGGCATCCGGACCTTCGTCCCAGATAATCTCCATCTCTTCTCCAGTGAATGACGGGGATGAGGCCTTGTCGGGCATCTGAAGTATATAGAAATATATAGAAGCTTTTCCGGGTCATAAGTACACAGTGGCAGAAACATTATGTACAAAATAAGTTACAAATAAACGCAAAAAAAACACCACAGTAGCACAATTAGTTAGGGGATTGTAAAACGGCAGCCATCTGTTCCCGCGCCATTTTATATGTTGATCAGATTCAAGTCTGGGCTCTGGCTGGGCCACTCAAGGACATTCAGAGACTTGTCCCGAAGCCACTCCTGACGTTGTCTTGGCTCTGTGCTTTGGTTCGTTGTCCTGTTGGAAGGTGAACCACCCCACTCTGAGGTCCTTAGTGCTCTGGAATAGGTTTTTCATCAAGGATTTCTCTGTACATTGCTCCGTTCATTTTCCCTTGATCCTGACTAGTCTCCCAGTCCCTGAAAAACATCCCCACAGCATGATGCTGGCAACCACAATGCTTCACCGTAGGGATGCGGCCAGGTTTCCTCCAGACGTGACGCTTGGCATTCAGGCCCGAGTTTCAATCTTGGTTTCATCAGACCAGGACTCTGTTTCTCAAGGTCAGAGTCCTTTAGGTGTCTTTTGGCAAACTCCAGTGGGCTTATCATGTGCCTTTTACTGAAGAGTGGCTTCTGTCTGGCCACTCTAAACCAAAAAAGGCCTGTTTGGTGGAGGTGCTGCAGAAGATGGTTTGTCCTTCTGGAAGGTTCGCCCATCTCCCCAGAAGAACTCTAGTGCTCTGTCAGAGTGACCATCGGTTTTCTTGGTCACCTCCCTGACCAAGGCCCTTATCCCCCGATTGCTCAGTTTGGCTGGGCGGCGAGCTCCTTGGAAAAGTCTTGGTGGTTCCAACTTGTAATTTAAGAATGACTTCAATGCTGCAGACATTTTTTGGTAGCCTTCCCCAGATCTGTGCCTGAACACAATCCTGTCTCGGCCGCTTTACGGACAATTCCTTCAACCTCATGACTTGGTTTTTTTCTCTGACATGCCACTGTCAACTGTGGGACCTTATATAGACAGTTATGCTTCCAAATCATGTCCACTTATTTGAATTTACCACAGGTGACTCAAAATCAAATTGTAGAAACATCTCAAGGATGATCAAATGAAACAGGATGCAGCTGAGCTCAATTTCAAATCTCATAGCAAAGGGTTTAAATACTTATGTAAATAAAGTATGTTTTTTATTTTAAATAAATGTGTTAATTTCTAAAAACCTATTTTCGATTTGTCGTTATGGGGTAGTGTGTAGATTGATGAACTTTTTTTTATTTAATCCATTTTAGAATAAGGCTGTAATGTAATCTCGGAGTCTGAATACTGTACATGGTGACATTCAACCATACATGTTTCTACCGGAATATATATATATATATATATGTATATATACACCACACAACACACACACACGATTCCAAACCAAGTATTGGATTTAGCTAGAAACTCAGCTATAGCCGATGCCAGCACCAAGAGTGCAGATACGGTGGCCGGGGTGGGGGGGTGGGGGGGGGGGGGGGGGGGGGGGGGGGGGGGGGGGGGGGGGGGGGGGGGGGGGGGGGGGGGGGGGGGGGGGGGAATCACATAACTTTTGTTTGCTAACTTAGGTAGCTAGCTAGTTAGCTAAACAATGGCAGGTAGCCATATCTATGACTGAAAATAGAAGAGGTTTTACAATCGGAGATCTATTGCATCTACCTACCTGACCTACCTATCCAACCTACCTGCCCGTGTTGTGAGCTTATTTCAGTCTTAGTGGCTGCATTGGCTACACTTAGGTCACACAGGAGGAAGGATGGGCATGTCAGAGCCTTCCTTCCCACTACATGAGGGGCTCCGAGCCTTCCATTTAGACTTTGGCTGGTCTGAAGTCAACTCATACCTCCATAGCTTGCTTCTGGATCTTCTGCCCTGGTCCTATCTGTTTCTGGTCCTGTCCCCGAGGTAAAGAGTTTTAAAGAGGGATTGAGCATGGGCCTACTCCAAGAGACAGTGTGGACAAATTACCACGTGTGATTTACATAAACCAGACCTGGACACTGGATCACCTTGTACAGACTTGGAAGGCTGTCTACTTGGCTCTAACCGCAGCCTAAAACATATCATTTATGTATTACTGAAATAAATGAAAACCAGCTATTTATGTGAAACTGATTTTAATAAATAGTAACAATTTTAAAGTTTGCTCATTCACAGTGGATAACATTTAACCAATGTCTAATAAAAGGGTCTGAATGTACTCTAATATCAAAGAAACAAGGGGGTTTCAAGAAGCCTTGAACATATTACATTGCTAAGGCTGGCTTCAGTCAATGTCCATGAACAGTTTTAGTTCTGAAAAGTTTAAGGCGTTGTAGAAAATATTTGTGAAATAAATATGATCAGTGAAGATAAAACGTTATCTCCTGGTGTAAAAACCTGGCTAACTATACCTTACATTGCTGTATGGTATCACATTTTAGTAATTATTATTCCAACAAAAAATGACAAAAGTTAAAAAAGAAACAAGTGGAGACTTATATTTTATTAATTCTGACATACACTGTTGTCATTAGAAAAGTATGAGGGTTACACAGTTCAAGTTACTTCCATGTCCTTATCTTGTGCAAACACTAGATGGGGCATAGGAGAGGTCTTGGAAAGGAACAATATTCAAGAGACGAAAACCTCCAAATGCAGGAAAAAAATAAGTGCATTTAAACCTATGAAGTGATAACTTTTGTAGTATTATGTGATTTCCCAGCTTCATACAAACTGGATGTTGAGGCATAAACATAGTACATTTCAACAAAAATATAACCAATATTTACAATATTGTATTAAAAATACAAAAAAAAACTACTGATACTTACTCCACCAATGTCTTTTTAAAAGACATACAGGTCAAAGTAGTATAAGAAAGTATGAGAATCATCACCAGTTAAATATACCTTCTCACTTGACATCACATCAAACCGAGTAGCAGTTCTACCTACTACAATTATCTTTATGCTTGTACATTGTTGTGCAACGTTTTGTTTTTCGAAATAGGACTTGGTCTGCTAAGAGTTGAAGGAAAGTGAATGATGATGATGCATGTTACCACTGAATTACAAACGCATTAGACAATCTATTGGCAGCCATAGAAAAAATTTATCATGAACAAAAAACATGAACAAATGATTATAGTGTAATGACAAACCACAGTGAAAAAACACTGCACTCGTTTATTTCTACTTCTCAGTCTATAGTTTCTAACTACTGATCAATGTGATCAGCACAACTCAGTGATAAAATAAGTGACACTTTCACAATTTGATTACTAATAATCTGATTAGCAGCCTTCAAAGTTAATTATTTAATCTAGGTAACTTCCCCACTGGAGTCAAAAAACAAACATATTCAATAACCTTCTTCAGTCAATTCCAATGATGTTGCGAAACAGTGGAAAACAGGTTGTTCTACTAGCCTAGCACTGCCCTAGTCATATACACATCCACTATTCTTGATGCCTGTAACAGTGAAGGACTTCTCCAAGTGGCTTTGCAATGAAGAGGAAGGGATGTCTCCAACAGCAGGTTGGAGAGAAGGTTTATTTTAGTTAATTCTCGTGTATTCTAGTTCAGTTTAAAAGGACAATCCTTAGTTGAAACAATAAAGCATTCACGCCGCCTCTGTTTTGCTACAAAGTTGACGGGTGGGCCTGGAGAAATGTAACCACTCAAATTAATAGACGGGATATGCATGCAGGACTGACCAATCAAGATATCAAAATTAGTTTAAGCGTGTTTTTGAGGCTATACAAGTCTGTTTACATTTACAAACATTGAAGTAAACAGATTCTATTTTGGGGTATGATGGGGTGTGACAGTTGAACTAAGCTCATGAGGCATTTATAAGTTATATTCTTCAAGAATCATGGAATATATCATTAATTTATAAGTCCAAAATGGACATAGCAACAGCAGATTGCTCCTTTACATGTGTGACAAACCCAGGGAAAGAGTTTGTTATGCAGCACCACTAAAGTACCGAGACTCCATTACCTATATAGGATTCAAGCCTTTGGGGTGCATAACTCAAACACGTCCCCAAGTTGGTTCATTTTAAAATCAGGTATAAATCACCTCTGTACTTATCGTTCAACATCACCATTAGGGACAAGACTAAGCCAATATAAATCTCATGTAGTTGTCCAAAACATACTGTCTAAATATAGAATGAATATAAGTCACCAAGTGACCTTCCAGTTAAAACCTGGATGTTCCTATCAGCGGATTCATTGCTAAATATACAAGCTGACATTTTTTCCAATCTCTGAAAGACTAAAAACGTGTGTGGGCAGTGCTTCCCTTCTCTGGCCCCGTCCCTCCCCCAAGGCAGGCTTTTTGAAAGGGAGGCGGGACAGTAAACAACACAATCCTTTGGGCAAAATTCAAAAAAATTGACCAGACCACAAAGGCTTCAAGTGATTCCTCTCATCAACACGAATTCAAAGATGGAGCATTTTTGTTACCCTACATGATGACTTCAGCCATACAAGTTTCAACCGGAATATAGCGAAGAGGATTCAAAACAAAGAATTTGATTAGCTAGAAGCTCAACTACAGCCGATGCCAGCACCAAGAGGGCAGATGACAAACACGGTGGCTAGCTCAGTATGTTATATTTCCTGCAAGCCACCCTAGCTAGCAAGCAAACTTAGTTAATCTACTGAAACATGTATTGCTGACTATCATACTACTTACTGTGTTACAGTGGGGGGGGGAAATCATTTTTTTCTGTTTGCCAACTTAGGTAGCTAGGTAGGTAGGTAGCCAGCCTAGCTAGCTAAGTTAGCTAAACAAAACTATAGGCAGCCATATCTATGACTAAAAATAGAAGAGGTTTTACAATTGGAGATGGGACCCGGCCGACCAGCTAGGTCCAGCCAGATGGGAGCCGGCTGGACAGGTAGGGCCACTGCTACGCCTCACACCGTTAAAACTGTACATTACCATAATTTCCGGACTATAAGCCGCAACTTTTTTCCCACGCTTTGGACCTCGCGGCTTAAACAATAACGCGGCTAATATATGGATTTTTCCCACTTTCAATTTTTTTTTGAAAGGAGGATGACTTCAGTGGTTTCAGTGCACAGGAGGAGGAAGATAGTGACCAATGACTGTTCTTGGTAGGCTACTGTTTACTGCAATTTTTTAATTTTTGTTACAAGCTGTGTTTTCGTTAAAGCCTATTTATTTTTGTTACAAGCCGTGTTTCATTAAAGCCTGTGTAAAGTTCATTTGTTTCAATGTACCGGTAGGCACCTGCGGCTTATAGACATGTGCGGCTTATTTATGTTCAAAATAATAATTTATTTAATTCAGTGTGGGTGCGGCTTATATTCAGGTGCACTCAATAGTCCGAAATTACAGTACTGTATATGACCTAGAACTTACGATGTGGCTGGGTCGTATTGGAAAAAGAGACCGATATCCAGGCCAGGTTTGGGAATGGAGGGTGTGTACTAAAACTTAAGGTTTTACTGAAAAGTGCTGGAGCCAAACTGCCAGTGTGTCAGTACATTAGATTATGAAGGTGCATGTTGGTTACGCCAAATGATTTCTCTCATTGTGACTGTCCAGTTAGCAGTGGGGTGGAGCCACCACTAGGTCATGTCTAATATGTGAATGACCAGATAATACTGTAATTGTGGAATAAAACACCCTTCTGACAGATTTTTATTCCGAGTCCATAGATATGAGACGTGGGTATAGTCTCTTTTACCCCCATAGTGCAATAGTTCTGGAAAGAAAACCCCAAAAACCTAGCAGGAATTTGAAAATCCTTAAGAGTTCAAAATCGATCAATGTTCTTTTATTAAATCAGCATTGTCCGTTTTGTTCACGTTTATAAAGTAGAAAAAGAAAAAGTGCAGACAAAGCTCAACACGTCATGATGCTGTGTGTAAAGTGAGGTGGGGTTGGGATAATAGTCCTGGAAAGCTGTTCCAGGACAGCTGTGTGTTTGTGTGAGCGTGGTTGTCACGCGTCGCCGTAGGTTTTTCCAGCAAAACAGTTTCACTTGTTTTTCTTTTTTCCAAAGTGCCAGGTATTGTATCTTTCTTTTCTGTCTCTCCTTCTTCTACTTCTTCACAGTATTTTTCAAGCAGGGTTATTCAACCCCTGATAATGCGTTAAGGCAGGGGAGGGAGATGAGGCAGAAGGAGTCTACCAATCAGGAGGGAGAGTCCGACGGAGGAGGCAGGCACGTACGTACTGGAGTTGCTTTGTGCCGGCCATCAGTGTCTTTTTTTTACGGCTCCATGGAAGCGACGTCAAGTCTTCTAGCAGAAGACTGTTTCTCTCTCAGACTGCTGATACCTGTTCATCCTCTGAAGAGAGAAAGAAAAAAAATAGCCATGTTGGTTACAAAGATGTTAAAACCCTGTGAAAGAATTAGAGGCAGAAAGCCCCCCACAACATCACTAACTGGTCTCTATGTGAACTTACTGTACCATGGTCTACTATCAAAACATGAACATTAAGTGAGAAAAACACTGCTGGGGATGTAAGAGCATGTGTGCAAGCATTGACACAAATAAAAATAAAAATGGGTGAGCAAACCTAACAACTTGTGCCCCCAGATGAATGCCATTCAACACAGAGTGAGGAGCTAATGCCTGATAGCTTGGTCAGCTTTGGTCCAAGCATGATGACATCATGCACATGAGATGCCATGGTGGGTTGGTGCTAGCCCTGGTCCCAGATCTGTTTGTGCGGTCTTGACATCTCCTCAATGCCCATTCCGCATAGAGTTGGCAAGACAGTACAAACAGATCTGGGACCAGGCTAGGTTTGCAGTGGAATATGAGGGTAGTCTGTTGTTCCTGGTGGGCATGCATGTTATCATTGGTATAAATCAGTAATTTACCTCAGCCTGGGGGGGGCTGCCCTTTAAACCCGTACACTCATCTCAGGGCCTGGTTGTCTCGGTGTGTGTGCCACTGTCTTCCTCAGAGCGACTAGTTTGGGAGACAAGGACTCACCCCTCTTTCCTCCTCCGGCTCTTCATCCTCGCTGGCGATCGGGTGCGGTGGAGCCCATGGCGCTTTGTGGTTCCGGAACCTGGGTGTTGTTGGGACTGGTGGTGATGCTGGGAGTCGGGCGACTGGGTGACCATGCGCGAGCGCTGCAGGGCCGTGGAGTAGTCGGGTGGGCGGCGGCCAGAGTGGGACGGGGCCGTGGGCGGGGGTGGCGACTGCGTCTGGCCCTCACTGAAGTCAGAGATTGTCAGGGCGGTGTAGCCTGGCGGGGTGGGAGGGGGCTCGCGGTACCGGCTCTCCTTTCGTGCTAAGGGGGTGAAAGATGGTGGGGAAAAACGCAATTAACATTTTAACTGCATCTGCACCACACACTCCATCCAGAAAAAGTGTTGGCATGGAGATCTACATGCGACATAATTCAGAGGACATGCACTTCTCTCCATGGATGTGTCATGACGTTGGCCTGTGGGTAAGGTTTATGACCTCCCCATAAATAACCTTTCTCCTTCCCTCTCTCTCTCTCTCTGACTCTACTGAAGGACTCTTGAATAGCCTTTGTTAAACATAGAGAGTCTGGAACATCAAACAAGTGGGGGAAAGGAACCATATTTCGGTAATAGAACCAGTTGAAAATATGCATTGGTACTTAATGAATATGATGTCTGTTCAGTTGTCATCTGAGACATTATGACTGATGACAGCACGACATAAACTGTATGTGGGAAAGTCTACACATTATAGTTATCAGATTCACATGGAATTGTTGTTCAATTAAATGCAATTTAAATGAAACTATTTGTGAAAAGATTAAATGTAATTTTAGCTTCCAAATGAGAGAATTGGGTTTTCATAAGGTTAGAGCCCTGCTCAATCAGTGGCCCGTCGCTGTGAAGAGACATGGGTTATAAACTATGAAACACACCCTTCTCTCCCTCCACTATATAAGCCCTTGACGAAAATGTAACCTCCTGTTCCGAGGACGATAGGACGACGGTCCATACGTTAAAAAGGATTAACATGTCAACTACAGAACTAAGCCAACCTCAGCTTGAGCTTTGGTTGTGAATGGTATGAACTTTGAACTCTTATTCACTAAAGAAGTGAGACATCCTAGCCGTTGAGTTAGCAACAGCAGCTGTAAACGTGGGCTAGGAAAGGACGGAACGACGTATCCAGTCTAACACACAACGAAGATACTACAACGTATCCAATTTACCACCAGAGACATCTTCCTGTCCTCGGAAGAATCTCTGTTGCCAACACGGCCAGCATCTACGACCAACCTAGCGAAGCGCAGCTCAGAGTAAATATTTATTGCATTTTCCTTTTCCAAATGGGCGGTCATTTAGGAATGCATAAGATACTGTATTTACAATAGCACAGCTTCTCCCTTTGTTTCTCAGTCTTCCCGCTCTTTCATTCAAGCCCAACCCCCTCTCTCTGTCCCCCAGGGACGTTTTCTGTATGACATTATCTGCATTCTGTGTATATGTATTCTGTGTGATTAGTTAAGTATTTAGTAAATAAATAATTAACACCAATTTTGTATGTGATGATTCAACTTGGTTAGGCAGGGTTCATGAAGATAACCAAGAATGTATAACTTTCCAGATGAGACTGAAATAAGGTGAAGATTAATATTGACTGCTATTAATGTAAAATATTACTAGGTCTTTCAGAGTTTATTCGGAAGATAACAGCTCTATAAACACTTCGTGGTGCCCCGACTTTCTAGTTAATTACATTTACATGATTAGCTCAATCAGGTAATATTAATTACAGAGAAAGGATTTTATAGAATAACATGTCATATCACTTAACCTGTTTAGGATAGGGGGCAGTATTTTCACGGCCGGATAAAAAAACGTACCCGATTTAATCTGGTTATTACTCCTGCCCAGAAACTAGAATATGCATATATTGTTTGACTTAGATAGAAAACACCCTAAAGTTTCTAAAACTGTTGAATGTGTCTGAGTATAACAGAACTCATATGGCAGGCCAAAACCTGAGAAGATTCTATACAGGAAGTGCCCTCTCTGACCATTTCTGTGGCCTTCTATAGCCTCTTTAATCGAAAACAGAGGATCTCTGCTGTAACGTGACATTTTCTAAGACTCCATAGGCTCTCAGAAGGCGCCAGAAACGTTGAATGAGTGACTCTGCAGTCCCTGGCTGAAAAACAGTAGCGCATTTGGATAGTGGTCGATCTGAGAAACAATGAAACGGGTGCACGCGTGCACGTGAAGACTCCATTTTACATTTTCAGTCTTTGAAACGAAAACAAACGTCGCCTGGTCGGAATATTATCGCTATTTTACGAGGAAAAATTGCATAAAAAATTGATTTTAAACAGCGTTTGACATGCTTCGAAGAACGGTAATGGAATATTTCAAAAAAAAATTGTCACAATATACGCACCGGCGCGTCACCCTTCGGATAGTGTCTTGAACGCAAGAACAAACGCAGCTATTTGGATATAACTATGGATTATTGGAACCAAACAACATTTGTTTGTTGAAGTAGAAGTCCATTCTGACGAAGAACAGCAAAGGTAATCCAATTTTTCTTATAGTAAATCTGAGTTTGGTGAGTGCCAAACTTGGTGGGTGTCAAAATAGCTAGCCATGATGGCCGGGCTATCTACTCAGAATATTGCAAAATGTGCTTTCACACGAAAAGCTGTTTTAAAATCGGACATAGCGGATTGCATAAAGGAGTTCTGTATCTATAATTCTTAAAATAATTGTTATGTTTTTGTAAACGTTTATCGTGAGTAATTTAGTAAATTCACCGAAGTTTGCGGGGGGTATGCTAGTTCTGAACGTCACATGCTAATGTAAAAAAGCTGGTTTTTGATATAAATATGAACTTGATTGAACAGACATGCATGTATTGTATAACATAATGTCCTAGGCGTGTCATCTAATGAAGATCATCAAAGGTTAGTGCTGCATTTAGCTGTGGTTTTGGTTTTTTGTGACATTATATGCAAGCTTGAAAAATGGGTGTCTGATTATTTCTGGCTGGGTACTCTCCTGACATAATCTAATGTTTTGCTTTCGTTGTAAAGCCTTTTTGAAATCGGACAATGTGGTTAGATAAAGGAGAGTCTTGTCTTTAAAATGGTGTAAAATAGTCATATGTTTGAAAATTGACGTTTTGGATTTTTGAGGAGTTTGTAATTCGCGCCACGCCCTATCATTGGACATTGGAGCGGTGTTCCGCTAGCGGAACATTTAGATGTAGAGGTTAATCCGGCATAGCCAAAGACACGACAGATGTACACAAATCATAAAAATGCATACACGTGAGCAGGGTTTGGCATGTTCAGACATTCTAAATCCGACCTTTCATCAGGAACCTGTTAATTTGTTGAGGAACAGGTATGGACAACCCTAACATTAGCCTATGAGGACAGCTTAACCCTTCCATCAACACAACAGACAAACAAACATGTCAGAGGTCAACTCACTGATAAGACCCTTGTTGCCGGCGGTGATGGGCGATGGCCTTCCGTGCTGCTTGGCCTCGTCAGACCCCATGGACGTGATACTACTCGTCTCTGGGTCAGCGTTCACGTCTTTCCCGCCTCGGCGTTTAATCGTGCCCAGTGTCACCCTCTGAGTCCTCGCCCCAGTACGCTGCAGAGGAAGATGAAGAAGAGGCCGATGCCCAGCTCCCTCTAGCCTGAGATGCCCACAGTCCAAGGGGACCCCTATAACGCTTCAGGCCCCCGGGAGGATGGACACCCATGCTGACCACACCACCCGGCCCGAAGGCCAGGGTCTCCCAGCTGCGTCCCTGCTGCATGGTCTGGATGTTGTCGTGGGAGCCCGAGGAGCACGAGGTCCAGGAGCCGCGGCCACTGTCTGCAGCATCCAGGGAGACACGGTCCCCCTTGGTCCTGGGTCAGCTCTTCAGAGCTGGGAGATAGCACCGTGGCACAGGTATACAGACCCCGGCAGTCCTGCATGGACGAGTAGGAACTGTTTGTGGGGTTGGGGGGGGCAGAGAGTTAGAGACAAGCTATAACTTTACAATTGGGGGTTAGCGATTAGAGGCAAGCTACACATTTACAATTGGGGTTTCCACTCATCAAGTGGAAAAATAAAGGGTTGGGATTGGATCTCTTCCTTTTTCCATTTTGAAATTAAAGCTCATCACTGTCCTTAGCTGTTAAAATAGGATGTGTACCAAATACTACATTTCAAGTTAACCACTCAACAATTTTATAACTAGGGTACATTATCCCTTTAAACAAAGTTTTTGGGATGATGATCATTAGAATGGGCAGTGTTGGTTCCTACCCGAGGCTGTACTGGTCCGGGTCTGTCGTAGCCCTCCTCTCCAGACGCACCCCTCCAGCGTGGGGGTCTCCCACCCCTCCGGAGTGCCTGAGCCCCCTCCTTTCCTCCTGGGCCATGTCAAAGGAAGAGTTGCTGACCAGGCTGGAGCGCGATGAGATCTCGCTGTGACCTGAGTCTGAGTAGGCATCTCCTGTTCTGGGGGTAGCCTAGAGAGTAGGGGGGTGGTCTATTAACTAACTGATCAATCATTATTAAACCCTTTTCAGATCAGCAGATGTCACACAAAGTGCTAAATGATTCCAATCTACTCGTCCAGGGGTTGTGTTCAGAGGGTTGAATCGTTTAGAACCTCCTAACATGGATTTACAGCAGGTTGGATAGGAGAACACATAGGTTCATAGGCTCACTGCAAGAAACTTCTCTTTCTAACTGCACCTCGAAAACAAAACCTCTAACCTCTCAAATCCCTACCATCACTCTGCACGCCAGATAACTTACAGCTTGAACACAGTCATACTCTGTGACCTACAATGAAAGGAGAAATTAAGATTCAAGGAAGCCACTACACAAGCCCACAATCACCTAATCAGCCTAATAAAAGGATTGGGGAAATACACAGCAAGTCCTAACTTTACAACAAAACTCAGAACGTGCAGTGATTCAACCAAAAAAAATGAAGATCCTCACACCTTTAGTTTGGAGTCACAGAAGGACTGACATTTCAAAGCAATCCCCATTCACACACACACCAATACCCTCATCTCAAAGCCAGAAATCTCATCAAATGACTGCTCTCTAACATTCTGGGCACAAGTAATTGGAAATTGAGTGTTCTGTGACATTAAATCATTGGCAAACCAACCGCGAGCTACCATTCAGAAAATGGAGGATTGCTCTTCCAAGTCAGATAGCCTAGCGTCAAGTCAGTTCCTGAAACCCATCCAATAATAAGTGAATTAGTTTTCACCGGTGGACCGAAGGGCTTCTACCGGCTTCTAAACACACAGACATGAATCAAGCGGAGTAGTGGATGTCGGTGAAGCAGCAGCATCTGAGCCCATCTATCTTCTGAAGCAACTGTCATACTACGTGTAATGCTACTAGACATCCCAGCAGCAACCCCGCTACTAAGACAAGTGGGGCGACAGACAAGCCCGCAGGACACCCTATATACACTGAACAAAAATATAAATGCAACATGTTAAGTGTTGGTCCCATGTTTCATGAGCTGAAAGATCAAAGAAATTTTCCATATGCACAAAAAGCTAATATTTCTCAAAAATGTTGTGCACACATTTGCTTACATCCCTGTTAGTGAGCATTTCTCCTTTGAAAGATAATCCTTCCATCTGACAGGTGTGGCATATCAAGAAGCTGATTAAACAGCATGATCATTACACAGCTGCACCTTGTGCTGGGGACAATAAAGGCCACTAAAATGTGCAGTTGTCACACAACACCAACAAGTTTTGAGGGGGCTGCAGGGATGTCCACCAGAGCTGTTGCCAGAGAATTGTATGTTAATTTCTCTACCATAAGCCGCCTCCAACGTTGTTTTAGAGAAATGGCTGAACGTCCAACCGAACTCAGAACTGCAGACCACATGTATGGCGTTGTGTGGGCGAGCGGTTTGCTGATGTCAGCGTTGTGAAGAGAGTGCCCCATGGTGTGGGCGGGGTTATGGTATGGGCAGGCATAAGCTACGGACAACGAACACAATTTTATTTTATTGATGGCAATTTGAATGCACAAAAATACCGTGATGAGATCCTGAGGCCCATTGTGAGGCCCATTTTGTCCCACATCTGTATTCCCAGTCATGTAAAATCCATAGATTAGGGCCTAATTTATTTATTTAAATTGACGTATTTCCTCACTTGAACTGTAACTCAGTAAAATCAAGGAAATTGCATGTTGCATTTTTATTCAGTATATATACAGGTCCCAACCACTTCGTACTTGTAAGATCCAACTGGGTCGTGTTCATTAGGGCATGCAACATAAAACATTTTGCAATGGAAAATGAAATGTAATTTCTTAGGTTTCAAGTTTTAATGTCACATGCACAAGTACAGTGAAATGCCTTCTTGCAAACTCAAAACCCAACAACGCAATAATCAATAATGTATTACTAGAAAAAAAGCACACAAGGAATAATAATATAGAAAGTAAGTAAGCATACTATATACAGGAAACACTTAAAGTAAATCCCAATACTATATTTACATGTGCAGGGATACTGGAGTGATAGAGGTAGATATTTATAGGGATAAGGGGACTAGCCAACAGGATATAAGATAAACAATAGTAGCAGCAGGTTGTATGTGAGTGGTGTACGGGTGTGTAGAGTCCGTATAAATGTATGTCCATATTATGTGTGAGTGAGCAGATGATGGAGTGAGTGTTTGTGTGCGTGTGTGTTTGAGTGACAGCATGTGTGAGTGTGTAGGGCCCTGTGAGTGTACATAGAGACAGTGCAAATACTGAAATAAAAGGTCTAGGCCAGCAGCGTCTGTTTAGGTCTAGGGCCGGTCTGGGCCAGTCCCAGTTTACCTGTGGCTGTCTGTTTACTGGTAAAGGTAACCTTCCGGACACTTTGGCCCTTCAGTGTCCCGAGCCCTGCGTGCAGCAAGGCAAAGAGACATCACACACAGATAGGACACAGGACAGCATCACAGTATGTAAGGAGTGAGGTAGTTGGGATAGGAGGTAGGGGTGATTGATAGCTGATTCCAATATGGAACAGTGTAGACTAGGCAGTCTAGGCAGACACATTGCATATGCTCAGAACGACAAAATGGAACCCTTTACATAGCCTTTCTCCCTTGTCTATAGGAGACTCACGCTGTTTAAATTTGATTAGACGTTCACAAATTTACAGATTTGACTATCACTAATGTGATGACATGTTTGTAAAGTAATAAAGGTGAAATATCTTGGGTAGATGTTCCTAAAACAGATTATAACTATATATGGACATATATGGCGTAATCATTAATATTATTGATCATAACATCATATTTGTATATGTTTTATTATACTTTTATTGTGTACTAGATCATATCGGTTGAAAAGTGTTTTTTCTCAGACATAAATAAACTATTCAGGTGAAAGCCAAAGGCCATAGCTTTCTGGGGGGGGGGGGGGCACCTACTACATGTATAAATATTGCCCTCCTGCTAGATTGATGACTAAAACCATAGCGAAACACTGCAAGCTCCGTCAGCTCAACTTTCCTTTTTCATGGGTCACAAGAAAACTCTGTGTTCCATGGCCCTAAAAACCTTGAGTAACCGTTGCTACATCAGTATTATTATGACATCACAGGAGGCTGAACTGGTAGTTTCACTATGACCACCAGGTGTCAGCAGTAATCTTCTAAATCTCTGTGTGAGTGAGAGGGGCACTGGGCTGAGGTTAGACTGATGGGATTATTAGCTTACCCTTCTTGGGCGAGCTCTGTGGTGAGGTGGGCGGGGAGGAGAGCTGCGAGGTGGTGTTGGATACAGTGTCCTCAGTCTGACGCTTGTGACGCTCGCTGGCCTCCTCTGACAGTGACAGGATCTTCTTCAACGACTGAGGGGAACTCGTGCCTTCAAAACAAAACAATAGCCAAAATTAGCGTTGTGGAGTGAACGTCAATGGGTGGGGTTTTAAACGTAGCCATAGCCTACATTGT
The DNA here is from genome assembly GCF_901001165.1 of Salmo trutta. Lineage (NCBI taxonomy): Eukaryota > Metazoa > Chordata > Actinopteri > Salmoniformes > Salmonidae > Salmo > Salmo trutta. The sequence goes on from NC_042959.1 coordinate 22,987,743, forward strand.
CTGGTGAGTTTTTAATCCTCACTTGGCCAGACGGCCTCTAGGTGGTGCTCAAGTCACAGTGAAAGGAGAGGTAGTACTACAGAGGTTTTATCTATTGTCTAAGAATTTAAATGGATGGAGAAAAACAAACTTGGCAGAGTGGATACTACTGTAGCAACACAGTGAAGCACAGCTACATGAGCTAATGTCTCCCTCCAAAGCAGGTTCTTCAAGAAATAGTTCCCACTTCCCACAGTCTTCTTGAATCCTGAACTACGCGTAAAGATGGAATCCTCAGTAGCCACCCCACCACCGCTGGTCGCCCTACCACTATTGTTATAGTTTTTTGTTGTTGAGCTAAGGAGCGTCGTGCAGCATGGTAAAAAATATTGCTGTACATATTGTGCTCTTCTACCGCGCGTACAATAATGTCTGAGGGGGAAAAAAACGGTTTGTTGTTTGCAGTAACTTCTTTGTTGTTGTAATATCACATCGGACGTGGCTGATTCACCATTAAGGATTCCAGCTTTAACCCTCAACCTAACCCATGTTTAGAGTAGGATAAAACTTCAGCAAAGGCCGGTTTCCCAGATGCAGATTAATCCTTAGAATCTCCATTGACAGTGTTTTCAGTTCAGGAATAAACTTAATCTGGGTCTTTGGGAAACCTGCTCATAGCGTCTAACTAGCGTAATGCCACACTAGAAGCAACATTGTGATCAGGTGCGCTTTACCTGAAATTGAAATAAATCTGTTTTCCTGAAAGGAGAAACACAGATTTGTGTGGTGTCAGGAAAGAAACAATGTACTATAACGTATATTTTCAAGTATATTTTCCCCCTTACTTGTTCAAGTTCTTACCGAATGGTGGCAGGTCCTTGACGGGTACTTCTTGCGTGAGGGGTAGAGGGCTACGGCGGGCACCTGGAGGGCCTGGTTGCCCTTCTGCAGATGGCTCCTCTGCTGGCTGGCAGCCCTGGACACCACCGGAGACCGTGTCTGGCCTCTTTACTGCCACCAGCATTCTTGGGCACTGAGAAAATGGTTGAGGAGAATGTGGTACTGAACAACAAATACTACCAGTGAGAAACCGAGTGTTGCTGCTAAGCCCAAAATGGCCACCTGGACCACTCATGTGTGCATCAATCACATGTTGATGGAGGGCTCATATTGCAGTTAGATATCGCAAGGGTATGTACTCCCACACTAAGTGCGAGACAGCGAACACAAGCAGTGTGTGTGTGGTGTCCACAGCATGTACTCTCTCCACCACTTACGTGTGTTGATGGAGGGCTCACACTGCAGCGAGAGGGTCTGCAGCGCCTCTTCGTTGGTCTCCAGGCTGAGGTTTGGACAGGAACCTGCTTGACCCTGCGGGCCATTTGGGCATCCTCATACAGCTTCTTGGCGTTCAGGAAGGAACTGCGCCTCACCCGCTTCTTGTGCCCGCCCGTCTGGGTGACGTCTAGCACCGCCGCATTGGCACTGCCCTGGCTAAGTGAACTGGTCACACACGCGCGCACACACGGGCGCATACGCACACACACACACACACACACACACACACAGAGAGAGAGAGACAGAGAGGGAAGATAGTGACCACCATCAGACTATGACCGTGTGTGTACTACTATTTAGGTAACTGTGTGTGGGGGTACTATTCCTGGAATGTAGTTCAGAGGAGGGCCGTTTGAGAGGCAGACATGCAGAGACTGAGGCTTTGGGGGCATTCCTCTCAGCTCCAGAACATTACATGCATTCCAAGGAAGAAGGGGAGGGAATAGGGGCCAAGGGGTCAAGAAGCAGGGGAGGTGTGTGTGTGTGTGTGTGTGTTGGGGCATTTCTAGTGATGATAGTCAGTTAACATTTCTGTGGTCTAAAACCAAAGTAGCTGCAGTGAAATGCCTTTTCATCAGAACCTATGGTACATCCAGAGTACATGTATAGTGTGGTGGAATTGAACACAATAATTGTTCTGTAAACTACCTCCTTGGCCTCTGATGTAGACCAGGGGTTCCCAAACTCGGTCCTGGAGACCCACCTGGGTGCATGTTTTAGGTTTTACCCTGGAACTACACAGCTTTCAAATAACCAAAGCTTGATGGCGAGTTGGTTGTTTGATTCATCTGTGTAGTGCTAGGGTAAAAAACAAAAAACATGCACCAGTGGGGGACCGAACAGGACCGAGTTTGGGAAACCCTGATGTTAAGCATGACTAGTTTGGCTGTCCTTGTAGCACACTATACACTTTCATGTTGAAGAAAATATGTTTAGTCTGGAGACTGATACACAGAATAAATCCACACTATGACAAACTAATAGAACTGAAAACAAGATGGAAGTTGGCATGCTGTTTTTGTTAAGTAGGTGGGAAGACAAAGTAATCCCTTTTTCTAGTTCATGGATTGTGAATTGAATGGGATGCAAATTGCTATATCAGTTTTAATGAGTAATTGAGAAATATTTTGGGCAGAATAAAGAAATGTGACTTGAAACTAGCAAAAGTCATGTTCATTTCCATTTCTAAAGAACGTTTTAGCAGAGCCAAGCAGTGTTAGAAGGGTATGAAACCAAACGGGTTAGTTAAATCACCACTAAGTAACAGGTTAGTTAAATCAGCGCTAAATAAAAGGTTAGTTAAACCAGCACCAAATAACAGGTTAGTAAAATCAGCACTAAACCAAACAAACGAGGCGTCAGAAATGAGGGAGAGCGCATAAATTGGCCAGAATAAAATAGCATCGAAAGATCGTAGGTCACCAAAACTTACCCTAAACTCCTCCATTTCTTCTTCCTAGAAGGGATAGCCATGAACAGTGAAGCGTGGAGGGCAAAGAGTGGACGGAGAGAGAGAAAGGAGGGAGACAAGCTTAGACAGGATAGACCACTAAGAGCCACCAAGATCAGCAAGGTTACCAGAGGCCCACAATTGAGAGAAAGAGAGACAAACATTGATAACAAACAGACACCCAAAAATGACATGGCAGCATGGTGGACATGCAAAGTCTCACACACTTTCACATGGGCACTGTGTGGTTTCACATGAGCACTGTGTGGTTTCTACGCCAACAATAAGTAGACAGTACAGGAAACAGCTGGGTTGCCCGGAGAAACGTCTGCTCAAGAAAAAAGCCTTGTAGCGGGTAATATTGACAATCTACATGTAAACAATCAATCAATCAATCAATCAATCAATCATCGACAATCCACAGGGATTTGATTGGACCTAAAAGGGGATGGTGAAGCATTGTTAGTCTTCCGGGAATATTGGATTTCCGTGTTTTTCCCGATGTTACCTGGTTCTGAACATGAGCGCTGGGTCCATGTTGACGGAGGCCATGCGGCCCACGTGGCGGATCTCTTTGGCGATCATCCGCAGCTTCTCAAAGTTCACCAGGCCATCCACTTTAGAGTCATTCCCTGGGGAAAGACAAGTGACTATTAGTTATAACAGATTGATTAAGATGCCTTATATATATATATTTTTTAACCTTTGTTTAACTAGTTAAGTCAGTTAAGAACAAATTCTTATTTTACAATGACAACCTACACCGGCCAAACCTTCCCCAGACAACACTGCTAATTGTGTGCCGAACCTACGGGACTCCCAATCACGGCCGGTTGTGATACAGCCCGGGATCGAACCAGGGTTTGTAATGATGCCTCTAGCACTGAGATGCAGTGCCTTAAACCACTACGTCACTCTGGACAATAATAGTGCAATATTGGCATACAATTTAACTTAGTGCAACATCGTATACAAAAATGGTAGACCCAGCCAATGTTTTGCTGGTCTCTTGTCAAATCAAATTGCATTTGTCACATGCGCCGAATACAACCGTGAAATGCTTGCTTACAAGCCCTTAACTCATATTTTTCTTAACGGCACTGTTGGTTAAGAAAATATTTACTAAATGAACTAAAGTTTGAAAAAGTAACAAAATAACAATAACGAGGCTATATACAGGGGGTACTGGTACCGAGTCAATGTGCGGGGGTACAGGTTAGTCATGGTAATATGTACACAGTACCAGTCAAAAGCTTGGACACACCTACTCATTCAAGGGTTTTTCTTAATTTTTTACATTGTAGAATAACAGTGAAGACATCAAAACTATGAAATAACACATACGGAATCATGTAGTAACCAAAAATGTGTTACACAAATCAAAATATATTATATATTTGAGATTCTTCAAATAGCCACCCTTTGCCTTGACAGCTTTACACATTCTTGGCATTCTCTCAACCAGCTTCATGAGGTAGTCACCTGGAATGCACTTCAATTAAATAGGTGTGTCCTGTTAAAAGTTAATTTGTGGAATTTCTTCTCTTCTTAATGCGTTTGAGCCAATCATATGTTTGGTGACAAGGTAGGGGTGGAATACAGAAGATAGCCCTATTTGGTAATAGACCAAGTTCATATTATAGCAAGAACAGCTCAAATAAGCAAAGAGAAACGACAGTCCATCATTACTTTAAGATATGAATGTCAGTCAATCTGGAAAATGTCAAGAACTTTTACAGTTTCTTCAAGTGCAGTCGCAAAAACCACCAAGCGCTATGATGAAAATGGCTCACGTGAGGACCGCCACAGGAAAGGAAAACTGCAGAGGATAAATTCAAATAAAATTAAATCTTATTGGTCACATACACACGGTTAGCAGAAGTTAATGTGAGTGTAAAGAAATGCTTGTGCTTCTAGTTCCGACTATGCAGCAATATCTAACAAGTAATCTAACAAATTCACAACAACTACCTTATACACACAAATGTAAAGGGATGAATAGAATATGTACATATAAATATATGGATGACCGATGGCGTGTGGCATAGGCAAGATGCAGTAGATGGCATAGAATATAGTATATAGATATGAGATCAGTAATGTAGGATATGTAAACATTATTAAAGCGGCGTTATTTAAAGTGACTAGTGATACCTTTATTAAGTCCATTTATTTAAGTGGCCAGAGATTTGAGTCTGTATGTTGGCAGCAGCCTCTCTATGTTAGTGATAGCTGTTTAACAGTCTGATGGCCTTGAGATAGAAGCTGTTTTTCAGTCTCTCGGTCCCAGCTTTGATGCACCTGTACTGACCTCGCCTTCTGGATGATAGTGGTGTGAATAGGCAGTGGATCAGGTGGTTGTTGTCCTTGATGATCTTGTTGGCCTTCCTGTGACATCGGGTGCTGTAGGTGTCCTGGAGGGCAGATAGTTTGCCCCCGGTGATGCATTGTGCAGGCCGCACTACCCTCTGGAGAGCCTTATGGTTGAGGGCGGTGCAATTGCCATACCAGGCGGTGATACAGCCCGACAGGATGCTCTCGATTGTGCATCTGTAAAAGGTTGTGTTTTAGATGACAAGACAAATTTCTTCAGCCTCCAGAGGTTGAAGAGGTGCTGTTGCGCCTTCTTCACCACACTGTCTGTGTGGGTGGACCATTTCAGTTTGTCCGTGATCTGTACGTCGAGGAACTAAAAAACGTTCCACCTTCTCCACCTCTGTCCCGTCAATGTGGATGGGGGGGGTGTGCTCCCTCTGCTGTTTCCTGAAGTCCACGATCATCTCCTTTGTTTTGTTGACATTGAGTGAGGTTATTTTCCTGACACCACAATCCAAGGGCCCTCACCTTCTCCCTGTAGGCTGTCTCGTCGTTGTTGGTTATCAGGCCTACCACTGTAGTGTCGTCTGCAAACTTGATGATTGAGTTGGAAGCGTGCATGGCCACACAGTCATGGGTGAACAGGGACTACAGGAGAGGGCTGAGAACGCACCCTTGTGGGACCCCAGTATTGAGAATCTGCGGGGTGGAGATATTGTTTCCTACCTTCCCCACCTGGGGGCGGCCCTCAGAAAGTCGGGTCTCAAGCTTAATAACGAGTTTGGAGGGTACTATGGTGTTAAATGCTGAGCTGTTGTCAATTAACAGCATTCTTACATAGGTATTCCTCTTGTCCAGATGGGATAGGGCAGTGTGCAGTGTGATGGCGATTGCATCGTCAGTGAACCTATTGGGGCGGTAAGCAAATTGGAGTGGGTCTAGGGTATCCGGTAGGGTGGAGGTGATATGATCCTTGACTAGTCTCTCAAAGCACTTCATGATGACAAAAGTGAGTGCAATGGGACGATAGTGATTTAGTTCAGTTACCTTAGCTTTCTTGGGATAGGGATTGCTTGAATATGTCCGTAAACACACCAGCCAGCTGGTCTGCGCATGCTCGGAGGACGCGGCTAGGGATGCCGCCTGGGCTGGCAGCCATGTGAGGGTTAACGCGTTTAAATTTTTTACTCACGTTGGCCACGGAGAAGGGGAGCCCACAGGCTTTGGTAACGGGCTGTGTCAGTGGCACTGTGTTGTCCTCAAAGCGAGCAAAGAAGTTGTTCAATTAGTCTGGGAGAAAGACGTCGATGTCCGCGACGGGGCTGGTTTTCTTTTTGTAATCCGTGATTGACTGTAGACACTGCCACATCAACTCAGCCAAAAAAGAAGCGTCCCTTTTTCAGGACCCTGCCATTCAAAGATAAGTATATTTGGATTTTTACGAATTCACAGATCTTCATTGTAAAGGGTTTAAACACTGTTTCCCATGCTTGTTCAAATAACCATAATTAATGAACATGCACCTGTGGAACGGTCGTTAAGACACAGACCGCTTACAGATGGTAGGCAACAAAGGTCAGAGTTATGAAAACGTAGGACACTAAAGAGGCCTTTCTACTGACTCTGAAAAACACCAAAAGAAAGATGCCCAAGGTCCCTGATCATCTGCGTGAACGTACCTTTGGCATGCTGCAAGGAGGCATGAGGACTGCAGATGTGGCCAGGGAAATACAGTGCAATGTCCGTACTGTGAGATGCCTAACACAGCTCTACAGGGAGACAGGACGGACAGCTGATTTTCCTCGCAGTGGCAGACCACGTATAACACATGCACAGGATAGGTACATCCAAACATCACACCTGCGGGATAGGTTCAGGATGGCAACAAAAACTGCCCGAGTTACACCAGGAATGCACAACCCTCCATCAGACTGTCCGCAATAGGCTTAGAGAGGCTGGACTAAGGGCTTGTAGGCTTGTTGTAAGGCAGGTCCTCACCAGATATCACCAGCAACAATGTCGCCTATGGGCACAAACCCATCGTCGCTGGACCAGACAGGACTGGCAAAAAGTGCTCTTCACTGACGAGTCGCGGTTTTGTCTCACCAGGGGTGATGGTCGGATTCGTGTTTATCATCGAAGGAATGAGCATTACACCAAGGCCTGTACTCTGGAACGGGATCCATTTGGAGTTGGAGGGTCCGTCATGTTCTGGGGTGGTGTGTCACAGCGTCATCGGATTAAGCTTGTTTTCATTGCAGGCAATCTCAACGCTGTGAGTTACAGGGAAGACATCCTCCTCATGTGGTACCCTCCAGCATGACAATGCCACCAGCCATACTGCTCGTCCTGTGCATGATTTCCTGCAAGACAGTGTTCTGCCATGGCCAACGAAGAGCCCGGATCTCAATCCCATTGAGCACATCTAGGAACCTGTTGGATTAGAGGGTGAGGGCTAGGGCCATTGCCCCCAGAAATGTCTGGGAACTTGCAGGTGCCTTGGTGGAAGAGTGGGGTAACATCTTACAGCAATAACTGGCAAATCTGGTGCAGTCCATGAGGAGGAGATGCCCTCGAGTACTTAATGCAGCTGGTGGCCACACCAGATACCGACTGTTAATTTTGATTTTGACCCCTCCTTTGTTCAGGGACACATTATTCCATTTCTGTTAGTCACATGTCTGTGGAACTTTTTCAGTTTATGTCTCAATTTTTGAATCTTATGTTCATACAAATATTTACATGTTAAGTTTCCTGAAAATAAACGCAGTTGACAGTGACAGGACATTTCTTTTTTGCTGAGTTAACATCTCGTGTTTGAGCCATTGAATTGCGACTCTACTTTGTCTCTATACTGACGCTTTGCTTGTTTGCCTTGCGGAGGGAACAGCTGTACTGTTTGTATTCGGTCATGTTTCCGGTCGCCTTGTCATGATTAAATGCGGTGGTTTGCGCTTTCAGTTTTGCGCGAATGCTGCCATTAATCCACGGTTTCTGGTTAGGGAAGGTTTTAATAGTCACAGCGGGTATGACATCTCCAATGCACTTGCTGATAAACTCGCTCACCGAGTTAGCGTACACATCAATGTTGTTGTCTGAGGCTATCCGGAACACGTGATCGAAGAAATCTTGAAGTGTGGTTCGATTGGTCAGACCAGCATTGTATTGACCTGAGCACGGGCCTTTCTTGTTTTAGTTTCTGTCTATAGGCTGGGAGCAACAAAATGGATTCATGGTCAGATTTGCATGCATCGCGGAAGTTTGAGTTGCAATGATCCAGAAATCTTCCAGCTCGTGTCGTGCATTCGATATGCTGATAGAATTTAAGGAGTATTGATCTTAGGTTAGCTTTGTTAAAATCCCCAGCTACAATAAATGCAGCCTCAGGATGTATGGTTTCCAGTTTACATAAGAGTCCAGTGAAGTTCTTTCAGGGGCGACGAGGTATCTGCTTGGGGGTGGATATACACAGCTGTGACTATAATCGAAAAGAGAATTCTCTTGGAAGATAATGTGGTCGGCATTTGATTGTAAGGAATTCTAGGTCAGGTGAACAAAAGGACTTGAGTTCCTGTATGTTGTGATTACACCTTGAGTCGCAAATCATAAGACATACACCCCCGCCCTTCTTCTTACCAGAGATGTTTCTGTCGGTGCGATGGGTGAAGAAACCGGGTGGCTCTACTGACTCTGACAACGTATCCCGAGTGAGCCATGTTTCCGTGAAACAGAGAATGTTAAAATCTGTGAAGTAGCTCTGGAAAGCAACTCGTGCCCTAATCCCTCATCCATCTTGTTATCTAGAGATTGGACATTGGCGAGTAATACGCTAGGAAGCGGTGGATGGTGTGCTCGCCTTCTGAGTCTGACCAGTAGGCCGCTCCGTCTGCCTCTCCTGCGGAGACCGCGTTGTTTTGGGTCGGCCTCTGGGATAAGATCGCATGTCCAGGGTGGAGGTTCGAACAAAGGATCCGCTTCGGGAAAGATGTATTCCTGGTCGTAATGATTAAGTTGACATTGCTTTTTAAATCCAATAGTTTTTCCCGGCTGTATGTAATAACACTTGTGATTTCCTGGGCTAATAATGTAACAAATAGTATATAGAAAACTATGCAGTTATTTCTTTTTTTAAGTACCTGAAGCAAGGCGACCATCTCTGTCAGCGCCATCTCATTTACCCGCCTCAAATTGCAGCCAAAATAAATGCTTCACTGAGTTCAAGTAACAGACATCAACTGTTCAGAGGAGACTGAGTAAATAAGGCCTTCATGGTCGAATTGCTGCAAAGAAACCACTACTAAAGGACACCAATAAGAAGAAGAGACTTGCTTGGGCAAAAAAACACGAGCAATGGACATTAGACCGGTGGAAATCGGTCTTTTGGTTCTGATGAGTCCAAATGTGAGATTTTTGGTTCCAACCGCCGTGTCTTTGTGAGACGCAGAGTAGGTGAACGGATGATCTTCGCATGTGTGGTTCCCACCGTGATGCATGGAGGTGATGGTGTGGGGTTGCTTTGCTGATGACAATGTCTGTGATTTATTTAGAATTCAAGGCACACTTAACCAGCATGGCTACCACCCCATCTGGTTTGCGCTTAGTGGGACTATCATTTGTTCTCAACAGGACAATGACCCAACACACCTCCAGGGTGTGTAAGGGCTATTCGACCAAGGAGAGTGATGGAGTCCTGCATCAGATGACGTGGCCTCCACAATCACCCTACCTCAACCCAATTGAGAGGGTTTGGATCGCATAGTGAAGGAAAAGTAGCCAACAAGTGCTCAACATATGTGGGAACTCCTTCAAGACTGTTGGAAAAGCATTCCAGGTGAAGCTGGTTGAGAGAATGCCAAGAGTGTGCAAAGCTGTCATCAAGGCAAAGGGTGGCTACTTTTAAGAATCTCAAATATAAAATATTTTTGATTTGTTTAACACTTTTTTGGTTACAACATTATTCCATGTGTGTTATTTCATAGTTTTGATGTCTTCACTATTATTCTACAATGTAGAAAATGGTAAAAATAAAGAAAAACCTTGAATGAGTAGGTGTGCCGAAACTTTTGTCTGGTACTGTACATGTAGGTGGTAGGGGGGGTCCAATGTAAATAGTCCGGCTAGCCATTTGATTAACTGTTCACCAGTCTTATGGCTTGGGGGTACAACCTGTTAAGGAGCCTTTTGGACCTAGACTTAGCACTCCGGTACCGCTTGCAGTGCAGTCGCAGAGAGAACAGTTTATGACTAGGGTGGCTGGAGTCTTTTTGGAAGCTAACCATTATTTCATCCCTACGTTATATCGGCATTGAACAAGTCACCCTCCCTTGGAGAGGGGGTGACCTTGACAATGTATTGTTAAAACTAGAAGCTGCCTGGATATTTCATTTAAAGACCATTGCTACCTTCAGTCTCAACGTAGACTTTGTTCTGAAGCCACTCTTGTGATTTTGCTAGGCCTATGTAGCCAAATTCTATCTATCTATGATCGTATGCTATCCATTCATGTTTTGTATGTGTTCTATTTATATCTGTAAATTAACCAATGACACCAAGCCATACCTGGCCATGATTACAGACAACTGTGTGTCCTTTGAAACTATATAAACTAGTGACCTGCAGTGTTTGTCATTATACCCTGATGAAGACAGCTTGTCTGTCGAAACGTTGGTTATTAGGTTATTAAATTATTGTATCTGAGCTCCTAAAGTGTACGTCTCTCCTTTTCTTTTTCAAGTGTTCTACTCCGTTAGCCAGCACCTCGCCTAAACAGGTGTATCTTTCTTTCACCTCCAGATGGCTGGAGTCTAACAATTTTTAGGGCCTTCCTCTGACACCGCCTGGTATAGAGGTCCTAGATGGCAGGAAGCTTGGCCCCAGTGATGTTCTGGGCCGTATGCACACCCCTTTTCTCCTGAGGGGGAATAGGCAACACTTGCTGAATCTGACATAGTGGAAAGGGAAGAGGAGAGGCTGGGGATGAGCTTTGGCAGAAGCTTTGAGAAGGGCAATGGTTTTTCTTCCTTCAAATCCTACTCCACTCTCCTTTTCACCTCATTTAACACCTGATTTACATAACAAAAGGCAAATCTCAATAGGTGATCCAGGTATCATGTCATGGCACAAGTGTGAGGTTGGGCCTATCCTCTTTTGCTCCACTATTGTTCTTCAAGTAAGGGGGAGGCCAATGACATCAGAGGGCACCATCAGCCCAACTCCTTGAATGACCTACTACATTAAGTTTTGCTCAAAAACATTTTTTTTTACCCTTAAGTGTGTGTACATTACTGTATTTATACGTGGGATATTGTTTTTCAACGGGAAAAGTTAAAATATAGCTGGAGTGAGACAGCTTTGGATGTGGGTTCCAAGATTGTTTGGAACACATTTTGTGATCCAAAATGACTAGGTGTGTGGCTGCCTACCTTCGTGCAGGAAGGTGAGGTCCTTCTTGATGACGGGGAACAGGGGGATGATGGGTGGCTGGAGGTTCTGGTTGTTGAGCACGTTGCGATACTTGGCCATGTTCCTGGATGGATCAAACAGGTCTTGCAGGTCCCCGAACAGCTTCTCGTACTTACTGGGCAGCTTCTCCCACGTGCCCCGGAGTCTAGATACTGGGGCCAGGTTCAGACCACTGTTGGGGGGAGGACCACAGAAAGACAGTGAAGTTAGAATACTGAGAGTGTAGAGAAGGGGGCTAACTCTGGTTCCAGGCTTTTGTTCCAACCCCACACAAACACACCTGATTCAGATAATTACATTTCAGTGGGCAGCTGTTCAGTAGAATCAGGTGTGCAAGATTATGTTTGGAGTGAAAGCCCGCATGCCTAACTGCTGAATTTGGTTTAAAACTCTTCCAAATCGGTTTAACCCATCTACATCACAACATGGCCGCTGGGTCTCCTCTCGTACTTCTCTTCTCCGACCTCACCTAATGATGGAGAACATGGAGTTGAAGTTCTTGCACTCTCTACAATGGAGAGCTATCTTGATGAAATGCTTGACCGTCTTCATGCGCTTGAGCTGGTTGGGCTCCCGGGTCACCTCCGACGCCACCCAGAAGGTTTCTTGGTTGATGATCTCCTCGAAGCGCTTGAGGCAAAACGAGCCCGTCTTGGACTTGAGCTTGAACAGGTCGTCGATGTACTCGGTGGGCTCGATGGCGCAGAAGAGTTCAAAGGCACGCATGGAGAGCTGCGTGGCTACTTCCATAGTGGACAGCTGGAGGAGGGAGATCTGGCCTTCACGAAGGAGGTCCTGGGCGTCCTCGTCTGAACAGAGGGTCTCTGTCTCCATGTTGCTCTTCAGGTAGTATCTAGAGAAGAGCAGGGAGTTTCTTTACTATTCGCTCACATACACACAGGTATTCTATTGTACATAAATAAATGGTCTATCTCCATTTTGCTTCTCAAAACAAAGCACATATTTAAAATAGGTGTTTTTGTTGTTGGAGTTATTCATCAAGTTGAGTAACTTAACAAACACCTGATGTACTGTGACTTAAGTAAAAGTAGAAAAAGACAAGGTCTTTAATAAGAGGTGGTGATTAAGATGGGTATGGTCAGGAGAACATCAGCACAAGAGAAGGGGACTTTGCTATCTCTTGTAAAAGAGATGGGACTAACCTGTATAAAAAAATGTGATCAATAAAACCAGTCCTTACCTGCCACTGAGCTGTATCCTGTCTGCCAGCTTGGACAGTTGCTCCGGGAGCCGGCGTTGCTTGATGACGCCTTCCGGTGTGATGGACACCTCACACAGCGAATAGGCTTCGGGTGCTGCGGTCAGGGCGAACTCCCGGATGGCCTGGGCCACCACCTCTTTGGCCGTGGTGTCCTTACCGATCATGATGTATCGACTTTGCTGGTCTGCCTTGAACACCCGCAGCACCTGGTCTGACATGTCTGGATGGGGTGGGGGAATATAGTTACAACGTCAACACAACATTGGACAAACATTAAGGGCAGAATCCTCACTTTGGATATGGAGATTAAATAGGAATTACCCACACAATTCTCATGTCAGCAATTTCTTTTATTTTTTTTACCCCTTTTTCTCCCCAATTTCATGGTATCCATTTGGTAATAGTTACAGTCTTGTCTCATCGCTGCAACTCCCGTACAGACTCGAGAGAGGCGAAGGTCGAGAGCCATGCATCCTCCGAAACACAACTCAGCCAAGCCGCACTGCTTCTTGACACAATGCCCATTCAACCCGGAAGCCAGCCGCACCAATGTGTCGAAGGAAACACTGAACACCTGGCGACCTGGTCAGCGTGCACTGCGCCCAGCCCGCCACAGGAGTCGCTAGTGTGCAATGAGACAAGATATCCCTGCCAGCCAAACCCTCCCCAACCCGGATGACACTGGGCCAATTGTGCGCCGCCCCATGGGCCTCCCGGTTGCGACAGAGCCTGGACTCGAACCCAGAATCTCTGGTGGCACAGCTAGCACTGCGATGCAGTGTCTTAGACCACTGTGCCACCCGGGAGGCCAGAATTCAGCAATTTCATCATGGACAGTCACATCATTCAAGTACCATTGCTTTTTTTTACCCAAGGTTACAAAATCGTGGCATCCCCACAACTTTTTGAATTCACCATACCACCCAAAACATACCAAAATTAGAATGAATGAGTCACTGCTAGCCACTTACCCTCTCAAAAGTTTACAGGATCAATTAGTTTCAAACTGTACTCCAAACATTTCAACAAAAAGGTCAACAACTGATGTCTGCTAGAAGCCACGCTGACATGCTCAATGATCTACGGTGAGTTTGCGTAACTCATTTAGCCGACTACAACATTGAAAGACAGAGGGGCTGACTGACAGCATTGACAAGGACATGATTGTGCTTTCTACAGCCAAGTTAGATTCAGGCCTACGTAACCCATTAAAACACACTGATTTGCAGGCTGCTGTTATCAAGACCAACAAGCCCAGACCATAACCACAGTTAGAAAACATTAACCCTTAAGACCCCAGATTTAGAAACACCATAGGAAGCTTGTGAAAGAAACAGCAGTTAGCTTGCAAAGAGGACAAGCGTTGCGTGGGCAGAACAAAAGCAGACTGATACTCACTTGTCACGACTGGGGCTGAAGGAACACAAAGAGTATGTGTGGGAGAACATTAAAACGTGGGTCAAACATCTGGCGAAGAATTTCCCCGGTTAGCAATGTATGAAAATAAACTGCCTCAAGAGAGATGAAGACAGCCAAGTGGTGCTTATAGATGTGTAATGTATGCTTTATAATATACAGTTGTATATAAAAGGTTCAAAGAAGAGTGTGTGTTTGTCCTCACCAGGCGGGTTGTTGAAGTCCAGGATGCGGTGGTGGGACTGCAGCAGGTCAGGGTTGCTGGACGACAGGCTGCCGCTGACTGGCAGCGCGGCCGGAATCTGTTTGGACTGCTTCAGGCCCACGATGCTGTCGTCCTGCGACTGGCCCACACCCACGTCGCTACGGAAACAGAGGGAGGGGTTGGAAAGTTCCACTTTCAGAGGATAGAGGGCAATGTTTTTACAGTAAAGTATATCAGTAATAGAGGTTACACTGCTCAATACATCAAATTACATTTTATTTTTCACATGCACCAAATACAACAGGTGTGTTTCACCTTACCGTGAAATGCTTACTTACAAGCCCTTAACCAACAATGCAGTTTTAAAAAAAAAAGTTAAAATATTTACATTAAAAAAATAAAAAATAACCGGCATTGTAAATAAGACTTGCCTAGTTAAATACATTTGTTATAAATAAATCTTCATAAGAGGTTACACTGCTCAATACATCATCAATGCAACACAAAAAACATGAATAAGTCAAACCGATTTTATTCCACACTCCTCTCCTCTAACTTTGAAGCAACCTTTTCCATTGGTCTCTGACGTCTCTTACTTGTATGGTTTTGGGGGCAGGATGCTGGTGAGCGTCTTGTCAAAGATCTTCTTGAGCTTGTTTCTTCCCCCCACCGTGTTGGCTTTGGCCTTCTTGCTGGCCTTCTCCAGGCCCATCACCTGCATTGAGGAGGAGACGGGACACCATTACATTAGGCTTTAGGAACATCTTTACAAAGATAAAACCAGGGACATATTCATTAGGGCACACCATAGCTAAATGTTTTGCAACAAAAAATAAAAACAAGCATTTCTGATTGGACAATGTCAGGTAGTACCTTCCTGTTTCAGTCTGTTTAGTGCCTAATGAATACATCCTTGATAACATACACAAAACAAAGCATTATGGGTACTGTAGTCCATCATAACATCACCTGCTCAACATCCACCGCCAGGTCAGGGATGGAGTATCGCGAGCCCTTCTTGATATCCCCGATCTTGGGCAGGTGTGCCGGGGCGCCATTCTTGCGGTCCACCTCTGGCGTCTCCTCACCCTCTGCCTCGTGGTCGTGCTCTGGTCGGGCTAGGAGCTCCTTGAACACTGGGTGGATGAAAGGGGTGAAACGCTATCAACAAGGCAGGTCCTACAGGCCGCTAGTTTTGTCGCACCTGGTCTACTGTTCAGTCGTGTGGTCAGGTGCCACAAAGAGGGACTTAAGAAAATTACAATTGGCTCAGAACAGGGCAGCACAGCACAGCTGGCCCTTAAAAGTACACGGAGAGCTAACAATGATATGCATGTCAATCTCTCATGGCTCAAAGTGGAGGAGAGATTGACTTCGTCACTACTTGTTTTTGTAAGAAGTGTTGACAAGCTGAATGCGCCGAGCTGTCTAAACTACTAGCGCACAGCTTGGACACCCATACATACCCCACAAGACATGTCACCAGAGGTCTCTTCAGAATCCCCAAGTCAAGAACAGACTATGGGAGGCACACTGTACTACATAGAGCCATGGCTACATGGAACTCTATTCCACATCAAGAAACCAATGCAAACAGTAGAATCAGATATAAAAACACATAAAAATACACCTTATGGAACAGTGGGGACTGTGAAGAGACACACACAGGTACAGACACGCATTCGCCCACAAATGCTAGCACACGAACTCTACACAAACGTACATTGTAATATTGCTTTATGTTGGTATTATATATTTTGTATTGTAGATATGTAGTGGTGTAATAATGTTATATGATGTACTGTTTTTTATTATGTTTTATGGGTAATGTAAGCATCTTAATGTGTTTGGACCCCAGGAAGAGTATCTGCTACCTTGGCAAGAACTAATGGGGATCCTTAATAATTACAAATACTGTGTGGAACATAGTGTTACTGTTACTTATATTCTTCTATTAGTATTAAATTCATAGTTAGCCTTAATAACTCTTACCTAAAAGATTCGTTTTCACAGAAATTGACAAGTGGGTGTTGTTCCTCAGGATCTCATTGGCTTTCGTGAGCTGGACATTCTCAA
Source organism: Salmo trutta (assembly GCF_901001165.1). Lineage (NCBI taxonomy): Eukaryota > Metazoa > Chordata > Actinopteri > Salmoniformes > Salmonidae > Salmo > Salmo trutta. The sequence continues at coordinate 23,004,207 of NC_042959.1, forward strand.
AGTTCTGCCCGTTCACCTCCAGAATCTGTTCAAAGACAAAGATACCACAACATTACATACTTTATCAGCCACATGCTCAATTCTTTTAATTCAAGCAGAAGTCAAATCCACAGCTCTGATGTAAGCACCAAAACGCCAACCAACTGAGCGATGTGAACTCCTCTATGACATGACACTCATACCATCCCCCCTTCTCTTCTGTTCCCATCTCCCTAACCTCTACATTACTGGTCTCCATCCCACTTCTCTTCTGTTCCCATCTCCCTAACCTCTACATTACTGGTCTCCATCCCACCTCTCGTCTCCCTAACTTCTACATTACTGGTCTCCATCCCCCTTTCCCTCCCATCTCCTTAACACTACTGGTCTCCATTTCCTGTTAGCTGCCTTATGAAAGCTGCTGACTTGTCATGAGAGGGGAAGGACTTCTTGTTTACACATGAGCCTGCCACTGAGTTTTCCTCTGAGTGAACCAGGAAGTGAATGGTGATCCCATTCTTCCTCTGCAGTCATTTGAGCCACTTATTGAGAAGGTTAGACAAGAGTATTGCAAGAGCAAACATACTTTGCAAGATGTTATGGTTCACATTTCCTTTGGGAAGCAGCTGCAAGAAAGAGTAAGTTTATGCCAAAACAAAGGACAGCAGAGCAGGGTTTTCAAGCTGGCATCCTGGATTTAACATAGGATCTTTGCCACCCTTGATCTTTGCCACCCATCGTGGTAGCTGTCTGATGCGTGGTGAGCTTTCAGATGCAAAACATTGCCCTGGCATCAATCAGGTGGGTGCTACACTGCTAGGGGATGAGGGAAGTTTCCCATCCTATGTAATGCATTTTGAACATATGAAAAAACGCTATATAAAGAATATCATTCTCGTTACTTCACCTGGTCTCCTCGTTTAAGGCCGGCCTCCGCGGCCTTGCTCCCGGGCTCCACACTGTCGATGAAGATGCGAAAACCCTTCTCGGAGCCCCCCAGCAGGGTGAAGGCTAGCGGGGCCTCCCTGGACGGCTTGGTCAGTGTCACTAGTCGCAGTTTGGCTTTAGCAGCGCAGGCAATGTTTAACAGTCTAAGGTGGCCGTACATTTTCTGTAAAGGAAAATTATGTTTAGTACCGGTATATTGCTTAATTCAGGGTTTGTGTATCTCAACATTGTTACTATGTGGAATGAAATGAAAATTATAAATTAAATAATCTATAGCATTTTAAATTGTGAAATAAGAGGCTAGCACAAGGCAAACATTTGGACAATTTGAATGCTTTGACTGAATGTATAATGAGGGCAAATTAGGAGTAATGTTGAAACTGGATATGAAACACGCTGTAATGTTGAAACTGGATATGAAACACACTAATGTTGAAACTGGATATGAAACATGCTGAAATGTTGAAACTGGATATGAAACATGCTGAAATGTTGAAACTGGATATGAAACAAGCTGTAATGTTGAAAATGATATGAAACATGTTGGAACTGGATATGAAACACGCTGCAATGTTGAAACTGGATATGAAACATGCTGAAATGTTGAAACTGGATATGAAACATGCTGTAATGTTGAAACTGGATATGAAACAAGCTGTAACGTTGAAAATGATATGAAACATGTTGGAACTGGATATGAAACACGCTGCAATGTTGAAAATGGATATTAAACATGCTGTAAAGTTGAAACTAGATATGAAACATGCTATGCTTAACTGAGACACGGACCTCTCTCTCCAGATTGTTCTCAAACTCTTCAAGAAAGTGAGTCATTGCAGGGTCGCCTTCAAAGTCATTGAAGTGATTGTTCACCCACAGCAAGACTACCCGTGTAACCTGGGGATGCAAGAAGAAAGTAATCAAGATTCATTCAAAGTAAAAAATAAGTGGATGAGCATGGGCTTGGATTGAATGTTAGCTTGTTATATACATTTCTTCACATGAAGTTGTGTGTGTGTGTGTGTGTGTGTATGTACACTACCGGTCAAAAGTTTTAGAACACCTACCTCATTCAAGGTTTATTTTTTATTTGTAATATTTTCTACATTGTAGAATAATAGTGAAGACATCAAAACTATGAAATAACACATGGAACAATGTGGTAACCAAAAAAGTGTTAAACAAAAAATATTTTATATTTGAGATTCTTCAAACAGCCACCCTTTGCCTTGATGACAGCTTTGCACACTCTTGGCATTCTCTCAACCAACTTCATGATGTAGTCACCTGGAATGCATTTCAATTAACAGGTGTACCTTCTTAAAAGTTCATTTGTGGATTTTCTTTCCTTCTTAATGCGTTTCAGCCAATCAATTGTGTTGTGACAAGGTGGGGGGGTATACAGAAGATGGTCTTTTAACAGATAGGGCTTAGTCCATATTATGTCAAGAACAGCTCAAATAAGCAAATGGAAACAATCGTCCATCATTACTTTAAGACATGAAGGTCAGTCAATACAGAACATTTCAGGAACTTTGAAAGTTTCTTCAAGTGCAGTCGCAAAAACCATTAAGCGCTATGATGAAACTGGCTCTCATGAGGACCGTCACAGAAATGGAAGACCCAGAGTTGCCACTGTTGAAGAGGATTTTTATTTTTGTATTTATTTTTTATTTTATTTCAGGATAAGTTCATTAGACTTACCAGCCTCAGAAAGTGCAGCCCAAATAAATGCTTCACATAATTCAAGTAACAGACATCTCAACATCAACTGTTCGGAAGAGACTGCGTGAATCAGGCCTTCATGGCCGAATTGCTGCAAAGAAACCACTACTAAAGGACACCAGTAATAAGAAGAGACTTGCTTGGGCAAAGAAATACGCGCAATGGACATTAGACCGGTGGAAATGTGTCCTTTGGTCTAGAGTCCAAATGGGAGATTATTGGTTCCAACCGCAGTATCTTTGTGAGACACGGTGTGGGTGAACGGATGATCTCCGTAAGTGTATTTCCCACTGTAAAGCATGGAGGTGGTGGTGTTACGGTGTGGGGGTGCTTTGCTGGTGACACTGTCTGTGATTTATTTAGAATTCAAGGCACACTTAACCAGCATGGCTACCACAGCATTCTGAGCGATACGCCAACCAATCTGGTTTGCGCTTAGCGGGACTATCATTTGTTTTTCAACAGGACAATGACCCAACACACCTCCAGACTGTAAGGGCTATTTGAACAAGGAGAGTGATGGAGTTCTGCATCAGATGACCTGGCCTCCACAATCCCCCGACCTCAACCAAATTGAGATGGTTTGGGATGAGTCGGACCGCAGAATGAAGGAAAAGCAGCCAACAAGTGCTCAGCATATGTGGGAATTCCTTCAAGACTGTTGGAAAAGCATTCCAGGTGAAGCTGGTTGAGAGAATGCGAAGAGTGTGCAAAGCGACATCAAGGCAAACGGTGGCTATCTGAAGAATCTCACATTTTATTTTATTGGTTTAACACTTTTTTTGGTTACTACATGATACCATATGTGTTATTTAATAGTTTAAGTCTTCACTACTATTCTACAATGTAGAAAATAGTAAAAAAAAAAATCTATGAGTAGGTGTTCTAAAACGTTTGAAAGTTAGTGTATGTAAGCATGCATGCATCTGTGATATTTTCTATGCTTTAGCTATTACTGATGTTAAGTACCGTCTAGCTTCCATTACAATAAAATTACAAAAAAGACTTATCTGAAAAAGGATAGTAAAGTGTTTGAACTGGGATCTGACCTTGTCCCTGAGGCTTGGGTCGTGGAACCACTCGAGGAGCTTGTTGCCCACGACCATGGGGCTGGAGAGGAAAGTCCTGTAGGTCAACAGGAAGTCCTCGATGTAGGTGGGGTCCACCACAGAGTGCTCCTCTACCAGGTGCATAGTCAGACGCTCCTTCGTGCCCTATAGGAGATGGTGTATAATCCTTTAGATAACACTAAACGTCATATACATGGGCATTCATAACACCTAATATGTCATGACATCTTTATTAGGAAGATGTGGTTTGGAGTCTAAAGGCTTACTCAATAATGAATTAACTCACCTTGATGACGATGTGTCCCTTCCGGGTGCCGGTGCGGTCCAGCTCACGGTGCTCCTTGACCATGACGATCTCGCCCTCCTCCTCCACCTTCTGCATGTTCTTCTCCACCTGGTTGAGGATGCAGCAGTAGTCCTGCTGCGCTATGCACACAAACTGGAACAGAGGTGGAGGGAGTGAGGGAGGGAGAGAGAAAGTGAAAGAGCGGAGTAGTTAGCTTGGGGACATAATGCTTTTTAGACCAACATGGCTGAGAGACATTTTGAGCGAATCTATTTTAAGACACCAATGAAATAAACACTCTCAGTGAATTAACCCCAGCGTCTTCATTTAATTGGTTGGTACCTACTGGACAATGTATACTGAACAAAAATATAAACGCAACATGTAAAGTGTTGGTCTCATGTTTCATGAGCTGAAATAAAAGACCGTCAAAATGTTCTATACACTCAACAAGCTTATTTCTCAAATTTTCACACATTTGTTTACATCCCTGTTAGTGAGCATTTCTCCTTTGTAGCATATCAAGAACATGATTAAACAGTATGATCATTACACAGGTACACCTTGTGCTGGGGACAATAAAAGGTCACTCTAAAATGTGCAGTTCTGTCACACAACGCCACAGATGTCTCAAGTTTTGGAGGCAGAGTACAATTGGAATGCTGACTGCAGGAATGTCCACCAGAGTTGTTGCCAGAGAATTTAATGTTAATTTCTCTACCGATGTCGTTTTAGAGAATTTGGCAGTACATCCAATCCGGCCTCACAACCACAGACCATGTGCAACCACGCCAGCACAGGACAGGACCACAATTGGCCCAGTGTCGACTGGGTTTGGCCAGTGTAGGCAGCCATTGTAAATAAAAAAATGTTTTAACCGACTTTCCTATTTTAAATAAAATAAAACATATTTAAATGTCAAGCCTGCATTAAAATGCAACAGACTAATTGAGTAAGTAACAGGGGTGGAGTATATAACACTGTTCAATATATGGGAGAGAAGGCCCATATCACAGGCCAATCAACCGATAGTCCATCATAATAGCCAGTCTCAGTGCTGAGCCTTACCTGACAGTCGTCCACCTTAGTCTTCATCACTCCCTTCATGTACTCCTTCTCTATGGTGGGGGAGACCCCGAAGCTGTTGCCCATACACAGGATCTCAGGCCTGCCCTCAGGGTACGTCACCTCCACCGAGCCATTCAGGATCACTGACCACGAGTCCAGCTGAGTGGGGAAAGACCACAACCACAAAAAGTTAACATTCAGAAATACTCAGTTATCATTCAGTGGACAATGGTTTAATACAGGGACAGGAAACTGAAGTCCTCTGGGGACGTAGTGGTGTCACTTTGTCCCCATCCCGAGTGCAAAACAGCTGATGCATTCTAAAGTGAAGATCATGATTAGTTGATTATGGAGTCAGGTGTGTTAGTTGGGACTGGGGCAAAAGTGTGACACTAATCAGGCCCCCGAGGACTGGAGTTGCCCATCCCTGGTTTAATATCAGGCTAGGATCAAATGTTAGTGGAAAATAAAGAAAGCTATGATGCTTTAAATAAATGGTTTAATATCAATTAGACTTAAGCAACTAGTTAGCCATTTGCGATTAGTTAGCCGTTAGTTAAATCAAATCAAATTGTATTAGTCACATGCGCTGAATACAACAGGTGTAGACCTTACAGTGAAATGCTTACGTATGAGTCCCTAACCAACAACGCAGTACAGATAAGAAATAGAAGTAACATGTAATTAAAGAGCAACAGTAAAATAACAAAAGCGAGACGATATACAGGGGGGTACTGGAGCAGAGTCAAAGTGCGGGGGCACCGTTTAGTCAAGGTAATTGAGGTAATATGTACCGTAAATTCCGGACTATAAGCCGCAACTTTTTTCCCAGGCTTTGAACCCCGCGGCTTAAACAATGACGCGGCTAATATATGGATTTTTCCCGCTTTCAATTTTTTTTCTTCCAAAAAAACACATTCTGTGACGTGCTCAGTTTTTTGGCGGCATGAAGCTTTCATTAGACCAATGAAATTGCCGAACGTGTTAAGGTCAAACAACTTTTTTGTTTACTGTTTAGATTAAATCGAGCGCTCTCAAACTTCATCATTCTGATTACGGTAGTCATTTTGTCACCCTCATCATGGCAAAGACACGGAGAAATGCATATGATGCAGCTTTCAAGTTGAAGGCGATTGATCTGGCTGTTGGAAAAGGAAATAGAGCTGCTGCACGGGAGCTTGGTCTTAATGAGTCGATGATAAGACGTTGGAAACAGCAGCGTGAGGAATTGACTCAGTGCAAAAAGACAACTAAAGCTTACTGCTAATTTTTTATTTTTTGTTACAAGCCGTGTTTCGTTAAAGCCTATTTATTTTTGTTACAAGCCGTGTTTCGTTAAAGCCTGTGTAAAGTTCATTTGTTTCAATGTACCGGTAGGCACCAGCGGCTTATAGACATGTGCGGCTTATTTATGTTCAAAACAATAATTTATTTTAAATTCAGTGGGTGTGGCTTATATTCAGGTGTGTTTAATACGGTACATGTAGTTTGGGTTATTAATATGTACAGTTGAAGTTGGAAGTTTACACACACTTAGGTTGGAGTCATTAAAACTTGTTTTTCAACCACTCCACAAATTTCTTGTTAACAAACTATAGTTTTCGCAAGTCAGTTAGGACATCTACTTTGTGCATGACACAAGTCATTTTTCCAACAATTGTTTACAGACGGATTATTTCACTTATAATTCACTGTATCACAATTCCAGTGGGTCAGAAGTTTACATACACTAAGTTGACTGTGCCTTTAGAACAGTTTGGAAAATTCCAAAAAATGATGTCATGGCTTCAGAAACTTCTGATAGGCTAATTGACATCATTTGAGCCAATTGGAGGTGTACCTGTGGATGTATTTCAAGGCCTACTTCTAACTCAGTGCCTCTTTGCTTGACATCATGGGGAAATCAAAAGAAAAAAGTCAAGATCTTAGAAAAAACATTGTGGACCTCCACAAGTCTGGTTCATCCTTGGGAGCAATTTCTAAACACCTGAAGGTACCACGTTCATCTGTACAAACAATAGTACACAAGTATAAACACCATGAGACCACGCAGCCATCTTACCGCTCAGTAAGGAGACGTTAGTCTCCTAGAGATGAACATAATTTGGTGCGAAAGATGCAAATCAATCCCAGAACAACAGCAAAGGACATTGTGAAGATGCTGGAGGAAACAGGTAAAAAATATCTATATCCACAGTAAAACGAGTCCAAAATCGACATAACCTGAAAGGCCGCTCAGCAAGGAAGAAGCCACTGCTCAAAAAGCACCATAAAAAAGCCTGACTACAGTTTGCAACTGTATATGGAGATAAAAATCATACTTTTTGGAGAAATGTCCTCTGGTCTGAAGAAACAAAAATAAAACTGTTTGGTCATAATGACCATTGTTATGTTTGGAGGAAAGAGGGGCAGGCTTGCAAGCCGAAGAACACCATCATGTTGTGGGTGTGCTTTGCTGCAAGAGGGACTGGTGCACTTCATAAAATAAATGGCATCATGAGGTAGGAAAATTATGTGGATATATTGAAGCAACATCTCAAGACATCAGTCAGGAAGTTAAAGCTTGGTCGCAAATGTGTCTTCCAAATGGACAATGACCCCAAGCATACTTCCAAAGTTGTGGCAAAATGGCTTAAGGACAACAAAGTCAAGGTATTGGAGTGGCCATCACAAAGCCCTGACCTCAATCCTATAGGAAATTTGTGGGCAGAACTGAAAAAGCGTGTGCGAGCAAGGAGGCCAGCTCTGTCAGGAGAAATGGGCCCAAATTCACCCAACTTATTGTGGGAAGCTTGTGGAAGGCTACCCAAAACATTTGACCCAAGTTAAACAATGTAAAGGCAATGCTACCAAATACTAATTGACTATGTAAACTTCTGACCCACTGGGAATGTGATGGAAGAAATAAAAGCTGAAATAAATAATTATTTCTACTATTATTCTCATTTCACATTCATTAAAATAAAAGCGGTGATCCTAACTGACTTAAGACGGGGAATTTTTACTAGGATTAAAAGTCAGAAATTGTGAAAAACTGAGTTTAAATTTATTTGGCTAAGGTGTATGTAAACTTCCGACTTCAACTGTACATGTAGGTAGGGGCGGCAGGTAGCCTAGTGATTAGAGCGTTGGGCCAGTAACCGAAAGGTTGCCAGATCGAATACTCGAGCTGACAAGGTAAAAATCGGTCGTTCTGCCCCTGAACAATGCAGCTAACCCACTGTTCCTAGGCCGTCATTGTAAATAATAATTTAAATAAAAGGTTAAACAATATGTATATATATTTTTTTTATTACAGTGACTATGCATCGATAACAACAAAGAGTAACAGCGGTGTAAAAGAGGGGGGGGGGGGGTCAATGCAAATAGTCTGGGTAGCGATTTGATCAGACGTTGAGGAGTCTTATGGCTTGGGGGTAGACGTTGTTTCGAAGCCTCTTGGACCTAGACTTGGCCCTCCGGTACCGCTTGCCGTGTTGTAGCAGAGAGAACAGCCTATGGCTGGAGTCTGACAATTTTTAGGGCCTTCCTCTGACACCGCCTGATGGCAGGAAGCTTTTCCCCAGTGATATACTGGGCCATACGCACTACCCTCTGTGACGCAACCAGTCGGGATGCCTGTCGGGATGCTCTCAATGGTGCAGCTGTACAACCTTTTGAGGATCTAAGGACCCATGCCAAATATTTTCAGTCTCCTGAGGGGGAATAGGTTTTGTCGTGCCCTCTTCACGACTGTCTTGGTGTGCTTGAATCCTTGTTAGTTTGTTGGTGATGTGGATACCAAGGAACTTGAAGCTCTCAACCTGCTCCACTACAGACCCATCGATGAGAATGGGGCGTGCTTGGTCCTCCTTTTCCTGTAGCCCACAATCATCTCCTTTGTCTTGATCACATTGAGGGAGAGGTTGTTGTCCTGGCACCACACGGCCAGGTCTCTGACCTCCTCCCTATAAGCTGTCTTGTCGTTGATCAGGCCTACCACTGTTGTGTCATCGGCAAACTTAATGATGGTGTTGGTGTCGTGCCTGGCCGTGCAGTCATGAGTGAACAGGGAGTACAGGAGGGGGCTGAGCACGTACCCCTGAGGGGCCACTGTGTTGTGGATCAGCGTGGCGTATGTGTTGTTACCTACCCTTACTACCTGGGGGCGGCCCGTCAGGAAGTTCAGGATCCAGTTGCAGAAGGTGGTGTTTAGTCCCAGGGTCCTTAGCTTATTGATGAGCTTTGAGGGCACTATGGTGTGGAACGCTGAGCTGTAGTCAATAAACAGCATTCTCACATAGGTGTTCCTTTTGTCCAGGTGGGAAAGGGCAGTGGAGTGCAATAGAGATTACGTCATCTGTTGATCTGTTAGGGCGGTATGCAAATTGGAGTGGGTCTAGGGTTTCTGGGATAATGGCCTTTAGCGGTTAGCCAGACGTTAGCCAGACGTTAGCCAGACGTTAGCCAGACGTTAGCCAGACGTTAGCGGTTAGCCAGACGTTAGCGGTTAGCCAGACGTTAGCAGTTAGCCAGACGTTAGCAGTTAGCCAGACGTTAGCGGTTAGCCAGACGTTAGCGGTTAGCCAGACGTTAGCAGTTAGCCAGACGTTAGCGGTTAGCCAGACGTTAGCGATCTGAATGGGGCTTGGATCGATGTTTAATCACTATTTCTGGCCAGAAAATCAAACTGATGACCATCACATTCTTTAACAGGTGATATTCTTAATCATTAGTCACAAATGGTTCAATAGTATATAATGCCCCCATTTTTACACTAATAATAACTACGATTTTACCCTTTTATTATGGATATAAAAAGATAGCAAATCTTATTTTACAGCAAGGCATCGCTTTCTCCCTTATAGCATCATCAACAACACATTTGACAATGCACTGAGGCAGTAGTGGACATACTTCTAACACACACCAGCTCAATAGGATGTTATTCCACATTGACTGGACTGCCCTTGAAGTGAACTGGACTTAAGGGTATGGCTCTGCACTCTATTGTTTGGGTGCATCGCAGCGAAAAAATGACCAAAGTGGCTTAATTCAAAAACCAGAGCCTGTCCAGACTGTTGAGACAGTACAAGTGATCTCTCTACTGGTCCCCTTGGGGAATGTTATGATGCTGGGAGATGGCCGTCATTCGTGCTTAATAGAGCAGGAAAAAAAACAAAATGGAAAAAGAGAAACCTGCATTGGCAATGGAAAGGGCAAACTCCAAGTCACAGGCCATAGATGTGCAAACCCAGACACATTCAAGACACACACAAGACCAATATAAGAGACAATGGAAATTCCACCCCAAACTTTTTTGTTATTTGTTTCTTTAGTCCATTGTTGATATAGTCCCAAAATGTTTCGCCTGTCAGCAATCAAGTAATCAAAAGTATGTTGCATTTTGATGCAAAATGCATCATACCGGCTGTATTTCTGTATTTTAAAAGTGATATATCTTGATTACTTGATTGCTGACAGGCGAAACATTTTGGGACTATATCAACAATGGACTAATGAAAGAAATACCAAAAGATCATTTTGGATTGGAGTTTTCCTTTAAGACCGACTCATTCACGGCACACCCCTCCACATACAAACATACCTCTTCCCCGTCATTGAGTACGATGGTGCCGGCCCGCTCGACCACGGCAAACACCATGACGGCACACAGCTCCCTCCTCACAGACATGGTCATGTTGGCAAACGCTGGCAGCTGATGCATGAACTCCAGTAATTGCTCTGTGGAAAGGTTGGAGAGGGGGAGTAGAGAGGGAGCGGTGGTTAGGAAGGTCTTCACACAGAGGAGAGAGAGGACGAGCGTAGGAGGACTTGGCAGTCCTTCACTCTTCCTTCACCCTCTGCGTGGCTTTGGATGAAAAAAAGGGCACAGCGAGAAGGTGCATTAAATTCAACCCCACAAGTGATGAGTACCCAACAATGGGATGATTATCTGAAGAACACTAAGGCAAACTACCAATTTAATTTTCATAGACAGAAAAAACTGCATGAGCATAAAAGGAAAAGCGACCTTTTGCATTCACTTCTAAGTGGGTCAACATTAATCAAATCTCATTTGGGGCTTCAGCTTGGCTGTATAGGGCATTGCCTGTCCTGATTCCTGCCCCATGCATTTTTTTGGCTCCTTGAAATAGCTCGTTGCGGGAGCCAGGGAAGGACTCCATCCCTGTGCTAGGCGCCTAAAGTAAGTCTGGGGTGCGGGCTGACCTGTGCTTGGCATGGCAACAGTGTCGTGTGGGAATCCTGCGGAAGCACTGAAACTTTAATGTGCCGGGAGAAGAGAGGCGAGGACGTGCGACGTTGACCTAGAAAAGCCTGTCGGCAGAGAGAGCAGGAAGGGGAGGGGTGGCGGGGGGGTTGTGGGGTAAATCGAGGGGAGGAGAGGGGGACTGGGGTACTCGCTCACTCTCTTTCTACATTTGCATCCACTAGATCATCCACACATCACATCTACAGCTAAGCTTTATATGTGAGTAAATGTGAACTAATCTCTTCTTTTGGCTCCCTATCATTGTAGCTGTACTGCTGCTAACAGGCCTACGATATCACAGTCTTCGTATGGCACAGAAAGAATAGAACTGAGGGCTAAAATAAATTCACCTAACGAAAGCATTGAAGCACGAAGGCCTACAGATGGACACATAATTCACGGTAGCTAGCTAATACAGAGGGGCAGGGTTGAGATACACCAAGGGCGGGGCACTGGGAGAGGGGGCGTCGCTGTGGATTGTTTGATTAAAATCGTGAATGCTTGATTAAACTCTGATGAGTCTACAATGGGGACTCAGATTAGGATTTCCCCTTAGTGAACAAAGCCAAATCTAATTGGCTCCCATTGCTTTTCCAAATGTCTTGCCAGAAAACAGAAAGCACTCACATACAAGGTCTTTTTTAGCAGTAATAATAGGCATTATAACCGTTGTTTGTAGATTTTAAGAGTTTAACGGTGGTGTGGAATAGTCACCCCCTTCTGTGTAATAGGAGCCAGGAAGCAACATAGCAAAGAAGGGGAGGGAAGTGGGGGGCACCCTGCCTAGTGCCTACACAATGGTAGGGGAAACACTGGCAGGCCACAAGTAAATACATTTTGGTTCCCAGAACATTGTGAGTAGGTCACTTTTTAATCAATCAAAGGGGAACCTTGAGGGAATGTTAGGGGAACATTCTGTGTGCTAGCAAGGACTCACCTATGTCGTCATCGGTACGGTCCATTGGGTCCTTCTCCAGGCAGTCCCGCACGATGTCGCGGCTCATGAGGGGGTCCGACGATCGCTCAATGTCCTCCTCGTCATCGTCCTCCTCTGAGTCGACGGCAGTCTCGGGCAGGCCGCTGAGGTCCATGTCGCCTGGCTCGTTTTCCGTGGCCTGAGGGTCAGAGGAGAGGATGGATGTCAGTCAGTCATCACGGATCAAGTCATCCAGGATCAACAAAAACACAACGGCTTTCTCCATCATAAGCACCACCATCAATCTTAGTTTTAATAACATGAGTGCAGGAAAATGGTCACTGGTCCATACTAAGCATGTCAGCTCCATCCATCTACTCCAAGTAGTAACAGCTGCACACTGGTGGGCTGAGATGAGGTTGGTAAATCTAAATCAGGGTTTTGGTGCACAAACTTCACATAAGGGCTGGTAAACAAAACAGCGGCAAGAAGCAGACCCTGTTTCAATTCAATGCTTCAAAAGCGACAACAATGTCTGAACATCTAGCCTGTTTAGTGAGAATGATAGGTCTGAGAGAGACACATCAACACTGCATACCAAAGCACCCTGCTATGCATAAAACACCCAGCTAATTATCTCACATCTCTCCCTCTCCGGGCTCCCCATTTCCCTCTCCGGGCTCCCCATTTCCCTCTCCGGGCTCCCCATTTCCCTCTCCGGGCTCCCCATTTCCACTTAGAGACTGATAACCTCTGAAAGAGTGATAAAATATGTACGTAGCAAAGAGAGAAAAACAAACAGAGAGGGAGCACTAGTAACGCAATTGACAATGTCACACTGATATTAATAGAGATCTTGGCACTGTGCATCCATCAAGGCTTCTCACATACTAGAAATATCGCTGAGAGGCCATATTGTGTGTTTCATGCTCTCAACACGAGCCTCTCCTCGGAACGAAATCCAGGCACAAAACACAGGGAGATGAAAACTAAAAACCCTCCCCTCCTGTTGAGTGCTAACCGACTCCTCTTACCTGAATAAGGTGCCGAAACTCCAGCCTTTTCACTGAGAGAGACGAAAACAATGTCGCCTTCGCAAACTGCCTGCAGCAGCCTAGTCCAAGACGCATCTTTACCGCCCGAGCTGCCAGTCGTGTTTAAATTTTTCAGAGATTCAAAGAGTCCCTGTCTCTCACCAAACGTAGCCCTATGTCATTTATCCTTAACCATCATGTGCAAATGTCTCATTAATGATTCAGGGTGCTGTCTGACTAGCCACTCAGGCGTCAGGAGGTCAGCGAAGTAGGAGGGGCAGGGGAGGGGCCTGATGGGGCGAGAGAGCAAAGGGGCGGGGTTATTATGTTGGGCAAGGGGTTGGTACGGTGTGGACTTGGAGTGAAACAGCGGAAAATCTGAAGATTGAGGTATGTCGGTTCCCTATGCGACAGGGAATAACTGAGGTGGTGAGATGGAAAATCCTAGAAAACTGTCTTGAACTCATCTGGAAATCTCGGCAGCAGTGAAAACAGAGAAAACAGCCATCAGTCTTCAGCTTGATATGAAAGTCAATGTCTACTGATGCCGAAACCCGGTAGAACACACAGCTATATTCCACATGAACAAACATTGTTGGCATGCTCCAAATCTCAGGAGACAAAAAAAGTAAAATGTCCTAAAATAGCAGACCCTATTACTTATCTACAGTAGGAGCTAGGCTAGTTCTCTCACAGAAGCATTCATTTACTAATATCGCTGTCAATTCCATATTACCACCCACCTAGATCTATGAACCAGTCTTATAATAAACGAAATAGTCGAGATTAGTGCGTCGATCATCATTTAGAAGTGTGTGCCTCGGGAGGTTGCAACACCTTCGGATTTGATTCGGACATCATTTCCACTGAGTTACACAATGTTAGACAGTCCAGTGGGAATGCTGAACCATTAAAAATGTCAAATGTTCTCGAAATACAGAGCAAGTCAGAACCCCTCTGTGTGTGATCCGGGGTGTGGGTGGTTAATATTTCAACAGGGCTATTCTTGGATCAATGCTTTCAAGCCTCCTTCTGAAGAAACAATTTCATGATTTATTCAGAGGCAAAACAGTCTGCCATGTTTGCCAGGCAGTGACAGAGGATGCAGCTCTATTCTTCTCTCCGGGAGGAGAGACAATGGGGCACTCCAGCTGACATGGCTCGTGGATGAGAGGACTCTGACGAACAAGGGGCATCATCGCCAAGTGCTTTACCCTGGTAGACGTCCATCTTTGAATAGATTTTACACACACAGTCCTGTGATTTGGGTTGTTCTTAATATTATCAAATATATATGGTGCTATCCTAGAGGCTGGCACAACAAATACAGATCGGCTGCTAAAACATCTGATTGAGTCCATTGATATTGTTATTCACTGACTACAAGTTCCTGTGTTTTTACGTTGTACCAACCCTCTTTCACTTGATGCTCTAGCCATTATAACAGATAAACCCAAACATGCTTGTCCTGAACTACTACTGGTTCAGCCATTTTCTATAAGCTTTGAAGACGAAGTGGGCCTGGATCGTCTCTATTAGTAAGACCGAATAGATAGAGAGAGAGTAAGAGAGAGTAAGAGAGTGTGAGTAGATGAGGGATTTAATGGAGGCGCTACAGCAGACCTGTTAATGAGGACCTAGCAGATGGCCCCAAGACTGGATCAGGGCCTGGGCACAGTAGAGCTTGTTCACAACCTGTCCCCACCCCTCCACATGTACATACGCGTGCAAGCGCACACAATATTTACTCTACACAGATTGTGCGTGTGCACACACACAAACGGCAACAGACTGACACAGACTAATGCGCACACACACACACAAATGCACTCACAGATACACAGACAGCAGGTCACGACGTCGGGAGCCAATGGGGTGCCTGCGTGTGGTAAGAGGATTAGGTGTGATTGGCTATGGGGCCTGACTACAGTCACGGGGCGGGGGGACTGTTCTGTTATATTGGCATTTAAAGGGGGTTGAGGGGGGATGTTGGTGGGACATTGTTGGGAGGTTATGGGCCTGCTAACCTAGTAGGCTGCTTCTTCCAAAGTGTGTGGGGGAGGGGGGCTTCTCCATGGGCATTTATTGGACTTTATGGGGAAGTTGGGAGTAAGTTATGGGGGACGTTGTGGGGAAAGGGGCCTGCGCTTACCTGATATATGTCTGACAGGCTGCTGCTTCCAGAGTCGCTGGTGATACTACATCCTGAGTGGCTGGAAGACACGTGGGTCACCTGTGGGTGCAAGCCGTCGGCCAGGTGGAGTCGGCTGAAGTCTGCGGGGAGCTGCACACACACGCCACACACGCACACAAACAGACAGATGGTCAGTTTCACCAGTCTCAACCCACTCACACCACCCACGCATGGCTGTCAGGCATTTAAAAGGCACTTGGCTACATGGTGGGTGCAACACTTGTTTAGCCCTGACCAAAACATTGTCTATATTAGATATTAGCATTGCGTAGATGTTTGCATGGCATGTGTAGCATTTTGCCTCTGAAGGGCACAGGTGGAGTTGGGGAACTAGTTCCCAAGTGAAAATCTAGAAATGAAGTGGCAGTGGGTGAGTTGAGATCCCAGGGGGATTCTCGATTCTAGATGTAATTTATTAATCTTCTTCAGTTCATTTGATGTCCCTCTACATTAATTTAATTTAAATTAAAAATGCCTTAACCCATCTCATTCTCCTGTGATTACTTACATAGCCGTCTTAATAGAACATACGTGAACAAATTTTAATGAAGCCTGCTCATTAAACACTAAACTATTTCCAAATAATTAATAAATCAAACTAGCAGCTGTTAATTAAATTTCCCACTTTTATGGCATCCGTGGAGAACATTTAAAGAGTTTAACACAATCTAAGTTTTAGTCCGAAAACAAGAGGTATTTATTTAACATGACGTAGCTCAACATTTTAAGCCCCTCTGTAATAGCACCAATTACCTGTTACTTATAAGTGCATACAACCAAGATCAATTCAATTTGAAATTGCGGGCGGTTGGTTGGCAAACCTTGCCGTTCTGTTTCCTGTCCATATTTACTGAGCTCCTCGTGTGTATGGAAAGTAGCCGGGGCAGTTGGGTAGCCCCAGACCAAGCAGCCGGGGCAGTTGGGTAGCCCCAGACCAAGCAGCCGGGGCAGTTGGGTAGCCCCAGACCAAGCAGCCGGGGCAGTTGGGTAGCCCCAGACCAAGCAGCCGGGGCAGTTGGGTAGCCCCAGGCCAAGCAGCCGGGTAGCCCCAGGCCAAGCAGCCGGGTAGCCCCAGGCCAAGCAGCCGGGGTAGTTGGGTAGCCCTAGGCCAAGCAGCCGGGGCAGTTGGGTAGCCCTAGGCCAAGCAGCCGGGGAAGTTGGGTAGCCACAGGCCAAGCAGCAGGGGAAGTTTGGTAGCCATAGGCCAAGCAGCAGGGGAAGTTGGGTAGCCCTAGGCCAAGCAGCAGGGGAAGTTGGGTAGCCCTAGGCCAAGCAGCAGGGGTAGTTGGGTAGCCCTAGGCCAAGCAGCAGGGGTAGTTGGGTACTGAGTCTTGCGTGCTGATGTGACCGACTGGGGTTCAAACCCGGGTCCCGGCATTTCCAAGATTGTGTTAGCCCGTTGAGCTAAAACCTTGATAAGACTTCAGTACCAATGGCAACAAGCATGTATAATTACCAGACTCCAAGATACACTGTGGTGTTGTCACACAGACTCATTCCTAGCTATATGAAGATAACTAAGCAACACACCACCACAAGTCCCAGGGCAGAATTAGCATTAAAAAAGGTTGAATCCGCAGTTGCTACATCCACTTTTGGACGTATAAATTAATGATTTGCACCCATTGATTTTTGAAGAATATAATGTATACATGCCTCGAACATAGTTCAACTGTCACACTCCATGAGAACCCAAAATAGAAGTTTGTTTATATTTACATTGGAGTAAAACAAACATTGTATTGCCTCAACCTGGTTAAAACTATAATTTTGATTTTATGGATGCCATCCTTGCATCCATAGCTCTGTCTATACATTTGAGTGGTTACATTTCTCAAGGCCCATCCCTCAGCTTTTTACAAAAACAGAGGTGGGGTGTCCACTTTGTTTCAAGTGCAGATTCTAGCTTTAAAGCTAATGGTGCAAAATCTCAACTTGTCTAACTAGTCTAGCAAAAGAACAACAATGACAACAACGACAAGTGCTATTCGCAACCTGGAGCATGAATCCACAAGCACATCTATCCAAACTGACCCAAGCCTATGTTAGAAGTGGAAATACCATTAGGTTAAATGTATCAAAAGAAGATATAGGCTACTCCAAGAGGCATAGTTGAATATGAATATTTGAGTGTTTTAATGTTTAATTTATTACCACGCTCAAAGCTTTAAAGGAGGCAGTTGCTCCTTACAGCCAACCCCCTGGCCGCGACACAGGCATTGATTTCTATTTAACCTTTATTTTGACATGGAGTCATGCATTAATATTTTAATCTTCACACCTAAAAGCCAAGCGCATGTGATACAAATCATTTTGCTCTTTATTTAGCCATCTTACATATAAAACCTTATTTTTTCATCAAAAATGGTGAATAACTCACCACAGCTTAATAAGAAGGGTGTGCTTGAAATGATGCACATAACTCTGCATTGTTGGGTTGTATTGGAGAGAGTCTCAGTATTACAATCATTTCCCCCACACAGTCTGTGCTTAGTTTTCATGCTAAGGAGGGCCGAGAATCCACTCTCACATAGGTATGTGGTTGCAAAGGGCATCAGTGTCTTAACATCGCAATTTACCAAGGCAAGAAACTCTGAGCGCAGCCCAATCCAGAAATCTGGCAGTGGCTTCTGATTAAATTACATTTTCACAGAACCGCTTGTTGCAATTTCGATGAAGCTCTCTTGTTCAGATATCGGTAAGTGGACTGGAGGCAGGGCAGGAAAGGGATAATGAATCTAGCTGTTTGTGTCGTCCGTTTCGGGAAAGTACCTGCATAATGGCGCACCTAGCTCACTCATGTGCTTCGCTATATCACATTTTACATTGTCCGTAAGCTTGAGTTCATTTGCACACCAGAAAAGAATACAATGATGGAAAGACCTGTGTGTTGTCCTTGTTAAAACCTCTTAAGGATGGGACCCTTTTATTCCATTTTCGCCTAAAATGACAACCAGATCTAACTGCCTGTAGCTCAGGACCTGAAGAAGGATACGCATATTGTTCATACAATTTGAAAGGAAACGCTTTTGAAGTTTGTGGAAATGTGAAATGAATGTAGGAGAATATAACATTAGATCTAATAAAAGTTAATACAAAGGGGAAAAAAACATGCATTTTTTTGTATCATCATCTTTGAAATGCAAGAGAAAAGCCATAATGTATTATTCTAGCCCGGGCAATTTAGATTTTTGGCCACTAGATCAGGGTGTCGCAGCCAGAAAGAAAATGTGAGAAGCAGAAACTAGAACTGGAGAATAGTACTGCTCCAGATACTAGGCATATACTCCTAAACATGCTCTTCACCACCACCAAGAACATGTGAGCAGGTAAACAGT
Source organism: Salmo trutta (assembly GCF_901001165.1). Classification (NCBI taxonomy): domain Eukaryota; kingdom Metazoa; phylum Chordata; class Actinopteri; order Salmoniformes; family Salmonidae; genus Salmo; species Salmo trutta. The sequence continues at coordinate 23,023,018 of NC_042959.1, forward strand.
CACGAAACATTAAAAGTATCATCCAAAATGAAGTTTTCCACAAATGATTGTTTGAATTTAAAATCAGCACTATGTTGCTGATGGATTATGAGGAAACACCTCCAATGAGAGACATTCTGGAGGTCTCACATGGTTCACAAATGGAATAGATGTGGAATACATTTGGAGGTTCATTTGATACTAAATCAGTTTGACTCGACATGTCCCTCGATTCGTGTTCATAGTAAATCTCAGACTCCATGTGGAGGGGTGGAGAGAGGCTGAGGAGGAGGGGTAGAGAGAGGCTGAGGAGGAGGGGTAGAGAGAGGCTGAGGAGGAGGGGTAGAGAGAGGCTGAGGAGGAGGGGTAGAGAGAGGCTGAGGAGGAGGGGTAGAGAGAGGCTGAGGAGGAGGGGTAGAGAGAGGCTGAGGAGGAGGGGTAGAGGCTGAGGAGGAGGGGTAGAGAAAGAATGAGGAGGAGTGGTAGAGAGAGGCTGAGGAGGAGGGGTAGAGAGAGGCTGAGGAGGAGGGGTAGAGAGAGGCTGAGGAGGAGGGGTAGAGAGAGGCTGAGGAGGAGGGGTAGAGAGAGGCTGAGGAGGAGGGGTAGAGAGAGGCTGAGGAGGAGGGGTAGAGAGAGGCTGAGGAGGAGGTTAGAGAGAGGCTGAGGAGGAGGGGTAGAGAGAGGCTAAGGAGGAGGGGTAGAGAGAGGCTGAGGAGGAGGGGTAGAGAGAGGCTGAGGAGGAGGGGTAGAGAGAGGCTGAGGAGGAGGTTAGAGAGAGGCTAAGGAGGAGGGGTAGAGAGAGGCTGAGGAGGAGGGGTAGAGAGAGGCTGAGGAGGAGGGGTAGAGAGAGGCTGAGGAGGAGGGGTATTAACATTGGTTGTAATGACTCAACAGCTTTTTAAGGTGGGAAAAGTGACGATACTGTTCTGCTCCTGGAATAAACACTTCCAAATTCTCCGGAGAATGTTTCTGGTTACTAAATCACGCGTCAATATTCCTCACTTACAGAAAGCTATATAAATGTTTTAAACAGGAACGACCACAGAATTGTAGATTAGGCATATTATGAGCAGTAGTAGAGAGCACACCAGGTCAAGGAATTTAAATAGTTGGTGTAGCACTTCGAAACAGTGACACGTTATTCAACAGACAAAGCCAAACCAACAGCTTAAATTGGTCTTCTCAATCAAAGCAGAGGCTGTGGTGTGCATGTGTGTACGCATGCATGCGTGTGTGTCTCTGTGTGTATACACACGCAAGTGTGTGTGTCTCTGTGTGTGTAGCCCACACCCCCAATACATTCACACCCAAAAGACCATTGTGAATGAGATGTCATTACAGTGTATCAAAGATGGCCGTCCCATTTCATTAACTGGCTCAGTGCACAGAATCAAATGATTCACCAGGTGGGCTAGAGCCAAAACCAGGCCACAAGCCCCTCATCTGGTCACAACCCCTCTGAACCCCCTTCAGCAGAGTAGAGACACACTATTAGTGGACCCTGAATGGTGTACAATGATGAAGATCTTATACAATTGCAGTCTGCATTGAACAAACTGAATGACATTCCTTTGCACTATGTATTTAGTGGAGATATCATCTTACATGACTGGACACTGAATTGATACACAACTACAACTGTAGTCTGTTTCGGACATCATTGATATTTAATGGCACTATAGAACATGGGGCAATGTTATTATATTTTCATTTCATGAAGACTAAAATCAATGCTGCCTATAAACTGGGGCACGTTATTGTCCTGTTCGATAAGAATGCTGGGTGCAGAAATCAATGCTACCTACAGACTAGCCTGAGATGGACTGCATTTTGAATGTATGGTGGAGCAGATTGCCGATTCCACCCTGATGTAGACTTGCATGGTGGATAAACAGAACGATTAGGACCGGGACGATAACGGTACTGCGAAACTCGTTAGTATTGTGGCAAGGAAACAAACCACAAAGTAAAGTGGGTTTAACTTCTTTAGGTAAACAGCCCAAATGTTGGAAACAAACATTATGTTGTCATCCACAATACTGTACATACAGCAGGTTTTTTTTTAAATAGCAAAGAGTGGGCTGCTTCGTGTTTTCATTTTTGCCATGGAAAATATATTGCGATACTGGTATCACAGCCTTAGCAGCGATGGGAGCTTCATCAATATTGGCGTGTGTGTTACCAGACGTTGGGAGTAGTACACACATGGTCGATAGCCACGTCAATAGCAATATCCTGGCTGTAACCCTACCCACCCTCAACCTGGGTGGTCCCCCTCCTCTACTGTCCCTTCTATGCCCTCTCAACCCCACTCGCTCTCCTTCTCTCCCAATTGAGGTCATCATCTATCCAGCCGTCAGTCAGTCAAGGCAGCGCGCAACTCATTCCAGGAGCATTGGGGTTAAATGGCCTTCTGTTCATTGGCATGGCCAGTTCGGAGAAAATGGATGCTAACAACAAAAACATCCGCAAACAAAAACATCCAAAACACACAATTCATCTATATGTAGGCCCCGTGTGACCCTCCCTTCTGATCTAGATATTCTGGGAACAAATCTAAATAATGAAATCAGCTTTCCGGGGCAGAGCCCAAAATATTTACAATCAGATGGTCATGAGGGGATTAAAGCAGTAGCATCATCTAACACTAGAGCCACAACACTGCATTCATTTGTGCCTTCCATGGTGAGCAGATGTGGAGCTCGCTCCTCAAATTACACTGTAGACCTAATGACCTAGATAGCCGCACTGGCGGCTGCCCCGTGGATGTGGATGGAAGTGCTGGGCTGGCCGCGACTCAACCCAATTATACAGTACAGGGTGGACCGTGAAACTAGGTCTGGGACTGTCGGACTTGGATGAACTAGCCGGGGAGGCTATTCCTTCAACCTGGAGACTGTATAGAGGCTTAACCAAGGTAGATGATAAGGTAGAAAAATGGTGATGTTGGAGGACCAGATACGGCGGGCGCTATCCCAGAGTTCCCCCTGGCCAAAGACCTTGGCGGTGGGGCGTCTCGCTTTCATGAACTGGGCAGGTCAAGAGATTAAAGCTGTTTGTGCTAGGTGTCCGATTAAACGGGCCGGATATTCTCTCTGCCAAGGCTTACTCACCCTACCTTGTGATACTACTCTACTCTACACAGCCGGAGCACATTTACTGACACACAACATGGCTGGCATGGCACAGAGATATGAGAGAGAGATAGAAACAGTCTTACCAACACACAAGCCATCTATTATAATATCACTTTGCTGCTGACAATCACCTAATACTCATATTGCAATCCAAAATCAAAAACTGGGGCATTGTCCAGAGCTTTTAAATGGACAGGAATTATACTGAACAAAAATATATATCACCATTCAAGAATTTCAAACATTTTACTGAGTTACAGCTCATATGAGGAAATCAGTTAATTGAAATAAATTCATTAGGCCCTAATCTATGGATTTCACATGACTGGGAATACAGATATGCATCTGTTGGTCAGAGTTACCTTAAAAGAAAAGGGCCTCACAATGGGTCTAAGGATCTTGTTACTGTATTTCTGTGCATTCAAATTGCCATCGATAAAATGCAATTGTGTTCGTTGTCCGAAGCTTACGCCTGCCCATACCATAATCCCACCGTCACCACGGGGCACACTGTTCACAATGTTGACATCAGCAAACCGCACACCCACATGACGCCATACACGTGGTCTGCGGTTGTGAGGTCGGTTGGATGTACTGCCAAATTCTCTAAAATGATGTTGAGGCGGTTTATGTTATTCTCTGGCAACAGCTTTGGTGGGCATTCCTGCAGTCAGCATGCCTATTCCACGCTCCCTCAAAACTTGAGACATCTGTGGCATTGTGTTGTGTGACAAAACTGCACATTTTATTGTCCCCAGTACAAGGGGCACCTGTGTAATGATCATGCTGTTTAATCAGCTCCTTGATATGCCACCTGTCAGGTGGATGGATTATCTTGGCAAAGGAGAAATGCTCACTAATAGGGATGTACACAAATTTGTGCACAAATAAGCTTTTTGTACTTATGGAACATTTCTGGGATCTTTTATTTCAGCTCATGAAACATGGGACCAACACTTCACATGTGTTTATATTTTTGTTCAGTGTATATCACACAGAGACAGAGAGACAGACAGAGGCAGGTAGAGAGACAGAGGCAGGTAGAGAGACAGGTAGAGAGACACAGAGACAGTAACAGAGGTAGAGAGACAGAGAGAGAGAGAGACAGAAAGAGAGAAGCAAATAGATAAACTAACTCATAATAGCCATGCCTCTATGACAACCACCTACTCTCACTAAATAGACATGTAATTTCCACATATTAGTCATGGGCATGTCACTGCTCCAGAAATATGATACGTTTGAGAGACAGAGGCAGGCAGAGGTAGGCACGCAGAGAGGCAGGCAGAGGTAGGCACGCAGAGAGGCAGGCAGAGGTAGGCACGCAGAGAGGCAGGCAGAGGTAGGCACGCAGAGAGGCAGGCAGAGGTAGGCACGCAGAGAGGCAGGCAGAGGTAGGCACGCAGAGAGGCAGGCAGAGAGGCAGGCACGCAGAGAGGCAGGCAGAGGTAGGCACGCAGAGAGGCAGGCAGAGGTAGGCACGCAGAGAGGCAGAGGCAGGCAGGTAGCGAGACAGAGGCAGGCAGGTAGCGAGACAGAGGCAGGCAGGTAGCGAGACAGAGGCAGGCAGGTAGCGAGACAGAGGCAGGCAGGTAGCGAGACAGAGGCAGGCAGGTAGCGAGACAGAGGCAGGCAGGTAGCGAGACAGAGGCAGGCAGGTAGCGAGACAGAGGCAGGCAGGTAGCGAGACAGAGACAGGCAGGTAGCGAGACAGGGGCAGGTAGCGAGACAGAGGCAGGTAGCGAGACAGAGGCAGGTAGCGAGACAGAGGCAGGTAGCGAGACAGAGGCAGGTAGCGAGACAGAGGCAGGTAGCGAGACAGAGGCAGGTAGCGAGACAGAGGCAGGTAGAGAGACAGAGGCAGGTAGAGAGACAGAGGCAGTGACAGAGGTAGAGAGACAGGTAGAGAGAGAGAGAGAGAGACAGAAAGAGAGAAGCAAATAGATACACTAACTCATAATAGCCATGCTACTATGACAACCACCTACTCTCACTAAATAGACATGCAATTTCCACATATTAGTCATGGGCATGATGTCACTGCTCCAGAAATATGATGCTCTTATGTTTGCGAGACAGAGACAGACAGAGACAGCTAGGTAGGTAGAGAGAGACACAGAGACAGGTAGGTAGGTAGAGAGAGACACAGAGACAGGTAGGTAGGTAGAGAGAGAGACACAGAGACAGGTAGGTAGGTAGAGAGAGACACAGAGACAGAGGTAGGTAGAGAGAGACACAGAGACAGAGGTAGGTAGAGAGAGACACAGAGACAGAGGTAGGTAGAGAGAGACACAGAGACAGAGGTAGGTAGAGAGAGACACAGAGACAGAGGTAGGTAGAGAGAGACAGACAGAGACAGAGGTAGAGAGAGACACAGAGACAGAGGTAGAGAGAGAGACAGAGACAGGTAGAGAGAGAGACACAGAGACAGGTAGAGAGACAGACAGGTAGAGAGAGAGACACAGAGACAGGTAGAGAGAGAGACACAGGTAGAGAGAGACACAGAGACAGGTAGAGAGAGACACAGAGACAGGTAGAGAGAGAGAGAGAGAGACAGAAAGAGAGAAGCAAATAGATACACTAACTCATAATAGCCATGCTACTATGACAACCACCTACTCTCACTAAATAGACATGCAATTTCCACATATTAGTCATGGGCATGATGTCACTGCTCCAGAAATATGATACTCTTATGTTTGTGCTCTCCCACTGTTTCACTAATTAATATGTGCATTATATTAATATTACAAACTAGCCTACTGCTTGCTTGCTGAGGAGGAGATAAAAGGGATGGAGGAGAGAGAAAGAAAGAGGGGAGAGAGAGAAGGCTAAATCTGTGTGCTTGATAGATGTAACTTACCCTCCCCAATCCGTCTCTCTCTGTGACTTACAGCTAGGCAGGAGGCCTCGGAGGGTTGAGTGATGCCAGCGGTTGCTGACAGCTGATCAATTCACCTACAGCTCAAGTGCAGATCGCTCAGTAGCCTACAAACGTCTGCCTGATCGCTGTCTCAAGTCTGGCTGTCACTACTAGCACCATGGACAGCAGCCCACACGAAGGCTGCCCCATCAACCCGCACGTCACAACACACCCAACCTCGCAAAAACGAATCTACGATACATGTTGGCTACTGCATTTGCACAAGAAGTTGGCTAGTCTTTTTTCTAGGAGCACATCATGCAGAAAGATACAATCAAAGTATTGTATCCTAAGTGCATCATAAAAATGTATGAGGAACACAGACACTCCGGAGTCATGGTCGTAAACCCCTCCACCCTGCCTTGCGACGAGAGACTGTGCTACGAGCACATGGCGACTAGCCTACACCACTACTGCTTCTAAATAAAGGTTGTGATTCAGTGAGTCCATGCTCCGGTCTTGCGCTGGGTTATAGTGGGCTGGGCCCTGCATATTCATTAATCTTGGCGCGGCTCGAAAGAAACCCGACGCGCAGCCATTATAGGGTACATAATCATATCCAGAGAGTGGGTCATAGAGCAAAATAAATGCGCACGTCGATACTTACCAGGTTTTTATCTTGCTGGCTCGGGACTCCATGGCTGGTTGATGCTGCTAATGGTTTCATAATGATACAATATACGCTGGGCTAAAATGTAACATTCTTTATCCAGCTATCTATACGGCAGCGCGCCTCTCCCCCATCTTCCTTCCCTCTCGGCTATCCACCGGGCTCTCGCTCTCTCTCTCTGGGAAGAGAGGGGGTGATGCTCAGGGAGTATCTGCTGAAGCTGGCCACGGTTTCAGACGCACCAGCAGCCCTGTATCGGGGGTTAACTCCAGCGAGAGGACAGCCCAGCTTGCACAGCCCCCGCTATGGTCTGCCAACGCAAGGATGCAAAAAAAGAAAGATCTGACTACCCAAGAGGATGCTGGTCGTGCCTTCTTTCTTTTGATACTGATGCCAACAAGGTAGATTCCTCCTCCAATGAGCTCTGGTGTGTGGATCATAAAGCCGGGGGAAAATGTTTAAAAAGAAAATGGCTAAAATGGCTGACAGCACTTTCACTCACGTTCGCTCCCTCATCCTACCTCTCATTTTCTCCCTCCCTCCCTGCTCTGCTCTCTGTCGATGGTAGGCTGGCTGTACATACACACACGTCCACTGGCTGTACACACAAACGCGCACACACCGACTCGCTCACTAGGCTTCACGCACCATTAGATTAGTCTGAAATGTAGGAGCCACCGCCCCCGTGATGCTTTGTTAACACTACTCCTGGTTCATTTGTCGACCAAAGCAGGGGGACGTGTATATGTCAGTGTGTGTATTGGGGAGGGGTGAACGGGGGATTGAATAGGGACCTCCCTCACTGAGGCTGAGAGAGCAGCCGCTGGTGCCTGCTGTTCTACACAGCTTAAAAAGAGGAGAGAATGATAGAGAAACAGAGAAAAGGAGAGACTGAGGGAGGGGTGGATGTAGGGAGAGGAACGAGGATGAATAGGCTGGTTAGAAACAGATAATAAACAGAGAAAATAGGCAGGGAAGAGAGGATGCAAAGGAGAGCAACACACAGAAATCAAAAGGGGTCAATGGAGAGAAGGGGAGAGAGGAGCCCAGAGTGAGTAATGCCATTATCACTCTCACTTCAGCAGTCAACCACGGCTGCAGCCAGTTGGCATGGCAACGGAACCAGGGAAAGCCATTTCCTGGGCGCACGCACACACAGAGAGACAGAGAGAGAGACAGAGAGAGAGACAGAGAGAGAGAGAGAGACAGAGAGAGAGAGAGACAGACAGAGAGAGAGACAGACAGACAGAGAGACAGACAGAGAGAGAGCCAGACAGAGAGAGAGACAGAGACAGAAAAGAAGGGCCCTATTCAGACAGCATGTAATAAAACAAAAGAGGAATATGGATTTGGAGACAAATGGTGTTGCTTTGAATCGCTTTAAATCAGTATGACAATGTCACCGCTGGAGTATAGTAACCACAGCAACTGAGCATGACCTGCCCCCGCGGGGTGTTTGTTGGTTGCTGTGGCGACAGAAGCATAGGGACACAACAAGATTTAGGGAGAGTGTAAGAGTGAGAGCGAGCGAGAGAAGGGGGCACACGTGTGTCAGAGAGAGTAGCAGTCTGGTCACTGACCCCTCCATCACATCACATCACAGGCAGGGCTGTGGTATCACAGTACAGGCAGGGCTGTGGTATCACAGTACAGGCAGGGCTGTGGTATCACAGTACAGACAGGGCTGTGGTATCACAGTACAGACAGGGCTGTGGTATCACAGTACAGACAGGGCTGTGGTATCACAGTACAGACAGGGCTGTGGTATCACAGTACAGACAGGGCTGTGGTATCACAGTACAGACAGGGCTGTGGTATCACATTACAGACAGAGCTGTGGTATCACATTACAGACAGGGCTGTGGTATCACATTACAGACAGGGCTGTGGTATCACATTACAGACAGGGCTGTGGTATCACATTACAGACAGGGCTGTGGTATCACATTACAGACAGGGCTGTGGTATCACATTACAGACAGGGCTGTGGTATCACATTACAGACAGGGCTGTGGTATCACACACATTACAGACAGGGCTGTGGTATCACACACATTACAGACAGGGCTGTGGTATCACATTACAGACAGGGCTGTGGTATCACATTACAGACAGGATTAGAGGTCGACCAATTAATCGGAATGGCCGATTAATTAGGGCCAATTTCAAGTTGTCATAACAATCGGTATTTTTGGACACCGATTTGCTGATTTTTTAAAAAGTATAATTTTTTTACACCTTTATTTAACTAGGCAAGTCAGTTAATAACACATTCTTATTTTCAATGGCGGCCTAGGAACGGTGGTATGACTGCCTTGTTCAGGGGCAGAACGACAGATTCAATCTTGCAACCTTACGGTTAACTAGTCCAACGCTCTAACCACCTGCTTTACATTGCACTCCACGAGGAGCCTGCCTGCTACGCGAATGCAGTAAGAAGCCAAGGTAAGTTGCTAGCTAGCATTAAACTTATCTTATAAAAACAATCAATCATAATCACCAGTTCACTACACATGGTTGATGATATTACTAGTTTATCTAGCCTGTCCTGCGATGCATATAATCAATGCAGAGCGCATTCGCAAAAAAGGACTGTCGTTGCTCCAACGTGTACCTAACCATAAACATCAATGTCTTTCTTAAAATCAATACACAAGTATATTTTTTTTACCTGCATATTTAGTTAATATTGCCTGCTAACATGAATTTCATTTAACTAGGGAAAATGTGTCACCTCTTGCAACAGAGTCAGGGTATATGCAGCAGTTTGGGCCGCCTGGCTCGTTGCAAACTGTGTGAAGACTATTTCTTCCTAACAAAGACAGCCAACTTCGCCAAACGGGGGATGATATAACAAAAGCGCATTTGCGAAAAAAGCACAATCATTGCATGAATGTACCTAACCATAAATATCAATGCCTTTCTTAAAATCAATACACAGAAGTATATATTTTTAAACCTGCATATTTAGCTAAAAGAAATCCAGGTTAGCAGGCAATATTAACCAGGTGAAATTGTGTCACTTCTCTTGCGTTCATTGCACACAGAGTCAGGGTATATGCAACAGTTTGGGCCGCCTGGCTCGTTGCGAACTAATTTGCCAGAATTTTACGTAATTAGAACATTGAAGGTTGTGCAATGTAACAGGAATATTTAGACTTAGGGATGCCACCCGTTAGATGAAATACGGAACGGTTCCGTATTTCACTGACAGGAAAAACGTTTTGTTTTCGAGATGATAGTTTACGGATTCGACCATATTAATGAGTTAAGGCTCGTATTTCTGTGTGTTATTATGTTATAATTAAGTCTATGATTTGATAGAGCAATCTGACTGAGCGATGGTAGGCACCAGCAGGCTCGTAAGCATTCATTCAAACAGCACTTTCATGCGTTTTGCCAGCAGCTCTTCGCTGTGCTTCAAGCATTGCGCTGTTTATGACTTCAAGCCTACCAACTCCCAAGATTAGGCTGGTGTAACCGATGTGAAATGACTAGCTAGTTAGCGGGGTGCGCGCTAATAGCGTTTCAAACATCACTTGCTTCGAGACTTGGAGTACTTGTTCCCCTTGCTCTGCATGGGTAACGCTGCTTCGAGGGTGGCTGTTGTCGATGTGTTCCAGGTTCGAGCCCAGGTAGGAGCGAGGAGAGGGACGGAAGCTATACTGTTACACTGGCAATACAAAAGTGCCTATAAGAACATCCAATAGTCAAAAGGTATATGAAATACAAATCGTATTGAGAGAAATAGTTCTATAATTCCTATAATAACTACAACCTAAAACTTCTTACCTGGGAATATTGAAGACTCATGTTAAAAGGAACCACCAGCTTTCACGTTCTCATGTTCTGAGCAAGGAACTTAAACGTTAGCTTTTTTTACATGGCACATATTGCACTTTTACTTTCTTCTCCAACACTGTTTTTGCATTATTTAAATCAAATTGAACATGTTTCATTATTTATTTGAGGCTAAATTGATTTTATTGATGTATTATATTAAGTTAAAATAAGTGTTCATTCAGTATTGTTGTAATTGTCATAAAAAAAAAATAAAAATGCAAAAATCGGCCAATTAATCGGTAGCGGCTTTTTCGGGCCTCCAATAAATCGGTATCGGTGTTGAAAAATCATAATCGGTCGACCTCTAGACAGGACTGTGGTATCACATTACACAGCACTGTGGTATCACATTACAGACAGGACTGATATAACCATCAAATGACCACACATGTGCTGTATGCCTGGTGTGTGTGTGTGTATACTGTATGCATGCATGTACAGTATGTGCATGGAGTGTATAACTGTGTCCAGGGTACACCCATACCCCTAGGAAGGCTTCTGGTTATTGGAAACACAAAGAGCCCCAGTCAAATATGAGGCCAGTGGGCCAGGCTTGCTGACGGACACTGAGATGTGAGAAGAACAGTGCTTTAAATGATAAAGCACAGCGAACAATGGCTGAAAGGGTATTTCAAGGCCACGTCCCAAATGTATGTATTCTCTACATAGTCTGTATAGTCCCTGGTCAAATGTAGAACACTATATAGGGAATAGGGTTGGTGCTCAGCTGATATTTTCAAATTGCACAATAAGAAACTGCCAATTTGGGCAAATAGGAAAACCCAGCGGTGTTCCTACAATGACAGTCAAAAACAAAAGCGCTTTCTTACACAGACAAAATATGTGTTGCCACCATGCTGCCTTTCTTCAACATCAGATTTCCTTCCATTAGCAAGTGATCTACGGTGGTTCTTGTTATTGCAGGGTTGGATAGGAAAACAAATTCTGATCAAAATGATATATAGCGAACAGACATATACAGTATGTCTATATATGGCTCTGATGCAGATATTCTGTTCTATATTCTATATTGATAGGGTCAACAGAATAGTAATGTATTGAGTCGTTCTGGAAAGGGCTATTTGTTCACGTACTCACTGTATAGTTATTATGTTAAGAGAATACCTCGAAAGCAGGGGTTGTATTTATCGTCGGCCGGCCTCCAGCCAACCAATAGGACATGAAGACCCACTATGACATGAATCCCGTCACCCTCTCCACCCCCCGCGATGATGTAATGCATCGCCAAGCTCAGGTGCTTTCTTCTGGTGCTGATGGCCCGGTCATTAGCATTGTTGGCAACAATCGCTAGGGGCGTCATTATATCATTACATCACTGTGGTGGGGATCGAGTCTGGGGACAAGAGCCAGAAACTCTAGGTCACCCTTTAATGGTTCCCTTTAATGGCATCCTATTTCATACATAGTGCACTAGCTACTTTTGACCACTACTACTTTTAGTGCACTATGTAGGGAACAGGGTGCCATTTGGGATGTAGACTATGGGGTTGACATTCTGCTGAACAATCTCAATCTAAATACAAAGGAAAGGCAGGGGCGCATTGATTGTAGTTGATTGTGACACTGATGTGACAGTGCTAATGGAGAGTAACATTAATGCAGTCACAGATTCAGTTGAGGGGGGCGGTGAGCCTTTCGACGTCAGCCCTTTCTAATGTTCCCTGCTAACCACTATGCCTATAAGTATGTTCCATGCATTATGGGCTTGGATCACGTGATGCTGTTTGCCTGCTGATGCATAGCATTTGGGTCGTAAAAAGCTCATTACCACGGTAAGGAAGATAAAAGCACACAGACACTCTCATACCGTATGTACAGAGACATGCTGTAGGGGGTCATACAAAGCACATAAGCTTTTTTCTCTTAATGTGGCTTTTTCAGTTAAAGCATTTACAGTCAGTTGTATCATTAACAATGTGCACACTGACAAACATTTTTGGAAAAGTAGGCTTTATTTTTTTTTCTCTTCATGATGAGTAAAAATGTTTCAGACTTTTACTTCCCCATTCAGACAGTACAGTAGCTGGTCATACTACCAGTACGAAGACGAGGCTCCTCAGCTAAAACTCAACGCCAGTACAGACACTGCCAGCTAAACACTAAAAGTACACATTTCAAAGGTTAACCAATGCAAATGCTCTTATCACTGAATAACATTGGCTACTTAAGAAATAGAGAAATAGCATACAAGACTAGATCTATTACGGATGGCTTTAAATCTAAGGCTTAGCTTGACTGTAGTTTTGCAAATGGTTGATTATTCCAACTAATATAAAACCTTGCTAACAACTGGTTAGCGATTGGCATCCGTCAAACTAACAAAAGCGACTAGAACGGATGCTACCACACTGCCAGTATCGATCTTGACGTTGCAATTTCTACAGTACATTATGCATGCTACCTTAGCTAATTAGCATGCATGAGAAACAGTCTTGAGCCTTGTTAAATAGCAGACTGTGCATATCAATAAGGGGCCAGGCCCGTGACTTATAGAAGAAAAAATATGAATACACTGCTACAGTCTGCTCCTCTAGGGTTGACTTCCTGTCAGAGAACACAAGAGGCTCATGCCTCTTTCCTGACTACCGTTCCCACGCCACCTGTGCGACTTCAAGAGGTGTCAGGGTATTGTGCTTCTGTTGGCACGTGTTGGCAGGTGTTGGCGTGGGCGCGTTTCCTTTTCCGGGCAGGAAGTGGAGAGGATTTCCTAGCCAAACACGGAAAGGAGTGGCCCACTAGGAGGAGGGGAGGAGAGGGTGAGGAAGAAGCTTTTGAAACAATAGTCCAAGACTCCTCCCAAGACGTAGGGCAAGTTAGCAGGAGAAAAACATTCAGAAGTATAGGAGTAGACACCCGTCTTTACTAAGATGTGTGTTAGGAACACACTAACGTGTTCGGACATTGAACAGATACACTCAGTCCGCAAAATTGATGAAAGTGGGTCTGAGCATTGTGCAAACAAGACCAACAGTGACTTGTGTTTAACCCTACAAATGAACAGGGCTTGGTAAAGACCACCAAATACTACACTACACCATTAGATCAGCAACAAAACATTTCATCTTTGCTGCGTGTGACTGTGTGACCAACCGAGGGACTACATGAGATTGAGTAAGGAGATGAAGAGTATCGAGACAGTTCCAAATCGGGTTAAAGGATTGCTATGGAAGGTCACCAACTATGACTTGATAACACTCTGTCACCAACTATCTTAAGGTAAGCCAGGCACCATGTCTCCCACACCTTCCCCCAGTCTCCCTGATAGGAAACAGGAATATGAAAAAGAGAGGAGGGAAAGTGTACACACTGTCCCAGCCAGGCATACCCTGCTTGTGACAACAGGACAGCCATGATGTCATTGTCCAATGTTGACAGAGATGGGACAGTGAGAGAGATTAGATGGCCTGATATGACCCCCACTAGAGCCCATTTCCCTCCACAGGCCTACTTTTCTTTCTACTGATCTTCAAATGTCTAAGTATAGTAAAGAAAAGGAAGATGAAATGAGAGAAGGAAACACTTTTTTCTCTGGTTAGTCCCTGGTCAGTCATTACAGTAGTCCTTGGATCTGTCTCCCTGGTCAGTCATTACAGTAGTCCTTGGATCTGTCTCCCTGGTCAGTCATTACAGTAGTCCTTGGATCTGTCTCCCTGGTCAGTCATTACAGTAGTCCTTGGATCTGTCTCCCTGGTCAGTCATTACAGTAGTCCTTGGATCTGTCTCCCTGGTCAGTCATTACAGTAGTCCTTGGATCTGTCTGTGTCTCTGGTCAGTCCCTGGTTGGTCATTACAGTAGTGCATGGATCTGTCTCTGGTCAGTCCCTGGTTGGTCATTACAGTAGTCCATGGATCTGTCTCTGGTCAGTCCCTGGTTGGTCATTACAGTAGTCCATGGATCTGTCTCTGGTCAGTCCCTGGTTGGTCATTACAATAGTCCATGGATCGGTTTTTGGTCAGTCCCTGGTTGGTCATTACAGTAGTCCATGGATCTGTCCCTGGTCAGTCCCTGGTTGGTCATTACAGTAGTCCATGGATTTGTCTCTGGTCAGTCCCTGGTTGGTCATTACAGTAGTCCATGGATCTGTCTCTGGTCAGTCCCTGGTTGGTCATTACAGTAGTCCATGGATCTGTCTCTGGTCAGTCCCTGGTTGGTCATTACAGTAGTCCATGGATCTGTCCCTGGTTGGTCATTACAGTAGTCCATGGATCTGTCCCTGGTCAGTCCCTTGTTGGTCATTACAGTAGTCCATGGATCTGTCTCTGGTCAGTCCCTGGTTGGTCATTACAGTAGTCCATGGATCTGTCTCTGGTCAGTCCCTGGTTGGTCATTACAGTAGTCCATGGATTGGTTTCTGGTCAGTCCCTGGTTGGTCATTACAGTAGTCCATGGATCTGTCTCTGGTCAGTCCCTGGTTGGTCATTACAGTAGTCCATGGATCTGTCCCTGGTCAGTCCCTGGTTGGTCATTACAGTAGTCCATGGATCTGTCTCTGGTCAGTCCCTGGTTGGTCATTACAGTAGTCCATGGATCTGTCTCTGGTCAGTCCCTGGTTGGTCATTACAGTAGTCCATGGATCTGTCTCTGGTCAGTCCCTGGTTGGTCATTACAGTAGTCCATGGATCTGTCTCTGGTCAGTCCCTGGTTGGTCATTACAGTAGTCCATGGATCTGTCCCTGGTCAGTCCCTGGTTGGTCATTACAGTAGTCCAGGGATCTGTCTCTGGTCAGTCACTGGTTGGTCATTACAGTAGTCCATGGATCTGTCTCTGTTATAGTGTAAATCCTTTAAACCTGAGGCTCTTGTGTCCGTGCAGCAGCTGAACCTAGGTACAGAACAGGCCTTCACAAAAGACAGCTCTAAAAATAGGACCCCTGCTTTTCCACGGGAGCGTCTGTCTAACAGGTTAGTCTCACTCCTCTCTTTAGTTTTGGGCCCGGCTCACCTAGCTCCTATTCTTCACCCTCTCCAATCCGATTCCATCCGGCGCAGGCAGCATCCTGGAGCCAAATCGGAATATGGGGATATTGTAGTATCGGAATATGTGATATGTGATAGATAAAGTCTGAGGATACTATATTTAAGGAGTGATACTCAATCTAAAGCAATAGCCAAAAAAATGTAGAACTGCCCAGACAGTGCACTAGAAAATATATATTTTGTCAAAGTTCACAAACCCAATTATTAGTTTGGATTGAATCAGGAGCTTGTACGTGACAATAAAACATCTTGGGGGGGGGGGTTCTTGTTCTCCAAACCCACTAATGACGTTGTTCAGCAGATGAGATTAGATGTTCCTCCAACAGCTAAATTACACTCATTATATCATTTCATAATCCTTTTAAGAGGTACAGCAATCATGGTTATCATGCTCACTGCACTGTAGGCTACATGATTACCTGTAGGCTGTGTGACCAGATTCCATTTCTGCTTTATATCTCTAACTCAGTGTTCCCAAACTTTCACTCAGGCCCCCCTTCCAGCATTTGGGAACATCTCTATTCATGTTGCCATGTCTAACGTGTATTCATGTGATACGAGTGACTTGAATGTTACTACAACATCTATGGGATAAAAAAAACGTTAGCTGACATGGGCTAGTTGTTCTGGACATTTCTGACAAGTTATAAATAGCTCTCTAATGTATGCAATGACTGACATGACAAGAGGAAAACTGATGATGCACTACCCAATTTCGAAATTGCACCTCGTGCATTCTACTATTACAACTTTCAAGAGTCAGCTGAAAGCCAGACTTTTTTTTTTAGAGGACCCCACAGTTTGGGAACCACTGCTCTAACTGAACATATTTACATTTGCTATCCATATCAGGATAGTTGAGTCATTTTCAGATGTGACATTGTAAATCTCTATACAACCACAATAGCTTTTCAATTCATGCCCCAATAATATAGCTAGAAGTAAAAGTATTTTTTTAGCACAATGCATTTGACTGTTAGGAGTAAATGGGAAAAACACCTTTATCATTTCAGACACCATCAAATGAAAAGGTCTGTCTGAGTGTCTATAATTAACAAGGTAAAACTACGTACAGTCATGAGTGAGACAGACACCCACCCTCACCAACACTGTTAACAGATACAGTACCTGAGCTTTAATGCATTCCTGGGAGCATTCAGGATGAAATGAAAAGCATGAAAAGAAAAAGCAGAGGAAGATGAGTGTTATCAAACATGCCACATGTCACTCAGGGAGGAAGAGAGAATTAGGCCTGAAGCTTCAGCAGCTGCAATGAGCGGCTGTTAAAAAGCCTTACTCTGCACCAGTTGGGCAGGGTAGGGTTTGAAATACACAAACATGTACATTATTCATTGAGCCAAACACTCCCATCCTCCTTTTCCTGTTTCACATGACAACTGAGGAGCTAGCTGAAGAAACTCTTTCACTGGTTGGGCATAAAAGAGACCGTATACACCAAGACTCACTAAGCCTCAACACACACACACAATTGAGAAAAGGCAAGAAAGCCCTTATTGCGTTCAGTGAGTGCCCATATTGTGAGACAAAACGGTTTCGGGAATCATCATTAAAAGCAATAACTTTGGTCAACTCTGTGGAGTTTACATTTTATATAGAAACAATTAACACCAATCACGGACGCAAATGAGCACATGGTTGGTTGGATACTAAGATGGAGGTGGGAGGGGAGGTTGAACTGAGGGGCATTGATTCGATGAGGCTGCCGCCGGCCACGTGCGTTGCACCATGGTAATTAGGGAACAGCTGCTCAGGGCCTCGGCAAGAACCTGGCGGCCACTGGGCGGACCCAGAAGAAAGAGATTACTCATCCGTTCTGGTGGCGATGGAAAGATTCTAAGATAGAGAGTGATGAAGAAAAATTTAGAGAAAGAGAGAAACACCATCAGAGATAAAACTTCCATCCAAAGGCCTCCTGTGTAGCGCAGTGGTCTAAGGCACTGCATCACAGTGCTAGCTGTGCCACTAGAGAACCTGGGTTCAAGTCCAGGCTCTGTCACAGCCGGCCGCGACCGGGAGACCAATAGGGCGGCGCACAATTGGCCCAACGTCGTCCGGGTTAGGGGAGGGTTTGGCCGGCAGGGATGTCCTTGTTCGATCGCGCACTAGTGACTCCTGTGGCGGGCCGGGCGCAGTGCACTCTGAAACGATCGCCAGGTGCACGGTGTTTCCTCCGACACATTGGTGCAGCTGGATTCAAGGGTAAGTGGGCATTGTGTCAAGAAGCAGTGCTGCTTGGTTGGGTTGTGTTTCAGAGGACGCACGGCTCTCAACCTTAGCCTGTCGCGAGTCGTTACGGGAGTTGCAGCGATGAGACAACACTAACTACCAATTGGATACCACGAAATTGGGGAGAAAAAAAGGGTAAAAGTAAAAAAATGAAAAATAAAACATCTAACCACACTGTTGACAAACTCATTGAATGGACATGAATTACATCATATCATGACAGAGAGAGAGGGAGAAATAGAATAAAGAGAGCCAGAATGAATAGGAGCTGACCATTCTGAGGACAGAACAAGGGGGTCAGTCAGTGTAGCCGACCTCGTCTGAGCGCGTGCGTGCGGCGTGTGATGCATTCTAAGATTTCACAGTTTGCCTAACCCACAATGGACAACCATTTTTAAGGATATTTTACTGCATCTTCATTTGGAACTTGTCCTTTATCATGGCTAGTGTTTCAGTAGCTACGAGCCTTAGCCTCATGTCACCGCCAGGATTGTAGGCTTTTCATTTGGAACATTTTTGCTTTCTGGGATTTCTGAGGTAAAATAAATGTCTGGCAAGTGGTAACAATCCTTTATTTATTCAGCTACTTGCCCTTGGGAGCGTCTTTTTCAAGGGAAGACCAGGACATTGGGCTACACACAGAACCAGAAGTCCCAAGGAGACCACCAGTGCTAGGTTAGCACGCCATTGGCAATATCCCAGTTACAATTTTGTAGGACATAGTAGATGTTGGTCAAATCAGGTCCACTGTTGGGGGAACAAAGTCTTGGCACTCTGCCTGGAGGGCCTTCAATTGTGATGGTCCACACTGAGGGAATGCCCATACTTAAGAGGATCCTATATATTGCACATTATAAAGCAAATTCCTAATCAACCATAGATGGCAATAAGGATATATTTAAGAAGAAAATTTGAAAGTAGGGACAGAGCAGATTGATTAGAAAAGACATACCTTAAATGAAAGGCCCCTTGTGTTAAAGGGAATCCCGACAAAATAAAACGTATAGACAAGACCAATGTCCCCGTAATACACACACTCTGTCTACCAAGTCAGATTTTAAGGGCCTTAAATGTGAGTGAATCCTTTAGCTTCCACCGCTGCTCTCTCGCTCTCCCTATTCCCCACGTCAAAAGTTTCTCTCTGCAGCATTTTTTACCTCTAAAAGCACCTTAGGGTTTGGGAGGAAAATCCCAGTCTCATCTGAAGTTGCTCCCTCTGCACTACTGTGCTTAAAGCGCACTCCACCAATGGCCATTCGGGACTACTTGTTACCATGGCACCTAAGTATTCTTCCCACAGAGTCTCTGAGGAGAACTACAATTTTGTGACAGGCGACATCAGGCCATGTGAAAGTTCAGGGTGTGTTTTTATGTCAGAGTCATTGTAAAATTAGGGGGTGGTTTGGGAGGGTTGGATGATGTCTGCCGTGTTTCTGCTTTGTATGGCAAACCCAGACTTTCAATGGTATTTCAAACAAGCCAGGGTACTCTTGTCGACACCATCCCTTGAGAATGCCAGGAATGGGAGGAATGGACTGAAATAGGGCAGAACTGGGGCTTAGGGAAAATAACAACATGGCCCAAGGGATGTGTTCACATCATTAGTGAACATTTAGTGCACTTCCATGGGTTCCCATGAATAGCAATATGGGGTGCGTTCACATAATTGTAATGCATATACAGAGTGCAAAAAACATTAAGAACACCTTACTAATATTGAGTTGCACCCCCTTTTCAGAACAGCCTCAATTCGTTGGGGCATGGACTCTACAAGGTGTCGAAAGCATTCCACAGGGATGCTGGCTCATGTGGACTCCAATGCTTCCCACAGTTGTGTCAAGTTGGCTGGATGCCCTGGATTATTTTTGATACACATGGGAAACTGTCGAGCGTGAAAAACCCAGCAGCTTTCCAGTTCTTGACACAAATCGGTGAGCCTGGCAACTACTACCATACCCCGTTCAAAGGCACTTTAAATATTTAGTCTTGCCCATTCACCCTTTGAATGGCACACATACACAATCCATGTCTCAATTGTCTCGAGGCTTAAAAATCCTTGTGGTTGTAACAGGTGACATCAATAAGGGATCATAGCTTTCACCTGGTCAGTCTGTCAAGGAAAGAGCCGGTGTTCCTAATGTTTTGTAAGTGAACACTTCATTATAGTTAATATGGGTTCCCATGAACAAGGCACACTTTAGGACCCCTCTCAGGCACTGCTGTGGCCACCTCAGAGGACTGTGGGCTGTTCCATTGGAAAATAAGAGACTCCGTCTCCACACATGCTGCCCTTTTAGAATGTGGGGGGTGGGCAGCTATGGGACCACATGATGAAAAGGGCCCCTGTTCCGTTTTCCACATTGACTGCTCTTTTCCCCCTTCCCTCTCTTCCCTCCTTTCCAGTCCTCCTCTTGCTGATTTTCCTGGAGAAACTAACTGGTTCTACAATAACCATCCATATCAACTCCTAGTGGGTGACTCAACACAGTGTGTGCCTTGAACTACATGCAGGGAACTCCTTAAGCTATACTGTGTAGAATAACAGCCGCCCTGACAGACTGCGCAGAATAACAACAACCACCCTGACAGACAGCGCAGAACAACAACAACCCCCCTGACAGACAGCGCAGAATAACAACAACCACCCTGACAGACTGCGCAGAACAACAACAACCACCCTGACAGACTGCGCAGAATAACAACAACCACCCTGACAGACAGCGCAGAATAACAACAACCACCCTGACAGACTGCGCAGAATAACAACAGCCCCCCTGACAGACAGCGCAGAATAACAACAGCCCCCCTGACAGACAGCGCAGAATAACAACCACCCTGACACAGACTTGAGCAATAGGGGACACAGTAAATATGCACTTGGGGTTATGGAGTGAAGGAGACATGCACATTGAGTAAAGGGAATGAGTAAAGGGTATAGGGGGTGTTGCAAAGGGACACTAGTTCTAGAGAGAAAGGGTCCAAAGATGACTACACAGGAGGTTATAGCCTTTAAAAGGGCTAACAGTGAGGGTGCAGATAAAGGTATATAAGGTAGCCTACAGCAAAAGAGTGCACAGCATGGAACAATGCGTTTTGAGAACAGGTAGCCAGGAGGGTAGAATTATAATACCAGGGTGAAACAAGGCACAGCAAGCCTACAGCAAACACAATACATTGACAACAACATAAATACAGACCTCAGCAAAGCAGTAACAAGGGTGTACACAGACCAGGCTATAAGGTACTAACTAATAGGCTACACAGACCAGGCTATAAGGTACTAACTAGTAGGCTACCCAGACCAGGCTATAAGGTACTAACTAGTAGCCTACCCAGACCAGGCTATAAGGTACTAACTAGTAGCCTACCCAGACCAGGCTATAAGGTACTAACTAGTAGGCTACCCAGACCAGGCTATAAGGTACTAAATAGTAGGCTACACAAGTTAGCATCCGACCAGCTAAGGCAAGGACTAAGTTAAGCCAACACAGAAACTCAAACTACACAATCTGGACGCTCCATCTTCGCGCCACATGCGTGTCCAGCAATACACAACACCCTAGTTGCTAACTAAGACAGAGGAAGAGCCAGGTAGCTAAAAGGGACTCACCGTGTGATATCCCCTGACTACGGGCGGCTTGCCGGTGGGGTACGGGTCCACCGTGTCGATGATGGTCTGTCGCTCGCCTTTCTGGTTGATCTTGCGGAACCTGCGGCGGGACTGTCGGTGTGATGCTTGCCTCTGGAAGTACTCCTCATTTTCCTCCATATAGTCCACCTGGGGAAACAGGGTAGGAGGAAAGAAAGGAGTGACTGGCTCTTCTTTTCCTTGCCCCCTCCTCCCCCTCCTCCCTCCCCTCTCACTGCGTAAAAATAGCAACGTTTGTGGGCTGCGCATCAACACTCCTCTCCGACATCAACGGGAGCTTTCACAACTCCAGGAGAAGGGGGAAAAAGAGAGAAGGATGTGTGTGTGAGAGAGAGAGGTACAGAAAGAATGGGCAAGGGAAGGGTGTGAACGAAAGACAAAAACAGAGTAATAGATCAAGAGATCAAGAGCGGGATGGAGGGGGAGAGAGAAAAAGGGAGAGGGAGATACCTTGCCCTGATGTGATTCAGATTGAGTCAATCACAGTCAGTGCCAGCCAGCCAGCCTAAATCAGTCAGTCAGCCAGCCAGCCAGTCAGCCAGCCAGTCTCAGTCAGTCAGCCAGTCTCAGTCAGTCAGTCAGCCAGCCAGTCTCAGTCAGTCAGTCAGCCAGCCAGTCTCAGTCAGTCAGCCAGCCAGCCAGTCTCAGTCAGTCAGCCAGCCAGCCAGCCAGTCTCAGTCAGCCAGCCAGTCTCAGTCAGCCAGCCAGTCTCAGTCAGCCAGCCAGTCTCAGTCTCAGCCAGCCAGCCTCAGTCTCAGTCAGCCAGCCTCAGTCTGCCAGTCTCAGTCAGCCAGCCAGTCTCAGTCAGCCAGCCTCAGTCTCAGTCAGCCAGCCAGCCAGTCTCAGTCAGCCAGCCAGCCAGTCTCAGTCAGCCAGCCAGCCAGTCTCAGTCAGCCAGCCAGCCAGTCTCAGTCAGCCAGCCAGTCTCAGTCAGCCAGCCAGTCTCAGTCTCAGTCAGTCAGCCAGCCAGTCTCAGTCTCAGTCAGCCTGCCAGCCACAGTCTCAGTCTCAGTCAGCCAGCCAGCCACAGTCTCAGTCTCAGTCAGCCAGCCAGCCAGCCACAGTCTCAGTCAGCCAGCCAGTCTCAGTCAGCCAGTCTCAGTCTCAGTCAGCCAGTCTCAGTCAGCCAGTCTCAGTCAGCCAGCCAGTCTCAGTCAGCCAGCCAGTCTCAGTCAGCCAGCCAGTCTCAGTCAGCCAGCCAGTCTCAGTCAGCCAGCCAGTCTCAGTCAGCCAGCCAGTCTCAGTCAGCCAGCCAGCCAGTCTCAGTCAGCCAGCCAGTCTCAGTCAGCCAGCCAGTCTCAGTCAGCCAGCCAGCCAGTCTCAGTCTCAGTCAGCCAGCCAGTCTCAGTCAGCCAGCCAGTCTCAGTCAGCCAGCCAGTCTCAGTCAGCCAGCCAGTCTCAGTCTCAGTCTCAGTCAGCCAGCCAGTCTCAGTCAGCCAGCCAGCCAGTCTCAGTCAGCCAGCCAGTCTCAGTCAGCCAGCCAGCCAGTCTCAGTCTCAGTCAGCCAGCCAGTCTCAGTCAGCCAGCCAGTCTCAGTCAGCCAGCCAGTCTCAGTCAGCCAGCCAGTCTCAGTCAGCCAGCCAGTCTCAGTCTCAGTCTCAGTCAGCCAGCCAGTCTCAGTCTCAGTCAGCCAGCCAGTCTCAGTCAGCCAGCCAGTCTCAGTCAGCCAGCCAGTCTCAGTCTCAGTCAGCCAGCCAGTCTCAGTCTCAGTCAGCCAGCCAGTCTCAGTCTCAGTCAGCCAGCCAGTCTCAGTCAGCCAGCCAGTCTCAGTCAGCCAGCCAGTCTCAGTCAGTCAGTCAGCCACAGTCAGTCAGTCAGCCAGCCAGCCTCAGTCAGTCAGTCAGCCAGCCTCAGTCAGTCAGTCAGCCAGCCAGTCTCAGTCAGTCAGTCAGCCAGCCAGTCTCAGTCAGTCAGTCAGCCAGCCAGTCTCAGTCAGTCAGTCAGCCAGCCAGTCTCAGTCAGTCAGTCAGCCAGCCAGTCTCAGTCAGTCAGTCAGCCAGCCAGTCTCAGTCAGTCAGTCAGCCAGCCAGTCTCAGTCAGTCAGTCAGCCAGCCAGTCTCAGTCAGTCAGTCAGCCAGCCAGTCTCAGTCAGTCAGTCAGCCAGCCAGCCTCAGTCAGTCAGCCAGCCAGCCAGTCTCAGTCAGTCAGCCAGCCAGCCAGTCTCAGTCAGTCAGTCAGCCAGCCAGCCAGTCTCAGTCAGCCAGTCTCAGTCAGCCAGCCAGTCTCAGTCTCAGTCAGCCAGCCAGTCTCAGTCTCAGTCAGCCAGCCAGTCTCAGTCTCAGTCAGCCAGCAGTCAGTCAGCCAGCCAGTCAGTCAGCCAGCCAGTCTCAGTCAGCCAGCCAGTCTCAGTCAGCCAGTCTCAGTCTCAGTCAGCCAGTCTCAGTCTCAGTCAGCCAGTCTCAGTCAGCCAGCCAGTCTCAGTCAGCCAGTCTCAGTCAGCCAGCCAGCCAGTCTCAGTCAGCCAGTCTCAGTCTCAGTCAGCCAGCCAGTCTCAGTCTCAGTCAGCCAGCCAGTCTCAGTGTCAGTCAGCCAGCCAGTCTCAGTCAGCCAGTCTCAGTCTCAGTCAGCCAGCCAGTCTCAGTCTCAGTCAGCCAGCCAGTCTCAGTCAGCCAGCCAGTCTCAGTCAGCCAGCCAGTCTCAGTCTCAGTCAGCCAGCCAGTCTCAGTCTCAGTCAGCCAGCCAGTCTCAGTCAGCCAGCCTCAGTCTCAGTCAGCCAGCCAGCCAGTCTCAGTCAGCCAGCCAGCCAGTCTCAGTCAGCCAGCCAGCCAGTCTCAGTCAGCCAGCCAGTCTCAGTCAGCCAGCCAGTCTCAGTCTCAGTCAGTCAGCCAGCCAGTCTCAGTCTCAGTCAGCCTGCCAGCCACAGTCTCAGTCTCAGTCAGCCAGCCAGCCACAGTCTCAGTCTCAGTCAGCCAGCCAGCCAGCCACAGTCTCAGTCAGCCAGCCAGTCTCAGTCAGCCAGTCTCAGTCTCAGTCAGCCAGTCTCAGTCAGCCAGTCTCAGTCAGCCAGCCAGTCTCAGTCAGCCAGCCAGTCTCAGTCAGCCAGCCAGTCTCAGTCAGCCAGCCAGTCTCAGTCAGCCAGCCAGTCTCAGTCAGCCAGCCAGTCTCAGTCAGCCAGCCAGTCTCAGTCAGCCAGCCAGCCAGTCTCAGTCAGCCAGCCAGTCTCAGTCAGCCAGCCAGCCAGTCTCAGTCAGCCAGCCAGCCAGTCTCAGTCTCAGTCAGCCGGCCAGTCTCAGTCAGCCAGCCAGTCTCAGTCAGCCAGCCAGTCTCAGTCAGCCAGCCAGTCTCAGTCTCAGTCTCAGTCAGCCAGCCAGTCTCAGTCAGCCAGCCAGCCAGTCTCAGCCAGCCAGCCAGTCTCAGTCAGCAGCAGCCAGTTCATCTCAGTCAGCCAGCCAGTCTCAGTCAGCCAGCCAGTCTCAGTCAGCCAGCCAGTCTCAGTCAGCCAGCCAGTCCAGTCAGCCAGCCAGTCTCAGTCTCAGTCTCAGTCAGCCAGCCAGTCTCAGTCTCAGTCAGCCAGCCAGTCTCAGTCAGCAAGCCACAGTCTCAGTCTCAGTCAGCCAGCCAGTCTCAGTCTCAGTCAGCCAGCCAGTCTCAGTCAGCCAGCCAGTCTCAGTCTCAGTCAGCCAAGCCAGTCTCAGTCAGCCAGCCAGCTCAGTCAGTCAGTCAAGCCAAGCCTCAGTCAGTCAGTCAGCCAAGCCAGTTCTCAGTCAGTCAGTCAGCCAGCCCTCAGTCAGTCAGTCAGCAGCCGTCCAGTCAGTCAGTCAGCCAGCCAGGTCTCAGTCAGTCAGTCAGCCAGCCAGTCTCAGTCAGTCAGTCAGCCAGCAGTCTCAGTCAGTCAGTCAGCCAGCCAGTCTCAGTCAGTCAGTCAGCCAGCCAGTCTCAGTCAGTCAGTCAGCCAGCCAGTCTCAGTCAGTCAGTCAGCCAGCCAGTCTCAGTCAGTCAGTCAGCCAGCCAGTCTCAGTCAGTCAGTCAGCCAGCCAGTCTCAGTCAGTCAGTCAGCCAGCCAGTCTCAGTCAGTCAGTCAGCCAGCCAGCCTCAGTCAGTCAGCCAGCCAGCCAGTCTCAGTCAGTCAGCCAGCCAGCCAGTCTCAGTCAGTCAGTCAGCCAGCCAGCCAGTCTCAGTCAGCCAGTCTCAGTCAGCCAGCCAGTCTCAGTCTCAGTCAGCCAGCCAGTCTCAGTCTCAGTCAGCCAGCCAGTCTCAGTCTCAGTCAGCCAGCCAGTCTCAGTCAGCCAGCCAGTCTCAGTCAGCCAGCCAGTCTCAGTCAGCCAGTCTCAGTCTCAGTCAGCCAGTCTCAGTCTCAGTCAGCCAGTCTCAGTCAGCCAGCCAGTCTCAGTCAGCCAGTCTCAGTCAGCCAGCCAGCCAGTCTCAGTCAGCCAGTCTCAGTCTCAGTCAGCCAGCCAGTCTCAGTCTCAGTCAGCCAGCCAGTCTCAGTGTCAGTCAGCCAGCCAGTCTCAGTCAGCCAGTCTCAGTCTCAGTCAGCCAGCCAGTCTCAGTCTCAGTCAGCCAGCCAGTCTCAGTCAGCCAGCCAGTCTCAGTCAGCCAGCCAGTCTCAGTCTCAGTCAGCCAGCCAGTCTCAGTCTCAGTCAGCCAGCCAGTCTCAGTCAGTCAGTCAGCCACAGTCAGTCAGTCAGCCACAGTCAGTCAGCCAGCCAGCCAGTCTCAGTCAGCCAGCCAGTCTCAGTCAGTCAGTCAGCCAGCCAGTCTCAGTCAGTCAGTCAGCCAGCCAGCCTCAGTCAGTCAGTCAGTCAGCCAGCCAGCCAGTCTCAGTCAGTCAGTCAGTCAGCCAGCCAGCCAGTCTCAGTCAGTCAGTCAGTCAGCCAGCCAGTCTCAGTCAGTCAGTCAGTCAGCCAGCCAGTCTCAGTCAGTCAGTCAGCCAGCCAGCCAGTCTCAGTCAGTCAGTCAGCCAGCCAGCCAGTCTCAGTCAGTCAGTCAGTCAGCCAGCCAGTCTCAGTCAGTCAGTCAGCCAGCCAGCCAGCCAGTCTCAGTCAGTCAGTCAGCCAGCCAGCCAGTCTCAGTCAGCCAGCCAGTCTCAGTCTCAGTCAGCCAGCCAGTCTCAGCCAGCCAGCCAGTCTCAGCCAGCCAGCCAGTCTCAGCCAGCCAGTCTAAGTCAGTCAGCCAGCCAGTCTCAGTCAGCCAGCCAGCCAGTCTCAGTCAGTCAGCCAGCCAGTCTCAGTCAGCCAGTCTCAGTCAGCCAGTCTCAGTCAGCCAGTCTCAGTCTCAGTCAGCCAGTCTCAGTCAGCCAGCCAGCCAGTCTCAGTCAGCCAGCCAGCCAGTCTCAGTCAGCCAGTCTCAGTCAGCCAGCCAGCCAGTCTCAGCCAGCCAGTCTCAGTCAGCCAGTCTCAGTCAGCCAGTCTCAGTCAACCAGTCTCAGTCAGACAGTCTCAGTCAGCCAGTCTCAGTCTGTCAGCCAGCCAGTCTCAGTCAGCCAGCCAGCCAGTCTCAGTCAGCCAGCCAGCCAGTCTCAGTCAGCCAGCCAGCCAGTCTCAGTCAGCCAGCCAGCCAGTCTCAGTCAGCCAGCCAGCCAGTCTCAGTCAGCCAGCCAGCCAGTCTCAGTCAGCCAGCCAGCCAGTGTCAGTCAGCCAGCCAGCCAGTCTCAGCCAGCCAGTCAGCCAGTCAGCCAGTCTCAGCCAGCCAGTCTCAGCCAGCCAGTCCCAGCCAGCCAGTCCCAGCCAGCCAGTCCCAGCCAGCCAGTCTCAGCCAGCCAGTCTCAGTCAGCCAGCCAGCCAGTGTCAGTCAGCCAGCCAGCCAGTCTCAGCCAGCCAGTCAGCCAGCCAGCCAGCCAGTCTCAGCCAGCCAGTCTCAGCCAGCCAGTCCCAGCCAGCCAGTCTCAGTCAGCTAGCCAGCCAGTCTCAGTCAGCCAGCCAGCCAGCCAGCCAGTCTCAGCCAGTCAGCCAGCCTCAGCCAGCCAGCCAGCCTCAGCCAGCCAGCCTCAGTCTCAGCCAGCCTCAGTCTCAGCCAGCCTCAGCCTCAGCCAGCCTCAGCCAGCCTCAGCCTCAGCCAGCCTCAGCCTCAGCCAGCCTCAGCCTCAGCCAGCCTCAGCCAGCCTCAGCCAGCCTCATCCTCAGTCAGCCAGCCAGCCAGTCTCAGCCAGCCAGCCAGTCTCAGCCAGCCAGCCAGTCTCAGTCAGCCAGCCAGCCAGTCTCAGTCAGCCAGCCAGCCAGTCTCAGCCAGCCAGCCAGTCTCAGTCAGCCAGCCAGTCTCAGTCAGCCAGCCAGCCAGTCTCAGTCAGCCAGCCAGCCAGCCAGTCTCAGTCAGCCAGCCAGTCTCAGCCAGCCAGTCCCAGCCAGCCAGCCAGCCTCAGCCAGCCAGTCTCAGTCAGCCAGCCAGCCAGCCAGTCTCAGTCAGCCAGCCAGTCTCAGCCAGCCAGTCCCAGCCAGCCAGCCTCAGCCAGCCAGCCAGTGTCAGTCAGCCAGCCAGTCTCAGCCAGCCAGTCTCAGTCAGCCAGCCAGCCAGTGTCAGTCAGCCAGCCAGCCAGCCAGTCTCAGCCAGCCAGTCCCAGTCAGCCAGCCAGTCCCAGCCAGCCAGTCCCAGCCAGCCAGTCTCAGCCAGCCAGTCTCAGCCAGCCAGCCAGCCAGTCTCAGTCAGTCAGCCAGCCAGTCTCAGTCAGCCAGCCAGCCAGTCTCAGTCAGTCAGCCAGCCAGCGTCAGCCAGCCAGCCAGTCTCAGCCAGCCAGCCAGTCTCAGTCTCAGCCAGCCAGTCTCAGTCTCAGCCAGCCAGCCTCAGTCTCAGCCAGCCAGCCTCAGTCTCAGCCAGCCAGCCTCAGTCTCAGCCAGCCTAAGTCTCAGCCAGCCTCAGTCTCAGCCAGCCTCAGTGCCAGCCAGCCTCAGTGCCAGCCAGCCTCAGTGCCAGCCAGTCTCAGCCAGCCAGCCTCAGCCAGCCAGCCTCAGCCAGCCAGCCTCAGCCAGCCAGTCTCAGTCAGCCAGTCTCAGTCAGCCAGTCTGTTAGCCAGCCAGCCAGCCAGCCAGTCTCAGTTAGCCAGCCAGCCAGCCAGTCTCAGTTAGCCAGCCAGCCAGTCTCAGTCAGCCAGTCTCAGTCAGCCAGTCTCAGCCAGCCAGTCAGCCAGCCAGTCTCAGCCAGCCAGCCAGCCAGTCTCAGCCAGTCTCAGCCAGCCAGTCTCAGCCAGCCAGTCTCAGCCAGCCTGCCAGCCAGTCTCAGCCAGCCAGCCAGCCAGCCAGTCTCAGCCAGCCAGCCAGCCAGTCTCAGCCAGCCAGCCAGCCAGTCTCAGCCAGCCAGCCAGCCAGTCTCAGCCAGCCAGCCAGCCAGTCTCAGCCAGCCAGCCAGCCAGTCTCAGCCAGCCAGCCAGCCAGGCTCAGCCAGCCAGCCAGCCAGGCTCAGCCAGCCAGCCAGCCAGGCTCAGCCAGCCAGCCTCAGTCCCAGCCAGCCAGCCTCAGTCCCAGCCAGCCAGCCTCAGTCCCAGCCAGCCAGCCTCAGTCCCAGCCAGCCAGCCTCAGTCCCAGCCAGCCAGCCTCAGTCCCAGCCAGCCAGCCTCAGTCCCAGCCAGCCAGCCTCAGTCCCAGCCAGCCAGCCTCAGTCCCAGCCATCCAGCCTCCGTCCCAGCAAGCCTCCGTCCCAGCCAGCCAGCCAGCCTCAGTCAGCCAGCCAGCCAGTCTCAGCCAGCCAGCCAGACTCAGTCTCAGTTAGCCTCAGCCAGCCTCAGCCAGCCAGTCTCAGTCAGCCAGCCAGCCAGTCTCAGCCAGCCAGTCTCAGCCAGCCTCAGTCTCAGCCAGCCTCAGTCTCAGCCAGCCACAGTCTCAGCCAGCCACAGTCTCAGCCAGCCACAGTCTCAGCCAGCCACAGTCTCAGCCAGCCACAGTCTCAGCCAGCCACAGTCTCAGCCAGCCACAGTCTCAGCCAGCCACAGTCTCAGCCAGCCACAGTCTCAGCCAGCCACAGTCTCAGCCAGCCACAGTCTCAGCCAGCCACAGTCTCAGCCAGCCACAGTCTCAGCCAGCCTCAGTCTCAGCCAGCCTCAGTCTCAGCCAGCCAGCCAGCCAATCTCAGCCAGCCAGCCAGCCAGCCAGCCAGCCAGCCAGTCTCAGCCAGCCAGCCAGTCAGCCAGACTCAGCCAGCCAGTCAGTCTCAGTCAGCCAGCCAGTCTCAATCAGCCAGCCAGCCTCAGTGTCAGCCAGCCAGCCAGCCAGCCAGCCAGCCCGCCCGCCTCAGTCTGTCAGCCGGCCTCAGTCTGTCAGCCTCAGCCGGCCTCCGCCTCAGCCGGCTTCCGCCTCAGCCGGCCTCCGACTGCCTGGGCCTGCCTGCCTGGGCCTGCCTGCCTGGGCCTGCCTGCCTGGGCCTGCCTGCCTGGGCCTGCCTGCCTGGGCCTGCCTGCCTGCCTGCCTGCCTGGGCCGGCCTGCCTGCCTGGGCCGGCCTGCCTGCGACTGCCTGGGCGGGCCGGCCTGCCTGCGACTGTCTGGGCCGGCCTGCCTCGGCCTGCCTGGGCCGGCCTGCCTGGGCCTGCCTGGGCCGGCCTGCCTGGGCCTGCCTGGGCCGGCCTGCCTGGGCCTGCCTGGGCCGGCCTGCCTGGGCCTGCCTGCCTGGGCCTGCCTGGGCCTGCCTGCCTGGGCCTGCCTGCCTGGGCCTGCCTGCCTGCCTGCCTGCGACTGCCTGGGCCGGCCTGCCTGCCTGCGACTGCCTGGGCCGGCCTGCCTCGGCCTGCCTGCCTGGGCCTGCCTGCCTGCCTGCCGGCCTGCCTGCCTGCCTGCCGGCCTGCCTCGGCAGGCCGGCAGGCCGGAAGGCCGAGGCAGGCCGGCAGGCCGAGGCAGGCAGGCAGGCCGGCAGGCCGAGGCAGGCAGGCAGGCCGGCCCAGGCAGGCCCAGGCAGTCGGAGGCAGGCAGGCAGGCAGGCAGGCAGGCCGGCCGAGGCAGGCAGGCAGGCAGGCCCAGGCAGTCGGAGGCAGGCAGGCAGGCAGGCCGGCCGGCCGGCCGAGGCAGGCAGGCAGGCAGGCAGGCCGGCCGAGGCAGGCAGGCAGGCAGGCCGGCCGGCCAAGGCAGGCAGAAAGAAAGCTACTTTCATGAGGCATGGGCTATTGGAAGACAGAAAGACATGTACAAAATCTTGCAGCAACACATTTTCTGTGATCACGAAAAGCCTTTTAACAACTTGATACTTAACAGTCGTGTGCAGTAGCCTGGTGACATATGCCTGGTCCTAGAATAACACATTTAAGGCCTTTACAGTTGGCACACTGTCCTCCATCGCCAGCTTCCTTACTGCGGTTTCACATTTCATAGCACTTAGCCTTTGGGATTACACATCAAATCTCTCTGCCTCACTCTGCCATACCAACTGCTGCTATGGCAACGGCAGGGGAGCCGTGGTGGATGACAGAGCTGTGTATGAGAGAGGAGAAAGAACAAGAGAAAGTGCATGTGATGTGTATCAGTTTGTGTACGTGTGTATTGATTTGGTTTGAGTGTGTGTGCGCGTACGAGTATCGGTTCGGTTTGCGTGAGAGCCGCTGGTGTCTCGGTATCATAGCACTCCAAAGCCATTCTAGTAATTCTAGGGAGTTTGTTGCTCCCATAATAGCCGAGGACCATGCCAGGAAGGGGTAATGATCAACAGCAGGACAGAGAGAAGGCTATTAGAAGAGCTGGAGCTTAGCTGTTGGAGACACATTTAACAAAAAGGCACCACCTATATGAATATTATTAGAGACATCCATAGGACACTGATTACTAAGAAGATATCTTAGTTGCAACCATACTGTATGGGAGATGGTGGTTAA
This sequence comes from Salmo trutta, assembly GCF_901001165.1. Classification (NCBI taxonomy): domain Eukaryota; kingdom Metazoa; phylum Chordata; class Actinopteri; order Salmoniformes; family Salmonidae; genus Salmo; species Salmo trutta. The sequence continues at coordinate 23,054,127 of NC_042959.1, forward strand.
CACATAGGTTAAGTATGACTGCTCTATTCAAATAGAGCAATAGGAGATTTATGTGTGATTAAATTGGTGTCAAATTGTAGCATGTGTGTGTGCTCGATTATGTGTGTGCGCATGATTATGTGTGGTGTGTGCCTGCACACGTCAGAGAGAAAATAACAGTGGGCTTTCATATCTTTAAAGATCTAGCACACTTCCAAGGCCTACTGTTCCACTGCAGATTGCATTGTGCCTCTACTTTTATGTCCTGGTAAAGCTGGATTGATTGGTTTTTAACGTCGCTTTTTATAAAAGTTCTGTGTCAAGTGGGTCAAACGTTACATCACAGACTGTAGCCTTCGACTGGAGAGTGAAAAATAACTGGAAATTACTGAGACACTATATATTCATTACATTTAAGTATGTGAGTGAGCAGTGAACAAGAAAACTGCTGCACGTACTATAGCTGAAGCCATGTCAACAGAAGCACTAGCATTACTTGTAGTTGATATTACGTCGCAACAAAAATAAAATAAAAGGCCATTAAATATAACTTACATTGTGGGCGCATCATCTAAATTAGATGGGGTGTAAAAGTCCTCATAAAACATGTTAGGTCATTGCTAAGTCCTGTCCCCATAAGCTAGCCCTAAATCGCCTTTATAAACCCCCGTCCCAGTATATTACTATATGAAGCGGTGTGCTGTTGCCCGATGTGACGTCTCTGTGGTAAAGTTGGCAACGCTGGCGGGACTCACCACAATCATCTCCGAAGGTTCCAGAACGATGCACTCACATCCACGTCTCAGGCTCCCTGCAGAACGCTTTCCAAAACTGGTGAGAGAGAACAAATGACAGACAGAAAAAAGAAGAGTTTAGGGAAAACAACTTTTAATACATTTTGCTTGGCATCGGTGGGATTCAATCTGGAATTCTGTTATTCCTGTTCAAATGATAGACAAACATTCCTTCTTGAACGGCTTGTAAGTAAGCATTTCACAGTAAGGTCTACACCTGTTGTATTCGGTACATGTGACAAATACAATTCGATTTGAAGTTGGATAAGTCGTCAGAGTAAAAATACACTTCAAGTGGAAAATTCCTGGATGAAGAATGAAGACCGCAAGAGTTGTATGATGCATTCAGTCCCCAAAATGTGTGTTGATGTGACTCCCAAATACACTATTAGGGAGTCACATAACAGTACATAAAAAAAAAGTATGTTGTGTAAATTCCCCCAGTGTACATACATATACAAAAGTACATGGACATCCATCAAATTAGTGGATTTGTCTATTTCAGCCACACCTGTTGCTGACAGGTGTATACAATTGAGCACACAGCCATGCAATCTCTATAGACAAACATTGGCAGTAGAATAGTCCGTACTGAAGAGCACAGTGACTTTCAACGTGGCCCCATCATAGGATGCCACCTTTCCAACAAGTTTGTCAAATGTCTGCCAAGCTAGAGCTGCAGCGGTCAACTGTAAGTGCTCTTATTGTGAAATGGAAACATCTAGGAGCAACAACGGCTCAGCTGCGAAGTGGCAGGCCACACAAGCTCATAGAATGGGACCCCCGAGAGCTGACGCGTGTAGTGTAAAAATCGTCTGTCCTTGGTTGCAACACTCACTACCGAGATCCAAACGGCCTCTGGAAGCAACGTCAGCACAATAACTGTTCTTCGGGAGCTTCAAAAAATGTTTTCCATGGCCGAGCAGCCACACACAAGCCTAATATCACCATGTGCAATGCCAAGCATCGGCTGGAGTGGTTTAAAGCTTTCCACCATTTGACTCTGGAGCAACATAAATGTATTCTCTGGAGTGATGAATCACGCTTCACCATCTGGCAGTCCGACGAACGAATTTGGGTTTGGCAGATGCCAGGAGAACGCAACCTGCCCTAATGCATAGTACCAACTGTAAAGTTTGGTGGAGGAGGAATAATGATCTGGAGCTGGAATTTGTGGTCCTAGCAACTGGACCTTTTTTTGAACACCATAATGTTTGTCTTACTGAGATTTACAATTAGGGCCCAGGTCTGACAGAATCTTTGCAGAAGATCTAGGTGCTGCTGTAGGCTGCTCTCAGTTGGGGACAGAAGCACCAGATCATCAGCAAACAGTAGACATTTGACTTCAGATTCAAGTAGGGTCAAGCCGGGTGCTGCAGACTGTTGTAGTGCCATGCCCTCGCCAATTCGATGATATACATGTTGAAGAGGGTGGGGCTCAAGCTGCATCCCTGTCTCACCCCACGACCCTGTGGAAAGAAATGTGTTTTTTTGCCAATTTTAATCACACACAGTGTACATGGATTTTAGAATGTCATGTCGTTTTTGTTTATATAAATGCTGCAGTTGCCACTCAAGTTTTTTCTTCCAATTGTAAACAGTATGAAATAACTAGCTAGTTAGCGGTGTGTGCTAAAAGTGTTTCAAATCGGTGACGCCACTTGGTCTGAGACCTTGCAGTAGTTGTGTTCTTTGCTATGTACGGCCATGGCTTTTGTGTAACGATGCTTCAAGGGTGACTGTTGCTGATGTGTTCAGAGGGTCCCTGATTCAAGCCCAGGTTGGGGCGAGGAGAGGAATGGAAGCAACACTGTTACATTGATGCTGTGGACCCGAATCACTCGGTTGGGCTCTGACTTGTGTTTGCTGCAGAAAATGAGAAGTGCAAAGGGGGTGAGTGTAACCAGTGTAAAATGGCTAGCTAGTTAGTGGTGCACGCTTGTAAAGTTTCAAATCTATGAGGTCAATCGGTGTGAGACCTTGAAGTCGTTGTTACCCCTGTGGCTTTTGTGAAGCGATAGGTAATGATGCTTCATGGGAGGCAGTTGTTGATGTATTCAGGGGGTCCCTGGTTTAAGCCCAGGTTGGGGCAAGGGGCAGGAAGGAATAAAAACTGTTACACATGTGACTCTATCAATGCTTCTTTCACAATCCTGTTTGTTCCCATTAGTCGTAAATTATAGTATTTCAAGGTTATATTTGATGACTGACAAGATTTTTTTTTAAAACATGTCGTCTAACCGTGTTCTAAAAGAAGGACTGATGTGCAGGGCTACTACAATATGTTGAGTGTGTTAAGCTGTGTGGGGTTAATGCCAATCATTACTGTTTGACTTGACCGGTGATGAGACTGCCTGCGGCTTATGCACTCTTAGCTGTGAGACCACCAAATAGCGTGTTCAATCATGCCCTTCCATTTACATTCCTTTCCATAAGTACTCCGACACGCCATTTCATAGTGTTCTTTCTGAAAATGCCACAGTATATGAGCTAATAAGGTTATGTATGAAGAGAGGGTATAGGGGGAAGGGGGGTTGACTTCCACATGTGGGACTTGTTTAGGCGTCAATACACTACAACTTCCCCCACCTGGCCAGACGAGTCATAGCAATGCTATAGGTTTACGGTTTGGGAATGTAAATCAGAAGATGGAAACAGTAAAAGGTTACAAGTTCAAATTGCTTTTTTAACAGACAAAGATTAAACCCCTGGTTATGCAAGATTTTTGCTGCTTGGAGGTGGTGAAGCCACAAGGAGGTGGGCGGAGAGAGTGCCTCAGGGGTAATCAAAGTCAATGCAAACATAACCGGGAAACGAATGGTTTAAGGTCTCCAACCAACACCAACCGACCAAAGGCTAAACAGACAGTCAGATGGTTAGAGGGCATCGAAAGAGTGCAGAGCATTTGATGCCTTCTCGCCCATCCAACACAAACACAAACAAATGCCATTCGGGCACATGGTAAGCCTTCCTGAACTGTAAATAGAAGCCGACATCCAGGCAAAGAATTCACAAGTGACTTGTGACTAATGACTCATACATTTTACTTCCCGATATATAACTTGATGCTTCAATGACGCTGAAATAGGGTGGAGTGCATCCATTTTGGGTACACGTCAGGTGGAGTGCATCTGAAAACATCAAATCATGCCTAGTGTCTACTCTCATATATTTCCCCACAAATTCAAAAGCACAAAGGTAAAGGTAGTGTTAGTTCAGTTGCCAAACGGATATATAACCTCAACCCAACAAATCTTTCTGCTGAGCTGATCTGGAGGCACAGTGTTCTCGCTAACAATACCAAAATAATAATTTAAAAAACATGCCTTGCATTCCTGACATCTTTCATATACTCTAATCATTCAACCCACCAGCTCCCTTGCTGGAGAAAATGTATCATTTCAGTTACAACCTACCATTGTGCTACTGTGTGCTGGTCCTCCTAGGGAAAACATGTCACAGACTCACGCCTAGTGCCTGGAAGTAAAGAAAAGCTCAATGAACTCATACCTGTCAGAGGTCTGTCATCTGGTATGTATATCCTCTCAAAGTCCTTCTAGGTAGTTGTAGACTGAGGAAGAGTACATCCAGTTCGGGAAAGTTCTGATCAATCGCAGCATTTCACTCCGCTCATAGTTGCACCCTCCTGCTGGTGTTTGAGTGAGTGAGTGTGTGAGGGTGTGTGTGTGTGTGTGTGTCTGCCTGTCTCTAGCTACGCTGTGCGTACTCTGGCCAACATTCCAGTGCATAGCTCACTTCCTGCAGGCCTGGGAGCGTACAGGCCAGGGGTGGGGTGGTGTGAGTGAGAGGGTGACCCTTACTTCCACCAGTCGTCCTCTGCAGATCATATACATTAACTCTATGACGCAACAGGCTACAATTTTGACTAGTGGGGAGTGTCTGAATATGCTATATTGTGCTGTCTAAGTATCTTGTGCAATACAGCACTGTTTTGGTCCTGTTTTTTGTCTTATCCAATTATTCAACCCACAAACAGCGCTTGATTTACAGGTTCAATTCAACAAGCATTCTTATAATTGTGAATTTGAGCTTGGACGTTCAGTGTTAACAGCATGTCTCAAAACAAGGGTTGGACAACAACATTGGCATAGTGAGGAACAATTTAAAAAATATGATTGTTATTATGCATCTCACTATGGCATACCCCATTTAATCGACTCGTCGATTGTTTGGTCAATAGCCTGTTGGTCGACCGAGATTTCTTTAGTCGAACAGTCGCAAAAATAAATTCTCTCTTCGTGGTGCACAAGACAACCGTCTGATTCGTGCCCGTCTCAGTGGACTAATCCATCGTGGAGGCCACAGGGGTGGCACAGTTCATCACTTTAAGACATGTGATACTGAAATTGTATATATATTTTTTATATGTAAAAATAATGGTGCAACACTAATAAATCTAATATTATAACAAGTGTGCTTTCTCCCACGTTGGATACGGTCGCTTTCCACAGTTCTGAAAGAATCTTCAGTGCGCAGGAGAATTACCGCCTTTCCCTATGTTGCTATGTGCATAATAGCAAAGTTAACCAGCATATTGGAATTGACAACAATGCGGCGGAGGCAGCAGCAGAGACGAGGAAACAGCCCTTGCCTTGGCCTAATTGTCAAAAAAAATTGGAGGAGAGAGGAAACCAATTTAATTAGGTCTATAATCAATAGCTTAACTGTTAAAATATACCTGGCTTATAAATCTATATAGATCTATGGAAATAAGACTGATCTTGCTTCTGTTCCCTGTGAGTGTTTGACAGCATACTGATTCCATGACCACCAAGCCTCAAGCAACGGCAAAATGTCGGATAAAGCAATTTCACAAATTCGGCTGTTTTTAATCTTTACTATGCTGTAATATAGTCGTTACAATTTGTTTTTGTTAGAACATAAAGGGTATTATTTATTTAGTGTTGTTTACACTGTTCCACACAGATAGAAAAATAATACTCTAATGTAAGCGCACCTGTTAGTCACACATAATATCCACGCAGCTCTCACTCCTATACCATCCCTTTTTTTGATCTCCTTACTGTTACTACAATTATTATTATGATGATTATCATTATAATAAGTAATGTAGTTATCATTAGTAGGCTTTGTATAGTATCCTTGTATAACCACCATCGAGCTGTAGGCCTAAGAACGTATCCTGTTTAGTATTAATACCGTAACGTACTTAGGCCTATATTTCAATATATAGACTACTGTATCAATCAATTAACCATTCATTCGTTCATGCCATCACACGAGACATTCATGCTTTGAAATGCAATCAAGCATTTTAGTTTTAAAATTCAATAACAAAATGAGCTTTGAATAAATAGCCTGAACAATAAATAAACCGGCATTCACAAATGCATGCAACTGTTTTTAGTCTGCTGTAAGGCAGTAGTTGACTTAGTTGTGTCAACTACTGGAGATCAAGATAAAGGAGGGTATAGGAGCAAGTGTTGCGTGAGTATTGTGTGTTAAGTTTTTTTTTTTTATCTTACCATTTGGAACAGTGTAAACAACAGTAAATAAATAAATAAAACAAATAAATAAATAAATACACACACACACAACCCCCCCCCCCCCCCCCCCCCCCCCCGTTACAACAGACTTTCTGGTACACATATTTATTTAGTGTTGTTTACACTGTTCCAAATGGTCAGATTAAAAAAAAAATGTAAAAAAAATATTCAAACACATAATACTCACGCAACACTTGCTCCTATACCCTCCTTTATCTTGATCTCCAGTAGTTGACACAACTAAGTCAAATCGATCAGGGCTCCCGAGTGGCGCAGCGGTCTAAGGCACTGCATCTCAGTGCAAGAGGGGTCACTACAGCCCCTGGTTTGAATCCAGGCTGAAAAACATCTGGCCGTGATTAGGAGTCCCATAGGGCGGCGCACCATTGGCCCAGCAGTCATTGTCAATAAGAATTTGTTCTTAACAGACTTGCCTAGTTAAATAAAGGTTAAATAAAAAAAATTAAAAAAATGGAATAGGGAATGTTTTTCGTAAACAAATTAGGGATTTCGGGAACAGAATTTATCAATCAGAAACAAGTAAGAAACTAAATGGCGTTTCAGCTTCAGCACGGACAGAGCAAAAAAACAAAACAAAAAAAAAACAAAAAAACACTTGCTGTGCTGTGGTGCCTTTTCACGACAGTAGGGAGGAGAATGAGACAACGTGTACCAGTCACACAGGGACTCGCTGTCATTTTTGTTAGTGTGAGTATCGGGATCTTTCTGGATTATTTGTGTTAGTTATTTAATCAAACAGTGTGCTTAAAGCATCACACAAGCTCAGTGCATATATAGTTGATTTTATTCAAACAAATAGGGTCTATATATGTCTATATATGAACGAAGAAGGTTAAACATAGACCAAACGATTGGTCGAAAGAACAGAACGAATCTCGGTCAACCGACATTTTTTGGGGTCGGGAACAGCACTACAACTCACACAACAGCAAAAATGTGCAGAGACCTTTCCTCTGTCACAGAAATGCCCTTGTACGTCTTACAGAGGCTTTACAGAAGTTCATTAGACAACGGCACAACTTGTTTTCATCAGGAAATGACAGCAGTTAGAGTTAGTAAAGGGTTAGGTCCCAAATGGCTTCCTTTTCCCTGTGGGCCCTGGTCAAAACTAGTGCACTAAGGAATAGGGTGCCATTTGGAACAAAGACAGGAGTCAATTTTCACATGGCAATTAGGTTTATATTCCTATAAAACTGGACCCAGGCTTGCTGGGAACAGCTGACGAATGGTTGTGGTTACCATTAGGCAAGAAGATCAGGGAGGTTTCTTCAGGCGAAGTGTGGGCGATCAGCTAGGCTCAGTGTAATGGTGATAATAATGAAGACAAATTAAAGGGAAAGTGTGTGATCAATAAAGGGTTAATACAGGGCACTACCTCCATTAACCCTTTTCTAGCCCTGCTGACTGGGACTAACCATGTTATATTAATGAAAATATACAGTTGAAGTCGGAAGTTTACATACACATTAGCCAAATACATTTAAACTCAGTTTTTCACAATTCCTGACATTTAATCCAAGGAAAAATTCCCTGTCTAAGGTCAGTTAGGATCACCACTTTATTTTAAGAATGTGAAATGTCAGAATAATAGTAGAGAGAATGATTTCTTTCAGCTTTGATTTCTTTCATCACATTCCCAGTGGGTCAGAAGTTTACATACACTCAATTAGTATTTGGTAGCATTGACTTTAAATTGTTTAACTTGGGTCAAACGTTTTGTGTAGCCTTCCACAAGCTTCCCACAATAAGTTGAGTGAATTTTGGCCCATTCCTCCTGACAGAGCTGGTGTAACTGAGCCAGGTTTGTAGGCCTCCTTGCTCACACACGCTTCTTCAGATCTGCCCACAAATTTCCTATAGGATTGAGGTCAGGGCTTTGTGATGTCCACTCCAATACCCTGACTTTCTTGTCCTTAAGTCAATGTACCACAACTTTGTAAGTATGCTTGGGGTCATTGTCCATTTGGAAGATCCCATTCGCGACCAAGCTTTAACTTCCTGACTGATGTCTTGAGATGTTGCATCAATATATCCACATACTTTTCCTGCCTCATGATGGCATCTATTTTGTGAAGTGCACCAGTCCCTCCTGCAGCAAAGCACCCCCACAGCATGATGCTGCCACCCCCATGCTTCACGGTTGAGATGGTTTTCTTTGGCTTGCAAGCCTCCCCCGTTTTCCTCCAAACATAATGATCGTCATTATGGCCAAACAGTTCTATTTTTGTTTCATCAGACCAGAGGACATTTCTCCAAAAAGTACGATCTTTGTCCCCATGTGCAGTTGCAAACCGTAGTCTGGCTTTTTATGGCAGTTTTGGGGCAGTGGCTTCTTCCCTGCTGAGCGGCCTTTCAAGTTACGCTGATATAGGACTTGTTTTACTGTGGATATAGATAGATACTTTTGTAACTGCTTCCTCCAGCATCTTCACAAGGTCCTTTGCTGCTGTGCTTGGATTGATTTGCACTTTTCGCACCAAAGTACGTTCATCTCTAGGTGACAGAACGCGTCTCCTTCCTGAGCGCTATGAAGGCTGCGTGGTCCCATTGGGGTTTATACTTGCGTACTATTGTTTGTGCAGAAGATCGTGGTACCTTCAGGCGTTTGGAAATTGCTCCCGAGGATGAACCAGACTTGTGGAGGTCTACAATTTGGAGGTCTTGGCTGATTTCTTTTGATCTTCCCATGTTGTCAAGCAAAGAGGCCCTGAGTTTGCAGGCAGGCCTTGAAATACATCCACAGGTACACCTCCAATTGACTCAAATGACATCAATTAGCCTATTCCAAGCTCCTAAAGCCATGACATCATTTTGTGGAATTTTCCAAGCTGTTTAAAAAGGCACAGTCAACTTAGTGTATGTAAACTTCTGACCCACTGGAATTGTGATACAGTGAATTATAAGTGAAATAATTTGTCTGTAAACAATTGTTGGAAAAATGACTTGTGTCATGCACAAAGTAGATGTCCTAACCGACTTGCCAAAACTATAGTTTGTTAACCAGAAATTTGTGGAGTGGTTGAAAAACGAGTTTTAATGACTTCAACCTAAGTGTATGTAAACTTCCCACTTCAACTGTACATTATCTTTCCCTTCATGTATTGTAAAGATTGGGCTGAAACAGCACAGGTGATATGATTATCTGTCAGTGTACTGTGTATTATTCCAAAAACAGATGGGTTAATATTAAACCCATATAGCTCCTCCTGCACAACTAAGTGGGCTAATATTATACCCATATAGCTCCTCCTGCACAACTAAGTGGGCTAATATTACACCCATATAGCTCCTCCTGCACAACTAAGTGGGCTAATATTAAACCCATATAGCTCCTCCTGCACAACTAAGTGGGCTAATATTATACCCATATAGCTCCTCCTGCACAACTAAGTGGGCTAATATTAAACCCATACAGCTCCTCCGACACAACTAAGTGCCTCCCTGTGTGCCTGCATCATACGCTGAGCAAACATTTTCAGACCCCTTATCCCTAGTGGTTGTCTCTCAAGCATTAAAGTCTAATCTGCCAATATCCTCAAATCCCTCTCAAGGAGACACACTTTCACCTTGGAAAGGGGAAAGGTTCAATTTGAGCGTGGGGAGCGGCTGTCCGATTCTTGGCATTTTTCAGATGGAGTGGAACGCGGGACTGTGGCAACGATGCTCCAGACATGCATATGAGCTATGAGTGTTACTGACCCTGAGATATGACAGAATAATTAGAGCTAAGCTTCTTAAGTCACTGTGCTTCGTATTGCCAATTTTTTACATAAAGGAGCATTGTTTCAAGACACCCACAGTCGGGAAAGCGAATCCCGCATGCAAGTCTGGATTTCATCACTGCGTTTATTAATTGAGACTAACATTTTAGTCTGCTAGACAAATAATTCAGTCGGGGGGGGACGAATAATTCAGTCAGTGAGCCTAACATTTCAGTCATGAGACTAACATTTCTGTCAGTGACATTAATCATAGTTTTATTCACTTGTCTGCACCTGTAGTCCAATGCACATATAGTCCTACTCTGACATAAGAGACCCTTGGGTCAAAAATGTGATTACAAAATGGCCGACAATTTGATCAAATCCAGTCCCAACTTGCTGTTGTTCGTACCTGCTTCTTGGCAGGAACATGGACTCCTTGATGAAGACGGACCCGGACAGTAGGATATACCAGCAGCTTCCGACGTCATCCGGGCTGTGAAAGAGGAGAGAATTGAACTGGTGAATCGCAAATTCAAACCTGCACACACACCCAAGTGAAAACACAGACAGCGTGCTACACGTCACAGACAAACTCACACTAACCCTGAGCAGTACAACAGAGTGGATGACACACACAAAGTTGTCCAGCTTCCGAATAGAAAACTCCCTAGTTGGCAATTCCAGTGACGATAATGTCAGATTTGCTGTTTATAGTAGCCAGAAGAAGCAGAGGACTACAGTACAATGAGGGCGGATTCAATAGTCCATTGAGAGGGTTTTCTGATAGAGAACCATGGCTTGCCAAGAAAACTAATCAAATAGATCTAACATAAAACAGCCCATTGATAGTTCAGATCTAGGAGGAAATACCAGTACCGACACATTACAGTGTCTCTACTGATGGCACCGACACATTACGGTGTCTCTACTGATGGCACCGACAGACATGGTCGCTCTGTTTCTAGCTCCGAGTCAACTATGCAGTATTTTTGTGTGCGTGTTATTTCATACATTACTTGCTCAGAACGTTTCTTGCATTATTGACAAAAGCCCAAATTAATTGGTGGCTATAAGATCGGCAATTAATCAACAGCGTTTCAACCAGAAATTTGATTTCCCTAAATTGGATCCTTTGTTTGAACACCCCGAGGCAGTTCCATTCATCCCGGGGGCTGCTCCAAAACGCCGCCGCCGGAGAAGAGGAATAAAGAGTGGGCTTCTCGTCAGAGGAGGCATGCATAACATCCACCACTTCCGAGTATATTGCTCGCTAATATACAGTCCTGGACAACAAAGTAGACAAGCTCAGGGCAAGGATTTCCTTCCAGACTATCGTTCTGTTTTATGGAATCATGGCTCTCTCAGGAAATACTGTCTCTGTCCATTCAGCCAGTGGGGTTCCCCAATAACTCTCATTGAAAAAGAAAGGTGGAGGTGTACGTTTCATGATTAACTACTCATGGTGTGATTACGGTAACGTGGAGGAACATTTGGTCTCCCGACCTGGCAATTAAGGTCACAATTATGAAAACTTAGGCCTCTTTAGTGTCCTATCTACTGACTTTGAAAAACACCAAAAGAAAGATACCCAGGGTCCCTGATCAACTGCGTGAACGTACCTTAGGCATGCTGCAAGGAGGCATGAGGACTGCAGATGTGGCCAGGGCAATACATTGCAATGTCCGTACTGTGACACTCCTAAGACAGCGCTAAAGGGACACAGGACGGACATCTGATTGTCCTCGCAGTGGCAGACCACGTGTAACAAGACATGCACAGGATCGGTACATCCGAACATCACACCTGTGGGACAGGTACAGGATGGCAACAACTGCCTGAGTTACACCAGGAACGCACAGTCCCTCCATCAGTGCTCAGACTGTCCGCAATAGGCTGAGAGGGGCTGGACAGAGAGCTCGTAGGCCTGTTGTAAGGCAGGTCCTCACCAGACATCACCAGAAACAACGTCGCCTATGGGCACAAACCCACCGTCGCTGGATCAGACAGGACTGGCAAAAAGTGCTCTTCACGGACGCGGTTTTATCTCACCGGGTGTGATGGTCGGATTCGCGTTTATCGTCGAAGGAATGAGCGTTACACCGAGGCCTGTACTCTGGAGCGGAATCGATTTGGAGGTGGAGGGTCTGTCATGGTCTGGGTCAGTGTGTCACAGCATCATCGGACTGAGCTTGTTGTCATTGCAGGCAATTTCAACGCTGTGCATTACAAGGAAGACATCCTCCTCCCTCATGTGGTAACTCGTCAGTCTATTCTTGTTCTGGGAAATTGAGTCTATTCCATGCGAGAAATTGCCAATAAACTGAAGATCTCATACAACTCCGTATACTACTCCCTTCACAGAACAGTGCAAAGTGGCCCTAACCAGAATAGAAAGAGTGGGAGGCCCCAGTGCACAACTGAGCAAGAGGACAAGTACATTAGAGTGTCTAGTTTGAGAAACAGTCGCCTCACAAGTCCTCAACTGGCAGCTTTATTAAATAGTACCCGCAAAACACCAGTCTCAACGTCAACAGTGAAGAGGCGACTCCGGGATGCTGGCCTTCTAGACAATAATGTACTTGTCCTCTTGCACAGTTGTGCACCGGGGCCTCCCACTCTTTCTATTCTAGTTAGAGTCAGTTTGCGCTGTTCTGTGAAGGGAGTAGTACACAGCGTTGTACGAGAATCAGTTTCTTGGCAATTTCTCGCATGGAATAGCCTTCATTTCTCAGAACAAGAATAGACTGACGAGTTTCAGAATAAAGTACTTGGTTTCTGGACATTTTGAGGCTGTAATCGAAACCAAATGCTGATGCTCCAGTTACTCAACTAGTCTAAAAAAGGCCTGTTTAATTGCTTCTTTACATCAGAACAACAGTTTTCAGCTGTGCTAACATAATTGCAAAAGGGGTTTCTAATGATCAATTAGCTTTTTAAAATTATAAACTTGGATTAGCTAACAACGTCCCATTGGAACACAGGAGTGATGGTTGAAGATAAAATGGGCCTCTGTACGCCTACGTTGATATTCCATTAAAAATCAGCCACTTCCAGCTACAATAGTCATTTACAACATCAACAATGTCTACACTGTATTTCTGATCAATTTGATATTATTTTAAAATGGACCAACATTTTTTTGCTTTTCTTTCACAAACAAGTAAAATGTCTAAAATGACCCCAAACTTTTGAACAGTAGTGTGTGTGTGTGTGTGTAATATATATATACACTCTAGTCAAAAGTTTGGACACCTACTCATTCCAGGGTATTTTACATTTTTACATTGTAGAATAATAGCTAAGACGTCAAAACTATGAAATAACACATGGAATCATGTAGTAACTAAATTAAAGTGTTAAACAAATCAAAATACATTACATTTTTGATTCTTCAAAGTAGCCACCCTTTGAACACTCTTGGCATTCTCTCAACCAGCTTCACCTGGAATGCTTTTCCAACAGTCTTGAAGGAGTTCCCACATATGCTGAGCACTTGTTGGCTGCTTTTACTTCACTGCGGTCCAACTCATCCCAAACCAACTCAATTGGGTTGAGGTTGGGTGATTGTGGAGGCCAGGTCATCTGATGCAGCACTCTCCTTCTTAGTCAAATAGTCCTTACACAGCCTGGAGGTGTGTTGGGTCATTGTCCTGTTGAAAAACAAATGATATCCCATCTGGTTTGGGCTTAGTGGGACTGGCGTATGGCTGCAGAATGCTGTGGTGGCCATGCTGGTTAAGCGTGCCTTGAATTCTACATAAATCACAGACAGTGTCAGCAGCAAAGCACCCCCACACCATCACCTCCATGCTTCACGGTGGTTACTACACATGCGGAGATCATCCGTTCACCTACTCTACGTTTCATGACACAGTGGTCGGATCCAAAAATCTCCAATTTGGACTCATCAGACCGAAAGACAAATGTGTCCATTGCTCATGTTCTTGGCCCAAGCTAGTCTCTTCTTATTAATGGTGTCCTTTGGTAGTGGTTTCTTTGCAGCAATTCGACAATGAAGGCCTGATTGATGCAGTTTCCTCTGAATGGCTGATGTGGCAATGTGTCTGTTAATTGAACTCTGTGAAGCATTTATTTGGGATGCAATTTCTGAGGCTGGTAACTCGAATGAACTTATCCTCTGCAGCAGAGGTAACTCTGGGTCTTCCTTTCCTGTGGCAGTCCTCATGAAAGCCAGTTTCATCATAGCACTTGATGGTTTTTGCAATTGCACTCGAAGTAACTTTCAAAGCTCTTGAAATTTTCCCGAGTGACTGATCTTCATGTCTTACAAGTAATGGACTGTTGTTTCTCTGTTTATTTGAGCTGTTCTTGCCATAATATGGACTTGGTCTTTTACCAAACAGGGCTATTTTCTGTATACAACCCCTATCTAGTCACAACACAACTGATTGGCTCAAACACATTAAGGAAAGAAATTCCACAAATTAACTTAAGGCACATCTGTTAATTGAAATGCATTTCAGGTGACTACCTCATGAAGCTGGTTGAGAGAATGCCAAAACTGTGCAAAGCCGTCATCAAGGCAAAAAGTTGGCTACTTTTAACAATCTCAAATATAATTTGAGTAACACTTTTGTTACTACATAAGTCCATATATGTTACTTTATAGTTGATGTATTCACTATTATTCTACAATGTAGAAAATAGTAAAAATAAAGAAAAACCCTGGAATGAGGTGTATTCAGACTCCGACTTTTTCCACATTTTGTTACGTTAGACTTATTAAAAAAAAAATCATGACACACAATACCCCATAATGACAAAGCAAAAACAAGTTTAAAAAACAGAAATACCTTATTTACATCAGTATTCAGACCCTTTGCTAAATTGAACTCAGATGCATCCTGTTTCCATTGATCATCCTTGAGATGTTTCTACAACTTGATTGGAGTCCACCTGTGGTAAATTCAATTGATTGGACATGATTTGGAAAGGCACACACACCTGTCTATATAAGGTTCCACAGTTGACAGTGAATGTCAGAACAAAAACAAAGCCACGAGGTTGAAGGAATTGTCCATAGAGCTCCAAGACAGGATTGTGTCGAGGCACAGATCTGGGGAAGGGTACTAAATCATTTCTGCAGCATTGAATGTCCACAAGAACACAGTGGCCTCCATCATTCTTAAATGGAAGAAGTTTGGAACCACCAAGACTCTTTCGAGAGCAGTCCACCCAGCCAAACTGAGCAATCAGAGGAGAAGGGCCTTGGTCAGGGAGGTGGCCAAGAACTCAATGGTCACTCTGACAGAGCTCCAGAGGTCATCTGTGGAGATGGGAGAACTTTCGTCGCAGGAGTAAAATAATACTGCAGCAGGAGGATTTGATTATTAAAAAATAAATGCATTCAAACGGGAAATCAGTTTTGATAGGACCTACAGTAGTAGGACATTTATTCTGTCTGGTGCTGTAGAATTTGAGCGAGCGAGGAAGACCACTGAAGTGAATTGATGTCAATTCTGTGGCGCAGGGAAATTCTCTGCGACAACAGAGTGAACAAATAAAGATACAATACCTCTATAAGTTCAATGGCCAAGTGTTTCACTTTGCTATGGGTTTACTCATCTAGTCTCTACCAAATCACACTATAACAAGGACTAAACTGCTTCATCATCGTAGTTCAGTCTTACACTAACTACAGAGCAGATTGCTGTGGCTGCACACCCTGTACATGCTGCAGGTGCTATTAAAGTGTTGTCTTGTCATTGGGTTCCCTTTAAATCTAGTGCTAATCGGCCAGTCGTGTGTAATTATTGGTCAGCATGTTCATCGAGTCCCACCAGCAGAGAGCTCTGAAAGGTAGTCCGGAGGAAACCCATTCGATGGCAAATATGGTACACCCAAGGTTTGTGTCCCACTCACATCTAGTGGTGGGACGGATGGGGATGAATGCATGGCCAAACAAACAGACAAGTTCATACACACACACACACACACACACACACATATAAAGACAGAGCGAGAGATTATACTGAGTGAGAGTTTCTCATCAGAGTACAAAGTAATCCCCCCCACCCCCTTCTCTCCACACCTTCACTCTGGAGATAATAAGGCTGAGTATAGCACACCCTACTGATGCAGTGTGAATCCTACTTCCCTCCCCCTCCCCATCTCTCTCCTTCACCGTTTTCCCTCCTTTCCCCTGATGCACTTGTTCCCCCCAATATCGTCCTCATCTCCTCCCTCGCAGTCCAAATGAAATGTTCAATTATTAATCGCTGGCACGCAGAGGCACTCGCTCCCTTGCACATCGCTAAGGAGGAGAGGAGCACAGAACACAAAGTAGTAGGAGACAGAAGAGCCTTATGCGCCACGACAGCTTGACTGAACTGGGTCATGAGCATTTTCGGAGAAACAATCGTCTGAGAAGCGCTCAGCAATGACAAGCCCGAACACCACATCTCATCTTCAGACAGGATGTAAGGTAGGAGAGGAGCTGAGGGTCTCTGGGTGTGTTAGAAGCTGGAGTGGAACTGTTTTCTTTTAATGAACATCAATATTCTCATGAGACACTTTATAAAATGATGATCAAATGATGTTGGAGTGGGTGGGGGACAGCCCAAGCCTATTTCCAAAGGGGTGTGTCTGCTAAACTACAGTATACAGTGCATTCAGAAAGTACTCAGTCACCTTCCCTTTTTCCACATTGATTAAATAAAAAATCTTCAATCTACACACAATACCCCATAATGACAAAGCAAAAAACAGTTGTTTTTTTTTAAATATGTTTGCAAATTAAAATAAAACAGAAACACCTTATTTACATAAGTATTCAGACCCTTTGCCATGAGACTCGAAATTGAGCTCAGGTGCACCCTTTTTCTATTGATCATCATTTAGATGTTTCTACAACTTAATTGGAGTCCACCTGTGGTGAATTATATTGATTGGACATGATTTGGAAAGGCACACCTGTCTATATAATGTCCTACAGTTGACAGTGCATGTCAGAGCAAAAACCAAGCCATGAGGTTGAAGGAATTGTCCATAGAGCTCCGAGACAGGATTGTGTCGAGGAACAGATCTGGGGAAGGGTACCAAAAAAATTCCTGTAGCATTGAAGGTCCCCAAGAACACAGTAGCCTCCATCACTCTTCAATGGAAGAAGTTTGGAAACACTAAGACTCTTTCTAAAGCTGGCCGCCCAGCCAAACTGATCGGGGGAGAAGGGCCTTGGTCAGGGAGGTGACCAAGAATCCGATAGTCGCTCTTGAGTTACTCTGTGGGAGAACCTTCCAGAAGGACAATCATCTCTACAGCACTCCACCAAATCAGGCCTTTATGGTAGAGTGGCCAGACAGAAGCCACTCCTCAGTAAAAGGCACAACAGTCCACTTGGAGTTTACCAAAAAGCACCGAAAAAGGACTCTCAGACCATGATGAAACCAAAATTGAACTCTTTGCCCTGAATGCCAAGCATCACATCTGGAGGAAACCTGGCACCATCCCTATGGTGAAGCACGGTGGTGGCATCATGCTGTGGAGATGTTATTCAGCAGCAGTAACTGGGAAACTATTCAGGATCCGAGGGAAAGATGAACGGAGCAAAGTAAAGATAGATCCTTGATGAAAACCTGCTCCAGAGCGCTCAAGACCTCAGACTGGGGGAAAGGTTCACCTTCCAACTGGACAATGACCCTAAGCACATAGCCAAGACAATGCAGGAGTGGCTTGGGGACAAGTCTTTGAATAGTGGCCCAGCCAGAGCCCGGACTTGAACCCGATCGATCATCACTGGAGAGACCTGGAAATAGCTTTGCAGCGACGCTCCCCATCCAACCTGACAGAGCTTGAGAGGATCTGCAGATAAGAACATGAGGAACTCCCCAAATACAGGTGTGCCCAGCTTGTAGCATCATACCCAAGAAGACTCAAGGCTGTAATCGCTGCTTCAACAAAGTACTGAGTTAAGGGTCTGAATATTTATATAAAATGTGATTTTTGTTTTTATACAATCGCAAACATTTCCCAAAACCTGTTTTTGCTTAGTCATATGACTGTCCTGTGAGAATCAGAATGGGCCAGATGAGACTGGCGGGGGTTGACAGTAACCAGGCCCCTCTCTCTCACTTCAGGGGTGGGGGGGGGGGTAGCTGCTGGATGGTCAACAATTCACACCCTGTTGTAAATTACAGGAGGAGGAGACTTTCTTTCCCTCTTTTAGTATCAACCAAAGGAATGTATTTGTTTCACAGACAGTGTTTTTGCCAAAACTCTCACACGGTCAAACGTGGATACTGGAACAATATTTGTAACAATGTGGGGAATGGTCAGTGGGGAGCTATAGAAAACTAATGTCACATGGGTTTTCATTTTGTGATGTCATTAAAAATTGTATGAACGAAATACTGTAACTTGGAAAGTCTCTCCCATTTATGTCAAGTTTCCATCCAATACGTTGTGCATAAAGTATGAAAAATGCAGAAAGTATTTTTGTTAAAATATGAATGTGATTTTAAGAGAATCTCTCCATAGTTAGTAGTCACGCCCCAAATGAGGTCAGAGACTGTCAGAACAATCCCCTTTTGACTACAGTACATAAAAGTATTGCCATCTAAATTAACCCCATACCAGGAAACTTGGTGATAGCTACATGTTTTGAAATGGTTGGCAGAATTAAGTCAAACTCTAACTTGGACACTCAGGAACATCCACGGTCATCTTGGTAAGCATTTCCAGTTGAAATTAGGCTTTGTGTTTTAGGTTATTGTCCTGCTGAAAGGTGAATTCCTCTCCCAGTGTTTGGTGTAAAGCAGACTGAAGCAGGTTTGCTCTACCATTTTCCCTGTGCTTCGCGCCATTGTTTCTTTTTATCATCCTGAAAGGGTATTTGCTGATGTCAAGCATACTCCTACCATGATGCGGCCACCAGCATGCTTGAAAATGTAGGCCAAAAAGTGTATTCCTTTGCCATGTTTTTTGCAGTTAGTGCCTTGATGCATACAAGACACGTTTTGGAATATTTGTATTCTGTATATTTATGTTCATCTTTTCACTCTGCCATTTAGGTCATTATTGGGGAGTCACTACAATGTTGATGCATCCTCAGTTCTCCCTTCACAGCCATTGAACTCTGTAGCGGTTTTAAAATCACCAATGGCCACATCCCTGTGCAGTTTCATTCCGGCCCTGCAGCTCACTTCAGAAGGACAACTGTATCTTTGAGGTGTCTAGTGGTTTAATAACATAAGTAACTTGACCATGCTTACAGAAATATTAAATGTCTGATTTGTTATTGTTACACATCTACCAAATCACTGCCCTTTTTATGATGCTTGAAATTCAATACATGGAGGGACCTTACAGATGTTGTATATATGGGGGACAGAAGGGTAATTTCTAAATCATGTCAACTGCTATTATTTTTGTACATGTAACTTTGTGATTTGTTAAGCCAAATTTTACAGCTTTACTAACTTAATTTTGCCTAAAAAAAGGGGCTGAATACTTAGCATGCAACGACTACGTTTGTTATATTTTTTCTTAATCTTAAAAAAAACAACAATTAAAATGTCCAACTTTGACAGAGTATTTTGTGTATATTGTTGACAAAAAATGACAAATCTATTTTAATCCCACTTCATAACACAAAATGTAGAGAAATCCAAGGGGTCTGAATACTTTTGCAAGGCAAAAGTTAGTGGCAGTCGGTGGCCTTAGTTCTATTACAGCATATTGGATGACTGAATGGAATATGAATGACACTCAGCTCAATGTAACATCGATAGGTTTAAGTGACTACATGATACTCAAATTTGCCCTATACACATCACGAAGTCGCTAAAACCTAGCCTACAAATGAAAGTTTATAACGTAGGTGCACAGATACAGAGACAAATTGGAGTAATCAAGGTGACAGTGACATATTCAATACCACCTTGCACACTCTTGCCAGCATCTAGTCGATCTAGGGTGTAATCATTAATCCAAACAGTTGCTAACATTTTGCAACAAAACTAAGAGTTTCTTTTGGACAAATTTAGGTAGGTCCAGCCCCGTTTGCTTCCATTTAAGAAACATTTCGCAAAACAGAATTAGCGGAATGAATACACCCCTGATCACTGGCACACAGTTCATACAATTTTGAAGAAATTAATTTGTTTAAAACCTTTCAACTAGCATCTCACTGAGTCACTTTTGATTGGATGGACAACATGTCAGTTCATACTGCAAGAGCTCTGATAGGTTGGAGGACGTCCTCGGGAAGTCATAATTATTATAGTAAGTCTTTGGAAGGGGGTGAGAACCATGAGCCTCCTAAGTTCTGTATTGAAGTCAATGTACACAGAGGACAGAAAATAGCTGTCCTCTGGCTACACCAGGGTGCTACCCAATTGAGTGTTGTTGAGGCTACTGTATACCTTCATTGCAAATCCGTTATTTGGTGACATAAAACGATACTAAATATATACATATCTAAAAAATGTGTAATGTTTCACTATTTTGAAAACATTCACTGAGTAGTATGGTCCTCCCCTTCCTCATCTGAGGAGCCTCCACTGTTTGCAGTGTTTTATATGATGGTTTTTACTACAGAATATTGCTAACCCCAATACTGACATGACACTCCCCAATTCCTACAGAGACCATCACTCATTGCCATCAGCCAGTATAGCCTCAGCTGACACATTGAATCAACAGTACGGTGTGTTTTGTCCATTGGAGTGGCGTTTCTCATAGTAAACAAAACTCTACTCAATCTAGATCTGCACATTCAGAAGGATGGAAATGCAATGTTCCCTAAGCGTTGTTTGGATGGGACATGTTATTTCTCCCAGTTCTTTTCCCAGATCAGATGACCTTGTTTCCAGAAGCGAGCGGGCACATTCCCAGCTGATTACAGTAGGACCCTATTGTGAGTATGAGATGGTGAGGGGAAAACTTTCCATCAGCTGCGTGCGAGTGCTACACACACACACAGGGGACGCTAGGCACACAGGGGACGCAAGGCACACAGGGGACGCAAGGCACACAGGGGACGCAAGGCACACACACACACTGGTAAGGGGAAACCTTTCAATGAGCTGGGTGCGAGCACTGCACACACACATACCAGGGAAGAGGGAAACCCAGAGATGAGGACTGCTGGAGGGTATAATCAATTCCTGTCAAGTGAAATACTCTTGGTTTATAACCTGATGTACTAAGATGGCAGTGTATCGCCTGTAGCACACACACTATCAACCTCACTTTGGGATTTCAGGTTTGGACAGAATTGGAGTAAGATAAGAGTTGCTTAGCCTTGTAACAATTGACTGTCCACCTCCCTATGCATAATGTGCTGTCTATGATTGACAGTACACCATCCTATCCAAAATGTACTGCCTATGATTGACAGTTCTTCTGTCTATGATTGAGAGTCCTTCACCTCCCTATCCAAAATGTGCTGTCCATGCTTTAATCTCAGGAACTGTGTTTACCTTAAAAAGGGTCCATCAGGATTTCTAACAGTCTGGTTGTAACGCCTCATAGTGCCCAGGTAGTCAGAACTCATTGTAAAAAATAGAAAAAAAGGTAAAGGGCACCACTACAGCTAAAGATCCTTAATCAGATTCTCCACAGGGGGAGACTGCATCTTATTCTCCCACTGTCTGCTCCCAGCACTTATCCAGGAAGAGAACCACAGTATGAATGTCTACAAGAGGAATCCCCTACCCTGGGCCAAAATATTCATGCATACATACATACTACACATGACCACAGGCAGACGAGTGCACACACACACACACACACACACTGACTGCTGAAAGTGATGTCACACTAGCCCTAAGCTACCAGCAGGGTACCAGACACCACCACCGCCCCCCCCCCCCCCCCGCTACTTTTGTCCAATGGGAGCAACTCTGTGTGTGTGTGTGTGTGTGTGTGTGTGTGTGTGTGTGTGTGTGTGTGTGTGTGTGTGTGTGTGTCCTCTGACTATAGGGCATTCTGGAATAGCCCTGCTCTCATCTAAATGAAGCAAGTCCTCTAATCAGTTCCCTCTTTAAAAAAATTCTTAAGGATCAGACCCTTTTTTTAAATTTTCACCTAAAATGACAAATCTAACTGTTTGTAGCTCAGGACCTGAAGCAAGGATATGCATATTATTGATACCATTTGAAAGGAAGCACTTTGAATTTTGTGGAAATGTGAAAATAATGTAATACAAACAGAAAAAAAATCTTTTTTTTGTTCCATCTTCTTTGAAATGCAAGAGAAAAGCTATAATATTGCATTTTAAGCACAATTTAGATTCTGGCCACTAGATGGGAGCAGTGTGTGTGCCAAGTTTTAGATTGATCCAGTGAAGCTTTGCAATACTGCACAGTATTTTGTATCAAGTCTGCCCAAATGTGCAGAATTTGTCAATTGATCCATTTTCAAGTACATAACTATTGGTAACATACAAAAATGATATGGTAATACAACATTTAAGTTTACACACTCACAGGAATGTCATATATGATGGATCATTAGTTTATTCACCAACTTTCACACATCTAGATGGCCGGGCGGGGTGGGTGTGGAGCAAGAGGCATCAGGGGTTCAAACTGTGGAACCCAGTTCGTACATTTGAATATAAAAATGTATTTTATCAAACAAAACTATACTACATTTTATCTCTAGGACCCTCAGGATGACAAATCAGAGCAAGATTACTGAATGAAAGTATATTATTTACCTTCACAGGTGAATGTCTCAAACCAGTTGCCGTGCAAATTTTTGTTTTTGGTACACATTCCTCAAACAATAGCATGGTATTTTTTCACTGTAATAGCTACTGTAAATTGGACAGTGCAGTTAAATTAACAATAATTTAAAATTTCTGCCCATATAAGACATGTCTAGGTCCTGGAAAGTTTGTTGTTTATTACAAAGTCATTCTAGTCACATTAGCGCAAATTAGCATCAACCGTCCCAATATTGGGACACCGATCTCGTAGAGGTCAAATCAGATGAACTTCCGTCTCCTGCACCTATATGTGCGTGTGGACACGGTTTTCTATAAATTTAATTATTTCTCGTCAGATATGGATGACAACAGCAAAACCTCTTCTCAAGTGTGTGTGTCTTCCAGTCAGTGTGTGGATATCCAGGAGGGTCTCAGGCTCTTAGCATCATAACAGGATGTCTTGGGGCGGAACAATGGAGTGGACGGTGCCAACGGGAGAACTAAACTACAGAGTCGCGCAACAAGCGTTTTCAACCCTCTCAAGACACACCACTATCTTTTTATCTGTCTGAATTGGAAGACAACATACAGAGGCTTACCTCAAAATGGCTTAGTTAGCCAGGAACTAACCATCAAAACAAGGTTTTGGTAGCCATTAAAGCTTAATTTTGTTATCAACCACAACTCAATGACTTGTCATGTAGGCCAAATTTAATTGTTCCGGACTAACTTGCAGGTCTCTCTGCTTCAGTGGTTTAGATTCACTCCTAGGCAGCACAGAGGGTATCTGGTGACCGTGCTGATGCGCACAGCCATTTGTTTTCGAAATCATTAATTTCGCTGTGCGTCATTAACGGGGCATAATCGCAGCTTGTCAATAAGTTGGACTCTGACCATGTCTTGTGTAAAGGCTTCCGGCAGAGAATATCTAGATATGATTTATTATTAAGAATGGATGCATTAAGAATGTGTACCTACATACACACATAAGGGTACTTACTAATAGAGCACTTCATTGGCTTCGTGTCTTTCATAGCGCACTGTCTCACACATTATCCTGTAGGAGAGAGGGGGAAGGACAGAGGAGGGGGGGGTGAGAGGGGGGGGAAGAGAGGAGACAACAGTGACAGCAAAGTTAAATACAATAGAACAAATGGATGGTTGGGTTCACTAAGTTTAGTTTATTGAGTTTGTAGAAGCTCTCTACTGGGTTTCCCTTTATAAGAGGAAGGAAATGTCAGTATTTTAAAAAGTAACTCATGCGCCTTGGCATTTGTGAAACTTTCTTAGTAAACAGCGATATCAAAAAAACAAACTCCAAAAAAACAGCCCAGAGCATGTCATGCATATTGTTGCTCAAGGATTCAAAACAAGCAGGAGAAAAACAAGTCTCTGAGAACTAGCTACCGCAGAGGAAAACATTCCTTTAAGGTGTTACAGTTTAATAATAGTTTTAGTCTCATCAGGGTATTGTACAACTGCTAATCACAGATCATCCATGTAATTAAGTATAAATTCATGTGTAATTCATTTGATCAATCTGAATCAATGTGGGAGCGCTCACCTCAGCTGGTGTTCTCTGAGGTTAGACAGGGCCTCCATCCCATGCAGATAGGAGTAGACTATCTCCAGGTCCTGTGTGAATAGAGGAGACGCGTCAGTATATTAGCATTTTAACATTCCGATTTTACCGGGTGCAGGGTGTTGGAATATCATGGGAAAAAGGTCAGCGTGTTAACAGTAGACAGACATGAAGGGTCAGCAGTTCTAAGAGCCAAACAACCATTCTAAAATGGCCAGTGCTGTCCCTAACACATACAGTACCCGTCAAAAGTTTGGACACCTACTCATTCAAGGGTTTTTCTTTATTTTTACTATTTTCTACATTGTAGAATAATAGTGAAGACACCAAAACTATGTTATAACACACAGAATGATGTAGTAACCAAAAAAAGTGTTAAACAAATCAAAATATATTTTAGATTTGAGATTCTTCAAAGTAGCCACCCTTTGCCTTGATGACAGCTTTGCACGCTCTTGGCATTCTCTCAACCAGCTTCACCTGGAATGTTTTTCCAACAGTCTTAAAAGAGTTCCCTTATATGCTGAGCACTTGTTGGCCGCTTTTCCTTCACTCTGCGATCCAACTCATCCCAAACCATCTCAATTTGGTTGAGGTAGGGTGATTGTGGAGGCCACGTCATCTGATGCAGCACACCATCACTCTCCTTGGTCAAATAGCCCTGACAATCTGGAGATGTGTTGGGTCATTTTCCTGTTGAAAAAGAAAAATTATAGTCCCACTAAGCACAAACCAGATTGGATGGCATATCGCTGCAGAATGCTGTGGTAGCCATGCTGTTTAAGTGTTTCTTGAATTCTAAATAAATCAGTGTCTCCAGCAAGCACCATCACACCTCCTCCATGGGAAGCACACATGCGGAGATCATCTGTTCACCTACTCTGTCTCTCACAAAGACACAGCAGTTGAAACCAAAAATCTCAAGCAGTCTCCTCTAAACAGTAGATGTTGAGATGTGTCTGTTACTTGAACTCCGTGAAGCATTTATTTGGGATGCAATTTCTGAGGCTGGTAACTAATGAACTTATCCTCTGTAGCAGAGTTAACTCTGGGTCTTCCTTTCCTGTGGCAGTCCTCATGAGAGCCAGCTTCATCATAGCGCTTGATGATTTTTGCAACTGCACTTGAAGAAATGTTCAAAGTTCTTGAAATTTCCCGGATTGGCTGACCTTCATGTCTTAAAGTAATGATGGACTGTCGTTTCTCTTTACTTATTTGAGCTGTTCTTGCCAAAATATGGAATTGGTCTTTTACCAAATAGGGCTGTCTTCTGTATACCAACCCTACCTTGACACAACAGAACTGATTGGCTCAAACACATTAAGGTAAGAAATTCCACAAAATAACAAGGCACACCTATTAATTTAAATGCATTCCAGGTGATGACCTCAAAGCTGGTTGAGAGAATGCCAAGAGTGTGCAAAACTCTCAAGGCAATGGGTGGCTACTTTCAAGAATCTCAAATATATTTTGATTTGTTTAACAATATTTTGGTTACTACATGATTCCATGTGTTATTTTGTAGTTTTGATGTCTTCACTATTATTCTACAATGTAGAAAATAGTAAAAATAAAGAAATAACCTGAGACACGTAGACAGACACACCTCTGCCATTCAAGGCAGCGGCAGGTAGCCTAGTGGTTAGAGCGTTAGACTTGTAACCGAAATGTTGCAAGATCGAATCCCCGAGCTGACAAGGTAAAAATCTGTCGTTCTGCCCCTGATCAAGGCAGTTAACCCACTGTTTCTAGGCCGTCATTGAAAATAAGAATTTGTTCTTAACTGACTTGCCTAGTTAAATAAAGGTAAAATAAAATAAATAAAAATAGTACACACTTAGAGGCCCAAAGAAAATGCCTGCGCAAAGCACCTAATCTAAGAAAGACACATTTTAGAGACCAAAAAGAAAACAGTGGTGCTTCCCTTCATTTGTCTTGACTTTGTCAGCTGACACCGTCTGACACCAAGGGGAATGAATGGAGAGGTCAACCGGTTTGAAGCACCTCAGGTTAGAGGTCAAAGTTTGAGAAAGGGGAGGTGGTGTTTGGTAAAAATGACCTGTGGGTCGTACCAAAGTGTGAGTTACTACAAACACAAGACCATAGATCAAACACAAGATGTTGAGCAGATCAAAGCTGAAATGTGATCTTTTGAAAGTTATTATTAGAACAATCACACATGAGTTTATAACGTATGCACATTGAACAGACAAGGGCTATAGGCTATTATGCAAAGTTAGAATTGCTAATATGATATCAAATATACACCTTATGTCCCATCAAAATACACTACATGCATGCAATACAAAACTGTTCAGACCGTTGGCTGTTGGTTGAATTAGAACTAAAACGTAAACTAGCTTGGCCTTCAAAGGTCCATCGACTGGGTTACCTCGCCCCATGTTACATCATGCAGTGATATCCCCAGCCTAATAGACTAGGTTACCTCGCCCCATGTTACATCATACAGTGATATCCCCAGCCTAATAGACTAGGTTACCTCGACCCATGTTACATCATGCAGTAATATCCCCAGCCTAATAGACTAGGTTACCTCGCCCCATGTTACATCATACAGCAATATCCCCAGCCTAATAGACTAGGTTACCTCGCCCCATGTTACATCATGCAGTGATATCCCCAGCCTAATAGACTAGGTTACCTCGCCCCATGTTACATCATGCAGTGATATCCCCAGCCTAATAGACTAGGTTACCGCGCCCCATGTTACATCATACAGTGATATCCCCAGCCTAATAGATTAGGTTACCTCGCCCCATGTTACATCATACAGTGATATCCCCAGCCTAATAGACTAGGTTACCTCGCCCCATGTTACATCATACAGTAATATCCCCAGCCTAATAGACTAGGTTACCTCGCCCCATGTTACATCATACAGCGATATCCCCAGCCTAATAGACTAGGTTACCTCGCCCCATGTTACATCATACAGTGATATCCCCAGCCTAATAGACTAGGTTACCTCGCCCCATGTTACATCATACAGTGATATCCCCAGCCTAATAGACTAGGTTACCTCGCCCCATGTTACATCATACAGTAATATCCCCAGCCTAATAGACTAGGTTACCTCGCCCCATGTTACATCATACAGTGATATCCCCAGCCTAATAGATTAGGTTACCTCGCCCCATGTTACATCATACAGTGATATCCCCAGCCTAATAGACTAGGTTACCTCGACCCATGTTACATCATGCAGTAATATCCCCAGCCTAATAGACTAGGTTACCTCGCCCCATGTTACATCATGCAGTGATATCCCCAGCCTAATAGACTAGGTTACCGCGCCCCATGTTACATCATACAGTGATATCCCCAGCCTAATAGATTAGGTTACCTCGCCCCATGTTACATCATACAGTAATATCCCCAGCCTAATAGACTAGGTTACCTCGCCCCATGTTACATCATACAGCAATATCCCCAGCCTAATAGACTAGGTTACCTCGCCCCATGTTACATCATACAGTGATATCCCCAGCCTAATAGACTAGGTTACCTCGCCCCATGTTACATCATAGTGATATCCCCAGCCTAATAGACTAGGTTACCTCGCCCCATGTTACATCATAGTGATATCCCCAGCCTAATAGACTAGGTTACCTCGCCCCATGTTACATCATACAGTGATATCCCCAGCCTAATAGACTAGGTTACCTCGCCCCATGTTACATCATACAGTGATATCCCCAGCCTAATAGACTAGGTTACCTCGCCCCATGTTACATCATACAGTGATATCCCCAGCCTAATAGACTAGGTTACCTCGACCCATGTTACATCATACAGTGATATCACCAGCCTAATAGACTTGGTTACCTCGCCCCATGTTACATCATAGTGATATCCCCAGCCTAATAGACTAGGTTACCTCGCCCCATGTTACATCATAGTGATATCCCCAGCCTAATAGACTAGGTTACCTCGCCCCATGTTACATCATACAGTGATATCCCCAGCCTAATAGACTAGGTTACCTCGCCCCATGTTACATCATACAGTGATATCCCCAGCCTAATAGACTAGGTTACCTCGCCCCATGTTACATCATACAGTGATATCCCCAGCCTAATAGACTAGGTTACCTCGACCCATGTTACATCATACAGTGATATCACCAGCCTAATAGACTTGGTTACCTCGCCCCATGTTACATCATAGTGATATCCCCAGCCTAATAGACTAGGTTACCTCGCCCCATGTTACATCATACAGTGATATCCCCAGCCTAATAGACTAGGTTACCTCGCCCCATGTTACATCATGCAGTGATATCCCCAGCCTAATAGACTAGGTTACCTCGCCCCATGTTACATCATAGTGATATCCCCAGCCTAATAGACTAGGTTACCTCGCCCCATGTTACATCATAGTGATATCCCCAGCCTAATAGACTAGGTTACCTCGCCCCATGTTACATCATACAGTGATATCCCCAGCCTAATAGACTAGGTTACCTCGCCCCATGTTACATCATACAGTGATATCCCCAGCCTAATAGACTAGGTTACCTCGCCCCATGTTACATCATACAGTAATATCCCCAGCCTAATAGACTAGGTTACCTCGCCCCATGTTACATCATAGTGATATCCCCAGCCTAATAGACTAGGTTACCTCGCCCCATGTTACATCATACAGTAATATCCCCAGCCTAATAGACTAGGTTACCTCGCCCCATGTTACATCATACAGTGATATCCCCAGCCTAATAGACTAGGTTACCTCGCCCCATGTTACATCATACAGTAATATCCCCAGCCTAATAGACTAGGTTACCTCGCCCCATGTTACATCATAGTGATATCCCCAGCCTAATAGACTAGGTTACCTCGCCCCATGTTACATCATAGTGATATCCCCAGCCTAATAGACTAGGTTACCTCGCCCCATGTTACATCATACAGTGATATCCCCAGCCTAATAGACTAGGTTACCTCGCCCCATGTTACATCATACAGTGATATCCCCAGCCTAATAGACTAGGTTACCTCGCCCCATGTTACATCATGCAGTGATATCCCCAGCCTAATAGATTAGGTTACCTCGCCCCATGTTACATCATGCAGTGATATCCCCAGCCTAATAGACTAGGTTACCTCGCCCCATGTTACATCATACAGTGATATCCCCAGCCTAATAGACTAGGTTACCTCGCCCCATGTTACATCATACAGTAATATCCCCAGCCTAATAGACTAGGTTACCTCGCCCCATGTTACATCATACAGTGATATCCCCAGCCGAATTCTAGCCTTATGTTCTGTTCTGATGTCACTCACTGATTTGTATACTGTGTGGGCCTGATAATTCTGTTTGGAAACTGGCTAGGTTCTGGCACCATCTACTGTACAAGGACAGGACAGGGCAATTTATTTGGGATTTAACATAACAAAATGGCACAGTACATTGAAACAAATTATCCAGCAAGCTGCTATGAACCAAAATAAGACATATTGACATTCTTATAGTTGTGACTAGATGTAGGCCTAGTAAAATATGAGAATATGACTACAAAAGGTGCTATACAATAAATTTAAGCAAGACAAATACTGCCAATGCCATTTTTGGGTGGGATAATCTGGAGTCATTATGCCTCAATGTTGCTTACATAGAATGAACCGTGAACATGCTGACTCACACGGGACAACAAGGCCCTGTTGAAAGCTTAGGTGACATTTTTTTGTCTTAAAGTAGGCTTAATCACAGATTTGAGAGGTTGGTAGGTGATTAAGGTTGAAAACTTGCTTTGACTTATCCAATCACCTACAGTAACAGACTATAACCTAAAGGAAAGGTTGTAAGGAAGATTCAAAACACCAGCGCACAAGTCTAATTTCCCATTGCCATACATGGAAGCAGACCTTACCAATAGCGACCACTAGGTGACATGCTACTGGTGTGTTTTCCCATAGGCCTACTATAGCACAGTGTGGGAAAGAGCACCACTCTTAAGCCACTCAGGAGCTCCAATGAGAGAGACAAATATGCAGAACCATCAATTGTGGCTTTGGTCTTAAATATTTCAGATTGACGGAAAGAATGCGAGGGACACCATTTTTCCACTGCCTCTCGCTACCATGCATTTTCATTTTCCGGTTTTGTGTTTTTGGATTGGATAACGTTTGAGATGTTGGGGCCAAACGCAAAACACTGGGGGGGATATGTCAAAGTTCATCTGGTATTGCATATTGACGGCAATGACTGTATAGACTCAAGGTAGGGAGTGGGATAAGAGTCAAGCAATGTCAAGTTAGATGTGTGTGTGTGTGTGTGTGTGTGTGTGTGTGTGTGTGTGTGTGTGTGTGTGTGTGTGTGTGTGTGTGTGTGTGAGACAGCGAAAGAGAAAGAAAGCAAGTATTTGATGAGGGTGATTAATAACAGTGCTATTCAAGCACATTTTTGAAATACCAGATGTTAGTCTTTATGGGGTCTGGGACATTTTTCTCTGTTACCATCCAATTCCTGCTTAATTCCTTAGATCAGGGGGATCTAATGTATCACTACACCTCTGGATCTGAGTCAGACAGTAGCAGTGTAGCGTACCATACTGTAGGCAAACTATCAGAGGTATTTTCTCCCAGGACATTAGGGCATTAGCCAACAACGATAGCCTTGTGTTCATTGTTTTGGGGGCCAATATGACCAAGGCTGACTCTCCAGTCTCCATTATCTATGGTTTGTTGTGTAACTGCATGGGCAGTAGGGTACAGAACAGGGCTCTGGGCCAACGTGTAAATAGACATGACAATCAGTTGAGCGGAGAGAGTTCAAGGAGGAAATGAATGTTTAGCTAAAACCATGCACGTCCACTGAGATCCTGGATTCAAGTTAAGAGGCCTATAACATGATCATTTAGATTCAAGTTATGATCGGAACTAAGCCTAAAACATGATAACTTAGTATATAACGTCATTCTGAGGGTGAAGAATTTACA
Organism: Salmo trutta; assembly: GCF_901001165.1. NCBI lineage: Eukaryota > Metazoa > Chordata > Actinopteri > Salmoniformes > Salmonidae > Salmo > Salmo trutta. Next base: position 23,085,372 of record NC_042959.1, read on the forward strand.
ACATTGTCATAAAACATTTTAGAGATTCCAGTCAGCAATCGCAGACCTCAAATCGCTCCCTTTCACTTTCAATAAAATGGGAAGGACATGAACAACAAAGCCTCATTTACATTCTAAAACGACAGCCACTCCTCATCTCAAATCCACTGATGTGTCTGCAACAAGATAGGGAGCTTTTATTGTCCGCTCCTTTCATTGGTCTGAATGAGTATTTGGTACATTCATTTTGGTCAGCGTGAATGCAAACCCCCCTGCATCTTATCACACTGACACACCCTTAAAGACCTGTGGGGAAGGTAAACTTGGACTTACAAAGAGGACAGCAGGTAGTCTAGTGGTTAGTGTTGGACCAGTAACCGAAAGGTTACTGGTCCAATCCTCAAGCAGACAAGGTGAAAAATCTGTCAATGTGCCCTTAAGCAAGGCACTTAACCCTAATCGCTCCAAGGCCACCACTGATAATACAAGCACCCACAAAATTATGATTCATTACCATTTTAAACCTCATTGTCTTAGCTAAGAGACGTCCAATGTTGTAACATATGAGCCTATATATTATAATGATACAATATCTGTGAGATTGCTGTGAGAATTTTAAATGTGAGATTGGCAGTTGTGGTTAATGTGGCCTTTGGTTTCCACAGGATATTAAAATTATATGACATGTTATTGGCCATAAAACTCGCCATGGGATGAGTGTAATGAGCACTTCATTGGATGCATTGACCTTACAAAGGGAAGTTAACCAATGACAGGAGTGGGTATTATGTAAGACAGTATTACTATCATAATCTCGATCATTCAGTCAACAGTAGCATTCAGTCAACAGTAGCAGCCTCCAATACATCGTAAAATATAGATTTTAAACAGCTGATAGTCAATGGTGATAGTAGATGGCGATAGACCGCTGATAGTCTCTTCAGCAGATCAGTGATCACCTTAAAGGAAAGAACAAAGGATGTACTTTAAAAGTATTCCTCAAAAGTTTATCAGGAGATAGTCACAACTACTGGGCATACGTGACAGAGATATACCAACAGTAAGGCCACGTGTGGGAAAGCATGGGTCTGTCACTGATGAGAAGTTGTTGCCAACATCAAGTTCTATGAGCTACATCCTGTTGGCGCCTTGTGTAACTAGTCCGGTTCTCTGCTCCATCAAAACAATGGGTCATCGACCAGTTAGCTCAGTCCATTAACATGTCTTCGCCTTAAGACGCCGGTGTCCCCGATCCCTGGCAGGCAGGCACGTCAAGAATTGGGCTTTTAAATCTGGGACGCTTCGCACAAAGATTGTTGTTCTGTTTCGGGGAAAAGCATAAAACAATCTCCTGCGACTCAGAGCCGAGCCGAGCTAGATTCACAACAAATCTCTAACTTGTCACCTGCTGAGGGTGATGATTTCACCATATCTTCAGAGGGCAATGAGATGTGGCAACAAGTTCATAGCTCGACCTAGCGATCGGTGACACGGTGGAACAAAAAAAGAAAGAGAAAAACACCCCCATTATCAGTATGATTGCCGCCATTTTGATTTCCGACCTTGATCCTTAACCAGGTTAGGCCTCTAATCTGATCGTCCATCCCACCAAGCAGAGTCCCAGTGTCAATGGATCCCCTTACCGTGACAGTAGAGGGGCCATCTTATGTGTCAGCCAGGGGTGAGGATTGCATTCCTCAGACAAATAACACTATGCTATGCCCTCCACCGCTCCCTAACCTATGGAAGGTATGACATGTCGGGAGGAAGAGGCATCTGGGTCATCCATTAGTTAGAACAGGTCTTGTGCCTGGATACATTCTGGTGCTAGCCAGAGACAGCTCACTGTCAAATCTTACAGCAAGACTCCTGAACAGCTAATCAAATGGCTACCCAGCCTATTTGCATTGCCCCCCCCCCCCCACTCCTGCTGCTACTCTGTTATTATCTATGCATAGTCACTTTAATAGCTCTACCTACATGTACATATTACCTTGACACCGGCACAATGACTGTACCTGCACCCCCTGTCTATTGTTATTTACTGCTGCTCTTTAATTATTTGTTACTCTTCCCTCTTACTTTTTTAAAGGTATTTTCTTAAAACCGCATTGTTGATTAAGGGATTATAAGTAAGCATTTGTTGTATTCTGCGCATGTGACAAATACAAAAAATTGCTAATGTCAAATTGTAGATTTTTTTATTTAACTAGGCAAGTCAGTAAAGAACAAATTCTTATTCACAATGACGGCCTACCCCAGAAAAACCCAGACAACAGTGGGCCAATTGTGCACCGTCCTATGGGACTCCCAATCACGGCCGGATGTGATTCAGCCTGGATTCGAACCAGGGACTGTAGTGACAGCTCTTGCAGTGCCTTAGACGGGTGCGCCACTCATTTACATTACATTTTACATTTTAGTCATTTAGCCGACGCTCTTATCCAGAGCGACTTACAGTAGTGAATGCATACATTTCATACATTTTTTTTTTTTTCTGTGCTCGGGAACAGTGAGAAGAACAACCTGCCAAACGATGCTCATATGCTCCACATACATATTTTTCAAAAGGCATATTCTGCAATATGTCCTGCTGTACAAGTATAATTTATATGAATGCCATTGGGCTGAAACACAGAATTAAAATTGAGGCTTTAATGTAATCAGTATTTAGTAAGGCAGCTGACTGGAAGGAGGGTATGAGCGTATAGAGAGAGGCAGAGGACAGACACACACAGACAGTGGTGAAGGTCACCAGGTCAGTGTTGTCTACTGTCAAGTATGTGCAAATGGCACATAGTAGGTTTATACTGTCAGTTCAGCACAAACACACCCCAGCCCCCATCGGTGTCAGTGTGCCAAGCAGGACTCATGAGGCTCCCAGCCATTCAAAATAGCAAGGACAACAGTTTATCCAAAATGTTGTAGGAGACACGTACACCTCAGGCAGGCAGGCAGGCAGGCAGGCAGGCAGGCAGGCAGGCAGGCAGGCAGGCACATAATGCTTGTGCAAGTGTGTGTCATTGTGGAAGTAACATCAATAATGTGTGCAGTGGTATGTGTGTATTCCTGTGTGCCTGTGAGTGAGAGGACATTGACTGCTGTCCTTGAATATCTATTGACAAAGAGTGTGGGGCCTGAGGGATATTTTTATCAATTGCCCAGTGCGACCAGACAGCAGGTGGAACCTTTATGTAGGAGGGCAAGGTCACAGAGTAGCTGGGCGCTACACACAGTATCAGTGGGTGTCCTGACTCCTGGCAAAGAGAAGGCCAACGGTCTTGTTTTCAAAACTCCATGTGCACTACACTATGGTAGGAATGTTGGTGTGGGGCAACACTTGTTTCCCCCTGGTGCTACCTTGAAATTATTAGCCAAGGCTGGCACCAACACACATTACACAAAGCTAAGTAGCAGCATTAGTATTGCTGTGCTAGCTAACTCCAACAAGCTAACACAGCACACAAACATACCGGAAATTAGAAGAAAAACAATGTGGTGCAATGGAAAAAGTAAACCATTGCTAATGCTAATCGATAATTTCAAGGAAACCCAATCTCTAGGAGTGCTTCGCACCCTGTTTGTGTGAATTGTGGGAGGGGGGTGACATGGTGGATTTCAGTAACAGGAATCTAGGAGGCATGTGAATGAGCTTAGCACCCTCCACTTGAGCTGCCAGGATAAAGACTAAGAACAATAGCACAGTGAGATTCCTTAGGCATGCAAATAGGATGCATGCTAGGCTAAAATGAGCAGCTGGTGGTATGCACTCTTTGGACTACAATATTTCTTAAAATCAGAATTGTCTACCCTGTGTTCTAAATTGCAATTTACAGGTAGGAATCTTCAATGTATTCATTTATAATATGACAATACATGGGATCAATAGGGTGTACAGGCATCGACTATTCTTTTTTTTATTTCACCTTTATTTAACCAGGTAGGCCAGTTGAGAACAAGTTCTCATTTACAACTGTGACCTGGACATGATAAAGCAAAGCAGTGCGACAAAAACAACAGAGTTACACATGGAATAAACAATCGTACAGTCTGATGACCACCGCACTAGATATTATGCTAATGCCAACGCACTGCTAATATTGATGAACATTGGTGACCACTGCACTAGCTATCATGCTAACACACTGCTAACATTCAATGTAAGCTTCAAAAAAGGCTCAGGACTGGTACATTTCACCATTACACTGCATTCATTCATCAGAGAGCATGGAAAACCAGAGAAGTTAAAAAAAAGTACTAAAAATAGACAAGTTTGGAAGCACTGACGCTCCGGACCTTATGAATATGCATATTGACTGCAGGGCGGGTTCAGTGAGCACGGCTGTTGAAGCAGGAGCCTTCAGGCCACGTCACGTGCGGAGGTCCTTATTAGGGTCATTATTGTTGGTTATGAGCAGGGTGAGGGGGTGCGGAGTCAAAGGATTAAAACTAGAAAATAGTCCCCTCACTGTGCTTCGTTACAGGTCGTTATTTCCAAACCCAAGTGAGTGAACAATAAATGGGGCCCGTTTCTAAGGCTACCTTATAACCTACAGTATCGCAGCTACAGTACTAATACCAGGCTGTAGTCAATACTACCTAAATGGGACTAAATTCATGTATCACAATCTTAAACATGATCTCATAACGAGATAGCAGTAAGCTGCTGGCTTGAAACGTGTCTGAGGGAAAGTAACCAGAGGAGCTTCAGTTATCAACAAGGCTAATCACTTGTTAATGTGTAAGAATTTGATAAGATGGCTTCACTGTTAATCTGTCAGACCCTCAGGTAGGCAACTAGGGGATAGGAACTTTAAATGAGACTGGATTTCTGCCTGTGCTGGCATAACTTACTGTAGAATCATTCCTTTGGCTTCATTCTATTGGGGTTAGTTGCATATTTGCAACGGTTGTCGTCAGCACAGAGAAATATTTTGCATAACTAGGCTAGTTATTTTTGTAAGAACTACTATTACTGAATTATTCTTATTGAAAACAGCCAAGACAATTCCATGTACAATATCATAAGGTACTGACAAAACTCAAAATGTGCAATTTTTTTCTCGTTCAGGAAGCTAAATTCAGCCACTGTTATTGTAGTGGGTTTTTTTCTCCACAAACTGCAACCCTCTGGCAAAAACCAAGCAACTGATATCTTCTGAATAATTAACGTGGTAAATAAAGATGTATGCATAATTCATGAGTATGTTTACCTTTCCTCAGGTTGAATCCTCAGAGAGGTAATCAAGATGGCAGCGACAGTCTCGTTTGTGAGCAAACATTCAACAATGTTATTTTGGGGGAATATGGGGATACGGCAATGTTACGCCTACGACTATGTATAGATAACGGAATTATGGGGAAAAACTGAAAATCGTGAAGGAAATAAATAACTTCTGAAAAAGCTTTTCATAAGGATAAGAAATATGGAGCAAGCAAGTTGGTATAATACCAGCGAAAAGTGTATCCATGTTGAATAATGCAGCATGTGGACGCGGCGCTGAATATCAGATTATGCATTGTGAGGACAAGACATTGTAACCCTGCTACGCCTCTGGGTGCGAAAGAGCCAATCGGTCTACGCTAAATGAGCATTAACTTGCCCGCAGGCTTTCAGTCTGGTGTTATTTTAACGTTATCCACACAACATTAGTCAAGCGACATCGATACAGGATCTCAACAGACATCTAATTAGCACTGCATTTTATGCTTTGAGCAGGGCGTGAATAACTATAGATCACAATTATGCCAGCATGGGTAGACATGGCAATACATCAAAGTTAGCCAATCAAAACATTGAAACTAGACCAAAAAAAGTTACCGCTTAACTAACCACAGCAGGCTATTCAAACATTACCGGTACAAAATGGTGCTACACAAGGATGAGTGTTGACCAAACCCCAATGACCTCACCACACAGCCTCCAAGTTCAACTACAGTGACCACAATCACCTGGACTAACAACAAACTGACTCGCATTCAAACAATCACCATGACTCTTCTTAGCAACTCCACAGCTTCTAGCCACAACTTCTGACCACAGATACTGTTAAACGTACAACCAACCATGACTTTGTCCACAACCTCTTAGCATGCTTCATAAATGCAACACAACCATTGCCCCCCGACTCCAACCCTCTAACCTAACCACAATGGCCCAGTATGGATTTAACCGTGGACTCTGAACACTCGTTTCAACAAAAGGATAATTCAGCACTGTCATTCAACCAGGTTGTAGCAGGTCCCAGCCGGGAACAAAGCCAACTGTCGGGTAAAATGAAATACGCTCCATCTCGCCCAAATAAAGCCTTCAAAAGAGGTGCGGGATAATCAAAGTTACAGAACATCCCATAAAGAGCAATTCATGCTAATCCACCCCAAAATGAAGCAAAATGGGTAGAATTATATTAAGGTGAATTTGACCAAACAAATGATTTGCTGTATGGGGACAAATATCCCAAAATGTATTGTATTGTTTTTCTGTCTAATTAAATATACAAGCATGGCAGGGCTGGGGGCCAAGGTCATGAATCATAAGTAGTTGGGATGATAATAGCAAGTCAGGTCTGGCTCTAATGGGCTTCGATACAGTGCCGCTTTAAAAATCAGCCATTCTCTCTGCTCCTGTGGCCATTAATCCTCAACATATCCACCAGTGCATATTTTCAGGCCTCCACTTCGGTATTTATGGAAACCAATAATCAATCTCCTTACAATTTCTCCCCTCAGCATTCTCTGAAAGGCAATTCCAGCCATGGGTTATGATGACATCGTTCCCTGGTTGTTAGGGAACAACCAGTCAAAACGGCTTTGCTACGAGCATGGCTTTCGTTAGGGGGGAATATTTTGGGCTCCAAGGGTGTAAATCCCCCCCCCCCCCTCACCAGGTGAGCATGGAATGTTGGGTGGTAGTAAATCTAAGGTGGCAAATGGTGACATCTTTAGATTGATGAGAGGTGAGCTCCTCTCTCATCTTGATTGGTTTTCAATGACAGGGGGGATTTAGAAGGACTTGTAAATCATGATATCCTTTATGATATGCAGGTCGACTGCTCACAACTGGGCATTTCTCTTCTTTAGAGAAGGAATGCACACATGCGTCACCCTCGCAAATCACGCCACACACACACACACTCCACCAAGCCACACACACAGCAAATCCTGAACACCAACGCTGAATAAATGCATTTGTGGCTCTCTAGCAGTACATAGAGCCATTGAAATGCCCCTATCTTCCGAGTCAAGGTTACTTCCCCTCGTCACTAGCCATGTGTTTAGCATGATTCAAGAGGGGCTTTGATATCTGGAGGTTATTTGTGCAGGGAAAACATGTCCCCAGTCATCTGGGAGCAGGCCAGAGGCGAAACACCTTTGTTAGTAACCAGATGACAGAGTCAATAACGTTCCTTGAACGTGTCACCAGTAATGGAGCTGTGAGTCACCAACACCGCTTCAACGTTGCAGTGATAATGGAGATGGATCTCTCACCAGTCTGTTTCACCTCTTCTATATACCGTCAGTATTAAGAGACAATGGCACTTCTGTTCTCAGTCTTTAACCCAGTCTCTAAGCCCTGTCTTAGTCAGAGGGGGGGGGGGGGTACTACTAAGCTATATGGAATTGTTTTAAGGTCATACCAAGGATCATTTAACTATTTGATTTTACATTTTAAATTCCCCTTAAAGTTAAGTACCAAAAACATTTTAGAATTTTATTTGGGGGGGCCTTACTGATTCAGCCCATACAAACGCATTGAATAACAGATTTACTACATGGAACATAGTGGTCATAATAGTTTGTAGGCCAAACCGGTCGGACTCTACACACGATTTCGTGAGAAGACCGATTTTCAGGATGTCTCATGGTCTGACAAACACCGCTCTAGCTCTTTCATCGCAGATGCGAAAGTGCGATATTGGCGGATGCAGTGGATTGAGATGCATCCAACGCAACAAAAACAATAACATCTTTAGCTTAAACTGAGATTTTTATGGCTTTGTTTTTATGATGCTAATTAGATGTATGCGGGAGCACGGACATTGACTCTGGGGGTTAAAAAAATGTTACTCATTGTATGCTGATGGTGTATTTGGTTGAAGTGTGAGTGTCATTTGGTTGACATGGATACAGGAGCTCCCATGACCAAGAGACATTTAATACTAGGTCTACTAGACTATGTGTCAGTGTGATGTCCTGGCAAGGTAATGGTCCATTCAGGTGCCACAATGAATTAAGACATATAACATGAGGGCATCTGTTATTTAGTACAATTACTTAGTATGTAGACTACTACAAATCAAATGTATTAATGTTTAGAAAAAAAGCCCTGCTCTTGGAAATAGGAAATCAGTGTTTATCAGATAGCCTTTCAAATGTTCCTGCACTTCCTGTATACAAAGTAGCCTTAGGATCCCACCCAATGACCTAGCGCCTCACTACGTCTAAAAAACTGCCCCAACTACAGACGGTGGTATTTCAAGCTATATCCTGAGGATGTTGTTTAACAAAAGAAACAGAGGACTGATTTCACTATTGTTATCTGGCGGGCCCCAAGTCACAAGTGTAGGCTTCCTCAGGGCAATAACTCACCAAACCTAATCATGTTACAAAAATAAAAAGAGTGGATTTTTCCATTCGAGGGTAGTTCTCAAAGCTTAGAGGATTTGGAAAATGAAAACCCCTGGATATTGGGGTATTCTGCTGGTGTGGTATGGAGAGACATCCATTTCAGTAGGTGTTGCTGCAAATGTAGGCCTACTTGACTCTAAAAGGTTTTTCCAACGAGGCTAAGCGTTACAAGTTGACTAGGCCTAGGCTATAATATATATATATTTGGCATGGGTACAACTACAGTTTTATGTATGCATGTACAGTACCAGTCAAAAGATCGGACACCTACTCATTCAAGGGTTTTTCTTAATTTTTACTATTTTCTACATTGTAGAATAACAGTAAAGACATCAACACTATTAAATAACACATATGGAATCATGTAGTAACCAAAAAAGTGTTAAACAAATCAAAATATATTTTAGATTCTTCAAAGTAGCCACCCTTTGCCTTGATGACAGCTTTGCACACTCTTGGCATTCTCTCAACCAGCTTCATGAGGTAGTCACCTAGAATGCATTTCAATTAACAGGTGTGCCTTGTTAAAGGTTCATTTGTGGAATTTCTTTCCTTCTTAATGCATTTGAGCCAATCAGTTGTGTTGTGGCAAGGTAGGGGTAGTATACAGAAGATAACCCTATTTGGTAAAAGACCAAGTCCATATTTTGGCAAGAACAGAAAATAAGCAAAGACAGTCCATTACTTTAAGACATGAAGGTCAGTCAATCTGGAAAATGTCAAGAACTTTCAGTTTCTTCAAGTAGTCACAAAAACCATCAAGCGCTTAGATGAAAATTGCTCGTGAGGAACGCCACAGGAAAGGAAGACCCAGAGTTACCTCTGCTGCAGAGGACAAGTTGATTAGAGTTACCAGCCTTAAAAATTGGCAATTAACTGCACCTCAGATTGCAGCACAAATAAATGCTTCAGAGTTCGATTAACAGACACATTTCAACATCAACTGTTCAGAGAAGACTGCATGAATCAGGCATTCATGGTCTAATTTCTGAAAAGAAACCACTACTAAGGACGACAATAAGAAGAGACTTGCTTGGGCCAAGAAACACGAGCAATAGACACCAGACCGGTGGAAATTTGTCTTTTGGTCTGATGAGTCAATTTTTGGTTCTAACAGTTGTCTTTGAGTCGCAGAGTAGGTGAACGGATGATTTCCGCATGTGTGGTTCCCACCGTGAAGCATGGAGGTGTGATGGTGCTTTGCTAGTGACACTGTCAGTGATTTATTTAGAATCCAAGGCACACTTAACCAGCATGGCTACCACAGCATTCTGCAGCCATACGCCATCCCATCTGGATTGCGCTTAGTGGGGCTATCATTTGTTTTTCAACAGGACAATGACCCAAAACACACCTCCAGGCTGTGAAAAGGCTATTTGACTAAGAAGGAGAGTGCTGCATTAGATGACCTGGCCTCCACAATCACCCAACCTCAACCCAATTGAGATGTTTGTGATGAGTTGGACCGCAGAGTGAAGGAAAAGCAGCCTTCAAGTCCTCAGCATATGTGGAAACTCCTTCAAGACTGTTGGAAAAGCATTCCTCATGAAACTGGTTGAGAGAATGCTAAGATTGTGCAAAGCTGTCATCAAAGCAAGAATCTCAAATATAATTTTGATTTGTTTAACACTTCTTTGGTTACTACATGATTCGATATGTGTTATTTCATAGTTTTTATGTCTTCACTATTATTCTACAATGTAGAAAATAGTAAAAACTAAGAAAAACCCCTTGAATGAGTAGGAGTTCAAACTTTTGACTGGTACTGTACTCATACATGTCCAGTATTCCAGCACATTGTAAATATGTACTTGAACGGACCCTGTATAAAGAAAGCTTAATTACTTTATCATGTTCTTATTTTTTGTTTCTGTTCTACCTTGTTATTTTTAGTATTACATTATTATTGATTACTGAATTGTTGGGGTTAGTACAGTGAAAGGAATTTCACTGTACTTGTGCATGCGACACAAAAACTTGTAGTTGGGTTACTCCCAGTGTGGCAACAAGCTAATTACACTGATCTTGATGGCTTTTGACAAGCAGAAATTGGTTTCAACAGGGAATGTGAACATTGTGCCACACGTCAGCAAGTTGAGTGACTTATAGCGCTTTAATTAACCTTATGTAATGTATAGACAAAACACAACTGACATACCCTTCACCAAAACATGGCCTTGGTAATAGGCTACCCATGAGCACCAGCATGAAAACAATACAAGGCGAGACACTGATGTAAATCCAACAAATGTAAAATAAATCAATTAAACAAATGTCTACCTGATAACTCGAGCTGTTTACTGAAGGCAAACAAATATTGGATCAGTGCACACTTCAAACAAGTTATTAGTTAGACAATAAAGCCCCCAGGACTACCACTAACCACCAACTGCTGCTTCAAAATACTAACACTAAGTAAAGCCCCCAGGACTACCACTAACCACTAACTGCTGCTTCAAAATACTAATACTAAGTAAAGCCCCCAGCACTACCACTAACCACTAACTGCTGCTTCAAAATACTAACACTAAGTAAAGCCCCCAGGACTACCACTAACCACCAACTGCTGCTTCAAAATACTAATACTAAGTAAAGCCCCCAGCACTACCACTAACCACCAACTGCTGCTTCAGCATACTAATACTAAGTAAAGCCCCCAGGACTACCACTAACCACTAACTGCTGCTTCAGCATACTAATACTAAGTAAAGCCCCCAGCACTACCACTAACCACCAACTGCTGCTTCAGCATACTAATACTAAGTAAAGCCCCCAGCACTACCACTAACCACCAACTGCTGCTTCAGCATACTAATACTAAATAAAGCCCCCAGGACTACCACTAACCACCAACTGCTGCGTCAGCATACTAATACTAAGTAAAGCCCCCAGGACTACCACTAACCACCAACTGCTGCTTCAAAATACTAATACTAAGTAAAGCCCCCAGGACTACCACTAACCACCAACTGCTGCTTCAGCATACTAATACTAAGTAAAGCCCCCAGCACTACCACTAACCACCAACTGCTGCTTCAGCATACTAATACTAAGTAAAGCCCCCAGCACTACCACTAACCACCAACTGCTGCTTCAGCATACTAATACTAAGTAAAGCCCCCAGCACTACCACTAACCACCAACTGCTGCTTCAGCATACTAATACTAAGTAAAGCCCCCAGGACTACCACTAACCACCAACTGCTGCTTCAGCATACTAATACTAAGTAAAGCCCCCAGGACTACCACTAACCACCAACTGCTGCTTCAGCATACTAATACTAAGTAAAGCCCCCAGGACTACCACTAACCACCAACTGCTGCTTCAGCATACTAATACTAAGTAAAGCCCCCAGCACTACCACTAACCACCAACTGCTGCTTCAGCATACTAATACTAAGTAAAGCCCCAGGACTACCACTAACCACCAACTGCTGCTTCAGCATACTAATACTAAGTAAAGCCCCCAGGACTACCACTAACCACCAACTGCTGCTTCAGCATACTAATACTAAGTAAAGCCCCCAGGACTACCACTAACCACCAACTGCTGCTTCAGCATACTAATACTAAGTAAAGCCCCCAGGACTACCACTAACCACCAACTGCTGCTTCAGCATACTAATACTAAGTAAAGCCCCAGGACTACCACTAACCACCAACTGCTGCTTCAGCATACTAATACTAAGTAAAGCCCCCAGGACTACCACTAACCACCAACTGCTGCTTCAGCATACTAATACTAAGTAAAGCCCCAGGACTACCACTAACCACCAACTGCTGCTTCAGCATACTAATACTAAGTAAAGCCCCAGGACTACCACTAACCACCAACTGCTGCTTCAGCATACTAATACTAAGTAAAGCCCCAGGACTACCACTAACCACCAACTGCTGCTTCAGCATACTAATACTAAGTAAAGCCCCCAGGACTACCACTAACCACCAACTGCTGCTTCAGCATACTAATACTAAGTAAAGCCCCCAGCACTACCACTAACCACCAAATAACGCCACAGAACTGTCCCCTTGTATCATGTCGCACTTAAAGGAACTTGACAAAGTACACAAATGGGTGGTCCCGCACCCCCCTCCTTGTTTGCAAATTGGGTCACGCCCATGTAATTACTAATTCACTAGACTGACCACCACTAGTCTGTGCCTGACCTGGGCAATATGCAAATGACCTGATAAAAACAAGCTTAGGTTTATTAAGTTCATTACATATAGGGGATTAGGCCAGAAATAGGTCTACACAATGGTACCTAATGTGACAGGGCAAAGCCTGGCAGTCCAGATTAGGCACTCCAAAAACAACCTCCAAATCTGGAAACAGATTGCAGCACAGTTAGAGAGCTGAGCCAGCTAAATACCACAACACCAAAGCTCAGCAACCTCCTTTCTTTTCAAATTACAGTGCATTCCAAAAGTATTCAAACCCCTTGACTATCTCCACAGCATTATTCTAAAATTGATTCATTTGTCCCCCTCCCCATCAATGTACAAACAATACCCCATAATGACAAAGCAAAAACAGTTTTTTTGAAATTTATACAAATGTATTAAATATAAAAAAAGGAAATATCAAATGTACATAAGTATTCAGACCCTTTACTCAATACTTTGTTGAAGAACTTTTGGCAGCGATTACGGCCTTGAGTATGACGCTACAAGCTTGGCACACCTGTATTTGGTGAGTTTCTCCCATTCTTTGCTGAACCTCTCAAGCTCAGGTTGGATGAGGAGCGTCACTACACAGCTATTTTCAGGTCTCTCCAGAGATGATTAGCCTATTGTCAACTAGAGGTCGACCGATTATGATTTTTCAACACCAATACCGATACCGATTATTGGGAGGACAAAAACCCCGCCCGCTGCCGATTATTATTATGATTTTTTAATATATGTACACACACACACACACACACACACACACACAGAGCTCTGAAGTGGCAACGATACTGAAGAGTCTGCTTAGGAGACAAATACTCTCAACTGTTTGAATAATAAAAATAGAGTTTAAGTCACCTGTGATGAATGCTGAAAACAAAAACTAATTTCTATATGCAGGAAATCCTATTTTAATAATGGGCATGGTAAGAATTGACTACCAAAGTGCGAGTCATAATTCCCATGACACCTTCTAGCAAAATCTGAAAAGCGGTTCCTTCATTTATTCCATAGGATATTTTTAGATTAACTAAAAATAAGGTCTGTGTTTGGTTTAGGCTTACACCACCTTGCCAATTTTATAACTGTGTAGATATCCATAGGATATAACTCTGATCAATATAAGCGTAGATCATTTTTTTTGTGGAGTGGATTTATGAAAATATGTTGATAAACGTTACCTAGTGAGATTTACACGGGTATCAAAACGCCGAGGCAGTTTAAGCACAAAACACAGACCTTATTTGAAGTAGATCAAGACATTCTCTATGGAAGACATGAACGGTAAAATAACGAAGGAACCCCTTTCAAGTTCAGCCGCAAGTTATTACAGGAATTATGACGCGTCGACTATTTCTCTAAACCATATACCTTTGACAATTACGAGCCTGCTGCTGCCTACCACCGCTCAGTCAGACTGCTCTATCAAATCATAGACTTAACTATAATATAATAAACCTTAGGTCAATAATATGATCAAATCCGGAAACTATCATCTCGAAAACATTATTCTTTCAGTGACATACGGAACCGTTCCGTATTTTATCTAACGGGTGGCAACCATAAATCTAAATATTCCTGTTACATCGCACAACCTACAATATTATTTCATAGTTCCGTAAAATTCTGGCAAATTAGTTCGCAACGAGCCAGATTCTGTATACCCTGATTCTGCGTGCAACGAACGCAAGAGAACTGACACAATTTCACCTGGTTAATATAGCCTGCTAACCTGGATTTCTTTTAGCTAAATATGCAGGTTTCAAAATATATACTTCTGTGTATTGATTTTAAGAAAGGCATTGATGTTTATGGTTAGGTACAGTCGTGCAACGATTGTGCTTTTTTTCGCAAATGCGCTTTTGTTAAATCATCCCCGTTTGGCGAAGTCTGCTGTCTTTGTTATTTTTTTATTTCACCTTTATTTAACCAGGTAGGCAAGTTGAGAACAAGATCTCATTTACAATTGTGACCTGGCCAAGATAAAGCAAAGCCGTTCGACAACATAAAAAAACAGAGTTACACATGGAGTAAAACAACTTACAATCAATGATGCAGTAGAAAAAAAAGACTATATACAATGTGAGCAAATGATGTGAGATAAGGGAGGTAAAGGCAAAAAAGGCCATGGTGGCAAAGTAAATAAAGTATAGCAAGTAAAACACTGGAATGGTAGATTTGTAGTTTGAAGAAAGTTCAAAGTTAAAATAATATGGTGCAAAGGAGCAAAATAAATAAAATAAATAAATACAGTAGGGGAAGAGGTAGTAGTTTGGGCTAAATTATAGATGGGCTATGTACAGGTGCAGTGATCTATCTGGGAGCTGCTCTGATAGCTGGTGCTTAAAGCTAGTGAGGGAGATAAGTGTTTCCAGTTTCAGAGATTTTTGTAGTTCGTTCCAGTCATTGGCAGCAGAGAACTGGAAGGAGAGACGACCAAAGGAGGAGTTGGCTTTAGGGGTGACCAGAGAGATATACCTGCTGGAGCGCGTGCTACAGGTGGGTGCTGCTATGGTGACCAGTGAGCGGAGATAAGGGGGAACTTTACCTAGCAGGGTCTTGTAGATGACCTGGAGCCAATGTGTTTGGCGACGATTATGAAGCGAAGGCCAGTCAACGAGAGCGTACAGGTCGCAGTGGTGGGTAGTATATGGGGCTTTGGTGACAAAACGGATGGCACTGTGATAGACTGCATCCAGCTTGTTGAGTAGGGTATTGGAGGCTATTTTGTAAATGACACTGCCGAAGTCGAGGATTTGTAGGATGGTCAGTTTTACGAGGGTATGTTTGGCAGCATGAGTGAAGGATGCTTTGTTGCGAAATAGGAAGCCAATTCTAGATTTAACTTTGGATTGGAGATGATTGATGTGAGTCTGGAAGGGGAGTTTACAGTCTGACCAGACACCTGGGTATTTGTAGTTGTCCACAAATTCTAAGTCAGAACCGTCCAGAGAAGTGATGCTGGACAGGCGGGCAGGTGCCGGCAGCGATCGATTGAAGAGCATGCATTTAGTTTTACTTGTGTTTAGGAGCAGTTGGAGACCACGGAAGGAGAGTTTAATGGCATTGAAGCTCGTCTGGAGGGTTGTTAACACAGTGTCCAAAGAAGGGCCAGAAGTATACAGAATGGTGTCGTCTGCGTAGAGGTGGATCAGAGATTCACCAGCAGCAAGAGCAACATCATTGATGTATACAGAGAAAAGAGTTGGCCCAAGAATTTAACCCTGTGGTACCCCCATAGAGACTGCCAGAGGTCAGGACAGCAGGCCCTCCGATTTGACACACTGAACTCTGTCAGAGAAGTAGTTGGTGAACCAGGCGACGCAATCGTTTGAGAACCCAAGGCAACTGAGTCTGCCGATGAGGATGTGGTGATTAACAGAGTCAAAAGCCTTGGCCAGGTCAATGAGGCCAGGTTATGAAGAAATAGTCTTCACAGTTCGCAAAAAGCCAGGCGGCCCAAACTACTGCATATACCCTGACTCTGTTTGCAAGAGAAGTGACACATTTTACCTAGTTAAAACAAATTCATGTTAGCAGGCAATATTAACTAAATATGCAGGTTTAAAAATATATACTTGTGTATTGATTTTAAGAAAGACATTGATGTTTATGGTTAGGTACATGTCGGAGCAAAGACAGTCCTTTTTCGCGAATGCGCACCACATCGATTATATGCAATGCAGGACAGGCTTGATAAACTAGTAATATCATCAACCATGTGTAGTTAACTAGTGTTTATGATTGATAGTTTTTTTATAAGATAAGTTTAATGCTAGCTAGCAACTTACCTTGGCAACGTAAAGCAGGTGGTTAGAGCGTTGGGCTAGTTAACGTAAGGTTGCATCCCCAAGCTGACAAGGTAAAAATCTGTCGTTCTGCCCCTGAACAAGGCAGTTAACCCACCATTCCTAGGCCGTCATTGAAAAAACTAATGTGTTCTTTAACTGACTTGCCTAGTTAAATAATGGTTTAAAAAAATAAAAAATATTTAAAAAAATATATAAAAAAAGGCAAATCGGTTGCCAAAAATACCGATTGTTATGAAAACTTGAAATCGGCCCTAATTAATCGGCCATTCCGATTAATCGGTCGACCTCTACTATCAACACATCACATTGGATGTGGATCATAAAATAGGAAATTGCAGTGCGCAAGAAATATGGAACATGAGCTGGGAGAGGATGAATGTTATGATTTCAGAACAGTCTGAAGCAATGTTTTCATACCAATGAGGGACTAAACTGCAATGTATTACTTAATGAATAAAAATGTTTGACTACATGCTAGAAGAGCACTTAAAAGGAAGAGTATTCTAAGCAACGTGTTCTAAATTTGCTTCATGGAGACTCCTGAGTGGCACAGCGGTCTAAGGCACTGCAGTGCTTGAGGCGTCACTACAGATCCGGGTTCAATCCCGGGCTATGTCGCAGCCGGACGCGACTGGAAGGCCCATGAAGCGACGCACAATTGGCCCAGCGCTGTCCGGGTTAGGAGAGGGTTTGGCTGGCCGGGAAGTCCTTGATCCATCGTGCTCTAGCGACTCCTGTGGCGGGCCGGGCACATGCACGCTGACATGGTCGCCAGTTGTACAGCGTTTCCTCCGACACATTGGTGCGGCTGGATTCCAGGTTAAGCGAGCAGTGTGTCAAGAAGCAGTGCGGCACGATTGTGTTTGGGAGGTCGCATGGGTCTCGACCATCGCCTCTCCCGAGTCCGTACGGGAGTTGCAGTGATGGGCCAAGACTAACAACCAATTGGATATCACGAAATTGAGAAAGGGGTCAAAAAAATTTATAATAAAACAAAAAGAGTAGTGCACGACCCTAGGGTGGCAAATTCTAAGTGATTTCAATGGGGCTTTCGCCATTCTTATTGTTTTACACTAGGTCACCAACTGGTTGATCTCCAAGACATTCCTAGTTGATCACCAAACATTTCTGTAAAATGCGTTCCTATTTTTTTTTTAAATTCCCCGTGCCGCTGCCGGTAGGTGCACTTGACTCCGCAGCCCTAGTGCTGGGAAGTCAAAGTGTTCCAATTTTTAACCATTTAAAGTATCTGAAAGAAGAACTCTGCCTACTCGGCCGAGAGAGCAAATCAAGTGCACCTATAGGCCTACCGCTGGACAATCAGATAGCTCAGACCACCGTGTCTGCACAGTTTCCTCGAGCTATAGACTGTAAAAAGAAGCCTGGAATGCACAGCAAAGTTGATACTGTGAGATTTCCTAACCATGACTAGAGACTCAATGACCAGCAAAGAGCTGCTGTTTTTATTGGTTAATGTTGCATTGGTTTACATTTTAAGTCATGTTTTAAAATCTGAGCAGTAGATCTCAGCTTTGACTCAGAAAGTGATATTGACTAAGAAAAAGGATGGTGGCAACTGTTTTACACTGTTCAATCAAACCTCAACCAACATTTCTATTTGTAACAATTTATGCATTTGCTGCACTTTTGAGAGATCATTTCCACACTACCAGGTAGGGCTGCATGATATTCAGTGTTGCCAAGTAGATTTAGCGAGTTCAGACCGCTGTTGCGACTTTTATTGGTAAAAGAGTATTGCGACAAATTCAGCTACTTTTTATTAAGATTGCCCCAGCGACTTCCCTGCTTGTGTGCCAGCTTGGCTGAGCTGCTCTGCTCCCTCTCCGAGGCTCCGCCTGCCGTGTTTTGCACCGATCACTTGGCCCCTTCTCCTGCCTCTCTCCGACTATCTCTGCTCTAGCCTCTGTCCTCTCCCTGCTGCAGCTAGTGAAGTGAATTTACAAAAAAAAAAAAAAAATGGGTTCCTTGTTAAAATGACAAAGCTCTCCAAGGCATAAATAAATTTAGTTTCGACCTGTCACCAAATTAATATAGGTGGTTCAGAGTTTGTTTTGATATCTCAACCTGCGTGTCCTGATGGCATCTGGTATGGATGGACAAAATCAACATGCTCACAATGGCACACGCCCAGTCTTGTCAGCATGTAAGCATAACATACAAATTATTTAATGTGCATGCGACAAATGGCGCAACCAACAGCTACTTTCCTTGAAAAATATTTGGCAACACTGATATGGGAAAAATAAATTAAATAGAGGCCTTATTTTTAACCAAATATTGCAATAGCGATTTGACTTGCGATTTAGATCAAAACACATGGGTAAACTGTTGGAATCATGGATATAGAATGATTATTCTAATTCTATAGTAATATGATAGTGGGCAGGTAACCTAGCGGTTAAGAGTATTGGGCCAATAACCGAAAGGTCGCAGGTTCAAATCACCAAGACGACTACGTGAAAAGAAATCTGCTGATGTGCCCTTGAGCAAGGCACTTAACCCTAATTGCTCCTATAAACATGCTAAGATGGCACTGACGGATGGCGCCTCGCCTCGAGTTCCTACAATAGATTGCAGGTTTCTACTTTCATAGTGTTACTATAATTTTCCCCTATCACCGAGCATACACCTCGCCAATGTTCAAATCAGTGAATAAATAAAATCAGAGCGAGGATCTCCTTCCAGAGGGACATCAGATTCTGCAACATACTGTTTTTCTGAGACTGGGTTTTCTTGCGACATCCAAATGAATTATACCCAACCAGCAGGTTTTACAGTTCATTGAGCGTATAGAAAGAGGGCTCTGCTTTATTATCAATAACAAGTGGTGCGACGGGGGAAACGTACAGGAACTTGCAAACTTCTGCTCTACCGACTTGGAATACTTGGTCATCAAATGACGCTTTTTTTAGCTTCCGAGAGAGTTCTCAGGGATTATCACCATGGCTGCATACAAGCTGACACCAAAAATGCTCTGAAAGATCTTAATTGGACCCTCTCACGGTGTAGTGCCTGGTGAACAACCTCTCCAATGTCATCAAAACAAAAAAGGAGCTGATTGTGGACTTCAGGATGAACCAGGCTGGACACGCCCACATCCTCAATGCAGCCGCCATGGGGACTGTCAAAAATATCAAGTTCCTCGGCGTACACATCTCAGAGGAGCTGAAATCTTCAAACCACACAGACACCGTGGTAAAGACACGACAACGACCCTAACCTCAAAAGGCAATTTGTTTTTGCCTGTCTCAGGAGGGCCCTCACAGTGTTCTACACGAGCACCATTGAGAGCATACCGTCGGGCTGCATCACAGCCTGGGACGGCAACTCCACCACCGCGGACCGCAAGGCTCGACAGTCGAACGCACCATTAAGTGCACAGTGCCTGCCCTCCAGGACACCTTCAACACCAGGTGTCGCACTAAGGCCAAGAAGATCATCAGGGACCTCAGCCACCCGAGCCATGGCCTGTTCTCCCCGCTTCCATCATTCGGACAAGGCCAATACAGGAGCATCATGGCTGAAACTAACAGAGGCCAATAGCTTCTACCTCCAGACCATCAGGCTGCTGAATAGATGAGGAAAAACAGTACCAACTCCCAATACTAAATATGGAAGAGCTAAAACCAAGAGTGGCAGTCTAAACTAGTAACGGTCACAGCAAATTAACTTTCCTATTTCATCAACACAATCAATTACAGGTATATTAAGGTTATACTATTGTAGCGAACAATGTAATTATTAATCGTATGCAATTTAGAATGACAGTTTTTGCCCAAAGTTTTGATCATTTCATAGCACCCTTTAGAATTTCCCTGTTTTTCCTCGACATTCTAGAGCAGTGAGTGAACACTCTATAAATTAAGAAGCAAAGTGGATAGCAGCATCGCTGTCATCAACATCTTGTTGCATCTGCTGCATTGACCATGCAGACTGAAGAATGAACGGCAAGTGGTCTCGTGGTCAAGCAACAACTGCACTTTCTTGAGTGATAGTGGGAGGGGCTTGGTGTGTTCGGAAAGAGGCAGAGACTCAGGTAGCAGAGTAAATTATGAACTATAGAAACAGATGTTACACACAGAGGAGTGGCCTATCACATTTAACAAACCAAACATTGGAAATACCGTTACACAAGTAAAAAAAAAAAAAACGATCCATGTATCAATACCAGTAAATTGTACAATACGGTATAGTGCTCAGCCCTACAGCAGAGGGCATAATAGTGGAGCAGCTGCTGCGCATCTCTGTAGTACACATTGCCCTTAAGACAGGGAGACAGCAACACCAGGTGTCTGTCTAGTTAAATAATAGAACAAAAAAACAATATTCAATGTTATTCTGAAGTAGAGCACAAAACATCTACCAGGAAGAAGCACCACTAATATGGTATTATGCAAGACAACATTCTTAGCTGTTAGGCCATATTGCATCAACAATGTATGTACCACATAGGCAATATGAATATTAATGATTAAAAGATGAGTTATGCAAAGCATTTGTTCTCAGCAGGAACAGTTTAAATGCAAAGGAGATTCCAGGCCATTTGGGAGAAACCTGGCAATGGATGGCAGTTTGAGGTCAAGCCAGTCAATTATCTAGAACTCGGTCTATCACAAAATATGTCAATGCTAAAAAATATGCCTTGTAATACATCATGCAGTTTACAGTGCATCACATATGCTTCCTGACCTCTGAACTAAAAGTATAGCGGGAGGGAATCTTTAAGTGATGTCAGAGGCACTCAAAATCAAATGTTGACTTGGAGATGGTGTCATTACAAGAATATGACACATTATCTAACAGATACACATAACCGGTCAGAAATTAGCAATAGCATACTGCCAAGGCTTCCAGCAAGTCAATCTCAGAAGTAAATGTCGTAAGAAGCTGGCTTGTAAAGACACACTGGTGCACAGTGTGAGGAAAGAGTGGCCGGCTAATCTTGAGGTTCCCAGTCTGGTAGCCGAGGCTTGAGCCGTTTAGAAATAATCTAGCCGGAAGTCCAGCCGAGGCAAGGCTCTACCAGAGATAATGACCCTTTTTCCCAAAAGAGGGAAAGGGGGAAAAAAAAAAGAAAAAAAAAAAAACCTGCCTCGGACATTTAAGGCAGAATTGGATTAGGATCAAGCTGGCAAGCAACGGACATTTTTCTTTGATAGGCAGAAGAGGGACAGGGTCTTGGATACGTGACCAGCCACAGGTCAGACAATCCCTCGGGGACCAATTACACAGATAGGTGCAGTGTGTCCCTCTATTTGAAACCCTCAATTCCAATCTGCCAATCTGTACATGAAATCATCAGGACCGCAGGAACAAGTCGGAATTTGTCATTGCTCATTAAATAACAATGTTGTACCTAGTTACTGGTTTACTACTGCAATTGGAGTCTAAATAACAAGGGTAGGCAATTTGAAGACAATTTAAAAACAAAATGTTAAAAGGCAGATTACTCAGAAGTGGACTTCATAGTTTTACATTTTGCAAAGGAGCATACATAACTCCAACAACAATAAGCGATGTAGGCATATATTTTCATTATCCAGTTGTTTAACTCAATAAAATGTCAAAACCTCCTTGTTGATTGTTCCTGCATGAGACTCAGGCCAGTCACAATTACGTGTTGGCCACACAGATGTTTTGTTGGCCTCTATGAATAAAGACAGCTGTTCTTGCTTATGTCATTTTTATTTCACCTTTATTTAACCAGGTAGGCCAATTGAGAACAAGTTCTCATTTACAACTGCGACCTGGCCAACATAAAGCAAAGCGACAAAAACAACAGAGTTACACATGGTATAAACAAACATACAGTCAATAACACAATAGAAAAATCTATGTACAGCGTGGGCAAATGTAGAAGAGTAGGGAGGACCGCTAGCAGTGGCTAACTGACTACTAGCTAGTTAGCCGGCTAGCTCTGATGGGGGTTCCGGTTCTAAAGTATAAAAATAGCTGATCCGTACCACATTGGGTGAGGCGGGTTGTAGGAGAGTATATTCAGTTTGTAGATGGAAAGTGAGACTAAAATATATACGAAGAAAACAATATATACACGGGACAAGACAAAATACATGTCCGACTGCTACGCCATCTTGGATCTTCTTCTAAAGGGATATCTGTCATAAAGGGTTATGGATCAGCTATCTCTGTTCACATGTCAAGCAGTAACAGCATCCCCAGCACAGCAGCTACAACACTTTGCCCATGTTAACATATGGATTGACAAGATAAATTAATTCATTTAGACTAGGTCTCAAAGCCCTTTACATTGTCTGGGAAGAGTAACTCCCCCACCATCCAACACTGATGTCTAGCGACCCCCTGGGTGATTCACTGTAGCCATCCTGCGACAGAATCCTCACCACAGATTGCCTATGAAGGTAGATGGATGATGAGCGATTGTGATCATTTTAAGTTTGGGACAACTAGATGGTTAACGTCACCACTTTGGAGAGATTGTCAACGGGATGCAAAAACTGATGAGCTTTCACTTACTTTCTATAATACAAAAGGAAAGCATACTTAATTATAGAAAGTAAGGGAAAGCAGACTATTATAAGATAGCGGGGCTACCAATCTATGCCCTAGTTTAGCATAAAGAGAACACAAATTGAAATCTTTAAGCAAGTAGGCAGAGGGATGAAGGATGAGCAAGAATTTTGTCCCAGTGTTTGTTTAGACACTGATCATTCAAATACACTAAAAAGCATTTGAGAGTGAGAGGAGATAGGATACATCCTGACAGTATAGCCTGTCACCAGTGCTAGAGTAGCTTATCTAAATCATGAGCCTTCTTGAGCCAATAAGTGATGGGTGGGCATCTGGCAAAGGTTTCTGATATTGCAACAACTGGAAAGTGGCAAATGGCCAAGGTGACCCTGGTTGGCCACAAAGGGCAGAAGTCAAGACAAAAACTGGCCAATACAATTTCACGTGCCCAGACGATGACCCCTGTTGTGGCAGACACACAGCCCACTAACACTAAGACCTTTGTAAACAAGCATTAAGTCTGTATAGTGGACTACAGCATTGTTGGATTAACAGACTCCTAATCAGTTCACCGTTTTATCCACTTCATGTCTGGCCAGTTCAAGAACAGGAAGGATTACCCTGTGCAGTAGGAATCGAGGCCAAAAGGCAATTTTCACTCATAAGCAATTCTGGTGCTTTTGTTTCTCTGGCGCCATACCGTTATGCATCAGATTTAATGCGAAGCACAGTGTGAGCTGTGTAATACAATAGCATAAACATATATATTGTGTGTCTGGGCAAGAGGATGGTTTATTCTGTATACCAGTGGAGGAAGGGGAGGACTTTATCTTTTTAGATAAAACTACACTAAATATATTCACGTCACCAAATAACTGATTAAAACACTTTTTTGCAATGAAGGTCTGTCTACAGTAGTCACGGGCTTGACAATATATTGAATTACACTGTACAAAAATAGAAATGCAACATGTAAAGTGTTGATCCCATGTTTCATGATCTGAAATAAGATCCCAGAAATGTTAAATATGCACAAAAAGCGTATTTCTCAAATTTAGTGCAAAAATGTACACTGCTCAAAAAAATAAATGGAACACTTAAACACCACAATGTAACTCCAAGTCAATCACACTTCTGTGAAATCAAACTGTCCACTTAGGAAGCAACACTGATTGACAATAAATGTCACATGCTGTTGTGCAAATGGAATAGACAACAGGTGGAAATTATAGGCAATTAGCAAGACACCCCCAATAAAGGAGTGGTTTGCAGGCGGTGACCACAGACCACTTCTCAGTTCCTATGCTTCCTGGATGATGTTTTGGTCACTTTTGAATGCTGGCGGTGCTTTCACTCTAGTGGTAGCATGAGACGGAGTCTACAACCCACACAAGTGGCTCAGGTAGTGCAGCTCATCCAGGATGGCACATCAATGCGAGCTGTGGCAAGAAGGTTTGCTGTGTCTGTCAGCATAGTGTCCAGAGCATGGAGGCGCTACCAGGAGACAGGCCAGTACATCAGGAGACGTGGAGGAGGCCGTAGGAGGGCAACAACCCAGCAGCAGGACCGCTACCTCCGCCTTTGTGCAAGGAGGAGCAGGAGGAGCACTGCCAGAGCCCTGCAAAATGACCTCCAGCAGGCCACAAATGTGCATGCGTCTGCTCAAAACGGTCAGAAACAGACTCCATGAGGGTGGTATGAGGGCCTGACGTCCACAGGTAGGGGTTGTGCTTACAGCCCAACACCGTGCAGGACGTTTGGCATTTGCCAGAGAACACCAACATTGGCAAATTCGCCACTGGCGCCCTGTGCTCTTCACAGATGAAAGCAGGTTCACACAGCACATGTGACAGACGTGACAGTCTGGAGACGCCGTGGAGAACGTTCAGCTGCCTGCAACATCCTCCAGCATGACCGGTTTGGCGGTGGGTCAGTCATAGTGTGGGGTGGCATTTGTTTGGAGGGCCGCACAGCCCTCCATGTGCTCGCCAGAGGTAGCCTGACTGCCATTAGGTACCGTGATGAGATCATCAGACACCTTGTGAGACCATATGCTGGTTCGGTTGGCCCTGGGTTCCTCCTAATGCAAGACAATGCTAGACCTCATGTGGCTGGAGTGTGTCAGCAGTTCCTGCAAGAGGAAGGCATTGATGCTATGGACTGGCCCGCCCGTTCCCCAGACCTGAATCCAATTGAGCACATCTGGGACATCATGTCTCGCTCCATCCACCAATGCCACGTTGCACCACAGACTGTCCAGGAGTTGGCGGATGCTTTAGTCCAGGTCTGGGAGGAGATCCCTCAGGAGACCATCCGCCACCTCATCAGGAGCATGCCCAGGCGTTGTAGGGAGGTCATACAGGCACGTGGAGGCCACACACACACTACTGAGCCTCATTTTGACTTGTTTTAAGGACATTACATCAAAGTTGGATCAGCCTGTAGTGTGGTTTTCCACTTTAATTTTGAGTGTGACTCCAAATCCAGACCTCCATGGGTTGATAAATTGGATTTCCATTGATTATTTTTGTGTGATTTTGTTGTCAGCACATTCAACTATGTAAAGAAAAAAGTATTTAATAAGATTATTTCATTCATTCAGATCTAGGATGTGTTATTTTAGTGTTCCCTTTATTTTTTTGAGCAGTGTATTTACATCCCTGTTAGTGAGCAATTCACCTTTGCCACAAAAATCCAACCACCTGACAGGTGTGGCATATCAAGAACGTTGTATTGGGGACAATAAAAGGCCACTAAAATTGGCATTGTGTCGTGACAAAACTGCACAAGTTGTGGGAGCATGCAATTGGCATGCTGACTGCAGGAATGGGTGTTGCCAGATAATTGAATGTTCCTTTCTCTACCATAAGCAGCCTCCAAATGTCATTTTAGAGAATTTGGCAGTACGTCCAACCGCCTCCCGACCGCAGACCACGTGTAAGAACGCCAACCGTGTTCCTCCACATCCGGCTTCTTCACCTGCGGCATTGTCTGAGACCAGCCACCCAGACAGCTGATGAAACTGTGGGATTGCAAAACCAAAGAATTTCTACACAAACTGTCAGAAACTGTCTCAGGGAAGCTCATCTGCGTGCTCGATGTCCTGACCTGTCTGCAGTTTGGTGTCGTAACAGACTTCAATGGGCAAATGCTCACCTTCGATGGCCACTGGCATCCTGGACAAGTGCGTTCCTTCACAGGTGAAATCCCGGTTTCAACTGTACCGGGCAAATGCCAGACAGCGTGTAAGGCATTGTGTGGGCGAGCGGTTTGCTGAAGTCAATGTCGTGAACAGTGTGCCCCATGGTGGTGGGGTTATGGTAGGGGCAGGCATAAGCTACGGACAACAAACACATTTGCATTTTATTGATGGCAATTTGAATGCACAGATATACCATGAGGTGAGCCTGAAGTTCATTGTCGTGCCATTCATCTGCCGCCATCACCTCATGTTTCAGCATGATAATGCACGGACGGCCCCATGACGCAAAGATCTGTACACAACTCCCGCAAGCTTATAATGTCCATGGCCTGCATACACGCCACACACTGAGCATGTTTGGGATGCTCTGGATCGACGTGTACAACATTGTGTTCCAGTTCCCGCCAATACCCAGCAACTTCGCACAGCCATTGAAGAGGAGTTGGACAACATTCTACAGGCCACAATCAACAGCTTGGTCTATGCGAAGGAGATGTGTCTCGCTGCATGAGGCAAATGGTGGTCACACCAGACACTGACAGGTTTTCTGATCCCCAACCTTGTTCTTAAGGTACAGTTGAAGTCGGAAGTTAACATACACTTAGGTTGGCGTCATTAAAACTCGTTTTTTAACCACTCCACAAATTTCTGGTTAACAAACTATAGTTTTGGCAAATCGGTTAGGACATCTACTTTGTGCATGACAAGTCATTTTTCCAACAATTGCTTACAGACAGATTATCAATTCCAGTGGGTCAGAAGTTCACATACACTAAGTTGACTGTGCATTTAAACAGCTTGGAAAATTCCAGAAAATTATGTCATGGCTTTAGAAGCTTCTGATAGGCTAATTGACATAATTTGAGTCAATTGGAGGTGTACCTGTGGATGTATTTCAAGGCCTACCTTCAAACTCAGTGTCTCTTTGCTTGACATCATGGGAGAATCAAAAGAAATCAGCCAAGACCTCAGAAAATAAATTGTAGACCACAAGTCTGGGTCATCCTTGGCAGCAATTTCCAAACACCTGAAGGTACAAACAATAGAACTGTACAAACAACAGTACGCAAGTATAAACACCATGGGACCACACAGGTGACATACCGCTCAGGAAGGAGATGCGTTCTGTCTCCTAGAGATGAACGTACTTGGGTGCGAAAAGTGCAAATCAACCCCAGAACAACAGCAAAGGACCTTGTGGAGATGCTGGAGGAAACAGGCACAAAAGTATCTATGTCCACAGTAAAACAAGTCCTATATCGACATAACCTGAAAGGCCGCTCAGCAAGGAAGAAGCCACTGCTCCAAAACCGACATAAAAAAGACAGACTACGGTTTGCAACTGCACATGGGGACAAAGATCGTACTTTTAGGAGAAATGTCCTCTGGTCTGATGAAACAAAAACAGAACTGTTTGGCCATAATGACCATTGTTATGTTTGGAGGAAAAAGGGGGATGCTTGCAAGCCCGAAGAACACCATCCCAACCATGAAGCACGGTGGTGGCAGCATCATGTTGTGGGGGTGCTTTGCTGCAGGAGGGACTGGTGTACTTCACAGAATAGATGGCATCCTGAGGGTGGAAAATTATGTGGATAAATTGAAGCAACATCTCAAGACAATCAGTCAATAAGTTAAAGCTTGGTCGCAAATGGGTCTTCCAAATGGACAATGACCACAAGCATACTTCCAAAGTTGTGGCAAAATGGCTAAAGGACAAGAAAGTCAAGGTATTGGAGTGGACATCACAAAGCCCTGACCTCAATCCCATAGACAATTTGTGGGCAGAACTGAAAAAGCATGTGCGAGCAAGGGAAGCTTGTCGAAGGCTACCTGAAATGTTTGACCCAAGTTAAGCAATTTAAAGGCAATGCTACCAAATACTAATTTAGTGTATGTAAACTTCTGACCCACTGGGAATGTGATGAAAGAAATAAAAGCTGAAATAAATCACTATTATTCTACACTTCACATTCTTAAAATAAAGTGGTGATCCTAACTGACATAAGACAGGGAATTTTTACTATGATTAAATGTCAGGAATTGTGAAAAACTGAGTTTAAAATGTATTTGGCTAAGGTGTATGTAAACTTCCAACTTCAACTGTATCTGTGACCAGATGCATATCTGTATTACCAGTCATGTGAAATCCATAGATTAGGGCGTAGTTTATTTAAATAGACTGACTTCCTTATATGAACTGTAACTCAGTAAAATCTTAGAAATTGTTACATATCGCTTTTATATTTTTGTTCAGTGTAATTCAAATTAATGTTTTTGCATGATATTCCAAAGGCCTGCTTCTCAAAAATCATGTTTTTTGTTTTTATGAATGTTTATGTCCGCTTGTTCTCATGCGTTTTTGGTCTCGTCTCCTTCACTTCTTCTGTGCACCTTCCCATTTACACCAGAGATCTGTATATAATGACGATGCGCATGTCTCTGCCCTAACAATGGGAGTCGTTGTCCCAAAGGAGGGAAGGCAGGTGACAAGCTTAGATTCAAAATAAGCCCACAGAAGCGCACTGGGCTTATTTTGTACAGATTTGTAGTGAGGGTGAAACCTCTTGCTTCACCTCTTACTCTATGGTTTATACGCACACACCAAGCCCCTGCCACTCAAAGTTTAGACTTCACATCTTCCTTTCTGACAAGTAGGTTGAACAAAATTGGTAATTTGGACACAAACACAGACATTATTTTACTGTAATAGAGAAGTTAACCTTTCTAACGATACTCATTTTGTGTCTCAACTACTGAAATTGTGCTCAGAGCAGACACTACTAAAACAAGAGTATCAATTAACGTTGATTCTGGAAAATGAATGCTCAGTTTGTTGTGCACAGCATTTTAGCCAAAGACTGTTATACTAGCTGTCCAGTCTTTTATAAAACGTGCAATAAGCATAAAACAATTATATAAGGAACTGGCAACTGGTTCTCATGCTGAGAAATAAACATCTGAACAAAGTGGATAGGCTAGCATGCTGTTCAAACAGTTGAACAGCATGCTAGCTCTTTTGTCCAGAGATGGACAGAAGAATGTGTTCATAACAATTAAACTGTTCTGCCTTGTTATCTAGCAAACAGATCCAAGTTGGCTAAACTTGAAATATAAAGATTAGCTGGCTACTCACTAGCACGTGGGCTTGTGCTTGAGAGATTGTTTATGAGACCGGTGTTAATTCTTTATAGTTTAATGCCTGCTACAACAAATTAGTCATTATTAGTGAATGTCTATTATGCATGGTTCTGGTTATATATTTCTTTTAAATGGCATTTTCATAGACAGACTTTAAAGCCGGATCAGTGATTGCAAAACAAATATTTTGATGATATAATCAAATTATTAGTTGGTCTTATGGTTGTGGAAGGCTTATATTTAACCCAGGTATAATTTCACAAACCCTGAATTCATTACATTTTGCTGATTGTTTGAAATAGTGTTTTTGACCGTTAAAACTGTAGAACGCCTAATCAGAGAAACACACATTTTTAAAATCAAAATATGTAGTGTTTATCACCCAGAAGTTTAAAATAAAAATATTCATTTTATGCCATGTCGCCAAACTCTACAGTAGCCTTAACAGCACTCTGTAGGGTAGCACCATGGTGATTACAATACCTAGGAGGCTCGTGGCTCTCACCCCCTTCCATAGACTTAGTCATTATGACGTCCTCCAACCCGAGCTCTTCCAGCATGAACTGACATGTTGTCCACCCAATCAAAGGATCAGAGAATGAATCTAGTACTGAAAGCATAAGCTACAGCTAGCACTGCAGTTCATAAAATGTGGTGAGTAGTTGACAAAAGAGAAAGACAATAGTACAGTCTTGAACAAATGTTCCCTTTGAGAAGCAAAGAGATATTTAGTTAAAGAAATAAACTATTACTTTCACTTAGCTAGCTAATGCAGCTAGCTAATTTAGCCTACTCAACAACCTGACTCAGAGAGGAATAATATTTTTGTTAGCTAGCTGGTTAAGGCTAACATGCTGACCAGACCGGACACGTCGCGTGCGTCGCAAAATAAATGTAGAAATCCATGTTATTCAATTATTGCACCCACACTGCTCGCGCGTGCCACGAGCGTCTGCGATGCCAAGGGCTAAAATAGAACTCCTTTCCCTTTCTGACGCAGATCGCGCTGCAAGTCCTGCCTCTCCCATCTCATTGGTTTATAGGAGCAGGTACCCACATGCCATCTCCTCATTGGTTATACCCACGTGGGTGATTGAAAGACGAACTGTTTTGCCGGTTGTCGTGGTAATACTATGAAAGTGTAGATGCATCACCATATAAAGTTCAAAGATGAAAAAGCCTGGAAGGAGGAGAGATGACTAGAAACGATTCAGTTGGCCGTTTTATGTGTGGATTAATTTTCGGAGTAGAGGACCTTGTGCATTTCAGGTAAAATAACAACTCAATGATTATATCCCAGGACAAATTAGCTAGCAACAGCAAGCTATCTAAATAGGACAAATTAGCTAGAAAGTGCAAGCTAACTAGCTAAATTGCCATACATGTTTAATGCTTTCGACCTGTCCCCAAATGAATGTCATTGGTTCAGAGTTTGTTTTGATATTTTAACCTGCGTGTCGTGGTCGCGTTTCGTGGTCGCGTTTCGTAGGGGGACAAAATAAATATATGCACGACAGCGCACGATGGCGCCCGCGCGCAGCCAGTTTGGGTTCCGTGTAACACTACAACTCTTCCAAGTCAAGGTAAGCTTTCGGTTTTATAAATGTATTGCCACCGGAGCCTGCTGGTGTAAATGCTACACTGCTTGTGTGACACTGTACTGTGTGAATGTACACATGGATTGGATTGTGGGTTTACGAAAGCATTAGTTAAAAAAGCTATGTTGAATATGGGGTGGCAGGTAGCCTAGTGGTTAGAGCGTTGGGCCAGTACTAGGTATTCCCCTTTCCCTTTGATGTTAGCTAATATGGTGACAATGATGTAGGCTGTGTTAGCGGTAATGGTATGGAGAGGTTTCAGCCTGTGCACAAAAGGAGAGCGCATTTGTATGGCTGCTATGAAAGTGAACTGTGTGGGTGATCAGGGGTGTATTCATTCGGCCGATTCTGTTGCAAAATGTTTCTTAAACGAAAGCCAACGGAACAAAACAGGGATGGACCTACCTGAATCTATCCAATAGAAACTCATTTGGACTAATGATCACACCTTAGATCAGCTAGAATTGTGCTTGAGGGGATGGCAGCTGTTTAAAGGGCTACTAACGAATTGTGCCATTTTGTGTTTCTGTGCATTGTTTGTAACTTATTTTGCATAATGTTTACAAACGTCTCTTATGACCAAAAAGAGATTGCGGATATCAGAACAGCGATTACTCACCTCAAACTGGATGAAGATTTTTTTCTACCTTCTGTCCGATTGGTCAACGTGCAATCAATTAAGAATAAACTGGATGAGCTCCATTCAAGACTATCCTACCAAAGGGACATTAAAAACGGTGTACCTTGTGTTTCACCAAGTCGTGGCAGAACGACGACATGGATAACAGTTGGCTGGGTTTCCCGTGCATCGGCAAGACAGAACAGCTACCTCTGGTAATACGAGGGGTCTTTTTTGTCAATAACAGCTGGTGTGCAACCTCTAACATTAAGGAAGTCTCATGTAGAGTACCACATGCTAAAGCTCTAGACCACACCGTTTACCAAGAGAGTTGAACTATATTTTTCGTAGCTGTCCATTTACCACCACAAACCGATGCTGGCACTAAGACATAGAGCTCGTTGAGTGCTAAGGCCATAAGCAAACAAGAAAACAAGAAAGTGATGCTCCTAGAGGGCGGGAACTTTAAAATGCAGGAAAAGTTTAATCCGGTTAACCTCATTTCTACCAGCATGTCACGTGCAACCAGAAAATAAAAATAATATTTAAAGAAAATCACTTTAGACCACCTTTACTCTACACATTCTTTAAAAGCTCTCCCTGGCCCTCCATTTGGCAAATCTGACCATTATTATATCCTCCTGATAACTGCTCACAAGCAAAAACTAAAGCAGGAAGTACCAGCTACTCGATCAATATGGAAGTGGTCAGATACATTTTAGTCATTTAGCAGACGCTCTTATCCCGAGTGACTTACAGTAGTGAATGCATACATTTCATACATTTTTTTCCCCCCCGTACTGGTCCCCCGTGGGAATCGAACCCACAACCCTGGCGTTGCAAACACCATGCTCTACCAACTGAGCCACACGGGAAACCCAGACATGAGCTGGCCAGTGACGTGAGCCTACCAGACGGCCTAAATTACTTCTATGCACGCCCCCATTCACATCGACGGGGCTGTAGTGAAAATGGTCAAGAGCATCAGATTCCTTGGTGTCCATATCACCAACAAACCATCATGGTCTTCACAAGACAGTTGTGAAGATGGCACGAAAACGCCTATTCCCCTTCAGGAGAATGAAAAGATATTGGCATGGGGAGGGTAGAGCATACGGCCCACCATATCACTGGGGACACGCTTCCTACCGTCCAGGACCTATATACTAGGCGGTGTCAGAGGAAGGCCCTAAAGATTTTTAAAAACTTCCAGCCACCCAAGACAGAATGACCTCTGTGCTACCGCACGGCAAGCGGTAACGGAGCACCAAGTCTAGGTCCAAAAGGATCCTTAACAGCTTCTACCCAAGCATAAGACTACATTGGACCCCTTTTTTAACGCTGCTGCTACTCACTGTTTATTATCTATGTATAGACACTTTACCCCGACCTACAGTTGAAGTCGGAAGTTTACATACACCTTAGCCAGATATTTAAACTCAGTTTCACACAATTCCTGACATTTAATCCTAGTAAGAATTCCCTGTCTTAGGTCAGTTAGGATCACCACTTTATTTTAAGAATGTGAAATGTCAGAATAATAGTAGAGAGAAGGATTTATTTCAGCTTCTATTTCCTTCATCACATTCCCAGTTGGTCATAAGCTTACATACACTCAATTAGTATTTGGCAGCATTGCCTTTAAATTGTTTAACTTGGGTCAAATGTTCCGTGTAGCCTTCCATAAGCTTCACACAAAAAGTTGGGTGAATTGTGGCCCATTCCTCCTGACAGAGCTGGTGTAACAGTCAGGTTTGTAGGCCTCCTTGCTCACACACTTTTTCAGTTCTGCCGACAAATTTTCTATAGGATTGAGGTCAGGGCTTTGTGATGGCCATTCCAATACCTTGACTTTGTTGTCCTTAAGCCATTTTGCCACAACTTTGGAAGTATGCTTGGGGTCATTGTCCATTTGGAAGACCCATTTGCAACCAAGCTTTAACTTCCTGACTGATGTCTTGAGATGTTGCTTCAATATATCCACATAATTTCCCTACCTCATGACGACATCTATTTTGTGAACTGCACCAGTCCCTCCTGCAGCAAAGCACCCCAACAGCATGATGCTGCCACCCCCGTGCTTCAAGGTTGGGGTTGTGTTCTTCAGCTTGCAAGCTACCTCCTTTTTCCTCCAAACATAACGATGGTCATTATGGCCAAACAGTTCTATTTTTGTTTCATCAGGCCAGAGGATATTTCTCTAAAAAGTACGATCTTTGTCCCCATGTGGTGCAGTTGCAAACCGTAGTCTGGCTTTTTTATGGCCATTTTGGAGCAGTGGCTTCTTCCTTGCTGAGCGGCATTTCAGGTTATGTCGATATAGGACTTGTTTTACTGTGGATACAGATACTTTTGTACCCGTTTCCTCCAGCATCTTCACAAGGTCCTTTGCTGTTGTTCTGGGATTGATTTGCACTTTTCACAACAAAGTACGTTCATCTCTAGGAGACAACGCATCTCCTTCCTGAGCTGTATGACGGCTGCGTGGTCCCATGGTGTTTATACTTGCGTACTATTGTTTGTACAGATGAACGTGGTACCTTAAGGCATTTGGAAATTGCTCCCAAGGATGAACCAGACTTATGGAGGTCTACAATTTCTTTTCTGAGGTCTTGGCTGATTTCGTTTCATTTTCCCATGATGTCAAGCAAAGAGGCACTGAGTTTGAAGGTGGGCCTTGAAATACATCCACAGGTACCCCTCCAATTGACTCAAAATATGTATAATTAGAAGCTTCTAAAGCCATGACATCATTTTCTGGAGTTATCCAAGCTGTTTAAAGGCACAGTCAACTTAGTGTATGTAAACTTCCTACCCTCTGGAATTGTGATACAGTGAAATAATCTGTCTAAACAATTGCTGGAAAAATAACTTACGTCATGAACAAAGTAGATGTCCTACCTGACTTGCCTAAACTATAATTAGTTAACAAGAAATTTGTGGAGTGGTTAAAAATGAGTTTTAATGACTCCAACCTAAGTGTATGTAAACTCCCGACTTCAACTGTACACACACTACCAAAAGCATGTATGTGGACACCTGCATGTCAAACATTGCAAAAACATGGGCATTAATATGAAGTTGGTCCCCCCTTTGCTGCTGTAACAGCCTCCACTCTTCTATGAAGGCTTTCCACTAGA
Organism: Salmo trutta; assembly: GCF_901001165.1. Taxonomy (NCBI): domain Eukaryota; kingdom Metazoa; phylum Chordata; class Actinopteri; order Salmoniformes; family Salmonidae; genus Salmo; species Salmo trutta. The sequence goes on from NC_042959.1 coordinate 23,120,172, forward strand.
TGTTGGAACATTCCTGTGGGGACTTGCTCTCTTCAGCCACAAGAGCATAAGTGAGATTGGCACTGATTTTGCGCAATTTGTCATGGCTCGCAGTCTGCGTTCCAATTAATTCCAGTGTTCGATGGGGTTGAGGTCAGGGTTCTGTGCAGGCTAGTCATGTTCTTCCACACCAATTTTGACAAAACATTTGTATGGACCTCGCTTTGTGCACGCGGGCATTGTCATGCTGAAACAGGAAAGGGGCATCAAACTGTGGCCACAAAGTTGGAAGCGCACAATCGCCTAGAATGTCATTGTATGCTGTAGCGTTAAGATTTCCCTTCACTGGAACCAAGGGGCCTAGACCAAACATGAAAAAACAGCCTCAGTACATTATTCCTCCTCAACCAAACTTCACAGCTGGCACTATGCATTGGCACAGATAGAGTTCTCCTGGCATCAGCCAAACCCAGATTCATCCATCAGACTGCTAGATGGTAAAGCATGATTCATCACTCCATTTCTACTGCTCCATGGTCCAATGGCGGCGAGTTTTACACCACTCCAGCTGATGCTTGGCATTGCGCATGGTGATCTTAGGCTTGTGTGCAGCTGCTCGGCCATGGAAATGCATTTCATGAAGCTCCCGACGAACAGTTATTGTGCTGATGTTGCTTCCAGAGGCAGTTTGGGTGTCGCCTCCAAGGACAGACGATTGTTGAGCACTACGCGTTCCAGCGGTTCCATTCTATGAGCTTGTGTGGCCTAACACTTCGCGACTGAGTCGTTGTTGCTCCTAGACGTTTCCACTTCACAACAACAGCATTTACAGTTGACCCGGGCAGCTTTAGCAGGGTAGAAACTTGACTTACTGACTTGTTAAGGTGGCATCCTATGACGGCGAAACTTTCAAAGTCACTGAGCACTTCAGTTATGCCATTCTACTGCCAATGTTTGCCTATGGAGATCAGGGTGTGGCTGAAACAGCCAAATCCACATACAGTACACCAGTCAAAAGTTTGGACACACCTCATTCAAGGGTTCTTCTTTATTTGTTCTATTTTCTACATTGTAGAATAATAGTTAAGACATTAAAACAATGAAATAACACATGGAATCATGTAGTAACCAAAAGTGTTAAATCCAAATATATTTCATATGACATTCTTCAAAGTAGCCACCCTTTGCCTTGACAGCTTTTTACATGCTTGGCATTCTCTCAACCAGCTTCTTGGGGTAGGCACCTGGAATGCATTTCAATTAACAGGTGTTCCTTGTTGAAAGGTAATTTGTGTTATTTCTTTCCTTCTTAACCTGTCTAGGACCGGCGGGACGAATTCGTCCCACCTACGTAACCGCCAGTTGAATCCTGTGGCGCGATTTTCAAATACCTTTGAAATGCTATTACTTCAATTTCTCAAACATATGACTATTTTACAGCTATTTAAAGACAAGACTCTCGTTAATCTAACCACACTGTCCGATTTCAAAAAGGCTTTACAACGAAAGCAAAACATTAGATTATGTCAGCAGAGTACCCAGCCAGAAATAATCAGACACCCATTTTTCAAGCTAGCATATGTCACAAAAACCCAGAAGACAGCTAAATGCAGCACTAACCTTTGATGATCTTCATCAGATGACACACCTAGGACATTATGTTATACAATACATGCATGTTTTGTTCAATCAAGTTTATATTTATATCAAAAACCAGCTTTTTACATTAGCATGTGACGTTCAGAACTAGCATACCCCCCGCAAACTTCCGGCGAATTTACTAACAATTTACTAAATTACTCACGATAAACGTTCACAAAAAGCATAACAATTATTTTAAGAATTATAGATACATTACTCCTCTATGCACTCGATATGTACGATTTTAAAATAGCTTTTCGGTGAAAGCACATTTTGCAATATTCTAAGTAGATAGCCCGGCATCACAGGGCTAGCTATTTAGACACCCACCAAGTTTAGCCTTCACCAAAGTCAGGTTTACTATTAGAAAAGTTTGATTACCTTTCCTGTTCTTCGTCAGAATGCACTCCCAGGACTTCTACTTCAATAACAAATGTAGGTTTGGTCCAAAATAATCCATAGTTATGTTCCAACAGTGACGTTTTGTTTGTGCGTTCCAGACACTATCCCAATGGTAAATAACGGTCGTGCGCACGGCGCATTTCGTGACAAAAGATTTCTAAATATTTCATTACCGTACTTCGAAGCATGTCAACCGCTGTTTAAAATCAATTTTTATGCCATTTTTCTCGTAAAAAAGCGATAATATTCGGACCGGGAATCTGCAATTAGGTAAACAGCCGAAAGAAAATATATCACTGGGTCGACTCGGGCACGAGCCTAAGCCCTTTGTCCTCTGATGGGCCACTTGGCAAAGGCGATAATGTGTTTCAGCCAGAGGCTGCCTCGTCATCGTTCAGGTTTTTCCCGGGCTCTGAGAGCCTATTGGAGCCGTAGGAAGTGTCACGTTACAGCTAAGATCCTGACTCTTCAATAAACAGAAGCAAGAACAACAACACCTTGTCAGACAGGCCACTTCCTGCATGAAACCTTCTCAGGTTTTTGCCTGCCAAATGAGTTCTGTTATACTCACAGACACCATTCAAACAGTTTTTGAAACTTTAGGGTGTTTTCTATCCAAAGCCAATAATTATATGCATATTCTAGTTACTGAGCAGGAGTAGGAACCAGATTAAATCGGGTACGTTTTTTATCCGGCCGTGTCAATACTGCCCCCTAGCCCTAACAAGTTAATCAGTTTGTGCTAATCAGTTGTGTTGTGACAAGGTAGGGGTGGAATACAGAAGATATCCCTATTTGGTAAAAGACCAAGTCCATATTATGGCAAGAAGAGCTCAAATAAGCAAAAAGAAACAGCAGTCCATCATTACTTTAAAACATGAAGGTCAGTCAATCCGGAACATTTCAAGAATTTTGAAAGTTTCTTCAAGTGCAGTCGCAAAACCATCAAGCACTATGACGAAACTGGCTCATGAGGACCGCCACAGGAAAGGAATACCCAGAGTTACATCTGCTGCAGAGGATAAGTTCATTTGAATTACCAGCCAAGTAACAGACTTCTCAAAATCAACTGTTCAGAGGTGAAACAGGCCTTCATGGTCGATTTGCTGCAAAGAAACAACTACTAAAGGCCATCAATAAGAAGAAACTTGCTTGAGCCAAGAAACACATTAGACTGGTGAAAATCTGTCCTTTGGTCTGATGAGTCCAAATTTGAGATTTGTTTTCTACCAAAAAAATGGCCTCCACAATCACCCGACCTCAACCCAATTGAGATGGTTTGGGATGAGTTGGACCGCAGAGTAAGAAAAGCAGCCAACAGGTGCCAGCATATGTTGGAAGTCCTTCAAGACTGTTGGAAAAGCATTCCAGGTGAAGCTGGTTGAGAGAATGCCAAGAGTGTGCAAAGCTGTCATCTAGGTGGCATTTCAAAAATTTCACACCAAATGATGTTTCATACTATTTGTTACTACATGATTCCATGTGTTATTTCATAGTTTTGATGTCTTCATTATTATTCTACAATGTTGAAAATAGTAAAAATTAAACAAAAACCCTTAAATGAGTAGGTGTCCAAACTTTTGACAGGTAGTGTGTGTGTGCGTGAATACACACACACACACACACACACACACACACACACACACACACACACACACACACAGTGTATTACCTCAAATAAACCTGTATTGAATTTGTCACTTTAGGTCACCTTGATAACTCCAATTTGTCTCAGACTGTGCAAATATGTTAGAAACTTTCGTAGGCTAGGTTGTAGCAACCTCATGATGGGTATAGGGCAAATTTTAGTATCAGTAGCCTAAACCTATTGATGTTACATTGAGCTGGGTGAATGGAATATGAATGATAGTTATTCAATATGATGTAATAGAAATAAGGCGAGCCATAAAACAAATAAAATCGCCACTGGTCTCTACCCTTTGTACAATGCCAAGGATTATATGCACAATATGTAAAGCGTGTAGTGTTTAGTAATCTGTTGATCACTACATTCTGCAGTGAAGAACAATGGAATCTATAGTGTGGAGCCTTGACTTGTCTGAAGTTGTTTCCTTTAATAAATATGTCATGATGCATAAGGAACCGAAACATGCATTTGCCATGAGATGAGGGCGATTCATCCGACAAATGTTTGACCGTCAAAGAAATATCCCGATCCGTCTATATTCCAACAGATATAGGGCGAGAGAGCAATGCACCTTGAGGAAACATGCAGTGCGAGGAAAGCAGTTTTCCCTCCAAGCGGCGTGAGAACACAGAGAAACGGGCTACGTCTTTGTACTGCACTGAGTATGGCGGCAGATCAAAGTGTACAATCTATGGAAGCAGATCACAGGAACATGTTTTGCAATGTGATAGAAGGGAGCGGGTAGCCAAGCAACACTTCAAAGCAGCTACTGTGTGGACGGGCATTACCCATAGCGTAGTCAGAGCATAGCATTAGACCACAAGATAAAATAAAGTACAGAGGGAGCACTGGATGGTCAGCTTTTAGTCCTTTGTATGAAAGTTGTTGAATATTCCTGTTTGATTTGTACTTTCCCTTCTCCAAAAAGATTACTGTATCTGAACAATATCTATGAAACACAGAGAGCAATTATTTAGATTTAGCCTACTGTGTAGGTAGCCTAGATATTTCATAATTCACCACATTGGATTTTCCTGCCTTAAAATGAGACCAATGGATCGTGATCTTACCTTTGTTATGAACAGAGTAGAAACAATTAACTTCCAACAGATTGTAATGCAGAGATGGAAATATACAGAAGCCTGTTATCAGAGAGGTACATACACTAATGAGCAAGGTAGTGACGATTTCAGCAGACAGTCCAGTGTGGTTAAATTGTGCAACGGCTTGTGACCATTTGTTTTTGTACAGTCTCAGTAGCGGATTTGAATTTAGAGGATAGGCCTACCTCATTGGCCTTCTCATTATTAGATTTGCTTACTAACAGACAAACACTAGCACCGTGGCACACAACATCCTGGTATTCCAATGAGGTGTTCCAGTGGCCTGTAATTCAAATGCAGGCACACAATTCAAACCAGGCAATCTGAGGAATTCAACTATTTTTTCCCTGTCCTCCATTGCTACGGTCTGCTACAGAAAATGAAGGACTGCCCACTAGGTCACAGATTTCACAAATTTAAAACAGCAATCATTGACTAACTACAACTCTGGTAAACTACATCAATATTTCTAATGTACTGTGGCCCAATGCAACCTGTCAATAATAAAGAATTGTTCCATCCCCCCCATTATCTCAAATGTCATTATGAGCTGAAATACAGCCAATGTGGGACTGGATAAGAAAACCCCCCAAAACCAGCTAATCAAGGGCTTTGCCAAAATAGTGTGCTCTGAGCGAGTGAAGGCATCATTAATTTTGTGCTTTTCTTCCCTTTTTCCCTTGAAATACATAGCTTCTGTATTAATAATGTGATGAATACGTAACTGTAACCGCCATGTGTGTAAACAGTTAAGCCAGAGCTCGGCCTCCACTTTCAATACAAGAATAACATGTGACATCACTTAAGTTCCACAGGGTTAGCGGCGCGAGGAGAGGCCAAAGAAAGTTGCTTTTGTGCTTATGGACTGGGAGTTTGAAGCATTTAGACTATATTAGCTCATTTTATATGGGCAAATTAGAATGTTCCTGCTTGCAAAAGCATAAGACAAAGTTCTTCACAATCCATTTTATTTCTCAATCAAGCCTGTCTCGCATGCTTCTGTTCTGACTGTGACCAAAATAGGACAGATGTCAGACCAGAAACGACACAAACAAGCAGGATGAAAACAAGCAGGATAAAAACAGTCACTTCAAAAATGTCTTCTCATCTGAGTCCGTCTTACCATCAGCCCTTCCTTCCTGCTGGCTTGGTTCAAAAAGCATTCTGACTAGAGAGAGAAACAAGCAATGTCTGTCTCTCTGGGCTTCCTGGGCTCCTGTCTTCACCTTCTCCTCACTGCCTTTTCACTTAGATATTACTAGCCACTGTTTGACTACTATGCTAATCCCATGCTAAGTTCAGCACACAAGGACACTGTCTGAGCTCTGAGGTAGGCCTGGCATTTGAGCTGTGATTCACTGGCAGCTAGAGGTCTTGATGACTGTGTGTGACTGTTCATGGCCTTTGCCTTTTTGCACCTGCCTAAACAATTACAAGGAGCTGACAAGTCTGACTCATTGTCCCTTCTTGGATGGCTGCTGCATCTTAGACACTAGCGCCGGCTGTACAGCCGATTAGAGACTCATTCAGCCAGGTATTTTTTCAACTTAAATTAACCAGGCTACTTTTCTATAGAGCTCGCCAGCTTGTAGTCCTAAAAGACAGATGAGTTACCTCTGGTTCATTCAGCCATTCCTATGGAGAAAACGAATGGGGAAAGAATAGGATTTTGGGATAAGGTCTGAGGTTAACACAGACTTAGGAGATCTTATATATGTTTTGTTCTATGAGACAATTAGTCAACATGACATCAGTAGTCTACCACCTAACCCAATATTGGACTAAAGGAGCCTAATGTTACTCCTTAGCCCAAGAACCTTACATGTTCTGTTTATAGGGCTCTGGAAGCCAAAACAGCGAAATACTCCATCAAACCGGCAAACGATTCTCAATTGCCTTTCGTGAACTAACACTCGCATTTGACTTGACGATCCCCACCCCCCAACTTTTCTGACAGCTAGTTTGAGAACATTTTTTACTTACTATGACTGTTATGTGGTTGTCTCACCTAGAAATCTTAAGATGCACCAACTAAGTTGCTCTGGAAAAGAGCACCCTGCTAAATTACTAAAATGTAAATGCAAAATTGCAGTACAGTTCTAGAAACAGAAATCCCTCTACTTTCAATCACACCAAAATAATGTAATAAATACTAAAATACACACTGTGCACTGTTTTAACAGTTGCAGCAGACAGTACTTTTCACTAACAACACGTTCGTGGCATCTGTCTTCCGTTTACACAGATGTTAGGAGACGCAAATAGTTAATTACCACAGGTAGTCAGTCCACTTCTGTTTTCCATAAACAAGCGCTGTAACATGGAAATATGGCTGTGTGGGAAGCCTAACAAGGTGTGTATCAATTTAACTTTTAATTATTATTCCTCGCCACCAGTCAGAACCAGATGTTGATGATTACAAAGCTTTGAAACCTAGGCTAATACCAAGAGGGAATGCCATCTCCAATAGGACGAACACAGTCAGTTGCGTAAGGGGGACACTACCAGCTGAATATTTAAATGAGTGACAAGTTAAAATTCCGAAACAAAAGTGCAAAGATGTGCCTAGTAAAAATTTGAAAAAGTTCCGGACATCTTTCAAGGAGAACTTGTGGGGACTGTGGTAGGTCCACATTTGTCAAATACTTGTTTCCTCATATAAGCGTCAACGTCTATTTTTATTTCTAGCCAGCTTGCCTTTAATGCTTACAAATACGGTCTTGCAGAATTTGGATCTGCACGTGCATAGTGGGATAACGGATTTCACAGTCAACACTATGTAATTACTAGTTTATGAGGCTTCCATTGTGAAGTCAGGCAAACAGCACAGTGCGTACGAAATAACAAGCATATCTATGACAGATACACAAATCACATTTTATTGGTCACATACACATATTTAGCAGATGTTATTGCGGGTGTAGCGAAATACTTGTGTTCCAATCTAACAATGCACACAAATCTAAAAGTAAAATAATGGAATGAAGAAATAGAGAGAGTACCAGTCAAAAGTCAAAAACACCCACTCATTCAAGCGTTTCTTTATTTTTAGTATTTTCTACATTGTAGAATAATAGTGAAGACATCAGAACTATGAAATAACACATATGGAATCATGTAGTAAACAACAAAAAAAGTGTTAAACGAATCAAAATATATTTTATATTTGAAATTCTTTAAGTAGCCACCCTCTGCCTTGACAGCTTTGCACACTCTTGGCATTCTCTCAACCAGCTTCACCTGGAATGCATTTCCAACAGTCTTGAAGGAGTTCCCACATATGCTGAGCACTTGTTGGCAGCTTTTCCTTCACTCCGCGGTCCAACTCATCCCAAACCATCTCAATTGGGTTGAGGTAGGGTGATTGTGGAGGCCAGGTCATCTGATGCAGCCCTCCATCACTCTCCTTCGTGATAAAATAGCCCTTAGACAGCCTGGAGATGTTGGGTCATTGTCCTGTTTAAAAACAAATGATAGTCCCATGCTGTGGTAGACACACTGGTTTAAGTGTGCCTTAATTTCTAAATAACTCTAAGAGTGGCATCAGCAAAGCACACCTCAATGCTTCACGGTGAGAACTACACATGCAGAGATCATCCCTTCACCTACTCTACATTTCACAAAGACAGCGATTGGAACCAAAAATCTCAAATTTGTACTCAGACCAAAGGACAGATTTCCACCGGTCTAATGTCCATTGCTCGTGTTTATTGGACCAAGCAAGTCTCTTCTTATTGGTGTCCTTTAGTAGTGATTTCTATGCAGCAATTCGTAAGTCGCTCTGAATAAGAGCGTCTGCTAAATGAAGTAAATGTAAAAAATTTAAATGAAGGCCTGATTCACAGCATCCTCTGAACAGTTGATGTTGAGATGTGTCTTTTACTTGAACTCCGTAAAGCATTTATTTAGGATGCAATTTCTGAGGCTGGTAACTCGAACGAACTTATCCTCTGCAGCAGAGGCAACTCTGGGTCTTCCTTACCTGTGGCGATCGTCATGAGAGCCAATTTCATCATAGCGCTTGCTGGTTTTTGCAACTGCACTTGAAACTTTCAAAGTTCATTCAGTTCTTGGAAGAGTCTTAGTGGTTCCGAACTTCTTCCATTTAAGAATGATGGAGGTCAGTGTTCTTCAGGACCTTCAATGCTGCAGACATTTTTTTTGGTACCCTGCCCCAGATCTGTTACTTGGCCCAATACTGTCTCGGAGCGCTACAGACAATTCCTTCAGCCTCATGGCTTGGTTTTGCTTTGACATTCACTGACAACTGTGGGACCTTATATAGACAGATGTGTGCCTTTCCAAATTATATCAAATCAATTGAATTTACCAAAGGTGGACTAAAATCAAGTTGTAGAAACTTCAAGGATGAACAATGGAAAGAGGATGCACCCAATTTCAAGTCTCATAGCAAAGAGTCTGAATACTTATTTAAAGGAGAAAGGGGGATACCTCGTCAGCTGTACAACAATGCAGTAAACTGAAATGTGTCTTCCGCAAGAGAACTGTTGGTTAACGGCCTTGCTCAGGAGCAGGACGACAGATTTCTACCTTGTCAGCTTAGGGATTCTATAAATAAGGTATTTCTGTTTATTTGTAATAAATTTGCAAACATTTCCAAAAACCTGTTTTCGCTTTGTAATTATGGGTTATTGTGTGTAGACTGAGGAATGTATTTTATTTAATCAATTTCAGAATAAGGATGCAATGTAACAAAACGTGGAAAAAGTCAAGGGGTCTGAATACTTCCCGAAAGCACTGCATGTAATGGGATGTAAAGACATTATGAACAGTATGTGGACAGAATATGGTGGCTTGGTTGACGGACTTAGTAAACAGAAACACTGACACACCAATAGGTGTAGTGTGACATGGCTATAAAATTGTTTTTTTAAACTCTACAGGGCTCATTGTTTCCTAAAGAGCTATGGAGATGAGAGCGACAGGCATGATGCCATATTCATTTATTGTTATGTTGTACTAATTTATTACAAGCACAGATGACTAGAATGGTATGCTCCACTATGAAAAAATGAAATGTGTAGACCTACTAGCACACGGTTAACGAGACATCAATGACAACACGTGACAGACGTTTAATTGTTTCCTCAATATCAGATACATCAGCATGTGGCAGTGTCACTATCAGCATGTGGCAATGTCACGATCGCCTCTCCCACTATTTTAAGTGGTCTATCGATTTTCTAGGCCATCGTTGTGCGTATCTCTTGCTGCTAACAAACCGCAGGGCCCATTGCCTGATGGTTGAAATGTACTGGAAATAATTACCCTTGCAATAAACAATAACATGTGGAAATTTAACCGATATAGTCCACTGAACTTGATTATTGCCAACTGTCCCATGCAGCCAATTCAAGCGGCTACAGATAAGGAGTCCTGATTATTTAAGTCACTTCTAGGAGAGGCTTAAAGTGTACAGCTGAAACAGTGTCTTTTAATCAAAACATGTCCATTCAAGCTCAATATGCCTAATGACACACATTTAAGGTTTGTTTGAAATTGGTTCAGGCCAACAGCATTATTGTAATGTTTTGTATGCCGTTTAAAAACAAATTGAGCAAATTCGTAGCCTATTTCACTGTCTGGGAAACAATATAGCCGGTTTACATTGCCGTTTGGAAAATACAGGAAACGTTCGCTCTGATGTGCTCTGAAGTCTGAATATGTTCGTGACATAAGTGGCTGGGTTACTATCCAATCCTGTTATGTAAACTAGCTGGAGATTATCTCCCAATGATTGAGTTTTACCGGGATGTAGTCAGGAAACGTAACACTGTAGCCGCATGGCAGCAGAAACAAAGAATGTAACAATTTAGCGAAGGAGTGGCAGCGGGAAATTATAGAACACTGATAGTAGCAGAGAGGTTTCACAAATTACAACATTTTGAGATTAGCATCACTGAAGGCTAATCAAATAATTATACTGACCTGTTGCGTTCTTTCCGCCGGATTCATCATCACAGCTTGACGAAAACTGTTATCCACATAAGACGCCATTGTTTTGAAGACGCGTTAAAAACAATTAAATTGCTTATCTTGTTGACAATTTTCGAATGTTCGCGGTCTGGGTATGCACAGACCAAGCCACAATCTCTGTTCCCACTTTGTTATCTACTAAGAGAACTCCAGTGTGCTAAAAATGGATAATTAGTCCCCCCGGCCAGGCCACAATGTGAGCCTCGGGGTTTATTCTGTCCCCAAACCGACACCAGAAGGCTGCCACCGGTCCAAACAAACTTCCTATCAAGGCGCGGCTCGAAAAATCCAGAATCCAACTCACAGTAGATCTGTTGCAGTACAATTTGTATTATGGTAAAACGGCTCCTTTATCTAAACCGACACTAAAAGCCAATCCATTGATCTTCAGCATTTTTGCGTTTGCCACAATTTCATGTATCCGCCTTCAAAGAAAAAAGTAGAACTCTATCCTGACAGTAACCGGTTGTCCATATTTTTTTTTTTAAATAAACCTATACATGTAGAAAGGCAACCTTTAAAAAATCATTATGATAGGTTTAAAAGTGACGATGAGGCCACAGCTTTCTGCTGTATGCCGCCATGGTGACTGACACAAGGGAAAGCTCATGGGCGAGTCCATTTACAAAAATAGAGCCGGGGGACAATGCATTGTGGCCTACAAAGCTATCCTTTGTCGCCATCCAATGACAGAACCTGGAATAAAACACACAGATAGGCTACCGAAGAGGCAAATACTTATTATGCACATTTGGGAACAATGAATTGTTATGGACCTTAACGATGTGAAAATATCAGATTTTTTTGTTCTATTTATTGACAACATGAAACTCTATTTGACTGGAATTTCATTCTGCTTTGATATATGGAGGAAAATATCAAGTGTAGAAGTAGGAAATGGGGAAAAAGTTATATCCAATTCCATTTAATTATATTATATTTCCTTATTCTAACCACGTGTTATATTTGTATGCTTCAGTGCTGTTCAAGCTCTTCTATTCAAGAAAAATCTGTGGCCAATGGTACATTTACATTTTGTAAAATTGGAGAAGTTCAAAACTACAGGGAAATCTCCGTTTTCCAACTTCGGAACTAGGAAACTCGGAAATGTACGAATTGCTAACTGGTTGAACTCAACAGGTGTATAACTACAATACAGGAGGCTGCTGAGGTTTGGGAGGCTCATAATAATGTCCGGAACGGAGCTAATGGAATGGCATCAAACACCTGGAAACCGTGTGTGATGTATTTGATACCATTGCACTCATTCCGCCCTAGCCATTACCACGAGTCTGTCCTCCTCAATACCTGTGCCACCAACCTCCTGTGAACTACAACCAGTTAGCAAGTCGTACATTTCCGAGTTTCCTATATCTTACTAGCACAAGCACACAAAAAAAGAAGACTGGTAAAAATACTTTTGAACCATCATCCAACTCGGAATTCCAAGTTTCGACTTTTCGACCTAAAGATCAATGATGTTATGATTTTGTTTTTTTACAAGTCACCAGATGTACAGGGTCTTATTTCACTGATTCCGAAGCCTGATAAAGACCCTTCTCTCATTGACAATTGGAGACCAATTACTTTATTAAATATTGATTACAAATTGATTGCTCTGGTTTATGTCAAAATATAAAAACATAAATAAAAAAAGAATAGATACCATTATAAATTAGACTCAAACAGGATTTAGGAAAGGCCGTCATATATACTCCGATATTCGTTTAGTCTTGGACCTTTTAGATCATTCAGATGAAATGGACTCAAATGCTGTTGTTTTATTTTTGGACTTCTGTAAAACCTTTGACACAATTGAACATTCATTTCTCTATCGGTCTCTTAAACTTTTTGGTTTCGGTGAAAATGTTATCGAAGTCATTTGCATGTTTTACAAAGATATAAATAGTTACAAATACAAAGATTCAGTATCAACAGAAGTGTACGACAGGGATGCCCATTTTTGCCCTTTTTATTCATTTTGGTAGTGGAACTTCTATCTCTAGATATTATGAATAATGCAAATCTGCATGGTTATCCATTTTTAACAGAGAAATCAAAATTCCCCAACTTGCAGACGATACTACTCTTTTTAAAAAAAGATAAAGACCAGGTTTCCCATGTCCTTAATGCTATCACTGCATTCTCTATTGCATCTGGATTAAAACTAAATGTTTCTAAATGTGAAATCTTATGTTTATGACTCAGAGGATAAAGAAATAGAAAATATTCCTGTAAAGGACTGTGTTAAATATTTAGGAATACATCTATCAAAAAACCACTTAGTCAGACAACATATGAATTTCTCTCCTAAAATTAAGAAAACCAAGAATATATTTAATAATTGTCTACAAAGGGATCTTTCAATAATTGGGAGAGTGCTTCTGTCCAAGGCAGAGGGACTGTCTCGCTTTGTGTACCCCTCATTATCTTTATTTGTAAATCTCTCTACCTGTAAAGAGATCAACAAGACATTTCTTGACTTCATCTGGAAAAGTAAGTCTCACAAATTAAAAAGTCAGTCCTCTCAAATAAAAAATCTGAAGGTGGTCTGCAAGTGTTGAATTTTGTTGACATAAATAACCCTTTCAAGATCAATTGGTTGAAAAGATGTTTGCTCAATACATCATTAATTTGGTATTTAATTCCAAACAATGTGTTTAATAAATTGGGAGGTCTTCAATTTTTACTGAAATGTAATTATATTCCCCAAAGATTACCCGCTAAAGTTACTAGGTTTCACCAACAAGCTTTAATGTCCCGGAAAAGATGTTTCCTGCACAATTTTTCCCAACATAAAACTCTTTTGTGGAATAATTCAGACATAACTGTAAGGAATGAGTCATTGTTCTACCCTAGCTGGCATGAGAGGAATATTTACTTTGTTCATGTTTTTGACAACACGAGTAATATTCTTTCATCTGACCAATTTATGACATTGAATGAGTTTCCAATACCTTTTCAGGTTATTTATGTGATCAAAGCCATTCCCAGTGGTCTATCTACAATAATGAAACTCATCTTAGCTTTGGTGATGATCACAGAGCTTATCCAGAACTCAGTTTGGAAGGCATGGGTGTCACACCCTGATCTGTTTCACCTGTCTTTGTGATTGTCAACACCCCCTCAAGATGTCACCCATCTTCCCCATTATTCCCAGTGTATGTATTCCTGTGTTCTCTGTTTATCTGTTGCCAGTTCTTCTTGTCTTGTCAAGCTTACCAGCGTGTTTTTCCGAGCTCCTTTTTTTTCTAGTCTTGGTTATTCTAGTCCTCCCTGTTCTGACCTCTTGCCCGCCTTGAAACTAAGCCCGCCTGCCTCATCATTCAGCCTGCCCTGAAATCGAGCCTGCCTGCCGCCCAGTAACATTTGGAACTCTGAACTGGTTTATGAACTTTTGCCTGTCATCGACCTGCCTCTTGTCTGCCCCTTATTGTTCAATAAATATCAGCGACTCGAACCATCTGCCTAATGTTGTCAGGCGGTGGGTGTAGCTGGTGCATGAAGTCAGGCGCAGGAGAGCAGAGATGAGTGAATAACGCAGTTTACTTAATAAATAGCACAAAGTAAACATGCCAATGTGCGAACACCGGGGCCTCACTGCGGTGACGGTCTGCGCTGGATTTCTGGCGCAGCACGGCTCGCTGAAGGTGAACATGAGCGGCATCCCATGTCTCCTCCGCGCGCCTGAACCAGTCGTCCACCTCAAGAGCCTCGATCTGGCTCTGATGCCAAGGCGCCAGAACCGGCTAGTACTCCAGTACACACTGGAAGGGGGAGAGGTTAGTAGAGGAGTGGCGGAGAGAGTTCTGGGCCATCTCTGCCCAGGGCACGAACGCCACCCACTCCAAACCTACCCACCTACCCACATCCTGGTTCACTCTCTCCACCTGCCCGTTACTCTCGGGGTGAAAATCCGAGGTAAGGCTGACTGAGACCCCCAGACGTTCCATGAACGCCCTCCAGACCCTGGACGTGAACTGGGACCCCGATCAGACACTATATCCTCAGGCACCCCGTAGTGCTGGAAGACGTGTGTAAACAAGGCCTCTGCAATCTGTAGGGCCGTAGGGAGACCAGGCAAAGGAAGGAGACAACAGGACTTAGAAAAACGATCCACAACGACCAGGATCATGGTGTTCCCCTGTGAGGGAGGAAGATCGGTCAGGAAATCCACCGATAGGTGCGACCACGGCCGTTGTGGAACGGGTAAGGGTTGTAACTTACCTCTGGACAGGTGCCTAGGAGCCTTGCACTGGGCGCACACCGAGCAGGAGGAAACATAAACCCTCACGTCCTTAGCCAAAGTGGGCCACCAGTACTTCCCACTAAGACAGCGCACCGTCCGACCGATACCAGGATGACCAGAGGAGGGTGACGTGTGGGCCCAATAGATCAGCCGGTCACGGACAGCAGACAGAACGTACAGACGCCCAGCTGGACACTGGAGGGGAGCGGGCTCTGTATGTAACGCCTGCTCAATGTCCGCGTCCAGCTCCCACACGACCGGCGCTACCAGGCAGGAGGCCGGGAGTATGGGAGTATGATCCATGAGCCACTCCTTTTTGTCATACAGCTGGGACAGTGCATGATAGTGCAGACCTGGTCTGTAGGACAAGGTAAACACAAAGCGGGTAAAAAACATGGCCCACCTTGCCTGACGAGGATTCAGTCTCCTCACTGCCCGGATGTACTCCAGGTTGCGGTGGTCAGTCCAGATGAGAAAAGGGTGTTTAGCCCCCTCAAGCCAATGTCTCCACGCCTTCAAGGCTTTCACCACAGCCAACAACTCCCGGTCCCCCACATCATAGTTCCTCTCCGCCGGGCTGAGTTTCTTCGAGAAGAAAGCACAAGGGTGGAGCTTCAGAGAGCACGGCTCCTATCCCAGCCTCGGACGCGTCCACCTCCACTATGAGCGCCAAAGAAGGATCCAGATGGGCCAGCATGGGAGCCGAGGTAAACAGAGCCCTTAGGTGACCAAAAGCCCTGTCCGCCTCAGCCGACCACTTCAAACGTACAGGACCCCCCTTCAGCAGTGAGGTAATGGGAGCCGCCACCTGCCCAAAACCCCGGATAAACCTCCGGTAGTAATTGGCAAACCCTAGAAACCGCTGCATCTCCTTTATCGTGGTGGGAGTCGGCCAATTACGCACGGCTGAAATGCGGTCTCTCCATCTCCACCCCTGAGCTGGAAATGCCCATGCCCAAACAGTGCTACATTGGAGGGGTGGGATGGGGCATGCAATATCACCAGCAGCTGAACAGTAGGACTCCGCTCAGAAATATGCAAATTAATGTGAAGCCCAAATGAAGCCTGTGAGCTGGATGTTATTTAGATTATTAATAAAGGAGGGAGTTAGGCGACCTTGATGAACATTTAGTAGATTAGCCGCATCATATATTTTATTGTGGTGTGACATAAAGCGAATGCAACATATGCTAATGTAAGCTTGTCTTATCTAGACCTATATCAGTATTGTGTTGAAAAGTCATTCAGCATGTTTAAATGGTTCATGGTAACATTGTTGATTTGACCTGCCACAATGGTAAGAATGTTGTCATAAAACAATACTATAATAATGATGTCATAATGCTCACCTGTCACAATAGTCAAAATGTTGTCATAAGGCAAAACTGTAATCATATGATTCTCAACAAATTATGTCACAATTGTCCATGTCACAATGCTCAGAGTGTTGTAAGAAGACAATACTCTAATCACGATTCCCAAAGTTGTCATGGCTCATGACCCTATTCTTACACATACTTTCATTCTGATGACAGCATTACATGGGTATTAAGACAAAGCCACTTCAATTGTGACATTTTTATTCAGCCATCCATTTAACTGTTATAACATAGAAGTTTTGAAGTGACTCAGACCATGTTGTTCCTGTAGAGAGCTGAATTCCGCTCCGGCCTTGAGGACAGAGTCACCAACAGATATCAAAACCCATGGTAGGCCCCACATGTGGTAACCCATACTTTATTGAATGTATTTTATTTTCAGTCAGTCAGAATCATTTTACCTGCGCTCTGTGCACATTTCCAATGGGAAAGTGATAGCACCAAAGCAGGCATGTTGAGTGAATGTAGGTGCATTGTTCTCCAACCATTATTCACCACTTCCACTTTTGCAGGCATTCACCACCCCACTTTCTAGATAAGCAATCTGTTGAGGTCCGCAGCAAATTCGTTTGGGCGCACAACAAGTATGACAATTACAGCCAAGACAACAACAAATATGTTCTTCTCAACAGTAAGTCATTAACTCTAGGAATGTGAAATTTCCTCCCTTACCAAAGAATGTAGGACACATTTCATAGCCGGATATATGCTATACAGTGCATTCGGAAAGTATTCAGACCCCTTGACTTCTTCCACATTTTGTTACGTTACAGCCTTATTCTAAAATGTATTAAATCGTTTTTTCCCCCTTATCAATCTACACACAATACTCAATAATGACAAAGCAAAAACAGTTTTTTTTAAACATTTTTGCAAATGTATATATATATATATATAATTTTTTATTTTTTAAAACACAGTTACATAAGTATTCAGACCCTTTACGCGCTACTTTGTTGAAGCACATTTGGCAGCGATTACAGCCTCGAGTCTTCTTGGGTATCAAATCAAATCAAATTGAATTTGTCACATGCGCCAAATACAACAGGTGTTATTAAAGTTATTAAAGTGACTGCATAGATAATAACAGAGAGTAGCAGCAGCGTAAAAGAGGGGGGGAGGGGCAATGCAAATAGTCTGGGAAGCCATTTGATTAGATGTTCAGGAGTCTTATGGCTTGGGGGTAGAAGCTGTTTAGAAGCCTCTTGGACCTTGACTTGGCGCTCCGGTACCGCATGCCGTGCGGTAGCAGAGAGAACAGTCTATGACTAGGGTAAATGGAGTCTTTGACAATTTTAAGGCCTTCCTCTGACACTGCCTGGTACAGAGGTCCTGGATGGCAGGAAGCTTGGCCCCAGTGACGTACTGGGCCGTATGCACTACCCTCTGTAGTGCCTTGCGGTCAGAGGCCGAGCAGTTGCCATACCAGGCAGTGATGCAACCAGTCAGGATGCTCTCAATGGTGCAGCTGTAGAATCTTTTTTGAGGATGTGGTGGATGTGTTGTTACCTACCCTTACCACCTGGGGGTCGGCCCGTCAGGAAGTCCAGGATCCAGTTGCAGAGGGAGGTGTTAAGTCACAGGGTCCTTAGTGATGAGCTTTGAGGGCACTATGGCGTTGAACACTGAGCTGTAGTCAATGAATAGCATTCTTACATAGGTGTTCCTTTTGTCCAGGTGTGAAAGGGCAGTGTGGAGTGCAATAGAGATTGCATCATCTGTGGATCTGTTGGGGCGGGATGCAAATTGGGGTGGTCTAGGGTTTCTGGGATAATGGTGTTGATATGAGCCATGACCAGCCTTTCAAAGCACTTCATGGCTACAGACGTGAGTGTTACGTGTTGGTAGTCATTTAGGCAGGTTACCTTAGTGTTCTTGGGCACAGGGACTATCGTGGTCTGCTTGAAACATGTTGGTATTACAGACTCAGACAGGGAGAGGTTGAAAATGTCAGTGAAGACACTTGCCAGTTGGTCAGAGCATGCTCAAAGTACACGTCCTAGTAATCCGTCTGGCCCTGCAGCCTTGTGAATGTTGACCTGTTTAAAGGTCTTACTCACATCGGCTGCAGAGAGCGTGATCACACAATCGTCCAGAACAGCTGATGCTCCCATGCATGTTTCAGTATTACTTGCCTCGAAGCCAGCATAGAAGTAATTTAGCTCGTCTGGTAGGCTATTGTCACTGGCTCTCGGCTGTGCTTTACTTTGTGGTCTGTAATAGTTTGCAAGGCCTGCCACATCCGATGAGCATCGGAGCCGGCGTAGTAGGATTCGATCTTAGTCCTGTATTGATGCTTTGCCTGTTTGATGGTTCGTCGGAGGAAATAGCGGGATTTCTTATAAACATCCGGGTTGGAGTCCCGCTCCTTGAAAGGGGCAGCTCTACCCTTTAGCTCAGTGCGGATGTTGCCTGTAATCCATTGCTTCTGGTTGGGGTATGTATGTACAGTCACTGTGGGGACGACGTCATCGATGCACTAATTGATGAAGCCAGTGACTGATGTGGTCTACCCAATGCCATCGGAAGAATCACGGAACTTATTCCAGTCTGAGCTAGCAAATCAGTCCTGTAGCTTAGCATCTGCTTCATCTGACCACTTTTTTATTGCCCGAGTCATTGGTGCTTCATGCTTACATTTTTGCTTGTAAGCAGGATCAGGAGGATAGAATTATGGTCAAATTTGCCAAATGGAGGGCGAGGGAGAGCTTTGTATGCATCTCTGTGTGTGGAGTAAAGGTGGTCTAGTGTTTTTTCCCCCTCTGGTTGCACATTTAACATGCTGGTAGAAATGAAGTAAAAAGGATGTAAGTTTCCCTGCATTAAAGTCTCCGGCCACTAGGAGCGCCACCTCTGGATGAGCGTTTTCCTGTTTTCCTGCTTATGGCCGTATACAGTTCATTGAGTGCAGTCTTAGTGCCAGCATCGGTTTGTGGTGGTAAATAGACAGCTACGAAGAATATAGATGAAAACTCTCTTGGTAGATAGTGTGATCTAAAGCTTATCATGAGATTCTTTACCTCAAGCAAACAAAATCTCTAGACTTCCTTAGATATTGTGCACCAGCTGTTGTTTACAAACATACATAGACCGCCACCCTTTGTCTTACCAGGTTGCTGTTCTATCCTGCCGATACAGTGTATAACCCGCCAGCTGTATGTTATTCATGTCGTCGTTCAGCCACACCTTGGTAAAACATAAGATATCACAGTTTTGAATGTCCTGTTGGTAGGATATACGTGCTTTCAGTTCGTCCACTTTATTATCCAGCGATTGTACTTTGGTGTCACAACTTTTGCCTTAGTCGGTTCCTCTCCTTGTTTGGGTGGCATTCGGCGGTCGACGTCACCGGTCTTCTAGCCATCGCTGATCCACCTTTCATTTTCCATTTGTTTTGTCTTATTTTCCCACACACCTGGTTTACATTTCCCTCATTACTTGTCGTGTATTTAACCCTCTGTCCCCCCATGTCTGTATGTGTAATTGTTAATTGTCAAGCTGGCACTCTTCCAGCTGGTTTGCGCCAGGTTATATTTTACACCCGTGCTTTTTGACAGCCTGTACTTTGTACTTTGTTTATTTTTGCACTTAGTGCTGCCTCACTTGTTCTGAGGGCATTTGTTTTGTGACGCGGTTGCGTTCTATTCATATATTGCCTCAGTAAAGTGCCTTGTCCACTCATCTCTGCTCTCCTGCGCCTGACATCCAATGCACCAGCTACACCCACACCTTGACAGAAATACACACCCACAAGATGGAGTCAGCAGGAGCAGGTGCCCCTGGTATAGGGGTCGAGGACCGCGTCCAGGAGCACACGGCAATTATTCACCGCCTCGGCGCCGCCATGGACCGCGTCGTCCAGACGATGGACCACTGGGAGAGACAGAGAGTCCCTCCAGGGCCTTCCCCAGCACCATCGGGGTCTCCACTGCTCACCCCCTCCACACCCGGGTCCAGTGGGATTCGTCTCGCATTTCCCAGGGAATACGACGGGATGGCTGCACGCTGCCAGGGTTTCCTGTTACAGCTGGACCTTTACCTGACAACCGTCCAGCTGGCTCCTTCGGGCCGTGAGAAGGTGTCTGCCCTCATCTCATGCCTCTTGGGAAAAGCCCTGGAGTAGGCCAACGCCATGTGGGGAGAAGAAGATACGACGTTGGACCATTTCAAGGATTTCACCTGCCGCTTCTGGGCGGTCTTCGACCACCCGCCCGAGGGAAGAGCGGCAGGTGAACGTCTCTTTCATCTGAGGCAGGGGACGAGGAGCGCCCAGGAGTTGGCTTTGGACTTTCGGACCCTGGCCGCCGGCGCGGGATGGAACGACAGGGCCCTGATCAACCACTATCGCTACAGTTTGCACGAGGACATCCGTCGGGAGTTGGCCTGCAGGGACACCACCCTCACCTTCGACCAGCTGGTGGACCTGTCCATTCGGCTGGATAACCTGCTGGCCACCCGCAGACGTCCAGATGGGGTCTGTCGGTTCCATCCCCCAGCACCACCGCTCCGATGCCCATGGAGCTGGGAGGTGCTGCGCTCAGGGAGACCGGTGGAGGTTCCTTCACGTGCACCATCTGTGGCCGCAGAGGTCACACTGCCGGTCGGTGTCGGGTTGGTTCTTCTGGGGGTCGAGGCAGCAGGCAGGGCACTCTGGCATCACCCCAGGTGAGAAGGCACCATTCTCACCCAGAGCCCTCTGTTGCACACATGTTTTTGTTTGTTACTTTTCCTGAGTTTTCCCTGCATAAGGCGCTCATCGATTCAGGCACGACTGGGAATTTTATAGACAGATCATTCGCCCATAGTTTAGGGATCCCCATCATTCCAGTGGTTATGCCCTTCTCAATTCAAGCTTTGAACAGTCAACCATTAGGGTCAGGGTTGATTAGGGAGGCCACCGCTCCTCTGGGCATGGTGACGCAGGGGGGTTACAAGGAGAGAATCAGTCTCTTCCTCATTGACTCTCCTGCGTTTCCCGTGGTGCTAGGCCTACCCTGGTTAGCTTGTCATGACCCCACTGTTTCATGGCAACAGAGGGCTCTCACTGGGTGGTCCTGAGAGTGCTCGGGGAGGTGTTTAGGGGTTTCCGTTGGTGCTACTACGGTGGAAAGTCCAGACCAGGTCTCCACCATGCGCATTCCCCCCAAATATGCCGATTTGGCTCTAGCCTTCTCCAAAAAGAAGGCGACTCAATTACCACCCCATCGACGGCGGGATTGTGCGATAAATCTCCTGGTAGACGCCACACTTCCCAGGAGTCACGTGTATCCCGTCACAGGCAGAGACGGTTGCTATGGAAACATATGTCTCCGAATCCCTGCGTCAGGGGAACATTCGGTCCTCCACTTCACCCGCCTCCTCGAGTTTATTTTTTTTGTGAAGAAGGAGGGAGTTCTGCACCCGTGTATTAACTATTGAGGCCTAAATCAGATCACTGTGAGGTACAGTTACCCGCTGCCTCTTATCGCCACTGCGATTGAGTCAATGCACGGGGCGCGCTTCTTCATGAAACTAGATCTCAGGAGCGCTTACAACCTGGTGCGTATCCGGGAGGGAGATGAGTGGAAGACGGCGTTCAGTACGACCTCAGGGCATTATGAGTACCTCGTCATGCCGTACGGGTTGATGAATGCTCCATCAGTCTTCCAAGCCTTTGTAGACAAGATTTTCAGGGACCTGCACGGGCAGGGTGTAGTGGTGTATATGGATGACATTCTGATATACTCCGCTACACGCGCCGAGCATGTGTCCCTGGTAAGCAGGGTGCTGGGTCGACTGTTGGAGCATAACCTGTACGTCAAGGCTGAGAAATGCCTGTTCTTCCAACTTTCCGTCTCCTTCCTAGGGTATCGCATTTCCACCTCAGGGGTGGAGATGTAGAGTGACCGCATTTCAGCCGTGCGTAATTGGCCGACTCCCACCACGGTAAAGGAGGTGCAGCTGTTTCTAGGGTTTGCCAATTACTACCGGAGGTTTATCCAGGGTTTTGGTCAGGTAGTGGCTCCCATTACCTCACTGCTGAATGGAGGACCGGTACGTTTGCAGTGGTCGGCTGAGGCGGACAGGGCATTTGGTCACCTGAGGGCTCTGTTTACCTCGGCTCCCGTGCTGGCCCATCTGGATCCCTCTTTGGCGTTCATAGCGGAGGCGGGCGTGTCCGCGGCTGGAATAGGAGCCGTGCTCTCTCAGCGCTCGGGTACGCCACCGAAGCTCCGCCCCTGTGCCTTCTTCTCGAGGAAGCTCAGCCCGGCGGAGCGAAACTATGAAGTGGGGGACCGGGAGCTGTTGGCTGTTGTCAAGGCCTTGAAGGCGTGGAGGCATTGGCTTGAGGGGGCTAAACACCCTTTTCTCATCTGGACTGACCACCGTAATCTGGAGTACATCTGGGCGGCAAGGAGACTGAAACCTCGCCAGGCAAGGTGGGCCATGTTTTTCACCCGTTTTGTTTTCACTCTTTCTTACAGACCAGGTTCCCAGAACGTGAAAGCAGACGCACTGTCCCGGCTGTATGACACAGAGGAGCGGCCCAGAATGACAATGCCCCCGTGCACAAAGCGAGGTCCATACAGAAATAGTTTGACGAAATCGGTGTGAAAGAACTTGACTGGCCTGCACAGAGCCCTGACATCAACCCCATTGAACACCTTTAGAATGAATTGGAACGCCGACTGCGAGCCAGGCCTAATCGCCCAACATCAGTGCTGAACTCACTAATGCTCTCGTGGCTGAATGTACGCAAGTCCCAGCAGCAATGTTCCAACATCTAGTGGAAAAAGCCTTACCGTAAAAATGGAGGCTGTTACAGCAGCAAAGGGGGGACCAACTCCATATTAATGCCCATGATTTTGAAAGGAGATGTTAGACGAGCAGGTGTTCACATACTTTTGGTCACTAAACTCAATTGTACACACACTCCTATTTCTGCACAGGCCTTGTTCTCAGGGTGTAACTGACCTCTCATTTGCTATATCACTTCTTAGAACTATTATGAAACTATATTCACAGCATTTGAGGAATTCGATGCAAATGCATTTAAAGTTCAAAAGGGCCATGCATGATATATCAAAGGACATGATCTGGTCTGTGAATTAACCCATTCAAACCACACATGCTTGACCATTTCTGTAAGTGGTATTTTAAGTGAACAGTATTCAATGGAGACATCATTATTTAAGGATTGTTAAGATATTTTGGACTGACAAATACCTACAACTCATAAATGCTACTTTGTTTTTCCCTTCCTAGGGAGATCTACTCGTTCAGAGAAAAGCTGCAGGTGCCTCACAAATGAGTTTCCTTTAAATCCTTTAAATTCCTTTAAAGTGCAGAAGGTGATTCAATCAGCTGTGTTGTCCTGAAGACCTGACCAATTATCTGATATACACCACATTATCTACTGTATATAAACGTGAATCAAACTATTTTACTCTCCATCAGTACTCAATTACATCCAACAGTCTCATGAATCATTTGCATGTTCTATTTAACTGAAATGGTTTAGGATCATTGCAAGTAAGCTAATCTACCACACCTACACTGGTGTATTTTACATTTAGTTATACAGCGACATTTGCAGTCCTTAAAATCCTCAAACAAGGATTTGATTAGAAGGATGAAAACATCCCCAAGTTTTGTCTGAAGAGTTACATTTGACATTTTAGTCATATAGCAGACACTCTTATCCAGAGTGACTTACAGTTAAGAGTTAAAGTATAGTTTATGTAAACCCGCTTAAGTAAATCATTCCTATTTGGTTAAACCCATTGGCTCCACTTTAAATTCTCCAAAGTTTTGACAAACCATTTGGAGATAACCTATCTAAAAGTACTCAAATATTGATAGCTGTACATGGGAAAATAAGAGAATAAAAAAGTTAATTCACCAAGGATGACTCGGACACCAGTTTTGGATACCACAGGTCTGGGATCCAGGTATTTCCTATCTTATGACATAGATTCAAACTTTTGATAACAAGTGTGAAGAAGATAATCCATCCCCTGAGCAAAAGCCATTACAATCCCCAAAGTCTAGCTCAGATAGCTGTGCTGCTAACTGAAATAGATTGGGAGAGGAGCCTTTATCGCACTAGATAATTCCAATGTGTTGTTAGCTCAACTTCCATTTGGTGGTAATCTTGCCTCCAGTTAATGGCTGACCCTTTCTAATACCTTACAAAAAACATGATTTTATCTATTATAGTACAGTATTTTCAATCAATACATGGCCAACATATTCACATGCACACCTTTGGGACATTCAGGTAGGTTTTAGCAGTGGTTGAATCGAATGGGATTTTTATTTTTTTTATTTCACCTTTATTTAACCAGGTAGTTTAGTTGAGAACAAGTTCTCATTTGCAACTGCGACCTGGCCAAAATAAAGCATAGCAATTCGACACATACAACAACATAGAGTTACACATGGAATAAACAAAAACATACAGTCAATAATACAGTAGGAAAAAAAAGATAGAAAAAAGTCTATATACAGTGAGTGCAAATGAGGTAAGATAAGGGAGATAAGGCAATAAATAGGCCATGGTGTAATTACAATATAGCAATTAAACACTGGAATGGTAGATGTGCAGAAGATGAATGTGCAAGTAGAGATACTAGGGTGCAAAGGAGCAAGATAAATAAAATAAATACATTAAGGGGATGAGGTAGATAGATGGGCTGTTTACAGATGGGCTATGTACAGGTGCAGTGATCTGTGAGCTGCTCTGACAGCTGGTGCTTAAAGCTAGTGAGGGAGATATGAGTCTCCAGCTTCAGTGATTTTGCAGTTCGTTCCAGTCATTGGCAGCAGAGAGCTGGAAGGAAAGGCGACCAAAGGAGGAATTGGCTTTGGGGGTGACCAGTGAGATATACCTGCTGGAGTGTGTGCTACGAGTGGGTGCTGCTATGGTGACCAGTGAGCTGAGATAAGGCGGGGCTTTACCTAGAAAATACTTATCGATGACCTGTAGCCAGTGTGTTTGGCGACGAGGATGAAGCGAGGGCCAACCAACGAGAGTGTACAGATCACAGTGGTGGGTAGTGTATGGGGCTTTGGTGCCAAAACAGATGGCACTGTGAAAGACTGCATCCAATTAGTTGAATAGAGTGTTGGAGGCTATTTTATAGATGACATCGCCAAAGTCGAGGATCGGTAGGATGGTCAGTTTTACGAGGGTATGTTTGGCAGCATGAGTGAAGGATGCGTTGTTGCGAAATAGGAAGCCGATTCTAGATTTAATTTTGGATTGGAGATACTTAATGTGAGTCTGGAAGGAGAGTTTACAGTCTAACCAGACACCTAGGTATTTGTAGTTGTCCACGTATTCTAAGTCAGAGCCGTCCAGAGTAGTGATGCTGGACGGGCAGGCAGGTGCGGGCAGTGATCAATTGAATAGCATGCATTTAGTTAGCCTTCCCTGTAGCTCAGTTGGTAGAGCATGGTGTTTACAACACCAGGGTTGTGGGTTCGATTTCCACGGGGGGCCAGCACAGAAAAAAAATGTATGATATGTATGAAATTGTATGAAATGTATGCATTCACTACTGTAAGTCGCTCTGGATAAGAGCGTCTGCTAAAATGTAAATGTAGTTTTACTTGTATTTAAGAGCAGTTGGAGGCCACGGAAGGAGTGTTGTATGGTATTGAAGCTCGTCTGGAGGTTAGTTAACACAGTGTCCAAAGAAGTGCCAGAAGTATTCAGAATGGTGTCGTCTGCGTAGAGGTGGATCAGAGAATCACCAGCAGCAAGAGCGACATCATTGATGTATACAGAGAAGAGAGTCAGCCCGAGAATTGAACCCTGTGGCCCCCCCATAGAGACTACCAGAGGCCCGGACAACAGGCCATCCGATTTGACACACTGAACTCTATCAGAGAAGTAGTTGGTAAACCAGGCGAGGCAATCAATTGAGAAACCAAGGCTGTCGAGTCTGCCAATAAGAATGTGGTGATTGACAGAGTCGAAAGCCTTGGCCAGGTCGATGAATACGGCTGCACAGTAATGTCTCTTATCGATGGCGGTTATGATGTCGTTTAGGACCTAGGCAAAGGGTTCACTACTTTAGGATTGGGGACAGAACACTGGGAATAGAAAATATTTTAGTTAAACATAAACATTTTGGAAAAGCTATAGTTATTTTTTTGGGGTACAGTTTCCCTGTCTTCAAAATTCACACAGGTTCTTGTAGTTGCACATCCAACTCAGTAGATGGCAGTGGTCCATGTTTTGCAACGTTTGAATCAACGCATCGAATTTAGAGGAAGTCAAATCTCAGAGATTGAAGCTCGCAGTCAACCGGGAGTACCGTGGAAGTAGATACCGTTTAGAATTGTGTAATTTTAGAAATGTCTAACGCAACACCAGTAACCAAGCCTTCAAACAAAGAAAACCCCCGTGTCTTCCTTGATGTAAACATTGGTGGTGAAAGAGGTTAGGACAGTTTCAATAAATGCGTTTAGTCGAACAACTGGACTCGATAGGCTAATGGATAGCTAGCAGAACCGGGTAATATTAGTTTATAGAAAAAGCACATTCATTCAAGCTAGCTATCATGTTCTTAGGTTGTTAACGTTACGACACAGCCAAACTGCAGCGACCAATGTAGCCATGTTAAATAAAAAAATTGCCATTTGCATGCTGTTTTAAACATTTAGATGCTTGTCTTGTTAGCTAATTTTACTGTCTGTGAATGTACGTTAGTTAGCCTAGCAACTTTGTTACCGTTCATTCGCAATTATAACTTACCAGTACATTGCATTTGAAGCACGTGCTGTCATGTCTTGCATGAATAGTCAACACACCAGTATCTACCCGATTATCCAGTTCAGGACTAAACGGCTAATTTGTATGAGTTAGTTACTACAACTACTTAGAAAATTGCATTTATCAAGACCAGCTATCCACACAGTCGTGACTTATTTTGTTTGTTGTCACCAGTTGGCCGAATCGTGTTCGAACTGTTTGCTGATGTTGTCCCCAAAACTGCTGAAAACTTTCGAGCACTCTGTACTGGTGAGAAGGGAACTGGCAAAACCACAGGGAAACCACTCCATTTCAAAGGATGTCCTTTCCACAGGAGTAAGTAAATATGGCTTTCCACTGTCTGTGTGGAACTCTGCCCCAAACACCCACAGTTTCAAATTCATAAGCGGTTTATAGCTATGTAACTGAAGCTTTATCTGCAGTAGCCATGTAGCTACATTTCCCCTCATTTTGTTATAAATTACTACCTTGAAACCTCTTTTACCGGTGCATAGCTATTATAGATCACATCAATAATTCAGTTGTAAATCAATTTTATAGCAACAAACTTCAGAAAGTTAATGACCTTTTACATGTATTTTACGCTGTCAATCAATTTTAGTCATCAAGCAATTCATGATCCAAGGAGGTGATTTCTCCAACCAGAATGGCACTGGAGGAGAGAGCATCTATGGGGAGAAGTTTGAAGATGAGAACTTCTATTACAAGGTAAGGATTTTCATAACGGCATGGAATAACGGCATGGGGCTAGTATAAATACCTGGCCCTAATTATAACATATACTTTAAGTTTTTTTTGTCTTCTCTAAATTAACATGTGGGCGTCGGTCTCCTCTCCAGCACGACAAAGAGGGCTTGTTGAGTATGGCCAATTCTGGACCCGCCACCAATGGCTCCCAGTTTTTCATCACCACTGTGCCTACTGCTCATCTAGACGGCAAACATGTGGTCTTTGGACAAGTCTTGAAGGGGATGGGGCTGGTGAAAACACTGGAGGCCATAGAGACCAACGAGGACACGCCTGTCAAGGTAAATCAGTGAAAGCAACTGCCACATTAAGTTGGAGCTTGGTGTAATGTGTGTGATGACATTGTCATCAGAGGTTGTTTTGAGGCATGTTAAAACTGCAGCAAGCTGTATGTTATGTAGCCAGCAGGTAGATTACCTAGTATTTTTCTGTAAGGTACGTGACACTTGTGAAATGCTCATCATGTATTAACTGTTCTGCTCTGATGTTTCTTTCCACATAGCCATGTGTAATTGCTGAGTGTGGTGAGCATAAAGATGGCGACGACTGGGGAGTAGCACCGAATGATGGCTCAGGGGACACCCATCCAGACTATCCAGAGGACGTCGACTTAAAAGATGTTAGTAGGCCTACCTTTTTTTTCTCTGAATGCTTCTCTTAAAATATTCAGAGAATATTAGTAGTTCTTTCTACTAAGTATTAATAAGCAAAGAAAATTGTCTTAACCCTTATTCAACCTCAATCAGCATATGTGTATTGATTTAGTCTGTCAAATTAAAAAGTGTATCATGAACTATGAATTGCTGTGATTGTGAAAATGGCATAAAAGTCTCACTTGTCTTTTTGGTTAGGTTGACAAAGTCCTGTCTGCTGCTGAAGATATTAAGAATATTGGGAACAACTTCTTCAAGAACCAAGACTGGCAGTCTGCAATCAAGAAGTACTCCAAAGCTCTCAGGTGAAACATGGTCCCGGGCTCACTCTTCTCTTGCTGTGATTTGTTTGTGTACTAGGCCTGCTTGTGAACTAGGCCTGTCTGCTTGTTCAAAAGCATGACATGCTTTTGAATGTGCGATGACCATAGAAGTTGGCCAAATGGCACAAACAGATCTGGGACCAGGCTAGCAAAGTGTGGACTAAATGGTGAAATGTGTCTCTTGCCAGGTATCTGGCGCTTGGCGGAGACGAGCAGGAGATTGAGAAGGCCCAAGCGAAGCTGGAGCCCACAGCGTTGAGCTGCATTCTCAACACAGCTGCCTGTAAACTGAAGATGCAACTCTGGCAGGAAGCCATGGATAGTTGTGACGAGGTAAGTATTTTAGGCCAGCCAAAATCCTACAAGCAAGCCCTATCACACTACCATCACTAGGCTACAGTACGATTGTTTATTAATGGCAAAGACTACAGCACGATTGTTTATTAATGGCAAAGATTCAAAGACCATTCGTGGCCAGTACTGTAAGTCTCTATGGAACTGATTGAGTGCAACTTAGGATACATATATTTGTAGATAAACATTTAAAAGAAACACGTAAAACTTAGTGCAGTTCCTATTTAGTCTGATTTTGTGTGTTTGTTTGCAGGCACTGGAGTTGAACCAGAAAAACACTAAGGCTCTGTTTAGGAGGGCCCAGGCCTGGCAAGGACTGAAGGAGTACAATAAAGCCATGGTAAAGAAAAACTTATCATACCAGACATATTTCTGACTTAAAAATGTGTAGCCTTGGTGCCAGCCTAACTAAAATGTGCTCTTTCTGGACTGGAACCCATGCCACAGAACTATTTATTTGCACTAAAGGATGCCGTCAAGAGTTGGGCCAACTTGTTTTCTTAAATCAGTGAAGTTGACTTGCCACGGTGTCTGTTGACTCACTGAAATATTTTCAACTTGTTCCATTAGAGTGATCTGAAGAAAGCTCAAGAAATTGCACCAGAGGATAAAGGTTTTTACTGCTTTTTTTATTGTGACAATCAATCCAGGGGGGATCATGTCTTCACGTGTTCCTTTCAATATCCCAAAGGCTAACTATAGAATACATGGTCAATAGTGAGAGCAGTATATTTATCCAATTAAACTTGTTTAGAAACCCCCTTTGACAGATCATTAGATTTTTCATTTCATCATGATCGGTTGTTTTCCTTGCCTGACCAAGTGAATTTACTTTTTGCATCCTTTAACAGCAATCGGAAACGAGATGAAGAGAGTCCAGATAAAAGTGAAGGAGGAAAAGGAGAAAGAGAAGCAAATCTATTCCAAAATGTTTGCATGAAGGTATATCAGACAATAATTTGATATAGACCGATTCTTAAAGTCCACTTGCCAATAGTTATTTCGTTTAGGCAGCTAGCTGCAATACAGGTTCAAATTGAAAACCAGGACTGTTTAATGAGTGGCACAAGGGTAGCTGAAAATGAAGTATAGATACGTAACAAAATGTAAGCATTTTTATTTTTGAGGAAGTGTAAACCTGTCAGCATTTTGTCAAGAGTATTTCACATTGTCATTTTTACTCTGAATAACTACTGTAATATCCCTTTATTTATTTTTCTGAATGTTTTAATATAAGCCATAAAGATAAAATGTGGTTGGTTAGTTGACTCTATTTCTAGAAATTTCCATACTCCACCTGTATGCAATTAAATACTACCTGTAAGTTCAATGAGAGAAGTATGTAGTAAGACACCGAGGCACGGTAAATATTTTATTCACCCGCATACATTCTACCCACTAATGACATTATGTACAGTATCTCATAGATCATATGCTGTTGTTACTAATGGCACCTGCAACTAGCTAATGAAATAACCCTCAATTTTGGCACTGATTCGAAGAGATTTCGATCCATGTCAATGCAGCTTCTTCTGCTTATGGCATACAAATATATAACATACTTTAGTTGCATTCAGAAAACCATACATAAACCAAAGTCACTGTTTAATGCCCATACTTTACAATGTTGACATTCAGTTCCATATCTGCACACAGTATAGTAGATTATAAAAGCTGTCTTGGCAGCAAGCCCTGAATGTGTTTTTGCAGACACCACACTTGAGGTTTCCACCCTCTGACCTCACTGCTACAATTGGTGCCTCGTGATATGTCTGAATGAAAAGGGAAATCACATTCCGTTGTAGGCTGGTCCTCCGCTGCCTTCGGGCACCACCCAGTTGATGTTCTGGCTGGGGTCCTTGATGTCGCACGTCTTGCAGTGGACGCAGTTCTGAGCGTTGATCTGCAACCTCATACCTTCTCCAGTTTCGAGTGGAACGTACTCATATACACCTAGTGAAAGGGGGAATGAAGGGAGTTAAGAAAGACAAATCTATTGACAACTCAAACTAATACTGTAAGTCTACTCTGGTGGTGACTCGTGTGATTGTTATCAAGAAACATAGGTTAATGACTGATGTGAGAAATGATAGCTATGCAGCCAGAATTACCGCAGGTGTGTGCAGTCCTCCCAGACAGTCAATGTTTGTCATTATCCATTAGATAATGAAATTACATTTCAATGGTGGTACTACTTACAATGAACAAAAATATAAACGCAACATGTAAAGTGTGTTGGTCCCATGTTTCATGACCTGAAATAAAAGATTGCAGAAATCTTAGATTTTGTTCAGTGTAAATGCATTGTACTGCACAGAACAAAAATGCAACGATTTTACAGTTAGTTCATTTCAGGAAATCAGTCAATTAAAATGAATTTAACTAGGCAAGTCAATTAAGAATAAATTCTTAATTACAATGATGGCCTAACCCGGACGACGCTGGGCCAATTGTGCGCCACCCTATGGGACTCCCAAACATGGCCGATTGTGATACAGCCTGGAATCAAACCAGGGTATGTAGTGATGCCTCTTGCACGGAGATGCTGTGCCTTAGACCGCTGCGCCACTCGGGAGGCCCTACACTATGGCTTTTTTATTCCCAATAAAGTTGGTTACGACGCCAAATTACAGTCTGGTCATGATCCTGGTGAGGACAATGAGCAAGTAAATTAAGTTCCCTGAGACGGTTTCTGACAGTTTGTGCAGAAATTCTTTGGTTGTGCAAACCAACAGTTTCATCCTCTGTCCGGGTAGCTGGTCTCAGACCATCCTGCAGGTGGAGAAACTGGATGTGGAGGTCCTGGGCTGGCGTGGTTACACGTGGTCTGCTGTTGTGAGGCCAGTTGTACGTACTGCCAAATTCTCTAAAACGACATGGGAGGCAGCTTATGGTGGGAGAAATGACATTTTATGGAAACATCTCTGGTAGACTTTCCTGCAGTCAGCATGCCAATTGCACGCTCCCTCAAAACTTGAGACATCTCAGGCATTATGTTGTGTGACCATACTGCACATTTTAGAGTAGCCTTTTATTGTTCCCAGCACAAGGTGCACCTGTGTAATGATCTTGCTGTTTAATCACCTTCTTGATATGCCACACCCGTCAGGTGGATGGATTATCTTGGCAAAGGAGAAATGCTCACTAACAGGGATGTAAACAAATTTGTGCACAAAACTTGAGAGAAATAAGCTTTTTGTACGTATGACACTTTTTGGGGATCTTTTATTTGAGATCATGAAACATGGGACCAACACTTTACATGTTGCGTTTATATTTTTGTTCAGTGTATTTAATGGGTGGTACTAAAAAGTTTGTAATAGTTACATTCTTTATGGATGGGAAACCATGAAAGAGATGCAGAAATATAAATCCCAGGTTCTGGGTCAGTAATTTAGGCCAGACATCTGGAGAAGACTGATTTCTAACAGTGTTGTCTGCATATCAAATCAATCATACTGTATTTATTACAGCTCTGCCTCTGTAGCAGCATTGGGTTTGATATTCATTTCACAGAGAATAAACCTGGCTGTGCCGAACAATATCAATGTTGAGTCATATTGGTTGTGCAGGCAATGACAACACTTGGAAGCAGCAATGGTGTGCACTCTGCTTGGGTTTACTTTATTGATAGAGGGTCAGGTCTTTCAGTGGACAGTCATAACAGAGAGGAAGAGGCGATGCGAGAGGTTTTAAATCTGTCCAGAAAAATAAGCCCACCAAGTAGGGTTGCACATTTTGGGGAATATTCAAAAAGGCAAGATCTTGAGAATCAGCTGTACATGTGATGGAAGAATGCACTGTGCATGCAAAGGTTGCGATTCCATTGAATTGGGGATAGTTTAACCAAAATATGCCACCATACTAAGAATTGCCTTATGTGTATCCCACAAAAAAATACTAACTTACTTGATGAATTTAAGCAAAATTCCCAGGCTTAACATGCCATGGAATATTTAGGACATTTCCCAGAAAGTTTGACCCTTTGCAACCCTACCACCAAGTGAGGCATTTTTGTATGGAGGTCAATGAGAGTGACGAATTTGGTTAACAAATATATTGCTAATGTGCTATGTGAGGTTTATTTGATCTAATATACGTTTCGTAATGGTTAGGTTATAATGAATGCACTGATAAGTGGCATTTCGGCAACTTTGGAAAATGAAAATACTACTTTATATCAGAGTTTTGCCTGTTGTAAGAGAGAGGACTCATCATGGATATAAACCTTTTTAGCATGGACATAGAGGGCTTCCACCATTTTAAAGTAGTCAACTGGGTGAGGATTCCTATGAGCTGGGAGCAATCAGCCAATGAAGAAGAAAATTGACTACTATGCTGCCACAGACACTATAATGCAGGGCTGCCCAAACCTCTTCCTGGAGATCTACTGTCCTGTGGGTTCAGTCCAACCCTTTTTTAACACACCTGATTCTACTAATTTGCTGCTCAACAAGACCTTAACTAGCTGAATCAGATACGCTAAATTAGGGTTGGAATGAAAACCTCCAGGAAGAGGATTGGGCAGCCCTGCATAATGGCACAGATCCAAAGATGAGTCCTCCATCACTATGGCCCATTGTTCACACGCGTTCTAGCCCTCTCATTGGCTAGAATGGTCCCACCTGATCTTGTCTCCTCCCGCCTGCCTTCCATGTTTGAGGACATGTATTACCATTGTTAGAGCGGTCACGTCTATCTTGTCAATATAATTATCAATGTTTGGTAATATCCAATTATACCCCTGGCCTAGCCCCATACCTCCCACTTGGAGTTATTGGTCATGTTCCAGGTCGTCCTCATTGCAGTCATGCTGCACAGATTATCATACACTACAAAAGTATGTGGACACCTGCTTGTCAAACATCTCATTCCAAAATCATGGGCATTAATATGGAGCGATTAGACCTGGCTTCTCCAAACTGTTGCTACAAATTGGGCCTAGCCCGAATCATAAAAAACAGCCCCAGGCCATTATTCCTCCTCCACCAAACTTTACAGTTGGCACTATGTATTAGGGCAGGTAGCATTCTCCTGGCATCTACCAAACCCAGATTCGTCCGTCAGACTGCCAGATGGTGAAGCGTGATTCATCACTCCAGAGAACGCGTTTCCACTGCCCCAGAGTCCAATGGCGGCAAGCTTTACACCACTCCAGCCGACACTTGGCATTGCGTATGGTGATCTTAGGCTTGCGTGCGGCTGCTCAGCCATGGAAATCAATTTTATGAAGCTCCCGACAAACTCGGTAGGGAGTGTTGCAACCGCAGACAGACGATTTTTACGAGCTTCAGCACTCAGTGGTCCTGTTCAGTGAGTTTGTGTGGCCTACCACTTCACGGCTGAGCAGTTGTTGCTCCTGGACGTTTCCACTTAACAATAACAGCACTTACAGTTGACCGGGGCAGCTCTAGCAGGGCAGAAATTTGACAAACAAACTTGTTGGAAAGGTGGCATCCTACAACTGTCCCACGTTGAAAGTCACTGAGCTCTTCAGTAAGGCCATTCTACGCCAATGTTTGTCTATGTAGACTGCATGGCTGTGTGCTCGATTCTATACACCTGTCATATACACCTGTCAGCAACGGGTGTGACTGAAATAGCCAAATACACTCATTTGGATCTCAAAACGCCTGGAGGCACCACAGTAATATTACACAGCAATCTTCAGAGATGCGAAGCACTACTGCAATAAAAGACAACCTGGCAGAGGTGGAAAAAGTACCCAATTCTCATTCTTGAGTAAAAGTATAGATTCATACTTAATAGAAAGTTACTGAAGTAAAAGTGAAAGTCACCTAGTAAAATACTACTCGGGTAAAAGTCTGAAAGTATTTGGTTTTAAATATACTTAAATATGAAAAGTACATTTAATTGCTAAAATATACTACGTATCAAAAGTAAAAGTATAAATAATTTCAAATTCCTTATATTAAGCAAAACAGACGGCACCATTTTCTTGTTTTTAAAATGCATGGCTAGCCAAGGTCACACTCCAACACTCAGACATCAGTCTGCCAGAACATAAGGCAGTAGGGATAACCACATGTTCTTTTGATAAGTGCATGAATTTGACAATTTTCCTGTTCTGCTAAGCATTCAAAATGTAAAGAGTTCTTTTGGGTGTCAGGGAAAATGTATGGAGTAAAATGTACAATATTTTCTTTAGGAATGTAGTGAAGTAAAAGTTGCCAAAAATATAAATAGTAAAGTACAGATACCCCCAAAAACTTAAGTAGCTCTTTGAAGTATTTTTACACTACTGCAACCTGGAACACAACCCATAACATATTGCTCATACCTATCCAACCCTTTAAGATCTAAGTGATGTTCCTATGGTGTATTGGCAAAAGATGGATGTGTAATTGTGCATCAGTGGTACCTGCTGGACAGAAGCGCTGCTCAGGCCCATCGTAGATGGCCAGGTTGTTGGCCACGGGGACGCTGTCGTCCTTCAGGGTGAGGTGGGGGGGCTGGTCCCCCTCGTGGTTGGTGCCACTCAGAGCCACCGAGGAGAGCAGGTCGAAGCTCAGCTTGCCGTCGGGCTTGGGGTACTCGATGGCCGTGCACTCCTTAGCCGGTTTCAGCTGGGCCGAGTCCAGGCCTAGGGTAAAAGAGTTGGAAGTTATCAAACCTTACAGGCCAGACCAGATAAAATAACCTTGGTTTGTTCCCTGAGGCAATTCACTCAGCCTGAGAGCATGATTTTGCTGTTGCCTTGTCCAAAGACAACTAAAAAAAAAGCATCCAGGAGGGCTACTTTTATTCTTACATTTAAAGAGTTGCTATATAACCATCTGATGAACGCATCATACAAAACAACCTCAATATGTTGTACCTGCATGTTTTAGTGTCCATGGCTCCTTCCCTCTGAGTATCCAGTAGAAGACACCGGTGTAGACCATGCCCCCGTACAGCCCAAAGTAGTTGTGGAACGAGGGCCTGATGTTCCTTACTGAGTATAGCTCTTTCCAGATCCAAGACTTCTTTAAATTGTCCTCATATTCAGGTACATGAAGTCCTGGAGGACATCAGATAATAACTCATTGTAAAGCAGAAGATGTTAGAATATCACCCACAAATTAAACTGCTCATTTACCTTGTGTAAAAATTCCATGCATGTACATACAAAAATTAAACTGGAAAGAAGCAATTAACATCAATGTTCTCCTATTGGCATTAGTGATAAGAGTCTCTTCAACAAATTACACTCTTTAATAGTGTGTTGAGTGCATATTCTATTGTGTAGAAATGTGCCTTAGGTTTCACCTCAAGTAACGAGAGGTGTGTGTGTGTGTATTTAATCAAAGGAAAGGGTTTTGGTCTGGCTTAATCCTTAGAGTCCCCGTGCGTCAATCTAATTACCACAATAAAAAAAATCCCCATCAAAATCCCCATCTGTTTAAGCTAGATGTGGTTTTTTTGGTATGGGCTGCATCTTAATCCACTCCATCCGCTTATGTCGGCCTTCCGCATCTGAGGTGGAAGGTGGCTGAGCTACAGTAGTGTTTGTCAGACCAGGAGACATCCCGAAAATCGGTCTTCTCATGAAAATGTTTGTGGAGTCCAACTGGTTTGGCCTACAAAATAATATGATCACCATGGAAATATGACTCTCCCCCCAGCAGTTAGGTTACCTGCAGTTTCAGATGCTAGGTCCTTGGCTGTGACTTTGGGGAAGATGGCCTCTGCGGCCAGCATGCCACTCTTCATGGCCGTGTGGGTGCCTTTAATCTTTGGTACGTTCATGAAGCCCGGACTGCATCCGATAAGCATACCCCCAGGGAATGTCACTTTAGGTAGGCACTGGATGGAAGAACAGACAGGTAAAGATTACAATCTTGAATGTAATGCTCAAATGCTTTCACTGAATAGGAACCTCAGAACCAGTGGAAAACCTGACATAAGATTGATGCATTTCCCATTTTTGCTGCCAAGACACACAGTAGCCAGGTTTCCATTGAACCAGGTTTATTAAACACAAGCAATGTCGCTAAAATGTATTTTTTTTTAAATGGAATTGTTTAATCAAAAACATTTTTATCTGTTTGACAGGGATGGATTTTTCTTTTGTGAAATTTTCTTTATAATGGAAACTGATGACTGATTAATAATTTCAAGGTACGTGGGGCACATGATGTCATCACGTAACTATAAAGCTCCACTCCACATTTAATTGTAAATGCTACTGCTTGCTAAAATCTAATTTTTCAACTATAAAAAGTTTATTTGCAGGATAAGGATTGTCCTGACTTTCGAGAATGCCTGTATTGCTTCACCTTGCTTTTCTGGTTGGCTGGCAAGTTTCACCATCCAATTATTTCAGATCTGAAGGAGTGCAAGTTGGCACATGAGAATTATTAGAATATGGATGATATTAGTTCATTCTATCCATGCTGGCTTTTGGGGGCTGTACCTGAGACATATAGGTAAGAGGGCATACAGGCTGTCCCCAATTTATTAATGCACAACATCTAAATTAATAATGGAAACACTTCAAGCAACACGAGATATTTTTTTTTAGCGACTTCATTACATCATTAAGTCCAGCTGTTTTTATTGACACAAGACAGTCCAATGGAAATGCACCGTAGCAGGAAACTGTCACATCTACTTTCTATGCAAACTCTCTCAAAAAATATATATATAAAAAAAATAAAAAAACTGGACAAGTTAATGGAAACAGCTATCGTCACTGAAGCATGCACAGAGCCACACATTCACACACCTTTGAGTAGTTCATAAATAATATACACATAACACACACACCTGATAGCCTCCCTCATTGAGCGCCCTGGCTCCGTAGGCGATTCTGTTCCCTCCCTCCAGGGTCTTGGCAATGAAGGGGTGGTGCTTCCATCGCTGAAACTCTCTGAAAGGGCTGAGGTACGGGTTGGTGTAGTCAAGCCCAACCTGGGAGTGGGGTAATACACAACATTCGTTTTTGACAATGTATGATCTACATAAAAGTTTTAGCTATACACATCTCAAGTAGGGCTGTGGCGGTCATGACATTTTGACAGACGGTTATGCCGGTCTCACGGTAATTGACCGTTAATTAACATAAACACGTTTAGCATCTCCAGGCCTCAACGCAAACAAGCCACTGATGCACGCCTTTGGAACATCCACATTTAAAAAAAGTCTAATAAATCAATTTAATATACACCATCACAATAAATCCATGATTTATTTTAGGCAGTTCCAAAGAAACATTATGATAAGAAAATGTATTTCAGAAGAACAGAATTTGAGTGTCTACTGTATGTTATCTGGTTATGCGCCATGCCATAGGCTTGTTAATTTAGCAGACAAGATATGCTTAGAAGTCCCCAGCCATTATTTTATATTATATTAAGAATAATATAATTGAACTTGGCTGAATAAAATAGAGTATGCATAAAGTGGCTATGTTGAGCGTAACAGTTATAACTCTAAAACAGGTCCTATACGCTAGATTTAGAGTTATTTGGCAACTTTAGTTGTGAATGATACAAACCTTAGAATGTCTTAGAAATCAAAACATATATGGGCTGCATGGTGCGACTATAGGCTATTGATGATTTGAGAAAGTCGCAAAAAAGCTTGCCCCCTGTTCCTTGCCTCAGGTTGCACATGCTGTTCTCTCATCAAGTGATCATATTTTCACCCTCCAGACTATTCTCAATGTAATTTTGTCTTTACTTATATGTAAAATTCGTTTCGATTTAGAATGGCCCATTATCAAATGGACAGGAACAGGTGCAGGGGCCAAAATACATCCTTATGCACCCGAATAGCGGATGGAGGCCGCTTTCCCACGGTTAGTTTTTTAATCATGCCAGGTAACCAAGTGAAATATGTTCAGAATCATCGATAGTAACACGTTTTCACAATGAAACACATTTCATTAAACTGTTGACAGCCTCTTTATGCGCGCTCGAGAAAGGAATGAAGGAGGGAGAGATATTCCGTAGCTAAACGTAAATATGTCAGCCTATTAATTATGAAAATATATTATTACTAGGCTATTCAACATCAAATACAAATTCACTATAATTGTAGGCTAAACTCTGTAAGCCGCCCTGCACAATAAATGAACCAACAGCATCTCCTAGGCCTAAGGTATATATTCTCTCCCAGACTCATGCATAGAACGTTTGGAGCGTAACATAAGATAACCAGTCCATCCAGAATGTATACTATTACAGTCCACACTCAAATGCGAATACTAGAATTTGTAAAAAAAAAAAGAAAAAAAAAAGGTATTAGGCTACACCAATTATGTGCCAAAGACATCTTAAATCTGTTTATATTTTGTATGTTTTTGCGTAACATGCGATAGGCTACTACGCTACCGTATAACAGCACAATCATTATTTTAATTCAAGGTTTTTTAGACAGCAATTACCGCTGTGAGTCTTCCTGGGTAAGTCTAAGAGCTTTGCACACCTGGATTGTACAATAATTGCACATTATTCTTAAAAAAATTCTTCAAGCACTGTCAAGTTGGTTGTTGATTATTGATAGACAGACATTTTCAAGAATTGCCATAACATTCGTCTTGATAAGCAACTCTAGTGTATACTGTATTTGGCCTTGTATTTTAGGTTTAGGGCGGTCCCCCCCAAAAATTATAATCTTGGTCAACCAAGAATGTGGGAGATCTGTCGATGTGCCCTTGAGCAGGTCGTTGACCCTAGATGCTTTGTTGTGTCGCTCTGAATGGGAGTCTGTTGGATGACTGGTGTGGTGTTGTTGAGCGGCTTCACTGCAAGTATATTGTATGTTTTTTAATATTCAATCAAAAAAATAAATAATAATAATTAAGCATAAATAAAAAAATAAAAAGAGTTCTGTTCTTTCGACCAATCAATTGGTCGGAAATTTTAAATGTATTTTTTTCATATATTAGATACATCCTGTGTGTTTTAAACAAATCAACTATACGCACTGAGCTTGTCTGATGCTTTAAGCGAACTGTTTGATTAAATAATTAAGACACACAAATGACTAGAGGGATTCCAACTGCAACTGATTTGATTGTGCCAGGCCTGGCTCAGACTTGCTGTGATGTGTAAAAAAAAGACAGCTAGTGACAGTGTGACAAGCACCCATTGTCTTGCTCTCCTCCCTGCTGCAGCAACTACCACAGGTCATCAACAGTGTATCGCACCTTCCGTGTTGCTGAAGCTGCAACATAATTACAGCCATTTGACTGAAAAGTTATTTACCGAAGTCACTCAATTGTTTAGAAAAAAACATTCCCTATTTCCTCACTTGCTCTCTTTACATGACATGTAACATCGCATGTACATGACCAATAGGGCCTGACCTATAGCTTATCATAATCACATTAATAAATAGGTTATAACACCGTAACACATGTAACTGAAATATGGATGCAGAGGATGTGACAAATAAACTCGAAACGGGGGAATGTTTACTGGTTGCTCAGGAGGTAAAGGGGAAGTCAGATGTGTGGAATAAAATGGACTAGTTGTGGAAAATACTGGAGATCAAGAAAAAGGTGCTGTTAGAGTACAATATAATTTTTCTGACCGTTTGGAACAATGTAAACACTAAATAAATGATAAGCGTACCAGAGTGTCTGTTGCTAAAAATTGGAAAGCCTTTATCACAGCAAAGACTAAAAACTGTTGCATTCATTCGGTTTAGGCCTATTTATTGTTTACGCTAATTATTCAATGGTCGCTTTGTTATTTTATTTTAAAACAAATGCTTGATTGCATTTCACATCATGAATGACCCGTATACTGTGTGATGACATGAACGAACACATTATTGATTGATACAGTAGCTTATATAAGTATTGAAATATAGGCCAGAGTACGTTACGGTATTAAGACTAAACAGTACGCACTCTTAGGCCTACAGCTCGATGGTGGTTATACAAGGCCGCTATACTAAGCCTACTAATGATAATGACATTACTTATAATGATCATAATAATAACAATAAGTAGCTCAATGAAAAAGGAGGGTTATTATTATAATAAATATAATTTTAGACCATTTGGAACAGTGTAAACACTAAATAAATAAAAAATAATACCAGAGAGGCTGGTCTAACAAAAAAAAGTGTAAAGCCTTTATTACAGCATAGCAAAGATTAAAAACAGACGAATGTTAAATTGTTGCGGGAGGCTTGGTGTTCACGGAATCAGTAGGCTATTAAACAAACACTCAAAACAGGCAACAGAAGCAGGATCTGTCTAATTTATGAAGATGTATGTAGGTGATTTATTTAACAGTTAGGCTATTGATTATAGATCAAATTAAGTTGGGGTTTCCTCTCCAACTTTCTTAGACAATTAAGGCAGGGCTGTTTTCTAGTCCCCAAACACTGCTGCTGCTGCCTCCACCGCATTGTTTTCAACACCAATATGCTGGTTAACTTTGCTATTATGCACATAGCAATATGGTCTAAGAAAAGGTGCCAATTTAACAGCGCACTGATGGGTTTTAGAACCACTATGCAATGTGGGAGAAAGCGCATGTTATGAAATGTATAATACCGTGTAATAATATAACCATTTACAATTTTAGTAGCACGTCTTAGACTGGACTGTGCCACCCCCACGTCCTCCACAATGGATCAGTCCACTCAAATAGGAGCGAATCAGACAGGTTTCTTGTACACCATGATTTCTTTGTTTATTTTTTATTTGCTACTGCTCGACTAAAGAAATCTCGACCAGTCGACTAAATGGGGTCAGCCCTATTTAAGTTATTGTCCTGCTGAAAGGTGAATTTGTCTCCCAGTGTCTGTAGGAAAGCAGACTGAAATGTAAGTAGTTCTGTCCTTGACCTGTTCTTGTCTACTGATGTTCTGTATTATATGGCATTCTGTATTATGTTTCATGTTTTCTGTGGACGCCACGAAGAGTAGCTGCTGGTTTTGCAACAGCTAATGGGGATCCTAATAAAATACCAAATACGAAACCAAGTTTTCCAATTAGGTTAGTATTGTGGAATAACTGCAATGTTGTTGATCCATCCTCAGTTCTTACAGCCATTCAATTCTGTAACTGTTTTAAAGTCACCATTGGCCTCATGGTGAAATCCCTGAGTGGTTTCCTTCATCTCCAGCAACTGAGTAGTGACTGGGTGTATTGATATACATCCAAAGTGTAATTAATAACTTCACCATGCTCAAAGGGACACAATAAAATGTGGAAAAAGTCAAGGGATGCGAACACTTTATTATTTTGTATAATACCCCCCCTTTCTTTACTCCAAAAAACTTCTACATACAAACAACTTACAGAAACAAACAGACTACATGTCATCATCAGACTACATATAATCTACCCAGATCTCCATCTCTAGCGTCTGAATTATTGTTTGCCACTTGGCCTTAAAATTGTATGGTCGCCCATGCTATTTCAATAATAAATCATTAGATTTTTCTATTGTGTCTCAATGATGGCGGATTGATTGACTTCCAAGTTTTTAGTATACATTTTTTCAAGATAAGTGACGAAAAGAGAATCATCCAGCCCATTGGGTATCTCATGTCTTGAAATATGCACAGACAGATTAAAGGTATGTTTACATTGTAATACCTCTGACAGCCAGCTTTCTAGCTCCACCCACAACTTCCAGACTTTATAACATTCCCAGAAAGCATGGGTTATTTAGTCATTATTAGTTTTACACTTAAGTCATGACTCTGACGTTGTGCTGTAGAATTTGTGAATTTTGTCTCTTATATAATAAATTCTATACATTAGGTTTATACTGGAGTAAGAGTACATTTTCATTAGTTATGCTCCGACTTTCCTCCAAGTCTTGGTTCCAATAGTTTATATATATTTATCTAATACATTTTCAGTTGGATATGCTCTCTGCAAGGTTTTGCATATCTTCCCTATTACATGAACATCCTTTGACTCAAATATGATTCCCTCAAGGTTGCTCTGATATCCAAAAGATTTCAAATCAAAATGTTGTGGTATGTACGTTGCATGTATTTTAAACTAGTCTACATTGGTCAGTACAATATTTTTATTAAAATGTATTATTTCAGCTGGAAAGTTGAAAGCTTCCGAAGTGGACTAAAAAAGGCCATTCAAGATGAACGCCTTTTCACCATGAACAGCCATTATTGATCAATCTATATCTTGTTTTTTTGCATATTGTATTAAACTTGTTCTTGTATTTGTTTGTTTGTAAGAGTCCATTTTTTAATAACCCCTGTTTGATTGATATGTATCAAGTCTGGTAAGACTTTTGCCATTCTATTGATTTTAAGCTTTGTTATTATTTGTCAGAATTTATTAAACTTAGGGGTATATAAATCAGCAGGTGACTACAGATTTTCCTGGTTTTAATATAACTGAAATAACTATTTGATACATGGAACTAGGAAGCACTGAATTGAATGATGTGTGTTGTCATTTGTGTAAA
The DNA here is from genome assembly GCF_901001165.1 of Salmo trutta. Lineage (NCBI taxonomy): Eukaryota > Metazoa > Chordata > Actinopteri > Salmoniformes > Salmonidae > Salmo > Salmo trutta. The sequence goes on from NC_042959.1 coordinate 23,163,820, forward strand.
TGGGGGGGGGCTCCTTTGTCCCAAAATGTTGAATAGAATTCCATGGGAAAGCCATCCATTCCTCGTGCTTTTCTCCGTGTGAATGTTTAACACTATCTAATATTTATTCTTGGGTGATCTCTGTTTTAGTGATTATTTTTGGTTTGCTGATAGTTGCTTCAGAGTTGTTGTTTAATTCAGATTTATATAAATTGTGAATACTTTCTGAAGGCACTTTACAGGCCTATGCGTCTGCATAAGCTCTAATGTGTATGGGTGTTCTACATGCTACGTATTAAACGCTTTTAAATAATCGTCACCTTAGAAAGCGCTGTCCTTTTCATTGTGTTTGGCTTCGAAACAACATCCTCAACGACCATGTTTTCCACTCAGTTACAACCTGCCGTTGAACATTATCTTCAAATTGATCGATCACAGTGAGGTCAAACAATGTAGCCTAACGGTGGGTTTTAAAACCATGATACTGTTTTGATTATGTGTTTGATATGAATTTCAAAGGCATTTGCATTGATGTCAGAGTGGTTAGAGGGACAATAGAGCGCTGAGTAACAGACCATTAGCGACTTGACGGTTAGCGAGTTGGGTACCATACCAATGCATGTTCAGAGTGCATAAAAGGAGATTACCGTGGAATTTGACTGCGGCCATGTCTCATGACTGCCGGTGTGGTGGTAATACGGTCACCGTAACGGCCCTAAGTTGTTGTTTTAGGCCTAATTAAGATTCACATGATAAGCTGACAAGCATCCCCTTAAAAAGGCCAATAAGATAATGGGTAGAGGTATAGTACATTGACATACTTTTTTACCACTGAGGTCAGTGTAACTTCATTTAGAGTTCAGACCGTTTGAAAGTGTTAGCATGTCTAGTAGTTTGACTGTTGCCATTAAATGGCCACCATAACAGGGACTCACCACAACGCCCAAGGCCACCAGTGGCTCGCCCTCGTTCAGGTGGTAGAGGAAGGAGCCGCCGTACGTGTTCCTGTTCAGCGGCCAGCCCACCGAATGCTCCACTCTGCCCGGTCTCCACTTCTTCTCATCAATCAGCCACACCTGGTCAAACAGAAAAATAACACCATTCATAGAAGTCGTTCTGCATAAAAGCATCTGCTAAATGACTCCAATGTCAAATTTAATCAATATGCCATTCTAATTTGGATCCATTTAGAAATAATAGCTACTACAAATTATAATAAATGAATGGACCCTTTCAATCTGTAATGGATGACTGGTTGAAAACAGAAAACCAATTAGAGTATTTGTTTAATTCTGCCCAAAGACACTTTGAGAAAGACCCTTTTGGATTTGAGGGGGCAGGGGGAGTTACCTCTTTTAGGCCAATGGCGTAGGTCTGTGGTTCACAGTTCTCCCTGAGGTTGAACTGCCTGTAGAGCTGCTTGGCCAAGTGGCCATGGCAGCCCTCTCCGAACAGTGTTACTTTAGCATGGAGTTCCATCCCCCTCTCAAACACGTCCTGCAGAGGCAATGTAGAGGACCATGTTATTCTGATACACCAGGGATGAGGCTACTTGTCATAAATACTCTATTCAGTGCTGATTCTTCTTTGTGTTTAATCAAACTTGCCGTTTTTACAATCCAACTCTAAACTTCCAAAGTCATACTGTATGCTTCACATTGGTGAATA